>NC_064850.1:39470951-40070951 GCF_024139225.1 Suncus etruscus | reverse complement strand
ATGTTTTAGGCAAACTAATATCCCAATATATTAGTCCCTTGGATTTAGCAAACATTAGGTAAAATTTTATTTATTTAGAGTCAGCTTTACACATAGAAACAGAAAAAAGAGCTTGCTTTCCTTACTACTCTGGGAAACTGAGGGGCAAGGAATGGAATTGGGTTTGCTCTTGCATACAAAAAAAATCTCCCCAAGGCTACTTAATGGCATAAATACCATGAGCAAAAATATTTATCTGAAACCAGCTGCAGAAATGTCACAGAAATAAGACTAAACTTCAGTGTCTACAATCAATTTTATTTTAATATAATCTAAACACATACCATTTAGAAAATACCAAGAAAAATTTATGTACAAGAGTTGATGCTATTGCATTTGGATAAAGCTGGCAAGTTCTTGCTACTAGCATAGCCCAGGAAACACCACCGAGGAAACCTAATATATTGGAATAGATGTTGTGGCCTGTTGGTAAGGGAAAAGCAAAAAAAAAAAGTTAGTGCTAAATAAAAGGTTGAACATTTTTAATAAGCTAGCCAACAAATTCAGAACTCACGTTTGGCCCACAGTTTGATAGCTCTCAGAGTTAACCTGAAGTTGTCAATGTTTGGTACTAGATGTAAAATTTCATCCGTTACCCTGCAACCTGATTAACAGGAGTGAGAAAACACAACATCAAATCATCAAGAAGTTTAATATTATTTTTTTACATCTTCTAAAATTGGTGAATTGTGAAATTAAATAAAAATGTAACTCAGCAGAATACTAAATTGATAGACATAAATTTAAAAACCTAAATAAATCTTTTATCTCCTACTAGAAACACTACCCTAACTTCAACCCTCAAATCATAAGTAAAACTTTTTTCCTGACCAGATAAACTAAGGATTTCACTTATATATCAGGTTGCCACGTTTCTCTTCAAGAGTCTAAGAGCATGCAAGAATAATAAGAAAGTGTTCAAAATTAATTTAGTAAAGCACAACAGTTAGAAATGGGAAATGTTACAAAGGATCAAAGCTAATTAGGACTGCACAATAAAATCGACATCACTAACAACAAAATACAGTCTTTAAATATCCCAGAAAGTAACTTGTTGAAAATTATAGGTAAAATGAATGCCCAAACACCTCTGGAGTCCTAGCTATGAAGTAAAGCATGTTGCTTTTGATTCACTATGGATAAACATTATAGCTATAAAAACTTCCTATAAAAAAGTTAATAGCTATCAACTCACAGCTAATATGCAAAGAAAAGTTGGTTTGACATACCATTAAGACTTCTTATGCATCTTATATCTAAATTTTTAAGCAGACTGTCATCTCGTAGGTCCAAATCTTCTGGAATAGTCTGCAGTGCTAATCTTGCAAATAAAATATCAATCTAAAATAAAAGCAAAATGTAATGTTCCATATCTGAAAAGCTATTTCTAAAGGCTTTCTCAAAGGGAAAAAAAAAAACATCATTACTTAAAGCCAATAATTTCCCTTGGTGGAGCAATAGTAACAAGTGGGCACCTGCCCTACAAAGTAGACCCAGGTTCAATCACCAAAACCCCATGTGGTCCCCAAGTACATCAGGAGTGATCCCTGAGTACAGAATCTGGAGTAAGCTCTGAGCAGAGTCAGGAATGACCCCTGTCTGGGAGAGTAAGGGTAGAGTTAATTAAGTGTGCATCGAGCTTGCCTTGCATGAAGCCAACTGAGTTGAGTCCCTGGCATCCCAAATTGTCATCCAAGTCCCACCAATATTAATCCCTGAGCAAAGAGCCAAGAGTAAGCCCTAAGCACTGGCAAGAGTGGCCAAAAAAACAAATAAAGGAAATTAAAATAATGAATAAATTTTAAAGGTAGTATTTTCCCACCATTAAAAATAAGGCCTAAGAGGTTAGAGTACAGCAGGTAGGATGCTTGCCTTGCAAGCAGGTGACCCAGGTTCAATCCCCAGCACCCCACACAGTTCCCAGAATTCGCCAAGAGTAATCCTTGAGAGCGGAGCCTGGAATAAACCCTAAGCATCGCCAAGAGTAGCTCAAAAGGGCCTGGAGAGATAGCACAGCGGCGTTTGCCTTGCAAGCAGCCAATCCAGGACCAAAGGTGTTTGGTTCGAATCCCGGTGTCCCATATGGTCCCCCGTGCCTGCCAGGAGCTATTTCTGAGCAGACAGTCAGGAGTAACCCCTGAGCACCGCCGGGTGTGGCCCAAAAACCCAAAAAAAAAAAAAAAAAGAGTAGCTCAAAAACAAACATACCCAAGATACTAAAGTCCGATAATGTTAATACATAGCACAGAGACAGATACTTTAGTCAGACTTTAGTAAAAATGTTATTAAAGAAGTTTAAGAACTGAAGAGACCATGCAGGGGTAAAGGTGACTGCATGTAACTGACCCTAGTTTGATCACAGGTACAATACAGTCCCACAGTACCCTAGGAGTGACTGAACAGAAGTGGGAAAAGTCTATACTCAGCATTAGTTAAGGCCCAAACAAATCCTCAAAACAAGTTTAGAAGTTAAAATATTGGGCCTCACCACTCAACCCATGTGAAGCAAGGGTGGGGGAGAATGAAACAATTTTTTAAAAAGTATTCACTTGGAAATTAAATTTTTGTTTTTGTTTTTGGGTCACAGCCAGCAGTGCTCAGGGGTTACTCCTGGCTCTACGCTCAGAAATCGCCCCTAGCAGGCACAGGGGAACATATGGGATGCCGGGATCGAACCACCGTCCCTCTGCATAGAAGGTAAACGCCCTACTTCCATTCTATCTCGCCGGCCCCAGAAATTAAATCTTAAATTTGATTTACTATTAAGTGCATCCAATGAATTTACTGAATTTACCCAATTTAGTAAATACATATACTTGATTCTTAAATTGACTATTTAGTTCTCCATCAACATAAACTGTGAATTGATTACATATACTAAAAATGGATCTGTAAAAGGCAAATATCCTTGTCAACACATACTTTTCAGTTTAAAAATAAAAGATCCTTTAATCTCTTAACAATGCTAAAATATGGGGCCAGAGAGATAGCATGGAGGTAAGGCTTTTGCCTTGCATGCAGAAAGACAGTGGTTCGAATCCTGGCATCCCATATGGTCCCCCAACTCTGCCAGGAGCAATTCCTGAGTGTACAGCCAGGAGTAACCCCTGAGCATTGCAGGGTGTGACTCAAAAACAAAAACAAACAAACAAACAAAAAACAATGCTAAAATATATACTTCCCCATCTTAATTCTCACTAACATTGAGGGCAAAGGCTAACAAAGGTGAGGGCAAAGAAACTTGGCATATGTTAATAATAATTTTGTGGTCCCCAAAACCTGGATGCCACAACAAGCAAAGCTTTTGTAAGAGTACTTTTTAAAAAGCAGTATTCTGAGAACTTGTGAAAATTCATTTAAAAATAGAACTTTTGAATTTTTACAAAAAAACTTTGGTAAAACTTTTACATAAATAGGATTGTGAATAAACAAATAACATACAATTGCATAATTTTCAAGTCTCTCATTTTAGACAAATAATAAGCTTGTAGCTTCCAGGGAAGCTAATTCAAAATAATTCAGTTTTGGGCCCGGAGAGATAGCACAGTGGTGTTTGCCTTGCAAGCAGCCGATCCAGGACCAAAGGTGGTTGGTTCGAATCCCAGTATCCCATATGGTCCCCCGTGCCTGCCAGGAGCTATTTCTGAGCAGACAGCCTGGAATAACCCCTGAGCACCTCCGGGTGTGGCCCAAAAACCAAAAAAATAATAATAATAATTCAGTTTTAACACTTAAGTTACAACTTAACAGTTAAGTTACTTAATATACTTCAGAAAATGTGGAAATATAAAATCTTTTAAACAGTACTTTCTATAGGATGGATAGATAAATAGCTCATACATTAAATATTTCAGTAACCACTTGAACTTTACTTCCATGTAAAAAAAATATTTGCACTCAGGGCCAGAGCGGTGGCACAAGCGAAAAGGTGTCTGCGTTGCCCAAGCTAGCCTAGGACAGACCATAATTCAATCCCCCATCATCCCATATGGTCTCCCCTACCCAGGAGCGATTTCTGAGTGCATAGCCAGGAGTAACCTGAGTGTCACAGGGTGTGGCCCAAAACCAACCAACCAAACAAACAAACAAAAAATACACTCTAGATCCACAGATAATACAATAGGTGGGGTGTTTGCCTTACATGCAAAGGACCCAGAATCATATATGGTACTGATCACTGCCAGGAATGAACTCTGAGCAAAGATGGAAGTAACCCCTTAGCACAACTGGGTCTGACTCAAAAACAAACAAAAATTATTCTCCCAGTTATCTCAGACCAGAGGTTAATACACAAATTAATTTTTCTACTACACAAAACAAACTTCTTTCACTGGCAATAAATATCCTTTATGTGGAAATATATCCTAGATTATTTATATTTAAAAATTAGCCATAAATTACTTAGAAGATATATCCTAGATTATTTATATTTAAAAATTAGCCATAAATTAAAGTATTAGACTTGATTGTCTTTGCTAAATGTAAATTTTCTGTTTACATTATTTAAAGGTTAGTCATGAGATTATCAGAGACCAAAGTTGGGCATCTTACTAAACAATTAAACTATCTTTCTCATATGAAATTCTTTTCCCAGTTTCTAAAACCTTACAACCTTCACTATTAGTAACCTTCCAAGACCATTAACTAATGTAAACTGAAGTAATCTGCTCCACTTACTTATTCAAATGCAGTTAAAGACAGCAGAAAGTAATCAGAATCACTTCAGTAATTTGAGTTCATAAATCCTGCCCTGTTAGATTTTTTTCCAGAAGAGTATTTAATCATATGTAATATCAGGTCATAAAGTTCTCTTAACGTCTTAAAATATTTCACTGAAATACAGTGAAGCCGGGGCCGGTGAAGTGGCGCTAGAGGTAAGGTGTCTGCCTTGCAAGTGCTAGCCAAGGATCAGGACAATGGTTCGATCCTCGGCGTCGGCGTCGAATATGGTCCCCCCAAGCCAGGGGCAATTTCTGAGCGCTTAGCCAGGAGTAACCCCTGAGCATCAAACGGGTGTAACCCGAAAAAAAAAAAAAAAAAAAAGAAATACATTGAAGCCAAAGTAGTGTTTTCATCAATTGTTTTAGGTAATTAAAAAGTGTTGGCCCGGAGAGATAGCACAGCGGTGTTTGCCTTGCAAGCAGCCAATCCAGGACCAAAGGTGGTTGGTTCGAATCTCGGTGTCCCATATGGTCCCCCGTGCCTGCCAGGAGCTATTTCTGAGCAGACAGCCAGGAGTAACCCCTGAGCAATGCCGGGTGTGGCCCAAAAACCAAAAAAAAAAAAAAGTGTTAAGATATGAATACAAAAACATTACCAAGAATGTATCTATTCTCCATTACTTCATTAGATTCTCTTTAAGAAAAAAAAAAAAAAAAAAAAAGACTAGAATGATTATGTTCTGCATCACTTCCATTAACTAAACTTAAATTTATAGGGATTGGGGGGAGTGGCAAGAGTGACACTAAACCGGGCTCAGGATACCTAGAAGGTGTTAGTTCTCAAGGTCAGTCAGGTGCATGTCGCTTAAGAGGCTCTCTGGCTCCCTAACCTTAATTCTTAGTAATATTATACTAATTCATGACAACAAAGCTTTTAAAATCAATTTTTAACCCATACTGCTCAAATTCGTACATAGCAAGAAAATATTTAAACTAAATCTTACCTCTATTCCATCAAAACATAGTTTGATAACTGGTACAAACGCCTCTTCAACAGCCTGAAAGAAAATTAACAATTTGAATGTCTCTGAAATTACACATTAAATTTTGAATAGTTTTAGTAGTTTCAAATTAAAGCAATAATTGAACTCATTTAAACATAATATAACATAACGCCAGACTGGGTTCTTAGTAACTAACTTTTTAAGTTAGTAGGTAGACCCTACCTACTAAGTCAAAAACCCTTGATTTGGGCCCATTTAATGTGTGGCTACGGCTAAGTTATTTAATTGTTCCCAATTGTTTTCTATGATGCTAAGCAGATGTTTTTAGGCGATTTTAAAGAATACATAACCATATGTATCAATAGACACCTAAAGGTGCAAACTTCAAGAGTTTAATGGATGACAATACCCAGGTATTGCTTGTTGGGGCATACCCGGAGGCACTAAAGTCATGCTCAGATATCATGGTGATACCAGTGGTTTGTTCCTGATCATACCTGTCTGTGTCCAAGCTACTCCCAGGGAACCATGTGGTACTGAGTGTCAAACCCAGTTCTCTGTAGGTAATGCATGCCCTTGAAACGCTCTCTCCAACAGTTATTCAATTTTTTAACTACTCCCCCCTTTTCACACAAAGCATTTACGCACTCGTAAATCTTTCACTTCTTCCTGTAATTTCAATTTATCATAGAATGAGGTGAAAAAGTCACTTCGATCAACATGTCTTGGTGCAACACACAAAGCATCAATATCGGCACCTAAAAAAAAAATTAAGCCCATCAACCACTAGAGAATGTTACAAATGAAATTGTTTTGCATATTAATTGCAACGGTTATTTACAGTCAAGGACGTTGATAACATTATACTGGTGGGCCTAACAACAAAGCCCTCCCCTTTAAAATATTACTACTCAGACTAGAAAAAAGTATGATCCTAACAGATTAGGATTTTCTTTCCCTACAGGACCCCTTCAACTGTAATGAACAAGAAAAAGACATTGAAAAAAATCGGTTCAGGGTGCTGGAGCATTAGCACAGTGGTAAGGTGTTTGTCTTGCACATGGCCAACCCCGCAAGAACCCCAGTTCAATTCCCGGCATCCCATATAGTCCCCCGAGTCTACCAAGAATGACTTCTGAGCAAAGAGTCAGAAGTAACCCGAATGCCCTTGGATGTGACCTACGCCCCCCCCCCCCAAAAAAAGAAAAATTGATTCAGAAAAGACTTATGAAAAAGAGAGGAAACACACCCAGTATCTTGATGTCTCTGCCAAGGCCACATTCAGGACTGTGAATCAAAGAACAGTTCTCTTCTATACAACAAATGACTGGCACTTGATGCTTAATTGGGACCCAATTAGAATATACTTCAAGAACTACTGGCAAAGATTCGAAGACTGGGATCAAGTTAAGATACTTATTACCAGGGGCTAAAGTGATAGCACAGTAAGAGGGTGTTTGCTTTGCATGTGGCCTACCCTGAACCCATGAGTTCGAATCCCCAACATTCAATATGGTCCCCCGAACCTGCCAGGAGCAATTTCTGAGCACAGAGCCAGGAGTAAACCCCTAAGCACCAAGTGACCCAAAAACAACAAACAAACAAAACAAACAAAAATAAAAGACCAAGAACCATTTCAAAGTTATAAAGACTGAGACCATGTTAAGATATTTATTACCAGGGGCCAAAGCGATAGCACAGCAGGGAATGTTTTTATTTTGTTTTGTCACACCCAGCGGTGCTCAGGGGTTACTCCTGGCTTTGCATTCAGAAATCGCTCCTGGCAGTCTCGGAGGACCATATAGAATGTCTGTATTTAGATTGCCTGTATTCGAACCAGCGTTTGTCCTGGGGCACTGCGTGCAAGGCAAAACGCCCTACTGCTGTACTATTGCTCCAGTGATCAGGGAAGGTGTATGACTTACATGTGGTAGTTCCGCATTCGATCCCAACATTCCATATAGTCCCAAGTCTGTCAGGAGTAACCCGAGTGCCACCAGGTGTGGCCCAAAGGCAAACAAACAAAAAACCAGAAAAAGCTACTGGATGGAGCAACAGTATGGTGGGGAGGGTGTAGGCCTTGCACAGTCAACTCAAATTCAATCCCCTGAGGACCCCAAGCCCACCAGGAGTAACCACTAAACACCATAGGGTGTGGACTCCCAAATAGGTTGTTTCTTAGTGTTTAACCATTTGGGCCAGCAATAAATACATTGAGTACATAAGAACAGAAAAATTAGATGATTAAATATAAGCAATCCACAGAGAGATGAATGTAGAATCAACTTAAATGGTAATTTCCCAAAAAAGACTCAACAGTATAGGCACTACTCCATTAGCACCTTCATGAAGAGAGTATATAATGCTTAAAATACATAAAAATCAATTTACAGTAATACCACAAATAATAGGAGGCAAAGGTGGATGCTAGAATAAATAAGACCACATACTTGCAAATAAGCCCAAGTCAGGACTGGAGGAATAACATAGCAGGTAGTGTTTGTCTTTCATGTGACCAACCCGGGTCTAATCCCGGGATCCTGTATGGTTTGTTCGAAGCCTGCCAAGAGTGATTTCTGAGCACAGAACCAGGAGTAACCCCTGAGCAGAACCAGATATGCCCTCCCCACAAAGAAGTGGCCAACTCAGAATCCTAGTTCTGCAGAAAGATGACTAAAACTGTTCAAGCTTTATCATCTCCAAAGTTCCAAACTCCTCTTTTTGTTTCATGAAAATAAAATACTATTGTCAGAGAGAAATAAAATAATAAAGACCAAAAGTTTCCATCAGTGTCCAAAAAAAAAAAAATAGGTTCAATAAATGTTCTCTATCAGGGTAAAACTGTGTATATTTTATTCAAAAGAAGAAAAAAACTACAAGTGTATTACAGGAAACAATTCACAGGGACTGGAGTGACAGCACAGTGAGTAGTGTTTGCCTTGCACTCAGCCAATCCGGTATCCCATAAGGTCCACAAGCCTATCATGAGTAATTTCTGTGGGGCCAGAGAGATGGCGCAGCAGTAGGGCATTTGCCTTGTACATGGCTGACCCAGGACGAACTGCTGTTTGATCCCCTGGCATCCCATATGGTCCCCCAAGCCAGGAGTGATTTCTGAGCACATATCTAGGAGTAACCCCTGAGTGTCACTGGGTGTGCCCCCCCCCCCCAAAAAAAAAAGTAATTTTTGATTGCAGAGCCAGAAATAACCCCTGAGCACCCCTGGGTGTCACCCAAATACAAAAACAAAACTAAACAAACAAAAAAAAAAAATCCAGATTATTGAGGTTTTTTTTGGGGGGTGGCCACACCTGGCAGTACTCCGGGGTTACTCCAGGCTCTCCAAACAGAAATCGCTCCTGGCAGGCTCAGGACCATATGGGATGCCAGGAATCGAACCCAGGTTGGTCCTGGGTTGCCACGTACAAGACAAACGCCCTACCACTGTGCTATCGCTCTGGCCCCAGATTATTAATGTTAACAGATGAATTTTCTTCAGTTTGTCTTTGTGTGAGGAGGTGGGATGGGCATTAGAAGAACTCATTTCTGTTCTGCTCTTTAGACATTCTTCTTCAGTGACACCAACACAACAAAGAAGGTCAAAAAGAAATCTTCAGTGGGAAATGATTATATCCACATTTCCAATAAGGAATCCATTAGCCAATACGGTAGGTTATTCAAGAGATAATATGTAGCTATTTCTACTAAGAAACTGAATTGTGTAATTATATTTAAGTATCACTTGAGTTTTTTCTCATTAAATTTAAATTACTTGAAATGCTCACTCCCATTTAGTCCCACACTATATGAATAGCACAATAAACAGAAATACATGTCATTTTCATTTTTAAGAAATATTGTTTCTTAGGGTAATTAACAGTATTTACCTTTTGTATGTACTCCTAATCTGTAAGATCCAAATGTAAAAATTTTTCCTCCAACATTTTCAATTACAGATTGAGGAAGATTCTGTTGAAAGAAATAGGTGATCATTTTGCCAGTAAGAACAAGAGAAGTGGCACCAAACAACTTAGTGCATTTTCAAGAAAGGGTGGGGAAAAACCATGGAAGATTTGTGTTAATATTTACCTAGGGGACCATGAGTAAGTGGCACAGGGAGCACAGTAGCCCTAAGTAACACCCAAACCAAAAATAATCAAAATTTTCATCTTAGAAGTTAAAATTGTTTTAAATTATACTAGAACCTAATGTGAAACTAATGTGAAATTAAAGCAACTTGCAACTTTTAAATGATGTTCTTTATTTTAGAGTTTTCTACACTATGGAATAATGTATATAAAGAGGACTATAAGAGGATATGTTATTCCACAGGATCAAAGACAGACTCAGGAGACTTATTCATGACAGATAGATGCGACATTTGTTTTTTTGGTTGTTGTTTTTTTTTTTTCCGGTTTTTGGCCACACCCAGCGGTGCTCAGGGGTTACTCCTGGCTGTCTGCTCAGAAATAGCTCCTGGCAGGCACGGGGGACCATATGGGACACCAGGATTTGAACCAACCACTTTTGGTCCTGGATCGGCTGCTTGCAAGGCAAACGCCGCTGTGCTATCTCTCCGGGCCCACGACATTTGTTTTAGATAAATATTAGCAGGGCTCTTGTCTTGCATGTCCACACATTTTGATAGCTTAAAAAAACATATTCAGGGCCCGGAGAGATAGCACAGCGGTGTTTGCCTTGCAAGCAGCCGATCCAGGACCAAAGGTGGTTGGTTTGAATCCGGGTGTCCCATATGGTCCCCCGTGCCTGCCAGGAGCTATTTCTGAGCAGACAGTCAGGAGTAACTCCTGAGCATCGCTGGGTGTGGCCCAAAAAACCAAAAATCCAAAAAAAAAAACCATATTTAATTGTATAGAATATTATGTTAGAGTATAATCTTGTCATAATGTCTCCAGGGACCAGAGAGATAGTATGGGTGGTAGGGTGTTTGTCTTGCACGCAGCTGACCCAGGTCCAATCGTGGTCTATAAATAAAACTGTAAATCACTCATCTGCACCTCAATATTTTACAGTAGTATCACAAGAAATCTGATGCAAAAGTTATATATAAGTTTACCAAGTTTATTTAATCACTTTAAACAGTAATCCAGAGGGCTCAACTAACAACAACCACTGCCCACTAAAAGTCCTTAAGGGGGGCTGAAGAGATAAAATGGAGGTAGGGTGTTTGCCTTGCATGCAGAAGGATGGTGGTTCGAATCCTGGTCCCCCGTGCCTGCCAGGAGCGATTTCTGAGCAAAGAGCCAGAAGTAATCCCTGAGCACTGCCGGGTGTTACCCAAAAAACAAAACAAACAAACAAACAAAAAAAAAAAACCTTAAGCACCGCCGGGTGTGGCCCAAAAACCAAAAAAAAAAAAGTTTTGATCATCCCATTTGCCTTTGTGTTGTAACATTTTCATCTGTGCCTGCATAAAGGTAGGCTATAGTGATGAGTGGGATATTAGAGATATTGGTAGTTGGTTTGGTGTTTGAATATTTAACGTCTGAAATGATTGTATTATGAACAACTTTGTTAATCGTGGTGTTATAGTAAAATGACTAGATTCATAATAGTTTTTGTTACCAACTGCATATAGGGGCCGGAGAGATAGTATAGAGGTAAGGCATTTGCCTTTCATGCAGAAGGTCATTGGTTCAAATCCTGGCATCCCATATGTAGTCCCCCCGCCCCCCCCACCACCCCCACTCCCCACCACCCCCACCCCACCCCCACCCCCGAGCCTGCCAGGAGCGATTTCTGAGCATGGAGCCAGGAGTAACCCCTGATCGCTGCCGGGTGTGATCCAAAAACCGAAGGAAAAAAAAATACTGCATATAAACAAAAATAATGAAAATATTATAAGACAAGTACAATGCTCAGCTAATAGGTTATTCTATATACAGTACAAATATTTCATCTTACCTTGCTTTCACTAATTTCTCGTATCCATTCTTTTACCAGGTTATTCAGCTTCCCCAAAATCAAAATCCTGTTGATAGAGTAAATAAAGGATGAATTCTATAACATTACCTATTAAGATTAAAAACAGCTCTGAGGGCCCGGAGATAGCACAGCGGCGTTTGCCTTGCAAGCAGCCGATCCAGGACCAAAGGTGGTTGGTTCGAATCCCGGTGTCCCATATGGTCCCCTGTGCCTGCCAGGAGCTATTTCTGAGCAGACAGTCAGGAGTAACCCCTGAGCATCGCCAGGTGTGGCCCAAAAACCAAAAAAAAAAAAAAAAAAAAAAACAGCTCTGAAAGGAGGTAGTATCTTAAATGTCACCCACATTTTAAGTCATCTGAACACAAGCATGTAGTGGCTAGCTAGCTCTATGTGGACAGATATACTGGGCATGGCATGCCTTTTGGCACTGCCATTTCTCCTGACAAACCTGCATATCAGGGGCCGGGCGGTGGCGCTAAAGGTAAGGTGCCTGCCTTGCCAGCGCTGCCTTGGATGGACCGCAGTTCGATCCCCCGGTGTCCCATATGGTCCCCCAAGCCAGGAGCAACTTCTGAGCGCACAGCCAGGAGTAACCCCTGAGCATTACCGGGTGTGGCCCAAAAACCAAAAAAAAAAAAAAAAAAAACCTGCATATCAAAAATCAAATTTAAGGGGTCAGAGCGATTTATGGGTACAAAAGGTAGAGTGCTTTCCATGTACATAGTCAACTTAGAAAGGATCCCTAGCACACCTAAAGATTCCTCTATGCTCCACCAGGAGTGATCACTGAGTACAGAGCAAGAATAAGCCCTAAGTACTGGGTACAGCCAAAAACAGCAAGCAAAAGGGAGGGAGGGAGGGAGGGAGGGAGGGAGGGAGGGAGGGAGGGAGGGAGGGAGGGAGGGAGGGAGGGAGGGAGGGAGGGAGGGAGGGAGGGAGGGGAGAAAAAAGCCACCCTGCATTAAGAGACTGCAGATGGGGGCCAGAGTGATAGCACAGTGGTAGGGCATTTGCCTTGCATGTGGCCAACTCAGGACAGATCCCAATTCAAATCCAGGCATCCCATATGGTCCTCCGAGCCTTCCAGGAGCGACTTCTGAGCGAAGAACCAGGAGTAACCCCTGAGCGCTGCCGGGTGTGACCCAAAAACAAAAAACAAAACAAAACAAAAAAAGAGGCTACAGCTGTAGTCAGGCAGCCTAACTACAAGTTAGGCCTTGAATGTATGCAATCCTAGATTTGATCCATTACCACAAATAAAAACTAAAGGTGCTCTTTCCCAGAGTGATTACAGCAGGTAATATCACTAGGGCTAAACTCCAGCAATGGTCAGGATGGGGCTCTATGCATGACAGGCAGATGGTGCTGCCCAATGAGCTAGCTACCTTTTGGCTTCCTAATTTAAAAAGTTCTCTCCCAAAAGGCCAAAATCATTCTTTCAAATAGGGGTTAGAGTGATAATACAGTGAGCAGGGTACTCACCTTACAAGCAGCCAATAACTGGCACCCTATAAGGACCCCTAAGCCTACTAGGAATTAACCTACTGAGGATAGAGGCAGGAGTAAACTGAGCACAATCAGGTATTCTCCCCCCACCCCCCAAAAAGAGGCCAAGGATTGTGGCCCAAGTGGCAAAGTACTCTCCTTGCACATGTGAGGTTGTAGGTTCAATTCCTGGGACATGAACCCAGAGCACCATCAGGTGTAACCTCAGTAGTACCCAAACACTGCCTGTATTATCCCCAGGTCCCTGAAACAAAAAAGAGAAATTTAAGAGAAAATTAAAACTATGTACAAATGCAGATATTGGAAAAACAATCCTTTAAAAAAAAAAAAACAGGTTGGCGATAAGCAAAGCAAGTGTTCTACCACTGTACTATCACTCCAATCCCTATTTGGAAAAAATAATTTTTGACCTCTTGGCAAAGAACACTTCAAACTTGGGGGCTAAAAGCTCCTAATGAAAATAGAGACCCGGCCGGAGAGATAGCATGGAGGTAAGGCGTTTGCCTCTCATGCAGGAGGTCATCGGTTCGAATCCCGGCGTCCCATATATGGTCCTCCCGTGCCTGCCAGGAGCAATTTCTGAGCCTGGAGCCAGGAATAACCCCTGAGCACTGCCGGGTGTGACCCAAAAACCACAAAAAAAAAAAAAAGAAAATAGAGACCCATGGGGCCGGCGAGGTGGCGCTAGAGGTAAGATGTCTGCCTTGCAAGCGCTAGCCAAGGAAGGAACGCAACACGGTTCGATCCCCCGGCGTCCCATATGGTCCCCCCAAGCCAGGGGCGATTTCTGAGCGCTTAGCCAGGAGTAACCCTGATCGTCAAACGGGTGTGACCCGAAAAACCAAAAAAAAAAAAAAAAAAAAGAGAGAGACCCTGGGGCCAGTGGTGGTTCAGTGGTAGGGCATTCTGCCTTGACGCAGCTGACCTAGGATGGACTGCGGTTTGATCCCCCAGCATCCCATATGGTAACCCAAGCCAGGAACGATTTCTGAGTGCATAGCCAGGAGTAACCCGAGTGTCAACAGGTATGGACCCCTCCCCCCAAAAAGAGAGAGAGAGAGAGACCCTTTATAAGGTCAGCATCCGCCTGAGATGTATAAGGCCCATCCCCACCACTGCAGGAATTTAGCACCAGAGGCACCTACACCAAAAGGAGTAGCCTTTTGGCTAGGGAGAATCTCTTCTTAAATCCACTGAACTAATCCACTGGCTTTTTTGGTTAACTGAATCCTTTGAATTCCATGATTATAAGCCTTCTGTCTCTGGAACCCTAGCACACCTTTCTCCACGGGAAAGAAAAAAGCTTAAAGAAAAAGTCACTAAGTCACATTCCCAATCCTAATAGAATTTATAATGTAGGGCCTGAGCTGAGTCAGGATCAATCTCTGGCACCCCAGTGTGTTCCCCAGTTCTTCCAGGAGTATAACCTATGAATAGTGCCAGGTGCCCACAAACTAAACAAACATTAAAAAGTGAAATAATAGAGAGGACTGGATTTAGCCCAACGAATTAGAAATAGCTCTGCAAATTGAAGGTCAAAAATTCATGCCCAGTGATGCTGCTGTGGCGAATACAGCCTGAGTGGATATGCTGAGCAGCAGCTGTCTGTGTGTGCCCTTGGTATAACCAAAAGTAGCATGGACCCAGCGACTTTACAACTAGAATGACAAGAAAAGTACCACCATCATGGAAAGCCTCCAACAAGCACTCGTGGGGAGGGGGGAGCGACAGCACAGTACCTAGGCAGGGGTCCCAAACTCAATTTACCTGGGGGCCACAGGAGGCAAAGTCGGGGTGATCCTTGAGTGCAAAGTCAATAGTAAGCCTTGAACATTGGGGGGTGTGACCCAAACAACTAAAACAAAACAAAACAAAACAAAAAAAGATTCCTCTAGGGCAGGGCCACAAAATGTTGTACAGAGGGCCGCAAACGGCCCACGGGCCCCGAGTTTGAGACCCCTGACACAGGGCATTTGTACACCACTAGGTCCCCCAATGACTGTCAAGGGGCCGGAGAGATAGTGCAGCGGTAAGGCATTTGCCTTGCATAGAGAAGGACAGTGGTTCGAATCCTGGCATCCCATATGGTCCCCAGCACCTGCCGGGGGCAATTTCTGAGCGTGGAGCCAGGAGTAAGCCCTGAGCGCTGCTGGATGTGACCCAAAAACCAAAAAAACCCAATGACTGTCAAGAATGATTCCTAAAAGGAACCCCCCAGCACTGCTGAGTGTGGCCCCAAAACAGAAGGGTGGGAGAAAGAAAAGGAAGGAAGGATGGGAAGGAGAAAGGGAGGGAAGACAGGTAAATAAATACAAAGAGTAATGCAATCCAGTGAGCACCTCACCAAATATGTGAGCACTGATAACCTGCAAAGTCCCAAAAGCACAAGGAAAAACAACTCTGGGCCCAGGGCAGGTGTGTGTGTGACACCCCTACATGCTCTCATGGCAGGGGCAGCAATGATGAAAACAATGATAACGATCAAAGGAAGGAAAGAGGAGGGAAAAGGAGAAAGACGAGGTCCACCTGCGTTGCAGCTCCTCTTCCTCTTCGAACACCCCAAAGGGCTTCAGTGTCTCGATGAGTCTCTGGGTGAGGACGCAGTCGGTCTCCTTGGGGGCTGCTAAGCTGATGGGAGAGGTAATGCCATAGTGTTTCTGTGGTGGCTGTGTTGGTTGTGACCCCTGCGTTGTAACTGGACTACAAAAAGAATTGGAAAAGGTTAGTGCCTGCCCCCCAAAATAAATTTATTATAAGTTTAAAAATCTGGGCCAGAGTGGTGTCTTAGCAGCAGGGCATTTGCCTTGCTTGCACATGGCTGACCTCGGACAGACCACAGTTCGATCCCCCGGCATCCCATATGTTCCCCCAAGCCAGGAGTGATTTTTGAGTGCATAACCAGGAGTAACTCCTGAGCGTCACTGGGTGTGCCCCACCCCCCAAAAAAACGGAAGTTTAAAAATCTAGGAAATTTTAAACCCATTGGCATGATTTGAAAAACTTTAGTAGACTATATTTTAAACAGCTTCTTCTCTGTAATACTCCCCCTCCCACCAAAAAAAAAAAAACCTTAAATGACCCAAGAAAGCAATTTTGCCCAGGTCCAAAGATTTTAACTGTCACTACCTAAACACCTAACCCACAAATAAAGATCCAGATTAATATGCTAGAAGAAGTCAATCTAGAACTTAAATGAGAGCATTTACTTTTGAAACAGAATCAAAACCAATTTCTTAAGTTAATGATAAAATACCAAAACAACAGCCAATACAGAAGGATGGCCCCACAAAAGAACTTGACATGTGACTCACAACATAACACCCACAGACAGTATCAAGCACAACAATCACAAGATCTTAAAGGAGATACAAAACTATATTCATAAAAGAAAAACTATATTCATAGTAATGATAATTTTGTTTGTTAGACCACACCAGGCAATGGCAGGGGCTTTCCTGACTGCACTCAGGAATCACAACTGATCCCAAGCAGGCTTGGGGAAACCATATAATATGCGGTATAAGGAGTCAAACTCCAGCTGGCAACATGCAAAGTTAAGTACAGTATCCTCTGTACTATCTCTTTAGTCCCAGATGATGTTTTCTGGTAAGAGATTTATATTCCAACAATAATCATTATTCTCTAAGGTGAATTCTCAAGTTACATAACAAGCAAAATTTCAAATGATGAAAATAAAACATCACTGTTTAAAAACTTGGGGCCGGCGCAGTGGCGCTAGAGATAAGGTGCTTGCCTTGCCAGCGCTAGCCTACCCCCGGCGTCCCATATGGTCCCCCAAGCCAGGAGCGACTTCTGAGCACATAGCCAGGAGTAACCCCTGAGCGTCACCGGGTGTGGCCCAAAAACAAACAAACAAACAAAAACAAACAAAAAAATAAAAACCTTAAAAAATTAATTTGGAGACCAGAGTGACAGCTGGATGACTGACACTGCAAGCAGCTGACCTGGGATCAATCCCCAACACCCCATATATCCTGAACATTGCTGAGTGTGGCCCAAAATTATTTTTTAATTAAGTTGATTTATCTATGAAACAATTTCTTAGTTTTTATTGTCCTTATGAAAGTAACTTTAGAGCTGGAGCAATAGGACAGCAGGAAGGGCATTTGCCTTGCACTCGACTGACCAGGGTTCGATCCTTCCTGGAGCCTCCCAGGAGTGATTTCTTGGTGCAGAAACAGGAGTAACTCCTGAGCAAAGTCAGGTATGGCTCCCCTTCACTTTAGGTCCCCTCCCCCCAAAAAAAGAACTTTATACTTGAATGGACAGAAAGTCTCTACAGCTGAGCATGGGAAATGCCCAGTAAGAAAGTGGGAGAGCAGTCAACATCTGGATCTGTTGTTGCTCACCATTCCCTTCCTTTTCCAGGTTTTTCAGGTGCTTGCTCAGGGTACTGGGTAAGTGGTGTTGGGGATCAACTTGGACACTCTGCATGGGCTTACTCCTGGCTCTAGCTCATGTGGTTGATTTGAGTGCTTGCCATGTATCCATCCCATTGACCCTGCTTAAAATCCTTTGCACCACCCTCAGGGGTCACTACTCCTGAGCAGAATCAGAAATCGACCATGATTAGCAATGGATGTAGCCCTTTAACTTTGTAGGTCAAACAAAACAGTACAAATTATAACTGTTAACACTATTATAACCAGGCTACCCAAAATATAATAAAAAAGCTTTAAAATGTCTCAAAACAAAATTTAAAAAGCTCAAAACTGTACAAGGTCTGTTTTTAATTCAAGCAAACTAATTAAATGGTCTTCATTTTTCTAATTATCACTGACTTCACTTCTACCACGATTTACATTAATAGATTTTATTCCAGTGAAATTGCCTTGTCATCCCATAATCTTTTTGTTTTCATTCCACACCCAGATGCTTCAAGACCACACCTGGCTGTGCTCAGGGACTAGACAGCTTACCTGCTATACTATGTCTGGCCCTATCTCTCTCCTGTCTAACCATGGATGGCAAATTGGAAAAAAGTTATAAGCCATTAATATTTTCCTATCAATAAAAAATAAAGGGCTGGAGAGATAGCACAGAGGCATTAGCCTTGCAAGCAGCTGATCCAGGACCTAAGGTGGTTGGTTTGAATCCCGGCATCCCATATGGTCCCCCGTGCCTGCCAGGAGCTATCTAAGCAGAGAGCCTGTGGCCCAAAAACCAATAAATAAATAAATAAATAAATAAATAAATAAATAAATAAATAAATAAATAAATAAATAAATAAATGGTACAATGGGTGAGGTGTTTGCCTTGCATGCTACTGATCTAGATTCAATCCTCAGCATCCCATATACATGGTTGATCCCTCAAGCCTGCCAGAAGTAACCCCTGAAGAGTGAACAGGTAAGGGAGGGAAAGGAGGGAGGGAAAGAGGGAGGGAGAAGAAGGGGAGAGGGAGAGGGACAGGGAGGGAGGGAGGGAGGGAGGGAGAGAGGGAGGGAGAGAGGGAGGGAGGGAGGGAGAGAGGGAGAGAGGGAGGGAGGGAGGGAGAGAGGGAGAGAGGGAGGGAGAGAGAGAGAGAGAGAGAGAGAGAGAGAGAGAGAGAGAGAGAGAGAGAGAGAGAGAGAGAGAGAGAGAGAGAGAGAAACCCAAGAGTTAGTACAGCAGGTGGAGTGTTTACCTTGCACAAGGCTGATTGGGCTCAATCCCAGCAACCAACCCATAGGGTCCCCTAGCCCAACAAGAGTGATCCCTGAGCACAGACCCCAGGAATAAGCCCTGAGTACCACCAGGTATGGCCCAAAAAGAACATTTTCCAAACAAACCTTTTAAATCAATACTCAAAAGTAAAGTCTCTCCTTCGCCTCCTCCAACCCCCCAACCACCCGTACTAGTCATCCAAGACCTGACTTGTTTGTACAAATATCTAGTACTTAAAACAATAGCATTTTTATGAAGTTAGCATGTGACTAGACTGCTTATTTTGGCTAGATTGTTGTTTCAAAAGTTTAAGCATCCAACAAATACACTTAAATATCAAGAATCTCTTTAGCACATACTGTGATTATAAAGCAAACTGAAATAGTGACAAGTTCTTATGAAGTAGTTTAGTGGCCATACAATGTGTGATTAATTGTAGGCTATTCAATACCAGTAACCATCTCTCATCTGTGAGGAACTACGGGATACAGCAACTGTCCACTTATTCATGGCTTTATTTTTTTTTGGGGGGGGGGGGGGTTCGGGCCACACCCATTTGATGCTCAGGGGTTACTCCTGGGTAAGTGCTCAGAAATTGCCCCTGGCTTGGGGGGACCATATGGGACGCCAGGGGATCGAACCGCGGTCCTTCCTTGGCTAGCGCTTGCAAGACAGACACCTTACCTCTAGCGCCACCTTGCCGGCCCCTCATGGCTTTACTTTTAACAGGTAAACCACAGTCCAAACATGACATAAGTTATATTAGGAGATACTTATATCAACTTTTACTACTATAGTGTTATACACATTCCATTTTGATTATTAGTCTTCTAATGTACCTAATGTATGATTTAAAAAAAATTGAGCCCTCTCACAGATAAGTGAAATTACAGAATAAAGGAGTACAGTGTGACCTGCAACTTCAGACATGCTGGGGAGCCTGGGAAAATGCCTCCTTGCTGATAAGGAGACAACTGTACTCAAAGGAACTTAAAAAAAAAAAAACTTTATTGATTGGCTGGTTGGTTGGTTGGTTCTTGGACCACTCCTGGCTCTGCACTCAGAAATTGCCTCTGGCAGACTGAGGGACCATATGGGACCATATGGGACTCCGGGAATCAAACCAGGTCCCTCCCGGGTCTCAGCAGCATGCAAGGCAAACGCCCAACCCCTGTGCTATCACTCCAGCCCCTCAAAGAAACTTTAATTTTCAATAGTAGCTACATCCCATTTTGTACATATTGGAAAACTAAAGATCTCTCAAAATACAAGAAAATTGTCACTATTTTCAGAAACATATTTTAAAAAACAAATCTCAAAAGCCCACTGACAAAACATTTAGCTATAGTACAGAAGATAGGGCAAACAGCAAACCCAGGTTCAATCCCCAGCACCCTATATGGTTCCCCAAGCCCCGCCAGGAACAATCCCTGAGCAGAAAGGCAGTCTTGAGCATTACCAGGTGTACCCAACCCCCATTAGGGCCCAAAAGGAAAATAAATGGCAAGACCAAAGAGTATATAGGGATTAGGGTGCTTGGCTTCCAAGCTGTAGACCAGTATTTTGGGTTTTCTTGGTTGTTTTGTTGTTTGTTTTTGTTTCTTGAGCCACACCCTTTATAGGCTCAGGGGTTACTCCTGGCTGTGCGCTCAGAAATCTCCTCTGGCTGGGGGTTGGGGGTTGGGGACACTATGTGGTATGCTGGGGGAATCCAGTTGCAGTCCATCCTAGGCTAGCGCTTGCAAAGCAGTCATGCCTTACCTCTAGCGCCACTTCTCCAGTCCCTGCAGACCAGTTTTGATCCTCAGTGCAGCATTTGGTCCCCTGAACATAGCCAGAAATTAACCTTGTGCCACATATGACACAAAATCAAAACACTTTTAAAAGCACCTTGGCAAACTTCATCAAAATTTTAAATATAGGGGCCAGAGAGAGCATTTGCCTTGCATGCAGAAGGACAGTGGTTTGAATCCCGGCATCCCATATGGTCCCCTGAGCATGCCGGGGGCGATTTCTGAACATTAAGCCAGGAGGAACCCCTGAGCACTGCTGGGTGTGACCCAAAAACCAAAAACCAACAAAAAAAAATTAAATATAAATTATTTGTTTCCGGGGCCGGGCGGTGGCGCTGGAGGTAAGGTGCCTGCCTTGCCTGCGCTAGCCTAGGACGGACCGGGGGATGCGTCCCATATGGTCCCCCAAGAAGCCAGGAGCAACTTCTGAGCGCATAGCCAGGAGTAACCCCTGAGCGTCACAGGGTGTGGCCCAAAAACCAAAAAAAAAAAAAAAATTATTTGTTTCCATGTTTTTCCTCCCTGACTGCCAGGTACAAACTAGTAGCTTCATACATCTAAGCATGTGCTCTAGCTTGAAGTTCCATTCCCCCATCCAATTTTAAAAGTTTTTCTTGGATTGGAGAGCTAGTATAGTAGGAAGAGAGCTTGCCCTGGCACAGAATTTGATCACCAAAATTCCATATGGTCCCCCAAGCCCACCAGGAATGATTCCTGAGCAAAACCAGGAGTAAACCCTGAGTTTTAGGGCAGGTGTGGTCCCAAAACAAAAACAAAAACAAAAAGCTCCAGCAACTGTATCTGAAGCAATTGATCATACAGAAAAACAAGGACACAGAACACAAACTGAAAGCTGGAAGACAGTGTCAGTGAGTTGAAGCTTTCTAAAATCTAAAACAACTATCTAAAAATCTTCCACACAGGTGCCAGGAAAAAGTACATCAGTGAGGGAGGGCACAGCGAGGGGTCTAGTCTGGTACACAGAACTCTGCCAGGTGTGGTCAGGAAGGGGGAGGAAAAGGGGGCGTCCCACCACTGTATGGCCCAGAATAGCATCACATCCTCAGGTCCTGGCACTGAAATGCTGGCCTGGTTGGCCAACAAAACACCAAGAATTGAGGAACCTCCCTCCAACCCACCCCCAAATTAAGAACAACAGTTCCTAAAGACAAAAATATATTTCAAATCTACCCAGTACTCCTGAGGTAGAAGCATAATGATCAGGTCAACAACAGGCCCTAACTCACCTTCCACAACTAAGTGTGAAGTGAGCACTGTTAGCCCCACAACAACCTTGCTTATAAAGCCCCAGAACGGCCTTGCTTACTGTTGGCCAAGAAGCCTCTGAGTTCAATTCCTGTGTCCTTAGACTAACATAAAAAGCCATCTAGGGGCCGGAGAGATAGCATGGAGGTAAGGCATTTACCTTTCATGCAGAAGGTCATCGGTTCGAATCCCGGCGTCCCATATGGTCCCCCGTGCATGCCAGGAGCAATTTCTGAGCACAGAGCCAGGAAAAACCCCTGAGCATTGCCGGGTGTGACCCAAAAACCACAAAAAAAAAAAAAAAAAAAAAAAAAGCCATCTAAAGCTGTTCACTGGAACACTGTCTATACTTGCTATACAAGCACTATGTGTCTTAAAAAGTGAACAATCACCTAAAGAGTCAGATTTTGGTACAGGACTCACTAAATACAGTATGTCTTTTCAATATCTGAAAATAAGGCAGCTATTGCACGTAGCAGCAAGGAAAGATACCTACAATAGCAGGGGAGCTAGGAGTGACCCCTGAGCACCACTGGGTGTGGCCCAAATCCCTCCCCAAAAGGAAGATGAAAAAACACAAATTATTGAAATTGCAACAAAATTCAGGTAGCGAATCATTACATTACAAAATATTTGGCCAAAATTTGTAAGTAAAGGGAACACATGGTTGGAAGGCAACGAACAGATGTGTTCTGGGAACCTGGACATTACCAGGAACCCCTGCCTCCTGCATATGCTTGGCCCTTGAATCTACCCCTGGCCCCTTTATTTACTTAAATAAGACCATATTTAAAGCAAAACAGTTATATTTAGGAATAGAAAGCACTCTGTAGCGTACGATAATACACCCGAAGTTGGGGCTAGAACAGTGGCGCGGAGTGGTAAGGTGTCTGCCTTGCCAGCGCTAGCCTAGAACAGACCATGGTTCGATTCCCCCAGCGTTCCATATGGTCCCCCAAGCCAGGAGCCATTTCTGAGAGCACAGCCAGGAGTAACCCCTGAGCGTCACCAGTGTGGCCAAAAAAACAAAACAAAAAAAAAACACACCCCAAGTCAAGACTGCATGTGACCCCTAAACAGAGCACGCCTCACCTAAAGGAAGAAACCACACACCCAGCATAGAGCGTGCACCCACCCACTCAGTTCAGTTCTCAGTGTGGCTTTTTGTAAGGTCTCTCTACAGCCATTACTTTTTTGGGAGAGGGAGGGGCTGGACCACACCTAGCAGTGCTAAATTACCCCAAGCTTTACATTCAGAATCATGCCAAACAGGATCAGGCACTAGGGACCAAACACACATTTAAATACAGAAGTCAAAAGCCATATAACAGTACTCTCGTTAAAGACAAAAGTACTAAGGAAGTTAAAATCATCTCATTAGCTTTCTCTCTCAGCAAGTCAACAAATAAATGCTCAATTGAAACATAAAAAAAAATCTGTATCTAGGAACAGAAAAGCAGTACCAGGGAGCCAGCTAGGACCATTCACCGACATCTCTAAACCCTATTTATTTATTTATTTATTTATTTTTAAGACTTCTTTTTTTTATTATTTTTTATTTTATTTTTTTATAATTATCTTTATTTAAACACCGTGATTACAAACATGATTATAGTCGTATGATTACAGTCATGTAAAGAACACCCCCCTTCACCAGTGCAACATTCCCACCACCAATTTCCCTGATCTCCCTCCTCCCCACCCCCCACACCTGTACTCAAGACAGGCTTTCTACTTCCCTCATTCATTCACATTGTTATGATCTAAACCCTATTTAAAAAGACCTATCAGGAAAGGTGGGGCAGCACAGCAGGGAACCTTGTGCAGATGCCTTACACATGGCCAATCCAGGTTCAATCTCCAATCATCCTATACAGTCCCCAAGCCTGCCAGGAGTAATTTCTGAGCAGAGCCAGGAGTAACCCTTACTCAATGCCAGGTGTAAATCCAAAATCAAAACCAAAAAAAGATGAAACAAAACTAGAAATACGGGACCGGGGAGACAGCATGGAGGTAAGGTGTTTGCCTTTCATGCAGAAGGATGGAGGTTCAAATCCCGGCATCCCATATGGTCCCCCGTGCCTGCCAGGGGCGATTTCTGAGCATAGAGCCAGGAGTAACCCCTGAGCGCTGCCAGAAAACTGCATTGGCATCTAAGATAAACTTACACATATTTTCTGAGAAGACCTAAGTTTATTTTTGTCCAAAAGCATAATAATTATTAACATGTAATTTGCTATATATGAAAGACAACACTTAAGGGCTGCAATAATAGTACAAAGGATTGGGTAGTTGACCTGCTTGTGTCTAATCCAGGTTCAATCCTTGGCATCCCATATGACCCCATGATCATCCTGATTCCCACCAGGAGTGATCAGACCAGAAGTAATCCCTGAACACTGGTGGGTATGGCCCAAAACAAAAATGTATTTTTAAAAAGGCATAGCTAAAAGCAGGAAGGAAATTTCAATATATTTTCTAGGTGGGAATCTGAATTTTAGACTGAAATTCAAACCTTTCAACAAGTGCAAACTTGGGGCCAGAATGATAGCACAGCAGCAGGAAGGGCATTTGCCTTGCACGAAGCTAACCTGGGTTTGATCCAGGATCAATCTTGACATCTCATAAGGTCCCTCAAGCTGAGCCTGCCTGTAATGATTCCTGAGCGCAGATTCAGGAGTAACCCCTGAACGCTGCTGAGTGTGGCCAAAAAACAAAAACATGTGCAAACTAGATACTTCCCATAAATACACATAGGTTATACTTTACATGCAAGCTGACCCCTCCACATCTGATTGCATACTGGTATTTCGTACTGTCCCCCAAGGCTTACCAGAGCTTATTTCTGAACACAGACCCAACAGCCTGCCAGCACTTGCAGTGGTACAGAAAACCCAACTCCAAATATTTATGTATTGCAGATGCAAAGAATCAAGGTTGTTCAGGTGTTGTCTAACAGAAGGGAAGGAAAAGGGAGGGTTAAAGACATGATTCAGTCACACTGAAAGGCACTTCAAGTTTATGGGAAATGCATTCTAACTTAAACCTCTTACTGAGAAATCCAGTCCTATCACCCTCTAATTTTAGTCAGGTCAAAACTGAAGCTTCAAGTTTCTTTGGAAGGCTGATCATCCTTTCAGGAAGCAACCAAATAAATCAGAGAAACGTAAATACACACATGCAGGCACACACGCGCGCACAAAAGTTTTGTCTCTGATGAAGGTTTTGGGTGAACTTGCGCGCACGTGCACACACACACACATGCATGCACACACACACACATTTGAAGGCTTTGTTTCTGATGAAGGTTTTGGACCACACTCAGTGGTACTCAGAGAGCACTCACAATGGTACAGTGTGCAAGGCAAATGCATTAACCCTTGCATCTCTCACTGGCACTGCTATTTAAGTTTTTAACCTTAGGGGCCGGAGAGATAGCATGGAGGTGGGGCATTTGCCTTGCGTGCAGAAGGACGGTGGTTTGAATCTCGGCATCCCCCAAGCCTGCCAGGAGCGATTTCTGAGCACAGAGCCAGGAATAACCCGAGCGCTGCTGGGTGTGACATACACACACACACACACACACACACACACACAAAGTTTTTAACCGTAAACATATCACAGTAAAAGTTCTGTTTAAGGGGCTGGGGGGTGCAGCAACACCACAGAGACATGGAGTGAGGGACCACTGTATAGTACCGTGGACCAGTACCCACAGTTGGATCTAAGGCAGGAGACCAGTGGTTTCCAACTTCCCACACGTGCAGACTGGCACCGGACCACAAACTGATATGGTGGTTGAAAACCACTGCTCTAGAGTATCGGAAAATGCACTAAATAATTGTCCTTTCTAGAATGCAAGCTTTTACAAAATATCCTGATAGACAAGGACATACATATGCAAACAATTATTTGCTTACTAAGAAATTATTCAAAGAACTGTTAAATCGACCTGCCATATGTTCTGTAATATTAAATTTATCTATACCAGATAAATTAATTTGGGGGACAAGGGGTTTGGACCACACATAGTGCTAAGTACTACTGCAGCATTGGTGCTTATTGAACCATTTTTGTCGTCTTTTTTTTTTTTTTTTTGCCATCTTACTGGTCTCAAATAACCTAGCAATAGTCTTAAAATATATCTAACAGGTGGCCCATCTACTCAAATACTTAAGTAGCAGCAACAGATGTGGCTGGAAGTGATAGTACTATAGTGGACAAGATGCATGTTTTGCATACAGTCAACCCAGGTTTGATCTCCAGCACCCCACATGGTGCCCCATACTCTGGACAAAGAGCCAAAAATAAACAGCCCTAGGTGTGGCCCAAATACCAAAAACAGCGCCAGAGCATTAGCACAGCAGTAAGGTAAAGTGTTTGCCTTGCACATGGCCCATCCTGGACGGACCCTGATTCAAATCCCGGCATCCCATAAGGTCCTCCGAGCCTGCCAGGAGCGACTTCTGAGGGCAGAGCCAGCACCACTATATGTGACCCAAAAACAGTAACAATGAAAAATAAATACAAAAAACAAAAACAAAACAAAAAAGAATGAACAAGTTAGGAGCAGAGCTAGTACACTGCTTGCCTTGCACGCAGCTGACCCAGTTCGATCCCTGGAGCCCACCAAAAGTGATGCCTGAGTGAAGAATCAAGAGTAACCCGAGTTGGACAACCTAGTATGCCTGGAGTCGGTCTTATGCCTGAAAACTTCAGAGGTAAGCTCTCCTTGTATTCAGGCCAACGCTTTTTTTTTCCATTTTCCCCCATATTTTGCTGGACCTAATTGCCACTCTCACACGGTTATTATTGTATTTTTTAACTCTTATCCTTAAAAAAAGAGCTTACTAAACTTAAAAAAAAAGAAGTAATGAGGTGGGGGGGGGGCACATCCGACAGTGTTCAGGGGTTACCCCTGGCTCTATGCTCCGAAATCACTCCTGGCAGGCTCAGGGGACCATATGGGATGATGGGATTCGAACCACGGCTCTTCTGTATGCAAGGTAAACGCCTTACCTCCATGCTATCTTTCTGGCCCCTAAAAAAAAAAGTAATTGTAGTAAAAAAAAAAAATGCCTATCTTGAATACAGGCAGGGGATGGGAAAGGGGGGGGGGGCATCGGTGGTGGGAATGTTGCACTGATGAAGGGGGGTGTTCTGTTAATGACTGAATCCCAACTGCAATAGTGTTTGTAATCATGGTGCTTAAATAAAGTTTGTATTTAAAAAAAAAAAAAGACCCCCTGCCGCAAATATTTACCAATCTGAAGAAGGTCAGGGGGTGGGTTAGGAAGATGCCTGGGAACCCACACACCACAAGAAAAACCCAAAAGACAATGGGAAAAACTGTACTTCCAACATAGGCATAAGACCTGTAATACACCACCTCTTTACCTGCCCTCCCCCAAATGTAAGGTAGTCTTTTGCACCACTTTGGTCCCATAAAAATTTCGCTAACTCATTTTATTTCTTTTTTTTTTTTTAATTTATTTATTTATCTTTTTTTTTTTAAATGTTTGTCCTTCATATATATTTGTGAGCACATACAGTTTCAATCCCCCCCCCCCTTTTTTTTTTCTTCGTTTTTTTGGTAGGTGACCTGTGGCTGTTATCCCATCAGTCCACCCACGAATACACAGACATTATAATGTAGCACCACTTCCCCCTACAAAGGCACACTAAGTAAAGGGGAAATTTTACATTTAAAAAAAAAAATAAAAGAGAGCTCTTATCTACTAGAGATAGGAACTCATAGTTATTTAAAATATAGGGATATCTCCTGCCTTGAAAATATGTCATGTGGAATCAAATTAGACCTCAGGTGATTAGATACCATTCATCCAGCCTTGAACCCTGGATCTCCGACATAGAAACGGCACAGCTCTCCACAACAGCTGCAGGAAACAAACTCCATCCAGGAAATGCGATCATTTTGACCTTAGAGCAGATTAGCCTACCTTACCAACTAACGACAAGACAAAACCAGAAGTCTTGGCTCCCTTTGGTAGGACAAAAACCCAAGATCGGGATTTACAGATGACTGGCTGCTTGATTCACGACCAGACTGTATACATCTTGGGACCAATAAATAAGCCCTAGTTTAGGGTTTGAACTATGACCTGCACAAGAATCATGATCCCCAGCCCCAAAGATCCGGCAGAGACAATTGTAACGGAATGGGGCTTTTGGGAGCACAAAGAAAGACGCTATCCTAGGTGCCACCCTAGGCTCAGTGCAAAGACCAAGATCATCAACCACAGAAGATGGGTTAAAATGACACTGAGGTAACAGAACCTCTAGAACCACAAAGACTGACTTCATCATAAGTCCCACCTCAGGATCTGTACAGATACTGAGACCTCTAAACACAGAGCAGAAGTCTTCCACACACCAAAGGAAAAAAAAAGAAAGGAAAAAAAAAAAAAAACAAAAAAAACACCACCGGCAAAGTAAAGGATCCTGAGCAATGTCTAGAGTTGATCCCATGACAGTATGCTCCAAGGACGGAGAAATCCCATATCTCTTAGGCCAAGTGAATTCTTTTTCGAATGACCCCAATATTTACTGTGCCAGTGCAGGAGGGAAAAAAACAAAAATACAAAAAGCACAAAACCTTGGTTATTTTTTTGATATAAATATATATAGTACCTTCATTTATTATTGTTATTATTATTTTTGATTTACCAATCTATTTTGGTCGATTTCTCTGTTTGGGTGTGATTATTGAAAGTGTAGTCCCCAATTATACTTATTTTTTCTATTTTTTTTTTCTCTTCCTTTCTTCTCTTTCGTTATGTGCTATGCCATGTTTCTTAATTCAAGACCATGGCGTGATTTTTGTTTGTCTGTTTTTGTTTTATTTTTTTTTCTACTTGTTTGTTTGTTTGTTTTGTCTGCTCTGTGTGGTGCTTATCGAAATAGCTGGAGCCCTCACTGGATATTTGACACTTCTTTTGGTACTAGTGGAGTGTTTCACCTACTTTTTCTCCATCTCCCAGAGTGATGATGAGAGCCTTTAGAAGGACTCCGCCCATTTTCGGGGTATTAGACTCTTACCCCAGTTTATTGCTTTTTTTCTCCTTCAAACAAAACCACGCAACTTGAACTAGCTAGTCCTGACTCCAGATAGAGGGGGAAATAAGGGAGGGCATCAGGACCAAACAGGTGCAAGGACTACTAAGTAGTGGGTTAGATACAGAGGGGACCACATATTCTAGCCGCCCTGGGGTGAGGGAAAGGAAAAGGGAGGTAGGATAGAAACGGAGGCGTAGGGATGACAATTTGGCGATGGGAATCCCCCCTGATTTTATGTAAATATGTACCTAAAATATATTGTCAACAATATGTAAGCATTTTGATCAAAATAAAAATTTATATTAAAAAAAAAAAAGAGTAACTCTCTGAGCACACCAGGTAGTGGCCCCTCCCCCCCCAAAATACGATGGATGATTTATTTCCTCATCCTTCCCTAAGGGCAATTACAACTGTATCCAGACTCTCTCCAGAAAGGCTAAGGAAAATTTAATAACCAGGCCCATCCACAGCATTTCTGCATCAATTTGTCAAAGACAATTTCACAAAAGTGTATCAAAAGTAGTAGTTAAAAAGTAGGCATATCCCAGAGAAAAAGAGGAACGGCTTTCCTGGCATGTGCGCTCTGCTGGGTCCAACTGCGAGCTCCCCTCTCCAGTTTGAATATTGAAAGGAGGAGTTTCCCTCCTCCGCCCAACCCTCAGGGCCCGAGTTGCCAGGGCCAGCCATAAAGACCCCGCCTGGCTTGGGGGGGGTCCCAGTCTCCTGGACCAAGTGTTCAGTCCAGATCTGTGGCCTGCTGTCTGACCAGCGACCCTAATATACCAGAGAAAAAGAGGGAAGGCTTTCCTGGCATGTGCGCTCTGCTGGGTCCAAACTGCGAGCTCCAAAAGTATCAAAAGTAGTAGTTAAAAATTAGGTATATCCCGGGGCCGGCGAGGTGGCGCTAGAGGTAAGGTGTCTGCCTTGCAAGCGCTAGCCAAGGAAGGACTGCGGTTAGATCCCCCCGGAGTCCCATATGGTCCCCCCAAGCCAGGGGCAATTTCTGAGCGCTTACCCAGGAGTAACCCCTGAGCATCAAATGGGTGTGGCCCAAAAAAAAAAAAAACACACACACACACACCACACACACAAAAATTAGGCATATCTGTTTTATTTTTTTTTTTTTGGTTTTTGGGCCACACCCTGTGAGGCTCAGGGGTTACTCCTGGCTATGCGCTCAGAAGTAGCTCCTGGCTTCTTGGGGGACCATATGGGACGCCGGGGGGATCCGAACCGCGGTCCGTCCTAGGTTAGCTCAGGCAAGGCAGGCACCTTACCTCCAGCGCCACCGCCCGGCCCCAAGGCATATCTGTTTTACTGAGTTTTGCTACCGTCTTAAGTCCCTAAAGCTCAGGCTATCTACCTTGCATTAAGCCTCCAGTTGACATTTTCCCAGTAGCAGTGGCCGTGCATTCTCTGCTTCCCACATCAGAATCCCCCTCCTTCCTCTTCTGACATTTTTCTAAATAAAACTACTTCAAGTAAGAAAAAGAGCATTTGCTGCTCACCTTGTATTGCTTCAAAAAAAAGTATGTGCACATCATTTATCGTACATAATACTATTAGTATTAAAAACTACAGTACATTGTAAACCTAGCTTGTATGGGTTTATAACATGACTTGTGTTGTTGCAATATTGACTTTACTAAGATGGACTAGAACAGAATAACAAGACCTATAAGGTATATCTGTACATCAAACCATGATATCCACATTAACTATAAAAAATGCGGGGCTGGAGAGATAGCATGGAGGTAAGGCATTTGCCTTTCATGCAGGAGGTCATCGGTTCGAATCCCAGCATCCCATATGGTCCCACCCTGGCCTGCCAGGAGCAATTTCTGAGCATGAAGCCAGGAGTAACCCCCTGAGCACTGCTGGGTGTGACCCAAAAAACTACCAAAAAAAAAAAAAACTATAAAAAATGCAATATAAATGTTTCTGATGAATAACCTCAAAAACTAGAAAACACATCAAAGGCACAAAAAGTGGATTTCTAGCTCAAATATAGAGGAAAATGTCAATTTGAAATATAACTATATGAGAAAGGAAAGAATGGTACGGGGGTTGGGGGGGGGCGAAGGGGGATCCCTCCAAATTTTCCTCTCCTATATCTTTAAATTTCCAGAAAAAGAGAAAGCTACGAGATTCTGCAAACTTATGGTCCAAAGACTGCAGAACAAACATCTCCCTCTAGGCTGTGGTCACAAGATGGGATCTGTAAGTGGTAAATCTGTTTGTGACTTTAAATAAGCCAGAGTCACTAAAAATAAAACTGAAGATCTATAGTTTGCAGTGCTGTTCATTATGTATATTTCAAGACATTGAACTGACTCCCACTGAACTGCTGAAAAACAGTTCCGAACAAGAACCCAGTACTAGAATGGGAATAGAAACCCTAGTGTGTATTAATTCCAAGAGACCTCAATTTAACCAACTTTATGCTGTTCTGTGAATCATAAACATTTTGTGCATTCATAAGCTGATAAAGAGCCCAGAGGGGCCGGAGAGGTAGCATGGGGGTAGGGTGTTTGCCTTGCATGCAGAAGGGTGGTTCAAAATCCCAGCATCCCATATGGTCCCCCAAGCCTGTCAGGAGTGATTTCTGAGCACAGAACCAGGAGTAATCCCTGAGTATTGCCAGGTGTGGCCCAAAAACCAATCAATTAATAAACTGCTTTTTAAAAAATTAAAATATCTATAAAAGCATCATTTTATATGAAGTTGTTATAGACTTGATTAGATTCAACTAGAGATGAAACTATTGTAATGTAAATTTAAAGATAATTTAGAGGGCCAGAGTGATAGCACAGCAGGTAGGGTTCTTCCCTTGCATGCAGCCCACCAGGATTCAATCCCAGCATCCCTATGGACCCTGAGCCTGCCAGGAGCAATTTCTTCTTATTTCTTTTTATAAGGTATTATAAAATTAATGTAAAAACACATGCCTTTGGTGGTGGGATTGGCCCTAATTCATTGTATGTCTGAAACCCAACTATGAAGGACATTGTAGTGCACAACGGTTTCAATAAAATAAAATTTTAAAAATGTAAGTTAAACTTTTTTTTTTTTTTTTTTGGTTTTGGGTCACACCCAGCGGTGCTCAGGGGTTTACTCCTGTCAGGCACGGGGGACCATATGGGACCACTGGGATTTGAACAAACCTCCCTTAGGTCCTGGATCGGCTGCTTGCAAGGTAAACACTGCTGTGCTATCTCTCCAGGCCCAAACTTCTTTTTTTTATTTTTATTATTTTTTTTTTTTTTTTGGGTTTTTGGGCCACACCCGTTTGACGCTCAGGGGTACTCTGCCCCCTGGCTATGAGCTCAGAAATTCGCCCCTGGCTTGGGGAGACCATATGGGACGTGGGGGATCGAACGAGGTCAGTCCTACGCTAGCGCTTGATAAGGCAGACAACTTACCTCTAGCGCCCACCTTCCCGGCCCCTATTTTTATTATTTTTAGTTAAACTTTTTTTTTTAAAGTGGGCCTGGAGAGATAGCACAGCGGCATTTGCCTTGCAAGCAGCTCCGATCAGGACAAAGGTGGTTGGTTGGAATCCTGGTGTCCCATATGGTCCCCGTGCCTTGCCAGGAGCTATTTCTGAGCAGACCAGCCAGAAGTAACCCTGAGCACCGCTGGGTGTGGCCCAAAAACCAAAAAAAAAAAAAAAAACAAAGAGTTAATGACATCGGGATGGAGAGATAGCCTGGAGGTGCGGTGGTTTTGCTTACATCCCAGAAAAGATGGGGGTTTCTAATCCCAGCATCCCATATGGTTCCCCCGTGCCTACCAGGGGCGATTTCTGAGCACAGACCCCAGGAGTAACCCCGGAGCACCTGCCCAGTGTGACCCACACCCAAAAAAAAAGTTAAGGGCATCATAGTATCTAATTTCATAAATAATACCATGAATTAGATAATACATTCTAAAATTTTAGTTAAAAATACATTGTCTTGGGGCTGGAGGCAACAGCGCAGCGGTAGGGCGTTTGCCTTGCACGTGGGCTGATCGGAGGACGGATCTGGGTTCGATCCCCCAACATCCCATATGGTCCCCTAAGCCAAGAGTGATTTCTGAGTGTATAGCCAGGAGTAACCCCTGAGCATCACTGGCTGTGGCCCAAAAAGCAAAACGATAAAAAACTGCCTTATTAAACAGACAAGCTTATTGTAAAAGCAAAAAAAATTTGGTTATATCTTTTCATTCTTTCATTTCCTTTCACTGTAAGGGGCTTCCAAGCAATGCTCAGAAGGTCAGGGTGGCTTTAATTCTGGTGGTGGTTAATCAGGACATGACACAATTCACCCACTCTAGTGGAACTGGGCTTTCATCAAGATCACACCTGATGTGCTTTGAGTGGAGAAAATGTGGTTCCAAAGATTGAATCTAGGTCCTGGCATGTTAGACATGTGCTCCCTGACCATCACCTCTCCAGACCCTCTATATTTCAGGTTTGTTTTCTTTTTCCACATTTTTTGTGTCAATACTATTTCTTTAAACAATAATATATACTTTTTATTTAGTTGGGACTGTTTGTATGTGCTCAGTGTATTGAAGGAGGTAGTAACATACTATTGGTTACTTTCCTATCCATTTTCATCTTTGATACTTCTTCCCAGGAGCAATTTCTGAGTGCAGGAATAACCCCCTAAGTGCTGTCACTGTGTGGCCCAAATAAATAAATAAATAAATAAATAAATAAGACTGGGTTACCATGAAACAGATGTTCTGATGAAAACATTTTAAGTTACTTTATTAAAGTCATAATGTTGAGAGGAGACAAATATCAGATAAGAACTGAACAGGCTCATAAATTTAGTCCCATGACCTACCAACTTCACCACTAAAAAGCAAAAAAAGGGAAAATAAATATAAAGCAAAGAGGCTAGAGTAATAGTACAGTGGGTAGGATGCTTGCTTGCATACAATTAGACCTGAGTTCAATCTCCAGCACCCCATAAAGTCTCCTGAGCCCACAGGAGTGATCTGAGAGCAAAACCAGAGGAAAAACCCTGACAGGTGTGCCCCAAATATTTCTTTAAAGGAAAAAAATATTACAGTACAAATTTCAAAAACATAGCCACGTTAATAAGCAACTTACTATAAAAATCTCTAAATCAATACCAGTTTGGTTGTACATGTAGAAAACCTGCTTTTCATACCTCCAACCCAGGAGTCAATCCCTGACATTTCACATGCCTCATTAGGAGTGATTCCAGGGCCAGAGACAGCACAACCTAGAGAAAAAAAAAAAAAAACAAAAAAACACCAGACTTCGAAAGCCCCCACATCACATTCCAGAGCTCTTTTCATAGCAACCACTCTGGGGCTAGACATAGGACAGCACAAGGCCAAGCTTGATTGATTCCCAGCATCACATATGGTCCGTCCACCACGACCTGCAGAAGTGACCCCAAGTGCAGAGCCAGGAGTAAGCCCTAAGCACTGCCTTGTGGGGCCCAAAACATGAAAGGCTATTCTGAGCAATATATAGTCACTCAGCACTGTGGAGAGTGATCCTGAATGCAGAGACAAGAGAAAGCTCCGGGAAGTTGAGTTGAAAAGAACATGTTTCACATGTAGGAGATCTGGGAAGACCTGATCTCAATTCTGGGCACCCTAGCACTGCATGGTTATGGTCCCTGAAGCTCCCCTGGGGAATGACCACAAAACACAACTGAGAATAACCCTGGAGCAACACAAGTGTGATCCAAAACTCAAAAGAGAAAATATTATGGGGCAGATTCAATCCTTAGCACCCATATGGTCCCCCCAGCACTGTCAAGAAGGATCCTTGAGTGCAGAACCAGCAGTAACCACAAAACACTGCTGGCTATGGCCAAAAAAAAAAAAAAAAAAAAAAGACAATTACTTGGGACCAGAGTACAGATAGTACAGGGGTTAAAGCACTTGGCCCCAGTATCACCGAGTGACCCAACAACAGAGCTGGGAGGAGTCCAGAAAGCTCAATGACTGCTGGTACAATATGAACATAGACGCACCATCCTGGGTGGCTAATGTTCAGTTCAGGTCAGGGTAGAAAGAATAATGTGCTTGCTCTGCATGCAGCTAACCTGGGTTCGATTCCTGGCACCCCATATGGTCCAGCTGAGCATCAGCACTTGTAACCCCTAAATAAGAAAGTCAGTAGTAAGCCATAAGCATAGTTGGGTATGGCCCAAAAACCAAAATAATGAAAAATTATAAAGTTCTTGCCCCCAGAGAGGTAAATAAGGTTAAGTAGCACTTCTAAACTGTACTGTCAAGACCAAGAATGAGGTTAAAAATATACTCTGAATAAACTCTTTCGGCTAGTTTGGGTTTACGGCTTAGTTGACTCATGCAGCTACCACCTGGTATGAAATGACAGGCCCATAGCAAGGAAAAACCCAGTCCTACATGAAAAACCTCATCAATGGATACAAAGACTAACCTAACCAAATTTAGGCAACCTTCACCTCAGCTCTTACCTTATATCCATCTTTCAAAATTATCTATGCAACTACAGAAAATCTCTAGCATACAAAATAAGACTACTGGGGGCAAAAAAGATAGTACAACAAGTTAGATGTTTGTCTTAGGCAGGCATGGATTGATCCCAGCACAGAACCACAAGTGACCCCTGAGCACAACTGGGTGTGGCCTAAAAACCAAAATGAAAACACTTAAAGTAAACAACTGTCCAATATCTGTAATAGCCTAAACTTCCATAATCAATCCATCCATACATCCTGAAAACTCAAAATGTTCACCTCAAATTCACCTACCCACCGAAATAAGATAGTGAGCACAACAAAGCCTGGAAATAACTTAAAAACATCAAAGAAATAAAATTAATTAGTGTGACAACAGAACATAAGGACACAAAGAAAGGAAATGATTAAATAAGAAAGCCTATTTAATCATCCTCCAGTCTATTTTGTTGTTTACTTCTAAGGATTATAGTACATTCAGAGTTAAAATGATAAGCATAGCTAGTGAAAACTGGCCATCCACCACGGCTAAAAGAAATACTCAGGGGCCGGGCGGTGGCGCTAGAGGTAAGGTGCCTGCCTTGCCTGCGCTAGCCTTGGATGGACCGCGGTTCGATCCCCCGGTGTCCCATATGGTCCCCCAAGCCAGGAGCGACTTCTGAGTGCATAGCCAGGAGTAACCCCTGAGCGTCACGGGTGTGGCCCAAAAAACAAAACAAACAAACAAAATCAAGAAATACTCAGGGGCCAGAGAGATAGCATGGAGGTAGGGCATATGCCATGCATGCAGAAGGATGGTGGTTCGATTCCTGGCATCCCAGATGGTCCCCCGAGCCTGCCAGGAACAACCTGAGTGCTGCTGTGACCCAAAAACCAAAAAAAAAAAAAGGAAATACTTAAAAGGGATCAGATAGTACTGCGGGTAGGGCAGTGCACCCAGTTCCCCTGAAGCCTGCCAGGAGTAATCCCACAGCACAGAATCAGGATTAAACCCTGAGCACAGGTGAGTGCAGGCCCCAAAACAAATAATGAAAAAAGGCATTATCTGTGTAATCATGTGCCTTCACTGTCTTCCATTTTATATATATATATGAAAAAAATTCCTTTGCAAAGAATTTGAAGCACTTAAGTTGTTTTGTTTTTGTTATGAAGCTCTCTGGCTCCATTCTTCAAAGAAATGTTGGTTTTAAAAAATATATATGAAACTGAGTACAGTAGGAGGGCACTTGCCTTGCATATGCAGACCCAGGTTAGATCACCACACTCCTTATGGGCCCCCAATCACTGCCAGGCATAATTCCTGAGAATTTACAAAAATTAACAACTCTGAGAGAGAATTAAAGACCTGAAAATTAATGGAGTGACCCAAAAACCAAAAGTAAAAAAAAAAAAAAAAAAAAAAAAGACGCATGAAAGTATTCTTAGCTTCCTGACGAAGTTATTTCTTCAATGGAGTCTCTCAGGGCATTCATTTCCTGCTGCAGCTCAACCCTGAGCACTGAGATTAGTTATCAGTAAGAGGTCTCTTCTCAGGAATGTCAGTAACGGGGCCCCAGCAAGTGGGGAGGACACTTGCCTGTGCAAGTGGCTAAACCAGGTTGATTCCCAGCATCTCCTAAGGTCCCCCCTCCAAGGACCATCAGGAGTGATTCCTGGGCACAGACAAGGCCAGGAGTGTGGCCCAAAGACAAAATGTTAAGATAAGCAATAAATAGGCAAAAAATAAAATAAAATAACAAGTCACAGGGTATCACTGCTCCTCAAATAAAAACATCCCAAATAGACTCCATTCTCCTAGGGCCTTTTTACTGTTGCATCAACTCTGAGATGCCACCTCAATTCTCGGGTCTTGGCCCCTCACAATCCATAAAAACCAACAACTCCTTTCCTTACGGGGAGGTAAGGCAAATGAGAAAATCTGGGTGTGCATCCTGTCCACGGCTTGAAGAAGCTTGTGTGTGGACCTCACCTAAAGTCACAATAGAATGTGGGGAGGGACACGCGCACTGGCTAAAAATAAACAAATAAATAAAGCAGTCTTCTCGCTGAGGCCTAACTGCTGAAGCCTAATGTACGCCTCGGTTTTTTTATTGTTTTTTAATTTATTTTTTGCTTTATTTGGGGAGGAGGGACAACAAATAATTTCAGCGAGGTTGGGAGGAGGTGGGGGGGGGGGCAGCTCACTCACTGGAAACTTCCCAGGGGAAGAAATGCAGTCTCACTACTCTAGGGAAGAAGCCTCCAGCCAGGGGGGCGCCGCGCTGTCTATCTAGCTACCACGCTGGGGGGAAAAAAAAAAGTGGCGCTGGGCTTCCGAACCCCCCCACCCCCCATCACTGCCAGCACTTTAAGTTCCTGCTGGTTCTCGGAAAAGACGCAAACTTGGGGCCTGGAGAGATAAGGGCAGCGGTAGGGCGTTTGCCTTGCATGCAGCTAAGACCGAGGGTGGTGGTGGTGGTAGTCGAATTCCGGCATTCCACAAGGTTCCCCCGTGCTTGCCAGGGGCGATTTCTGAGCGCAGAGTCCAGAGTAAACCCTCGAGCGCCGCTGGGTGTGAATCCCAAAAACCAAAAAGAAAAAAGAAAAAAAAAGAAGGGGGGCCGGCGAGGTGGCGCTAGAGGCAAGGTGTCTGCCTTGTAAGCGCTAGCCAAGGAAAGGACCACGGTTCGATCCCCCGGTGTCCCATATGGTCCGCCCAAGCCAGGGGCAATTTCTGAGCGTGTAGCCAGAAATAACCCCTGAGCATCAAACGGGTGTGACCCGAAAAACCAAAAAAAAAAAAAAAAAAAAAAAAAAAAAAGAAGGGCCAGAGAGCTGGCATGGAGGTAGGGTTTGCCTTGCATGCATGCAGAAGGACGGTAGTTCGAATCCCAGCATCCCATGTGGTCCCCCGTGCCTGCCAGGAGCGATTGCTGAGCACAGAGTCAGGAGTAACCCCCTAAGCAAAGCCGGGTGTGACCCAAAAACCAAAAAAAAGAAAAGAAAAAGAAAAGACCCAAATTTATGGGAAACACTCCCACCCACATACCCGGCTCTGCCCCCTCCCCAGCAAGTGTCAACTCCAGGTCTCCCTCGAGTGGGGGGTGGGGTGGGGGGTGGATAGGTGGGACACGACACACACTCCCCCCTCCCCGCCCGGGCAGGCAGAAACAACCACCTTCACCTTCACCTGCGATGCAACGCGATGCAATGCAACAACGCAATGCGAGAAATGCAACAGCGCAACGCAATGCAACAAATGCAATTGATAAATAAATGCAATGCCCTAAACCTTGGCGCCCCGTCACCCCAGAAATTAAAGACTTTTCTTTTTTTACGGGGCAGCGCTGGGTCGCTTTGGGAAAGGGGAAGAGTGGAGAAAGGCCAAGGTTCCAACCGAGGTGTGAGCCCCCCCGCTGCTAGGCCAAGAAGGAAGTCGCAGAGACGTAGACGGAGGGACGGCCGCCCCCACGCCCCCTGCCATCTGGGACCCCAACAACCCCCGAGCCCTTCCCGATGGGGGGAGGCCCGGGGCCTGAGGCCCAGGCGGCGGCGGCGGCGCGGGGACGGGAGCGAGCGGAGCCAGCCAGGCCTCCCGAGCACCTGCCTCCCTCCCTCCCTCCCTCCCTTCCTTCCTTGCTCCGTCCCGGGGTCGGGCTTGGCCGGGGGGCCCGGGTAGGGGGAGGCCCGGGCATGCGCGTGCGCGCGTGTGTGTGTGTGTGTGTGTTTCTGGGTCTTGGGCGCGCGCGGGGGCGAGGGGCGGGAAGCGGCCCGGAAGGGGAAGAACCCCGGGGAAGGGGCAGGGGAAGGGGAAGCGCAGCGGGGCCCCCCGGCCTCCCACACCCGCCCGGCCCCGGCCCCGGCTCTCCGTCCCCCCGTCGCCCTACTCACAACGGCATCGTCTCCCGCGCCGGCACCGCCCTGACAGTCGCTACTTCCCCCCCGCAAGCGCAACCGCCGCCGCGGCCGTGGCCGTCCTGGGCATGATCCGCTGAGGCGGGAGGGCGGCGGGTGGGGGGGGGCGGCCTGCCTCGGCCCTGGGTCCGACCCCCGCACTCCCGCGCCCCGCGCTCCCGCTCCCGCCGCTTTCAAGCGCTTCTCCTCCTCCTCCTCCTTTCCCTCCGTCCTAACATGGCGCCCGAGCGCTACCACAGCAACGTTCTAGAACCGCTGACGCCGCCACGCACGGCGCGCACGCGTCTGCGCAGGCGCGGCCGTACGCGCAGGCGCACTCGCAGCTGTGGGGGCGCCGCGTGGACTCCTGGGAAATGTAGTTTGGCGGCGGCAGTCCTGTGGGCCCGGGCGAACTACTTCCGGTCTGGCGTCTGGCCGCGCTTCCCCTAGGATGCAAGCGGGAGAGATTAACTAGAGCGTGATGAGGCCGGTGGAGCAGCTGGGATTTGAGGCGGCTTCTCTTCTTCTGCTCGGTTTTGGGGGGTTCTGTTCTGGTTTGGATGGTGCCTGGAGTGCAGATGCTTTATATACGGGCCGCCCCGGGGATCTCGGCGACGGCGATTTAGAATGAAACCGACCCCCAACACTCACACACACACACACACACACACACACACACACACACACACACACACACACACACACACACACACACACACACACACACCCGGCAGCCTCCATGAGACTGCTAAGCCCGGGTCTGTGTGCTCTTGCACTCGCCCCGTGATCGACGCGCCTTGCACCTCTACACGCCGCGCGGGACAGTTGCTCCGTTCCACGGGGTCCCCTTGATGACGGGAAGGAGAGCCCAAGGAATCCCACGTGGGGAAACCCCAAGTTCTAAATTCTCCTGGCGCTGATGCGGCCATGGGGAGTGTCAGGACCTTGGCCTGAGCGGTCCCCTTGTCTCCCCACCACCACCCTGTCCTTGGGGATGCTGAACTGCCACCCTGGTTTTTTGGTCCAGCGCATTTTTGATTCTGGGTACACACGCACACCTGGAGATGTTGGAAAGAGGGAACCTCCAAAGAGCCCACACACACACACACCTGGAAATGTTGGAAAGGAGATGTTGGAAGGGGGGAACCTCCAAAGAGCCCATAGGTACACACCACACACACACACACACACACACACACACACACACACACACACACACACACACACACCTGGAGATGTTGGAAAGGGGAAACCTCCGAACCTCCAAAGAACCCCACCCTGTGAACCTGTGTACCATTTGCCGGGCTGCCGGGCTGCAGTGTTTGCCTTGCAAGCAGTCGATCCAGGACTGGTTGGTTCGAATCCCGGCGTCCCATAAGGCCCCCCTGTGCCTGCCAGGAGCTATTTCTGAGCAGATAACCGGGAGTAACCCCTGAGCACCAGAGGTGACCCCGTCCACAAGCCCCAGAGTAGCCACAGCACAGCCGGTCCCCAGGCCCTGAGACCTGACTTCTAAGAAATTAGGAGGTAAAGGACCAAAGAAAATAAAGACCTCTTCTTGGGGCCAGAGCAATATAGCACAGCAGAGATGACATTTGCCTTGCACACAGCCAAACCAGGTTAGATACTCAGCATCCTAGACGGTTCCCCGAGCCTGCCAGGAATAATTTCTGAGCACAGAGCCAGGAGTAACCCCTGAGCACAGCTGGGTGTGGCACAAAAACAAAAAATATCTTACAGCAGGGATTCCCAGTTAGGAGGGTCAGGCTGCAGAAGACTGGAGTGCTTATTATGTGGCTTTTGTTTTGCTTTCAATTCACACCCCTATGCTCAAGGGCTACTCCTTGCTCTGTATTCAATTGCTCTGGGGACGTATTTGGAGAATCACAGGGGGATCAAACTCAGACTCGCCATCTATGAACTCAAATTTTTGAGCCATTTATCTTGCTCAGGCCGATTTTGAAGAGCAGGTGAACCTTCCAAAAAGGCCATTGGATCCTGTTTCAGGACTCATATTAAAGCCCAAGGATATAACTGGAGAGGCCAGAGCATTAGTAGAGCTGGTGAGGCTTTTGCTTTGAATGCATCTGACCTGAGTTTGATCTTTTTTTTTTTTTTTTTTTTGTGGTTTTTGGATCACACCGGCAGTGCTCAGGGGTTATTCCTGGCTCCAGACTCAGAAATTGCTCCTGGCAGGCACGGGGGACCAAATGGGACGCCCGGGATTTGAACCGATGACCTCCTGCATGAAAGGCAAATGCCTTACCTCCATGCTATCTCTCCGGCCCCGAGTTTGATCTTCTAACCACTATATGATCCTCCAAGCCCACACCAAAATGACCCTGAGCACTGCTGAGTATGGCAAAAAACAAACAAAAACAAAAATCAAGGATAAAATCGGAGCCAAAGGAAATTGAGAGGGAAAAAAGACAGCACAGTGGAGAGGCATTTGCTTTCCATGCGGATGACTTGGGTTCGATCCTTGGTATCCATTATGGTTCCTTTAGCACTGCCAGGAGTGATTCCTGAGTTCAGAGCTAGAAGTAAGTCCTGAGCACTGTTAGGTGTTAAACAACCCCCACCAAAAACAAACAAACAAACAAACAAACAAAAAAAACCAAGGAAGTGAAGAATGAGCTAAGCCAATGGCCAGTACAATGGCTGACTGTTCATGTTGTCATTGTGTCATCTTTATGTTGCCTGCTCACTGCCTCCTGCTGCTGCCCCTTTGCTGCGGCAATGGTATTCCCCAGTTTTTGCACTCTGCCAGCTGCTCAAAGGGGAAGAAGCCCTTTCTGCTTATTTAGGAGTTATTCAGGTTGCAATTTTTTATCTCTTTTTTTTTTGGGGGGGGGGTCACACTCTGCAGCACTTAAGGGTTATTCTGCACTCAGAAATACTCCTGACAGGCTCAGGGGACCACACAGGATGCTGGGGATCGAACTTGGGTCAGTTCCAGGTTGGCCACATGCAAGGCAAATGAGCTATCACTGTGTAATCACTCCGGCCAGAGGTTGCATTTTCTATATGCTGTCAAGAAAGGTGTGGCCCCAAAAAGTAACTATAAGATGATACCCAGCTGTCAACCCAAAATAAAGGCATTCCCCCATCTTCCTCTTTCCAATAAATCTCTTCCTTTGATATGTAAAAGCCCACCTGGTTCTTACTCCACCCTCTGAGTTGGGTTTGGGACTCTCAAGTAGTGCACAGGACATATGGATGCAGTCTTGCTTCATCCTGGAGGGGCCAGTTACTCTATACCAGGGGTCTCAAACTCAATTTACCTGGGGGCCGCAGGAGGTAAAGTCGGGGTGATCTTTTTTTTTTAGGGGGGGGTGATCCTTGAGTGCAAAGTCAGTAGTAAGCCTTGAACATTTGGGGGTGTGACCCAAACAACTAAAACAAAACAAAAAAAGATTCCTCTAGGGCAGGGCCACAAAATGTTGTACGGAGGGCCACAAATGGCCCGTGGGCCACGAGTTTGAGACCCCTGCTACTGAGGGGCCTCTCAGGCCACACCCAGAAATGTTTGAGGAATCTTGTATGGAGGACCAACCCATGGTGGATGAATCTGGCACTTGAACCCCTACACTATCTCTCCTGTCCCTCTCCTTGGTAAATATTTTATTTATTATAATCCTTGCTAAAATCCAACTTGTGAAGGTTAGGACTCCATTGTCCTAACAACCCTGAGCTCAGAACAGTGCCCTGTTTAGTTCGGGTTGATACTTAAAAATTAAGTCACTTCTGATGCTTTAAAGATTATTCCAATTTGCCCCACATTGCCATGTGATTTGTTTCCATTTAGTAGATAATCCGGCAGAAAGCAGATAGTGATTCTCTGAATCAGTGTGAGCAGCTGTAACAAAACACCACAGAAAATCTCACAGTTTAAGATGCTGGGAAGGTCCAGTTCAACTTGGCCCTTTGCTGGTGAGGCGGCACGCTGGCAGGTAGACCAGGTGGACAGGACCCTCCTCACTACATGCTGGCAGGCTCTCCAGGGCTCTCCCCTTGAGGACACTAATCCCAATGGGTCAGCACGCCCACAGTCTAACCTCATTTACCTCTAATTACTTCCTGAGGGACACCTGGGACAGTCACCTGGGGCCATAGCAATAGAACATGGGTTAGGCATTTGCTTTGCAATTGACCGATGCAGGTTTCATTCCCGGCTTCCAATATATGTATGGTTCCCCTGGGACCAAATGTATGTATGGTTCTCCTAGAATTCCATATATGTAGGGTTCCCCTGGCATCCCATATATGTATGGTTCCCCCAACAACCCTATAGTAATTGCTGAGTGCAGAGCACCTCCAAGTGTACCCCACCCCTAAAAAAAAATGCCTCACCTGGACGGAGGGAATGTTAGGACTTCTACTATGAATTTGGGGGCATACAGTGATCATATCAGATTAATTTGACAAAAGCAAAAACCTAAATGCCAGAGCTAAGTACAGACTTGCATGATCAAACCTCGACCCAGCTTTGATCCCAGCATCCTATGTGGTCACCTGAGTGCCGCCAAGTGTAATTCCTGAATGTAGAGCCAGGGGTAACTCCTGACCATTGCCAGGTATGACCCCAAACTAAGAATAGTTGGGGGAAAAAACTAAGGGCTGGAGCAATAGTACATCTGGGAAGGTGTTTGTCATACACAAGGTCAACCTGAGTTTTATTCCTGACATCCCATAAGCTCCCTTGAGCTTGCCAGGAGTGCTATCTGAGCACAGAGCCAGGAGTAACACCTGAGCACCACTGGGTGTGGCCCAAAACCAAGCCAAAACAAACAAACAAAAAACTATCATTCTGTGAAATTCTGGGAATTACTAAATATTTTATGTTTTGAGAACTAGAAATTTAGGAATGATTATAGAGTGTGTGTCCATATTGCAAATTAAGTTTATTAGAAAGATGAGGCAACTTGTTCATTAAGTTCAAATATGAGACTTATTCATATGGTTACAAGACTTTAGATTAAGGGACTATTTTACCATTCTCACTTGGGTTTATGATACTGGCCCCCAACCAGCCAGAAAGCAATCCCCTCTGTTTCACTGGGACTCAAAGCAGGCCACTCTCATTTATTCCCATACCCAACACCATCAGGACGAGATCTCTAACACCACAGGTGAATCCATTAGCTTACCTATCAGAATACCTATCAGAATACTATACTTATAAGAATACCTATCAGAATAATATATGGCCTGGCTTCCTTCATTCTAACTCACTTCAATATGCTGAAGACTGTGGGACTCAGATTAAGACAGTTCATCCCAGCTCCCAGCACAGAGATAACTTATCAGTTCACTGTCAAACATTGCTCTGGTGACCCAGTGACTTGTTACCAAACTTTTTCTGCTAATGATTCCTTAAAATGTTTGTTTACAGCAAGGAAGGCAAAGCAGCTTTCATGGGTATCTTCCCAACGGCCGTGTTAAATCCCTCTCTATCTCTGCCAGGGTTGGACATGAGCCTCCAAGTTTCACTTAGTTTCTGGGTTGTTCTTGAAGAGATACTCAGCCTATGGTGATGGAAACAATAAAAAAAAGACAAGTCAACAATTTTGGGGAGGCAAGATGCTGATCAGTCACATAACTGTAAACAAGTTAATGTTTATCATTGAAAAGCAAAACTGGGGCCTGGAGAGATAGCACAGCGGTGTTTGCCTTGCAAGCAGCCGATCCAGGACCAAAGGTGGTTGGTTCGAATCCCGGTGTCTTATATGGTCCCCCGTGCCTGCCAGGAGCTATTTCTGAGCAGACAGCCAGGAGTAACCCCTGAGCACCACCGGGTGTGACCCCCCCCCAAAAAAAAAAGAAAGAAAAAAGAAAAGAAAAAATACAGTGCCCAGAGTGATAATATAATCAGTAGGGTGTTTACGTTACAGACAGCCATCCTGGGTTTGATCCCTGACATCCCATGTTTCTCAAGCCCCACAGGGAATGATCCCTGAGCACAGAGCCAGATGTTTCCCTCCACCCTTCCCCTTCCCCTTCCTCTCCCTTCCCTTTCCTTTCCTTTCCTTTTTTTATTTTGGCCACACTTGGCAGTGCTTAAGGGTTTCTCCAGGCTCTGTGATCAGCAATCATTGTTAGCAGGCTCAGAGCACCATATGCGATGCCAGAAATTGAATCCAGGTAGGCTGCAAGCATGGCAAGCACCATACCTACCATGTTATGACCCTGGTCCCATCCTTGGTATTTCTTTTTTTTTGGGGGGGGGGGCACAGCCTGTGATGCTAAGGGGCTAATCCTACTCTACACTCAGAAATTGCTCCAGCAGTCTCAAGGAACCCACGGGATGCTGAGGATTGAACCTGGGTCGGTCCTAGGTTGGCCACATGCAAGGCAAACACCCTACTGCTATGCTATACTTCAGCCCCCTAGTATTTCTTGTGGTCCAAAATATACCACTAGGATTGATCCCTGAATGCAGAGTCAGGTATAAACCCCGAAGAAATGCAACTTAAATATCCCACCAGAAAATCCACAGGATCTTCAGGTCTGGCCCTACAGCACTCATTTAGGCCCTGGATCAGCGTGGGCATCACGTAGGTCATTAAGTAGTTTCGAAGGGGCAAGGACTGGGCCTCCAGCAGCTCTCTCTCCTCTCTCTTCACTTCCTCCAGTCGTTTGCTCTGTGAAAAGAACGTCTGGGAGTGAAGCGAATAGAACAGCAAAACTCTAGGGGCGCAGCAGAGTCCATAGTCCTGAAAATATTCACCATCAGTGACCAAGATGGGATTTCCCTGGCCCAAGAAAGAGCACAGTAGGAAAGGCATTCATCTTGCACACAGCTGACCCTATTTAATTCCCAGCATCCTACATGGTCCTCTACAACCTTCCAGAAGTGATGCCTAAGTACAGAGAAAAGAGTGACCCCTGAGTGTCACCTAGTGTGTCCCCTAAAACAAACAAATTAGATGGGGTTTCCTTAGCAGAGAACAACTGACAAGGATATTATTACAATTGTCCGGGGGACAGATCTGGGGCCTGGAGGTAGCAGGGAGGATATTATAGTGGGCAGGGATTTGCCTTATATACCACCCACCTAGGTTCCCCAAACCCCACCAGAGTGACCCTTGAGCACTGACCCAGAAAGTCAGCCCTGAGCACAGCCTTATAAAAAAAATATAGATAGGGGCCGGGCGGTGGCGCTGGAGGTAAGGTGCCTGCCTTGCCTGCGCTAGCCTAGGACGGACCGCGGTTCGATCCCCCGGCATCCCATATGGTCCCCCAAGAAGCCAGGAGCAACTTCTGAGCGCATAGCCAGGAGTAACCCCTGAGCGTCACAGGGTGTGGCCCAAAAACCAAAAAAAAAAAAAAAATATAGATAGATAGATATAGATATAGTGTTGGGGCTGGAGTGATAGCAAAGCAGGTAGGGCATTTTCCTTCCATGCAGCTGACTGGGTTTGATTCCTGGGATCTCATATGATCCATTAAGCATGCCAGGAGTAATTCCTGCATACAGGAGCCTGAGTGCTGCTGGATGTGCCCCCCCAAAAAAAAACAAAACAAAACAAAACATTGTGTGTGTGTGTGTGTGTGTGTGTGTGTGTGTGTGTGTGTGTGTGTGTGTGTGTACACAAACAACCCTGGTTTGATTCCTGGCACCACCCCGGCACTGGTCTCAGGAATGATCTCTGAACTCAGAGTAAATCCTGAGCACACTGGGTATGATTCCAAAATAAATGCCTGCTGTTGCTTAGAAAATAATAAATTGGGGCCCGGAGAGATAGCACTGCTGCGTTTGCCATGCAAGCAGCCGATCCAGGACCAAAGGTGGTTGGTTCAAATCCCGGTGTCCCATATGGTCCCCCGTGCTTGCCAGGAGCTATTTCTGAGCAGAGAGCCAGAAGTGACCCCTGAGCACTGCCGGGTGTGGCCCAAAAAAACAAAAAACAAACAAAAAATAATAATAAATTAGATCCAACAAATAGAAAACAATAATGATAATAATCGGGCTAGAGCAATAGCATAGTGGAGAGGGCGTTTGTCTTGCACGCAGCTGACCCAGGCTCAATTCCTAGCATCCCATTTGGTCCCCTGAGCCTGGCAGGAATGATTTTGAGCACAAAGCCAGGAGTAACCCCTAAGTGCTGCCAGATGTAGCCCCAAAACAAAAACAAACAAATAGAAATAATTATAATGAATCCTGGGGCTAGAGCAGTAGTGCAGGAGTAGAGTGCTTGCCTTGCAAGAGTCTAACCTGATATTGATTCCTGGCATTCTATATGGTTCTTTGAGCCCTGATTCCTGAACACAGAGCCAAGAGGAAACCCTAAGCACCATCAAGGATAATCTGGAGATAGGCAGAGCCCCTATCTGATCCTGCCAGGCCATGTCTGGGAGCTGCTTCCAAGAAAATGAAAATTATAAAAAAGAATATGAAAATATTAACAGGAAAAGCACCACCCACCAGGCTTATTTTATGGCCATGTTCGTTCCAAGAGCCGAGCTCTGAGGCCCACACAACCCATCTATAACTGAGACAATCCAGAAAGATGCTTGTTGGGCAGTGGGATGCTTTTCTGCCGGGATCAAGATGACTTGTGAGCATTCCCCAAAAAGGAAGCAGCTTGAGGAATACAGGAAGTGAAATAGAGAAAGACTAATGTTGGCCGATTTCACTCCTGGGTACTTTCTAAGCACAGAGAATCGGTGAGCAGGAACTGGAAATAAGGCTCCGCAGGCTGAGGCTAAGGCTGAGGCCCAGATCACCAGCACTGCACATGCTGAGCATCCCTGTCACCACCGGGCGTAGCCCCCAAGATAAATCAAATTAAGATCAAATTAAAATATGCGGATCAGAGATACAGATAGGACATTTGCCATGTCTGGACTGGCCTTAATTCAATCTCCCCACCATCCTATATGATGCTCTGAACTTGACAGGACTAATCCCCCGTGTCCTCCAATGAAAAAGCAAATAAATAAGAAGTAAATCTCTTGTTTTGTTTTTTGTGTTTTTTTCGGGGGGGGGGTCACACCTGGCAGCACTCAGGGGTTACTCCTAGCTCTATGCTCAGAAATCGCTCCTAGCAGGCATGGGGGACCAAATGGGATGCCAGGATTCGAACCATCGTCCTTCTGCATGCAAAGCAAATGCACTACCTCTATTCTATCTCTCTGGCCCAGAAGTAAATCTCTTATGAGAAAAATCTACAGGATCCTTCAATCTGACCTTAGGGAATTCTTACAGTCCCCCACATGGGGGACTCTCCCCTGAGCACTGTGGGGAAAGGCTTGGAGCAGAGCCCCTAGGGGTGCCCCTGAGCACTGTCAGGCATGGCTTATGTAAACAAAAGCAAATCAAAAATTTGCCCCTTAAATTGATAAATAAACAAGGGGCCAGCACAGTGGCACAAGGGTTAAGGCATCTGCCTTTCCCGCGCTAGTCCAGGACGGACTGCAGTTCGATCCACCGGCGTACCATATGGTCCCCCAAGCCAGGAGCGATTTTTGAGTGCATAGCCAGTTGTAACCCCTGAGCATCATCAGGTGTGGACCAAAAAAATTGGTAAGTAGACAAAAAGAAATTAATAAACCAGTAGACACCGATGACTTACCCCAGGCTAGCTGATGGGAAGGGGAGAGAAATGGAGGGAAAGGCAGAGAGAAATGAAGACTGGAGGGGCCAGAGAGATAACACAGTGGGAAGGGCATTTATCTTGCATGAGGCCGACTCTGGTTTAATCCCCAGCATCCCATATGGTACCCTGAGCACATCAGGGTATAGCCCCAAAGTGTCCCCCCATCTCACACACACACACACACACACACACACACACACACACACACACACACACACGGCCTGAAGAATGTTGCCAAATTAAAAATAAAAATATTTATCTAGTCTTTTTTCTTCTTGGTTTTTGGGCTACACCCAGAGGTACTTAGGGGTTACTCCTGTTCTGCACACATATCACCCCTGATCGTACCCAGGTCTATTCCAGGTTGGTAGCATGCATAGCAAACACCCTACCACTGTGCTATCATTTTTCTTATCTTTAATAAGATCTTATTGTCTTTAAATTATATGATTATTTTTCATATTTTGCCAGTTTTGTTTGTTTTAATTAGATTTTATGTGGATTTATGAAATTTTATTTTAGGAAGCTAGGCGATCCCTGATGCTGGGGGTGTGCTACTCCCAGCCCTGTGCCTCAGCCCTGAACTCTCCCTCTGCCTGAGGTACTAGAGGGGAGCTATGATGGTTCAAAGGCCAGAGCAGGTCCAGGGTCCTTGGTCCATCACACAGCTGCCCTGTCCCCCAGCCTTGATGGGAAAATACCCCAAAATGATGGCCTGGACTCTGAGTGCTCAGAGTGGGATTCCAGAATTGAGATGGCCAGAGCCAAGGGGACCGCAAAGGGCAAAGGGCAGCACAGGACCATTGCAGAGCTGCAAGAGCATAGCAGTGACAGTACCTAAACTTGGAAAAAGGCTTGAGCACCAATGTGACCCCAGACACCAAAACACTCGCGGATGTAGAGGTGGAAGTGTCAGCTTCAACGGTCCCTGGCCCCTTCTGAGTCACACATGCACACTCACACACGGACACCCGTGGGCATGGATGTGTGCACCCTCATACACTCACACATGTACACACAACCACATACATGCACACTCACCTACACATATGTCCCCACATTCATTCACATTCACATACATACATGTACACATGTGTATCCTCACCTACATGAATTCTCCCCAACACGTGTACTCGCATGCACAGGTGTGCATTCACCTCTCCACACATGTCTATACCTCATTCACATGCACACTTATATACATGAACAAATCTTTGCACATGTGCGTGCTCACCCACATGTCACACATGTACCCTCACCCACATGCGCTCTCACACACATGCACCCATCCACACATGTACACAGCTTCTCTCTCACTCAACACTCAGACAAGTGCACAATCCCACATAACCTGCACTCTCACCCATGAACACTTATTGCATATGAAGACACCTAAGAAATTAAGAAGTTTAGGGGGGCCCAGAAAGATAGCACAGCGGCGTTTGCCTTGCAGTCAGCCGATCCAGGACCAAAGGTGGTTGGTTCGAATCCCGGCGTCCCATATGGTCTCCCGTGCCTGCCAGGAGCTATTTCTCTGTTTGTTTGTTTTTTTTGTTTTTGGGCCACACCCGTTTGACGTTCAGGGGTTACTCCTGGCTATGCGCTCAGAAATCGCCCCTGGTTTGGGGGACCATATGGGACGCCGGGGGATCGAACTGCAGTCCATCCTACGCTAGCGCTTGCAAGGCAGACACCTTACCTCTAGCGCCACCTTCCCGGCCCCAAAAGTTTCTCTTTTTTTTTTTTTTGGTTTTGCCAGGAGCTATTTCTGAGCAGACAGCCAGGAGTAACCCCTGAGCACCACCGGATGTGGCCCAAAAACCAAAAAAAAAAAAAAAGAAGAAGTTTAGGGGCCGGAGCATTAGCATAGGCCGTGATGGCAAACCTATGGCACACGAAGGCCTTGCAGCTGGCACGCAGGAAGGTCCACAATTAAATATGCGGCATGTGCCACATATTTTTTAGATACTAAAATCTTGTTATTAAGGTTTAATTGACGTGCTGGCACTTTTGAGAAAATTCTTTTTGGTTTTGTGTGACAGTTTGGGCACTCGGGCTCAAAAAGGTTAGCCATTAATGATCTATAGAAAGTAACCAGAGGGATAGCATGGAGGCAGGTGTTTGCCTTGTATGCAGAAGGACGGTGGTTCGAATCTCGATATCCCCCCATATGGTCCCCTGAGCCTGCCAGGAGCGATTTCTGAGTGTAGAGCCAGGAGTAACCACTGAGCTCTGCCGGGTGTGACCCAAAAACCAAAAAAAAAAAATAAGGGGGGGGCAGAGTAGTAGCACAACAGTAGGGTGTTTGCACGCAGCTGACCCAGGAAGGACCCAGGTTTATCCCAGCATCCCATATGGCACCCTGAGCCTGTCAGGAGCAATTTCTGAGCACAGAGCCAGGAATAACCCCTGAGCACTACTGAGTGTGGCCCAAAAACCAAAGAGGGAGAGGGAGGGAGAGGGAAGGGGGGAGAGAGAGAGAGAGAGAGAAAGAGAGAGAGACAGAGACAGAGAGAGAGAAAGATGATCTAAGGACTCTTAATTTAAATTGCTTGACCACTGGCATCAGCAAAGAATGCTTTGCAGATGGGTGTCCTGTACTCACCCATCTACCTGCCATCTCCCCAGGAAATCAATCCACAAAGACCTGGCATTCTCTTCCTTTCACACACCTATTTTGAGATGTAAAGACCCATTCAGGCTTGGTTAGCTTTACATAGGTACTTTTGTTTGCCCTTCCTCTCATATGGATTTACATTGAACAATAAATATCATATATCTAGCTTCCAGTTTTCCCTGGAAAAGAAGTGGGTTCAGGTGGACTCTTAGCGGTCCTCAGGCTTCCCCACTCCCTCCGTACTCCAGCGGGGAGGTGCATGGGAAGGAGGGCTGGCAGATATCTGGCTTCCAGTTTCCTCTCTGATTCTGGAGGCCAGCTCTTGCCAGGTATGGGGTTTGGGGAGGCCCCATGCCGGAGGCCTTCTCCCTCGCCTGGGAGTGCTGGGAGGCTTGGCAGGACACCCTCTGGGTGTCAGTCCAGGTGGACTCTATAGGGGTCATAATGGGAATGCGCTTTGGGAGGAGGACAGGCTGTTGCAGCACTGGTTTATGTTGGAACAGTCACTGGAAATTTTTTTCCTTGGTCTCCATTTCCAAAACCGTGTGGGGGCTAATACCCCCACGCGTATAATATATATTGATAGTATTATATGCATATAGTTTATATATGCATAATATCCATCTTGTATTGTGACCTTGATACTGCCCTACAAAGCTCATTTCTAATTGTTTACTGCCTCAGTCCCAACCATTATTTCCCCCCCATTTACCCATGTAAGTGCAGCTCATGACATGAAGCTCACCACATAGTGTGATGAGTGCAGTTAGAGCAACAACTACACTGAAAACTATCATAACAATGTGAATGAATGAGGGAAATAGAAAGCCTGTCTCGAGTACAGGTGTGGATGGGGTGGGGAGGAGGGAGATCTGGGAAATTGGTGGTGGTAATCTTGCACTGGTGAAGGGGGGGGTGTTCTTTATATGACTGTAATCATCCAACTACAATCATATTTGTAATCACGGTGTTTAAATAAAGATTAAAAAAATAAATATCATGGGGCCCGGAGAGATAGCACAGCGGCGTTTGCCTTGCAAGCAGCCGATCCAAGACCAAAGGTGATTGGTTCGAATCCTGGTGTCCCACATGGTCCCCCGTGCCTGCCAGGAGCTATTTCTGAGCAGACAGCCAGGAGTAACCCCTGAGCACCACCGGGTATGGCCCAAAAACCAAAAATAAATAAATAAATAAATAAATATCATAAGAGGAGAATATTGGGGGTCTCAGTCCATAAGGCTGAAAGTCCCCTGACCCCTATATTATGTCTGTCTAATTTCCCTTCTTTTGGTTTTTGGTCACACTCAGTGATGCTCAGGGATTACTGCTGGCTCTGTGCTCCTGACAGGCTGGGGAGATCATATGGGATGCCGGGATGGAACCTGGGTGTGCTGCATGCAAGGCAAGTGCCTCCCTGCTGTGCTATCACTGTGCCATCACTCCAGACTAATGTCAGTCTTTCTTTTCCATTTTTTTTTTTTTTTAGCCACATCAGGTGGCACTCAGGGATTAGTCCTGGCTCTGTGCTCAGGCTGTGCTCAGAAATCACTCCTGGTGAGTTCGGGTGACCATATGAGACACAGGTTGGCCACGCTCAAGGTAAATGCCCTATGTCAGTGTTTTGTTTTGTTTGTTTTTTGTTTTTTGGGTCACACCCAGCAGCTCTCAGGGGTTACTCCTGGTTCTGAACTCAGAAGTCATTCCTGGCAGGTACGGGGGGCCATATGGGATGCCAGGATTCGAACTGGGGTCCGTCCTGTGTTGGCCGCGTGCAAGGCAAATGCCTTATTGCTGTGCTATCGCTTCGGCCCCTGTCAGTCTTTTCCTAAGACTTACATTGCTGCTGCTCCAGCCCATTCACCTGGGCTGGACTCTAGCAAACACGCACAATCCCCCACAACCTGCGCTCTCACCCATGAACACTCTCACACGTGTCTACAACACCCCACAGCCCCCCTTGGGGTACCCTCCTCTGTGGCCTCACCCACTCCTCCCTGCGCGCCTGCTTCTCCTCCATCTCCAGGGCCTCCTTGCGCATCTTCTCTGCAGCCTCCGCTGCCTCCTTGGCCCGCTGAGCCTCTGCAGCCCTGCGCTCCTCCTCTTCCTTTTCCTCCTCCGTCAGGCCATAGTTGCGAGGCTCTCCGATCTCTTTGATGAGCTGTTTGATCACGAGCTTGTTCTGGGGGTCTTCCAGTTTCCCTATATCTTTAATACCAGGAGAGAGGAAGAAGCTGGCACACTTACATGCAGTCTCCATGCTACAGTCTTCACCACTTGCAACTCTGAGAAGCAATGATTAGCCACAGACTGTTTCTCTTCTCCTGCCTGTAAGGAACATCTTGTCTTGGAGCAGGAGCTATAGTACAGTGGGGAGGGCATTTGCCTTGCATGTGGCCAACCCGGGTTCAATCCCCAGCATCTCATATGGCCCCTGAGCACCACCAGGAATAACCCCTGAGCAACATCTGGTGTGGTCTCAAAACCAAAATAAACAAAAAGGAAAAGAACTTCTTGTCTTGGTGCAGGAGTGATAGTCCAAGCAAGCCTGGATGTTTGCCTAGCAGCTGACTGGGATTTGATCCCTGACATCCTATAAGAGCACCACTAAAAATGATCTCTGAGCACAGAGTCAGGAATAAACCCCCCCCCTTAGTGCCTCTGGGTGTGGCCCCAAAATAAAACAAACAAAAAAATTTTTTTTACTTTTGGGTCAAACCCGGTGACGTTCAGTGGTTACTCCTGGCTGTGCACTCAGAAATCGCCCCTGGCTTGGGGGACCATATGGGATGCCAGGGGATCAAACGCGGTTCATCCTAGGCTAGCACTGGCAAGGCAGATACCTTACTGCTACCGCTCCGGCCCCACAATCAAAAATGTTAACACAAATGAGTCAATGTCTCTGAGGAGCAGTTATCTCCTCATTCCCCAAAACCTTGAATCCTGGAACAAAAGGAGGAGATGGTATCCTACAGCTTCTCAAGGCCCCCTCTAACAGCCCACTCTCCTCTGGCCTGGTGACCCGAAACCTCAGTCACAGCCCCCAAGTTGCTTTCTTTCTTCTTTTTGCTTTGTTTTATTTTTGTTTGGGAGCCACACCAAGTGGTGCTCAGGGTTACTCCTGGCTCTGTGCTCAGAAATCACTCCTGGTGGGATGTCAGGAATCAAACCCAGGTCAGCCCGTGTGCAAGATAAATGCCCTCCCTGCTGTGCTATCACTCGAGGACCCCCAGTTGCTTTCTTACCTATGTGGATGGGGTGGAGCTCAAGTTCATCAAAGTAGTTCAGGACAGTCTCATCCTCGGTATTGATGTCCCGGTAGGTGCCCAGTGCTCGGAGGAAGCGGTCCTGAGTGTAGTGGGTTCCCACCACCAAGCTCTCGGGCAGGTTGATCACTCGGTCCTTCAGGAACTCATCAGAGGCATCCAGCAAGCAGACGAATTCTGGGAGAAGCATGTGTGCCCCGAGTGAGCACAGTGACAGGGAGGCCACACCCCACTGCTCCATAGCCACATGTTACCCAGGAATGTGCAGAGGCCTCCTGCCGTCTTTCAGGAGAAGACAGAAGCAACCAACCCAGGTTCAATCCCAGGCATCCCATATGGTCCCACAGAGCCTACCAGCCAGGAGCAATTCTAAATGCAGAACCAGGTATAACCCCTGAGGGCCACCAGGTGTGGCCCAAAAGCCAAAAAAAAAAAAAAAATAAATGATGAAAGCAACTGTTTCTTCAGCTTCTAATACTGGCTCAAAGAATAGTTGTCATTTGGGGAGGTTCCCTAGCAGTGCTTAGGGGTCCCAGGGGCTACTCTGAGAGACATGGGTCAGTATTGCCAAACTGAGGGTTGCCAGGACCATCCCACACCAACCATACTTAGCACCACTCCAGAGAACATGTGGTACCAGGTACATGCCAGGAACACAGCCCAATTGCTAGCCCCTAAAGTAGGTATTTGTTAAGTGAGTGAATGCTTTAAGCACAGATCAACAAAATAACATACTAGGCCAGTTTTGATTCCATGATGTTCAGGGAAGGATGGAGGTATTGATGGCAGATCAGTCAATATCAAGACTTAAGATGAGACTAGCCAGGGGCCAGGGCTATAGTATAGCCTTGGATGCTGCACACCCAGGTTTTGTCCTTGATACCCCATGAGGCCCTTCTATCCCAGCACACTAGGAGTGATCTCTGAGTACAGAGCTAGAAGTAAGCCCTGAACACTGCTGGGTGTGGTTAAATATTTAGAGTGGGAAAGGGAGAAAGAGAAAGATATAGAGACACATATAGAGAGAGAGTAAGTGAGGAGGAGGAGGAGGAGGACAATGACCTAGCCCTGAAGTAGTCTAAAAGCAGGAAGATAGCAGCATCGCTTTGACTCACACAAATCCTGAGGTCTTTGGAGTAGAAGTTTTGAGGTACCACCCAGATTCAGAAATCAGAGGCTCTCCCCAGAGAAGGGTGGAGCCCTCAGAAAAGGATACACTACATAGGGATCAGATTAGGGAAGAGACTTTGAACCATGCAAGGGATAAAATTATGAGATGGTGGGGCCGGAGAGATAGCATGGAGGTAAAGCGTTTGCCTTGCATGCAGAAGGTCAGTGGTTCGAATCCCGGCATCCCATATGGTCCCCTGAGCCTGCCAGGAGCGATTTCTGAGCGTAGAGCCAGGAGTAACCCCTGAGCACTGCTGGGTGTGACCCAAAAACTTTTATATATATATATATACATATATGTATATATATATATATATATATATATATGTGTGTGTGTATATATATATGAGGTGGTCCGCAACATAAGGACTTCCTTTTATGCATGTAGAACTCCAGAAAATCCCACTGGAGATAAATGTATAAAAGTTCCTCCCCGTGGGGCTGGAGAGATTGCACAGTGGGGAGAGCATTTTTTCTGTAGCTAGCTGATTCAGGGTTCCATCCCAGGCATCCCATATGGTCCCCCAGTACTGCCAGGAATGACCCCTAAACTCAGAACCAGGAGTAACCTGAGAAAAACAAATAACAATAAAATAAAAGCTTCTCCTGAAAATCTATTGGGACTTGCTCTTCAAGCCCTTGTTCTCCCTTGAACAAGGATCTTTCTTGTTAGTCTCTGTGTGTCTTAGCTCTCCTAGATTCCCCTCTGGAGAAACCTGTGCTCTCTCTTGAACACACATTTTCTCTCTTCTTCTCATCACGTCTTTTTTTTTAATGTCTTTCTAATTAAGTTTCAGTAAGAACCATGTTGCTTCATCATTCTGCATTCTCCTGAAATTGTCCATTTTCTGTGATGAAAAAAGTGACAGACCCACATGCCTGGGCTAAAGGACTAAAGGCTAAATAAAGGCTAAAGGACTGACCTGATCCAGGTCATGCATTTCTCTGATTGCTGGTAGCTGAAATGGGTCAAGCAGAAATGAAATCACTATTCTGGGGCTAGAGCAATAGCACAATGGGTAAGGCCCTTCTTAACTTGCACCTGAGTTACCTGGGTTCGATTCCCAGCATCCCATATGGCTACCCACACCTGCCAGTAGTGATTTTTGAGAACAGAGCCAGGAGTAACCCCTGAGCACCAATGGGTGTGGAAGGAAGGAAGGAAGGAAGGAAGGAAGGAAGGAAGGAAGGAAGGAAGGAAGGAAGGAAGGAAGGAAGGAAGGAAGGAGGAAAGGGAGGAAGGGAGGAAGGGAGGAAGGAGGAAGGGAGGAAGGGAGGGAGGGAGGGAGGGAGGGAGGGAGGGAGGGAGGAAGGGAGGAAGGGAGGGAGGGAGGGAGGGAGGAAGGAAGGAGAAAGAAAGAAAGAAAAAAGAAAGAAAAGAAAGAAAGAAAGAAAGAAAGAAAGAAAGAAAGAAAGAAAGAAAGAAAGAAAGAAAAAAGAAAGAAGAAAGAAAGAAAGAAAGAAAGAAAGAAAGAAAGAAAGAAAGAAAGAAAGAAAGAAAGAAAGAAAGAAAGAAAGAAAAGAAAGAAAGAGAAAAGAGAGAAAGAGAGAAAGAGAGAAAGAGAGAAAGAGAGATATCTGCTTTGCTTGAAGCTGACCTGGGTTTGATCCCTGGCATCCTATATGGTCTTTCAAGTACTACCAAGAAAGTGAGTGCAAAGCTAGAAACAAGTTCTGATCACTGAACTAAAACCACAAAAACATAAATAAAAGAGTAACCCCTGAGTACCACTGGGCATTGGCCTGAAAACAAAAAACAAAGCAAAAGAAAAAATCCCTTTGATCACCAATGGGGAATATGATCCCAAACACATACCCCACACCCCAATAAAAGAGAGTGGTACATATCTTGGGAACTTGGGTTATGGTGAGGTGTAGTATGCATGCACATGAAGCTAGAAATATGAACACTATTCAACCATGTTTCCCAAACTACAGTAAACATTACTTTCTGGTTTGTTTTGTTTTGTTTGTTTGGTTAGTTGGTTTTGGGCCACAGCCAGCCGTGCAAAAGTGCTCATTCCTGGCTCTACGCTCACAAATCGTTTCTGGCAGAATCAGGGGACCATATGGGATGCTGGGTTGGACCCAGTTGGCTGTGTGCAAGGCAAACGCCCTATCGCTGTGCTATCAGTTCAGCCCCTACTAAACATTACTTGAAGGTTCCTACCCCAAAACAGTTACTCCATGGAATCCTACTCTGGAAAAAGATCTAATTTGCCTGGGGCGTGATTCAAGTGGTTGCATTAGTATCGGTTGAACATAATATTTTTTGCTATAGTTGTATATATTAATCTCTTTTTTTTTTTTTTTTTTTGGTTTTTGGGTCACACCCGGCAGTGCTCAGGGGTTACTCCTAGCTTTATGCTCAGAAATTGCTCCTGGCAGGCTCAGGGGACCATATGGGATGCCGGGATTCAAACCATAGTCCTGCATGCAAGGCAACCGCTCTACCTACATGCTATCTCTCCAGCCCCAAAACCCAACGTTCAAAGTCTAGTTCAGTCCTGTAATTTATTATGCGTTCTGGTGGTTCTCAGAGATTCTTGCTCATAGCAGAGCCAGTCAGTGTCTTACCCAGTGCGGGCACCAGCACCTCCTGGTCCCTGGCCCCTGGGGCACTGACAGAAGCAGCTCTGATAATCCTTGAACCAGAAGCTTCTGCTGCTGCTGCCTCTGGGGCTCTGACCAAAGCACAGACAAAAAACAAAACAAAACAAAACAAAAAAGATGAAATCACACCCTTTAGGGCAAAGGGGAACTAGAGATGATGGTTCAGAGTGATTAGAAACTGACCAGAAGGGGCCGGGTAGGTGGCGCTGGAGGTAAGGTGTCTGCCTTGCAAGCGCTAGCCAAGGAAGGACCTCGGTTCGATCCCCCGGCGTCCCATATGGTCCACCCAAGCCAGGGGCGATTTCTGAGCATATAGCCAGGAGTAACCCCTGAGCGTCAAACGGGTGTGGCCCAAAAACCAAAAAAAAAAAAAAAAAAAAAAAAAAAAGAAACTGACCAGATGTTTAACTCCCCTGCAGGCTGGAACTGACTAAAGCAGATCAATGGGCAAAAAAAAAAAAAAAAAAACCCAATAAAACTAACCCACAGGAAGGCTGGTGGATCAGCAGAGTGGTTTCTGGGTGGCATTTGGGGGTATAGGGCACTGAACCTCACTGGTGGGTGCACTGAATCCAGGAGACTTACAGAGGTGTGAAGCTCAACCCCTGAAGTGCTGACAACTCATGTGGAAACAATTAATTGCTAAGATAAATAATTTAATTTAGTAAATTGAATTTGAAAGGGAAAAAAGCAAGCACAGGAAATCTTGGCTGTCGTTCCTGGGTGTTTTTTTAATGGGGGTTGTGATGGTGGGATGGGGCCAAAACCAGAGATGTTCAGGGCTCACTTCTGGTGAGGTGCCATGATCAAAGCTTGGCTAGCTTCATGCAAGGCAAGTTTGCTCTACCCGTTGTACTGTCCAGTCCCAGGATTTGGGAGAAGAGATGGTTTTGGAATCACACCAGTGGTGCTCTGGACTTGCTCCTGACTCTGTTCAGGGATCACTCCTGGCATTGCTCTAAAGGACCATCTGGGGTGCTGGGGATTGAATCCTGTTAAGTTGTATGCAAGGCAAATGCATTTACTAAAATATCATTCTGGCACCTTTTTGGTTGGTTGCTTTTGTTTTTTTTTGGTTTTTGGTTTTTGGGCCATACCCGGCGTTCCTCAGGGGTTGCTCCTGGCTGTCTGCTCAGAAATAGCTCCTGGCAGGCACAGGGGACCATATGGGACACCGGGATTCAAACCAACCACCTTTAGTCCTGGATCATCTGCTTGCAAGGCAAACGCCGCTGTGCTATCTCTCCGGGCCCTGGTTGGTTGCTTTTTAAAGTCACTGACTTTTTTAATTATTTTTTTCTTTAAAAAAATACTTTTCAGTTGAATCACTGTAAGATACAGTTGCGAAATTGTTCATGATTGAGTTTCAGTCATGCAATGTCCAATTCCCTTCACCAGTGCGCATTTCCTACCATCAATGTCCCAGTTTCTGTCCTGCCCTCCCCCTGCCTGCCTCTATGGTAGATGTTTTCTCTTTCACTGTCTTCTATTTTCTTCCTGTGGTTTGTAATATTGGGGTTGTTCTCTCTCTCTCTCTCTCTCTCTCTCTCTCTCTCTCTCTCTCTCTCTCTCTCTCTCTCTTTTTTTTTTTTTTTTTTTTTTTTTTAGTTTTTTTTTTTTTTTTGGGCCCACACCTGGCGGTTCTTGGGATCACTTCTGTCTCTGCACTCAGAAATTACTCCTGGCAGGCTTGGGGGACCATACTAAATGCAGGGGATTGAACCCGGGTCCACTGCTTGCCAAGTCAAATGCCTTACCCACTGTGCTATCACTCTGGCCCCCCCCTTTTGTAATTTTTTAATTATTCTTAAGTCAAACAACACATTTATAGAAAATCCAAGCATTTCACCATTCTGGCCAGGTGTCGATGCTATTGACCCACCATTCATGTCTCCTAGGATACCTATGTTCTCTCTCTCTTTCTCTCTCTCCCCTCCCTCTCTCTCCCTGCCCTCTCTCTCCCCCCTCTCTCCTCCCTCTCCTCTCTCCCCTCTCTTTCTGTCCCCTCCCTCTCTGTCCCCTCCTTCTCTCCCGTTTTTCTCCCCTCTCTCCCCCCTCTCTCCTCCCTTTCCTCTCTCTCTCTCTCTCTCTCTCTCTGTCTCTCTCTCTCTCTCTCTCTCTCTCTCTCACACACACACACACACACACACACACACACACACATTCTCTCTGACTCCCTGTCTTTGCCTGCCAGCTTGTCTGTCTGTCTGTCTCTGTCTATATCTGCCTAGGCAGATATCAACCTCTAGATATCAGCCTCTCTCCCCCTCCCACTTTCAAAGCTTCCAGAAGCTTCCTGACTAGCTCTACCTGCACTCAGAGAGATGACTCAATGGTCACATGAGGTCATGGACAGTCAATGTAGGTTTTTTCTGAGTATGGCCCAGGTTCCGCTCTGTAAATATTGCTGTACTGACCAGAAATGATTCCTGTGATGATAGTTCAGGCATATCAAGCCCCCCAGAGCTTTACCCAAGTTTAAGTGTAGGGCTGATTCCCAAAAAATTCCTGCCTGATGCCCACAAATCCCTTTTCATGAAACCTATTGTTTGCTTCTCTTCCCGGATGACATGGCGAAACTTGGGTAAACAAGGCCCCATCAGACGTGGAACTGATAGTGGTCAAAGGGCTCTTTCCTGGCCCAGCATGAAATCTGATTTCTCAGAATTATGGGGTAAGGAGGATGACATTTTTATTCTCTAAAACAAAGTGGGAAGCTGGAGTGAGAGCACAGCAGGGAGGGTGTTTTTTCTTGAACACAGCTGACCAGGGTTCAATATCCGGTATCTCATAAGGTCTCCTGAGCCCACCATGAGTGATTCCTGAGAACAGGACCCAGGAATAACCCTTGGGCACTTCTAGGTATGACTCAAAACCAAAACAATACAACAAAAAACTTACTTGATTAACATTGCAAGGTTGTTTTGTTACAAAAGAGGTATTCGTGGTGTCCCTTGACATCTGAACTTGGAGAAACTATTTAAACTTACCAGGAATGATTGCTTTATCGTAAAGCATCATTCTGCTTCTGGATTCCTCCTCCTCTTCTTCATCTTCTTCTAACAACAACAAGAAAGTAACATCAAACAAACAAATATATGTATATAATCAGTCATGTTATATATTATTATCATGGAAAACAAGTCAAAATTTAAACTTTTATTCATTACAATTTTTATTTTTTAAATTTATTTTATTTTATTTTATTTATTTATTTATTTATTTTGGTCACACCTGGCGGTGCTCAGGGGTTACTCCTGGCTGTCTGCTCAGAAATAGCTCCTGGCAGGTACGGGGGACCATATGGGACACCGGGATTCGAACCAACCACCTTTGGTCCTGGATCGGCTGCTTGCAAGGCAAACGTCGCTGTGCTATCTCTCCGGGTATTTTTAAATTGTTTAATTTATTTTCTTTTATTATGTTTTTTGGGCCACACCTGGTGGTGCTCAGGGGTAACTCCTGGGTCTAAGCTCAGAAATTGCTCCTTGCAGGCTTGGGAGACCATATGAGATGCCGAGAATTGAACCCGGGTCCGTCTTGAGTTGGCCATGTGCACGGCAACCAGTCCCCATTGTAATCTTTAGTCTGACTTGTTTCTGTGTTGGGGGTGTCAATAGTTCATAATAATATTGAAATAATTATTTTATAATTGCATAGTTATATCAACTCTCCACTATTTTTGGTTTCAGAGTCTCTGCCCACATCCCCATTAAATTATCTTGGGAGGCCCACATCTGGCAGTGCTCAGGACTTGCTCCTGGTTCTGTGCTCAAGGATTGCTCCTGATGAGTTCAGGGGACAATAGGGGTTCTGGAGATTGAACCTGGTTCAGCTGCATGCAAGGTAAATGTCCTTCCTACTGTACTATTGCTCCAGTCCCCATTCAACCTTTTGATTCTTTGCTGTTTTTTGATTCTTTCTGTTTTTAGGCCACACAACACAGTACTTAGGGCTTACTCCTGGTGTTGAACTCGAGAATCACTCCTGGTAGTGCTTGGGAAACCATAGGTGGTGAGATGGATGGAACCTGGATTGGTTACATGCAAAGCAAACACCCTCCCACTGTCTTATCTTCTGCTTTCTCACCTCCCAACACGCATTAAACTTTTTGAGGGCGCAGTGGTAAGGCGTTTGCCTTGCACATGGCTGACCCAGGACAGACCTGGGTTTCGATCTCCAATGTCCCATATGGTCCCCCAAGCCAGGTGTGATTTCTGAGTGCATAGCCAGGAATAACCCCTGAGCATCACTGGGTGTGGCCTCAAAACCAAAAAAAAAAAAAAAAAAAAAAAGAAAGAAAGAAAGGAAAGGAAAGAAGGGGCCGGAGAGATAGCATGAAGGCAGGGTGTTTGCCTTGCATGCAGAGGGACAGTGGTTCGAATCCTGGCATCTCATATGGTCCCCAGAGCCTTCCAGGAGCAATTTCTGAGTGTAGAGCTAGGAGTTACCCCTGAACACTGCCGGGTATGACCCAACCCGCCAAAAAAAAGAAAAGAAAAAAAACAAACCACTTTTGAACTAGTAGCCAACTAGGCACAAATTGAAAGTATATATTCCAGATAATAGTTGCTTTTGATTTGGGCTTATTTTAAAGGAGAGACTGTTACTTCAAAGATTTAAAATTGTGGGGGCCAGAGTCATAGCACATCAGTAGGGCACCTGGCTTGCATGCGGCTGGCCCCGGACTGACCCAGGACTGAACCAGGTTTAATCCTTGGCATCTTCTATGGTCCCCCAAGCCTGCCAGAAGTGATTTCTGAGCAGAAACAGAAGTAACCCCAGTGCACCGTGGGTGTGGCACTCTCAAAAAAGATTAGAAATTGTAATTACCTGAATATACTATCAAAATAAGGGGAACCCTCAAACTTACGATTAAACAGCTCTCTTGCTTGATCATAGGTCTTTGGATATCCATCCAAAACATAACCTTGATTCTTGCAGGGCATAGATTTTAGCTTTTCTCTTACAAATCGAATAATATATTGATCTTCCAGGTGACCTATTACAAAAGGAAAAAGTTACTATTATTATTTTTTTGGTTTTTGGGTCACACCGGCAGTGCTCAGGGGTTACTCCTGGTTCTATGCTCAGAACTCGCTCCTGGCAGGCTCAGGGGACTATATGGGATGCCGGAATTCGAACCACCATCTTTTTTCATGCAAGGCAAGCACCCTACCTCCATGCTATCTTTCTGGTCCCGGAAAAAGTCATTTTTTAGGTGACAATCTATGTAGGTGATAGAATAGTGTTAGAGTTGGGACTGGAGAAATAGCACAGGGATTAATACAGAGCTTAAATGCTTGCCTTGCATGTTGCCAACTCAGATTCTATCTCTGGCACTACATATGGTGCCAAGTACCACCTGGGGTGACCCCTGAGTGCAGAGCCCTGTGAGAACCTTGAATATTGCCTGATGTGGTCCAACCCCCCCCCAAACACATAATACACACTCACACATTCCCTACAATGCTCAGGGTTGCGGCCGGCCATCAGGGTCACCCCTCAAAGTTCCCATTTTGGTTGCCGAGTTGTAGTCAAGGAGAGGATGTGAAACTTGTGCTAGAAATTGGGATTCAAACAACTCAGCAGAGCCAGCGTGCTCAATCGAGCTAGACTGCCAGGAAGGTCTGGGCTGTGGGATCAAGGCCTTGTGTCAGGCACCATCAGGCTCAGATCCAGGGCCAGGAAAACAGACACAGGAAGTGTTTGGGGACTAATGTTGAGGAAGAAAGTTTAAAAACAAAAAACAAAACTGAAAGAGGCCAAAGTGATAGCAAGGCGGACTGGGCATTTGTCTTGCTAAGCCACGATCAATCCTTGTACCCCATATGATCTCCAAGCCAGCCAGCACAGAACCACGAGTAAGCTCTGAGCACCACCAAGTGTGGCCCCAAATCAAGAAACAAAGAAAAAAAAAGAAACAAAAGGGCTGGAGTAATAGCATAGTGCCTTGCACACAGCCAAACCTGGGTTGAATCTTGGGCATCCCATATAGTGCCCTGAGTACCAGCAAAAATGACCCCTGAACCCCGACTTTGCCTCCTGCAGCCCCCAGGTAAATTGAGTTTGAGACCCCTGGTCTACATGCTCAAAACCACACGGGGGCACAGTATATATTAAGAGTATTCCCTATCCTTAAGTTTTGTTTTGCGTATGCAGAATGTCCATTTTGTATTCTGCCCTTTTGCACATCCCTTAAAATCTCATTTTTACTCCTTAACTCTCTCACCCCCCCCCCCCAACTATCAGTAACCCACATTACTTTTTAACTTCAGTACTGCACAATCCTAATCACAGACCAAAGCCGTGCCTTGGATCTAACAACTCCCAACTATTTCAAAAGACTTAAAATGGACACGTATGTCTTTGGAATATTTTATGTGTTTTTTTTTCTCTGACAGCTATAAGTCTTACTAACTATTCTCTTATACAGGAACAATTCTAACCACTTTTTTATCTTTTCTTCTCTTTGTGAGCTGTTCAATAAGGAATTTTGGTGAAAGAGTCCCCCAGTTTAATGCTTATGATTGAACCATGTCATAAGGATTGTTGGTCTGGTTCTTATGGCCCCCATATGTGCCGATAATGCCACGTGGCATTGTTCCTTGTTTGCATAGGCACATTGAAATGGAAAAATACTATACATACAAATAAGATCTTATCTAATAGAGATTGGAACACACAAATCTTGTAGTACAACGGGACCTTACACCCTGAACATTGACATAATGACCTAGCACAGGCCTCAGAAGAATGGGCATTTTCTATTCACCCCTGAACCAGGGAAGCCATCCACAAAACATCCAAGTTTGTTTATAACAACACCTGGAAGCAATCCTCTACCAGGGAATACCCTACCGCTCTCTGACATTGACCTGCTCAAAAGAGACTTCCCAGGGCCGGTGAGGTAGCACTAGAGGTAAGGTGTCTGCCTTGCAAGTGCTAGCCAAGAAAGGACCTTGGTTCGATCCCCCAGCGTCCCATATGGTCCCCCCAAGCCAGGGGCAATTTCTGAGCGCTTAGCCAGGAGTAACCCCTGAGCACCAAACAGGTGTGGCCCCAAAAACCAAAAAAAAAAAAAAAAAAAAAAAAAAGACTTCCCTTAACACTGAGAAGACTTAACAACAACGACCTGCTTACAGGACAGGGCTCTCTTCATTGCCCTTTAATTGTGAGGTGAAAGTAGAGGACGCTCCACATCCTGACTTCAATGTAGGATATGCAGATTCCAGGATCTTTAATACCAACAACAGAGACTGTGTGAAAAATAAAAGTGTGTTGGCACTACAGACAATGTCTTGGATTGGACAAACTAGCTTGCTTGGAGCCTAGAGTTGGTCTTATGCCAGGAAACTTCAGGGGTAGGGTCTCCTTATATTTAAGCCAAGGTTTTTCCTTTCCATGTCCCTCATATTTTGGTGGGATATGCAAACAATAATTGCCACTTTAACACCGTTTTTACTGTGCTCCTTTGACTCTAATCTTAAAAAAACTCACTTAAACTTTCGACGTTAACTTAAACTAATATACATGAGCATAGAAATGTAAAAAAAAACTATGCCTTTAATGTTTAAGGAGTTACATAAGTTTTATGGCTTTAGATTGCTTTGTGTGCTGCTAAGAAATATTATAATGTATTACAATCTGGGGGCTTGAGGGACAAAGTAATTGTACATGGGTTCTGTTTTATTTATTCATGTTCTTTGGCTGAAAATTCAAAGTTAAGATATCAACAAGGGGACTTCTGAGAATTCTGTTTATGGGTGATTGTCCTTCCACTGTAACTTTACCTTGTCCTCTTTCTTTGCATCTTTCTCATAATTAAAAATTAAAAATTAAAAAAAAAAAGAATGACCCAAGTGATGAGCCAGGAGTAAATCCCATGGCACCAGTAGGTGTGGCCCAAAAACCAAAATCAAACAAACAAAAAGAAACCAACACACACACACACATGAAATTTTTTTTTTGTTTTCTGGGTCACACCTGGCAGTACTCAGGGGTAACTCCTGGCTCTATGCTCAGAAATTGCTCCTGACAGGCTCGGGGACCATATGAGATGCCGGGATTTGAGCCACATTCTTCTGCATGCAAGGCAAATGCCCTACCTCCAGGCTATCTCTCCAGCCCCAACAAAAAACTTTTTTGAATATTTTTTTTTTTTTTTGCCTTTTGGGGATGAGGGGAGAGGAGACTACACTCAGGGATCACTCCTGACCTTCACATCTCAGGCAATAACATGAGAAGCCAGGGATCAGACCCAAGTTGGCTGCATGCAAGACACAGCCTTCCCCACTGTGCTATGACTCTGGTCCCAACAAACCCATTTAATAACAAGGAAGACCCAGCACAAAGCTGCTATGCCTTGCAGCCCTCTCGGCTTGCACTTTACCTGCGTTCTGCTCCAGGCTTTCCTTGATGGCATCCAGAAGCTCCTGCGCTTCTTCCACATTCTCCTCCTCCTCCTCTTCCTCACTCTCATCGTCAGGAGTTGATGATACCTTTGGTGCCACAATGGCTTCCTGCACACCATGGCCACATTAAGATTTGTGGCCCACAGGTAGGTACCCACACGTGGAATGGGAGTATGTCAGCAGTGTACAAAGGGTGGAGGGTGCTGGGTAATACAATGGGGACAGTGCTGGCTTTGTATGCAGTGGACCTGGGTTCGATCCTTGGCACCCTATAAGGTCCCTGAGCACCACCAGGAGTGATCCCTGAATGCAGAGCCAGGAATAATCACTCTCTTTCTGGCCCTCATGGCTTAAGTCTTTTGTTTTTGTTTTTGTGCTAAACCCAGTGGTGCTCAGGGGCTACACCTAACTCTGCAATCAGAAATCATTCCTGCCAGGTTCGAGGACCATATGGGATGTCAAGGATTGAACCCGTGTTGCCTTGTACAAGGCAAAAACCCTCCACACTGTGCTTTCACACTGGCACCTCATAGATTAGTCTTGATGTGACAGGAAAGTGCCTTACCTGTTTGTACTATCTTGACATCCCTTAATGATCAACATATTTTTTAAAGATAATTAGAAAAAATTTATTTTAGTTTTGGGGTCATACCCAGTGACCTTAAGGGTGACTCCTGGCAGGCTCGGGGATCACATGGGATGCTGAGACTCAAAACTGATAACCTCTTACAAGGCAAATGGCCTCCCCGCTGTGCTATCACTCCAGCCCCAGCTAATGAAGAATTTTCTTTTCTTATTTTTTTTTTTTTTAGTTTTTGGGTCACACCCGGCAGCGCTCAGGGGTTACTCCTGGCTCCATGCTCAGAAATCGCTCCTGGCAGGCTCGGGGGACCATATGGGATGCCAGGATTCGAACCACTGTCCTTCTACATACAAGTCAAATGCCTTACCTCCATCTATCTCTCCAGCCCCAGAATTTTCTAAGTAGCAGGTCAGATTCTAAATAGTGGGTCAGAGTGATAGAACAGTGAGAATGGCACTTGCTTTGCAAGCAGCCTACCCAGTTTCGAGCCCTGGCATCCCATTTGAATCTCTCTAGGAGTGATTTCTGAGTGCAGAACCAAAGTGAACCCTGAGCACTGCTGGGTGTGGCCACCAAACCAAACTCCTTCTCCTTCTCCTTCTCATCATCATCAATCTTTAGTTTTAAAATGTGTTTTCAAATAAAGCAATTGATGAGAGGCTGGATTGACAGAAAGAATACAAGACTTGCCTTGATTGCAACTGACACTTGAACCCCATAGAGTCCCGAGTCATGCCAGGAGAGACGCAAGAAAACAAATTTGAAAATAAATTGTGGGGGGCTGGAGCAATAGCACAACGAGGAGGGCATTTGCCTGCACATAACAATTTGTTTTTGGGCCACCTTGGCTTGGGGGGACCATATGGGCCGCCGGGGGATCGAACCGTGGTCCTTCCTTGGCTAGCGCTTGCAAGGCAGAACCTTACCTCTAGCGCCACCTCACCGGCCTCGATCCCTAACATCTTTTTTTTTTTTTTTTTGGTTTTTGGATTTTGGTTTTTGAGTCACACCCAGTGGTGCTCAGGGGTTACTCCTGGCTGTCTGCTCAAAAATAGCTCCTGGCAGGCACGGACCATATGGGACCATATGGGACACCGGGATTTGAACCAACCACCTTTGGTCCTGGATCGGCTGCTTGCAAGGCAAACACCTTTGTGCTATCTCTCCGGTCCCGATCCCTAACATCTTATATGGTATTCCACACCTGCCAGGAGTGATTCCTGAGAGTAGAGCCAGGAATAACCCCTAAGCGCTGCTGTGTGTAGCCCCCCAAACAATAAATAAAATAAAAAATATAAATATAAATAAACAAGAACAGGAAACATAGAATGGCAGGTAAGGCATTTTGCCTTGCACATAACTGACCTGGCTTCAATTCTTAATATCCTTTAAGGTCCCTCAAGTCCGCCAAGAGTGATCACTGAGTACAGAGTCATGAGCAAGCCCTGATCACTGCTAGTAGAGGCCCCAAATTAAACAAAATTTTAAATAAAAAAAAAAAATAAATAAATAAATAAATAAATAAGGGGCATAGCACAGTGGGTAGGGGTGTTTGCCTTGAACAAGGCCAACCCAGGGTTCCATCCCCAGTACCCCATAGGGTCCGCCCAGCACCACCAGGAGTAATTCCTGAGCACCACTGAGTATGGGGGGAAATTCTAAGAAAAAATAAAATGTGTCAGCCAGGGACAGTTTACAGCAGCTTCATGCCCAGCACCCCAGTTGTTCCTCTCAGCACCCCAACAGTGTGAGGAAGAAAAGTCTCCAAGCACCCCATGCCACAGTGTTTCCCTGTGGCCCTCCGTATCACAGGGCCCAAACTGTGCTGCAAAGGAGGTCTCATCGCACCAACAGTCAAATGAAACTGAGCTGCCCAGACAGAGCCCCAAAGGGGTGACTAGTTACCAGTTTGGCGATGGTCTCAGAAATCACTTCCTTGAGCTTGATGTGGTGCAGCTTGTAGTGGCGGCACAAAGCTTCGGCCACACTGGACTTGCCCACGGCTGGGGGCCCCAGCATGCAGATCTTGATGGGCTGGTGGGACAAGAAAGGAGGGATGGAATAGGGGTGCTTTCTGAGAGGTCTGGCAGGGGGAAGTGTTGCCTTCTGAAAACCAACTATGCTGCATAGGCTGGGCTGCAAAGCAGCTTCGGGCAACAGACAGGAGGGACATGTTTCCATTCATTCTTCTACAGGGGTCAGAGCATGGCCTGATGACAGGGTGAGACAGACACTCCTGTGAGGAGGGACATGGCTCTATTCATCCTCCTGCAAGGGTTATAGAAACACCTCACTGAGCCCCTAACAGACTCCTTCCTCCCCTGGTCTTACAAGTTGAGCCACTTGGGGTTGGAGAGATAGCATAGAGGTAGCACATTTGTCTTGCATGCAGAAAGACTGTAATTTGAATCCTAGCATCCCATATGGTCCTCCAAGCCTGCCAGGAGTGATTTCTGAGCGCAAAGCCAGGAATAACCCAAGCGCTGCCGGGTATGACCCAAAAACAAACAAACAAAAAACCCAATAAGTTGAGCCACTTTAGGGCCACTGTGTTTCTCTCAGAAAATAAAGAAATATGGGCCCAATGGCCAGAGTAGGGTAGACAGCATTTGCCTTGCATATGACTGACATGATTTCAATTCCTGGCATCTAATATGGTCTCTTTAGCCTGCCATGAGTGATTCCTGAGTGCAGAGCCAGGAGTAACTCCTGAGCACCACTGGGTATGGCCCAAAAACAAAACCAAAGAACAACAACAAAAAAGAAATGAGGCCCAGAGAGATATAGATATAGCACAGTAGGGAGGGCACTTGCCTGCATACAGCACATCTGTAGGGTTAATTCCCTACACCCCAAATCTAATCCAGATTTGGATCACTGCTGGGAGTGATCCCTCAGCACAAAGCCAGAGTCAGCCCTGAGCATCACTAAGTGTTACCCAGAAACAAACAGAAAAAGATAGATGGGCTAAAGTGATAAGCACAGCGGGTAGTGTTTTGTCTTGCATGTGGCCAACTGGGTTCAATACCGGATATCTCATATGGTCCCCTAAAATAGCCAGAAGAAATTTCTAAGCACAGAGCCAGGAGTAACCCCTGGACACCACCAAAAAGATAAAGTCCCAAGAAACAGAGGCAAACCAAAAGGCTGGCAGAAGGCTCCTCTTTGACACAGAAGAGCCATTTTCACCCCAGGTTTGTGCTTTTTGAGAAAAGTGAGGCTGCTTTGCCTTTTCAGTGGTCATGCATTTCTTCTAGTCAATAAGCTCCACTGCAACACAGAACAAGACATCATCACACTACAAAAAATCACCATGAAAAAGAAACAAAACCCTCCACAAAGAGTGATGAGTTTAGTTGGATAAATAACTACATTTTGAACTGTCCTAATAATGAGAATGTATGAGGGAAATTGAGAACCTGTTTAGAGTACAGGCAGGGGTCGGGTGGGGAGGAGGGAGACTTGGGACATTGGTGATGGGAATGTTGCACTGGTGATGGGTGGTGTTAAGAAAAAAAAATATTGTTATTCAATAATGGAATACAATGTATATAAAAAAAATCAGGGCTTTGATTAAATGCAGAGTATACAAGAAAAGGATAGATCTTTCCTGCTCCTTACCTACTTAAAAAAAAAAAAAAGAATCAGAAAGAAAAAAAAGAAAAAAAAAAAAAGAAAAAGAAACAAAACCCTCTACACATAGTGAATGAAGATGGTAGTTCTGATGACCTAACTTATCAGCCACTTATATAGCTTCTCTGATCAGGACTTTAGAGAGGAAATGTTAAGAATGTTCAAAGAGCTGGTAAGGTGTCTGCCTTGCAAGCGCTAGCCAAGGAAGGACTGTGGTTCGATCCCCCAGTGTCCCATATGGTCCCTCCAAGCCAGGGACAATTTCTGAGCGCTTAGCCAGGAGTAACCCCTGAGCATCAAACGGGTGTGGCCGAAAAACCAAAAAAAAAAAAAAACCCCAAAAAATGTACCTTAGCCTTGTTCAATACTTGGGGCCAGCGTGGTGGCGCTAGAGGTAAGGTGTCTGCCTTGCCAGGGCTAGCCTAGGACAGACTGCGGTTCGATCCCCCGGCATCCCATATGGTCCCCCAAGCTAGGAGCGACTTCTGAGCGCATAGCCAGGAGTAACCCCTGAGCGTCACCGGGGTGGCCCAAAATAAAAATAAAAAAATAAATAAAAAAAAAGAATGTTCAAAGAACTCAAAGAAACCTGGAACAGACAGCCAATAAGACTCAAGAGGATATGAGAGTGAGAGACAGAGAGAGAGAGAGAGACAGAGAGACAGAGACAGATAAAATAAAGTCCAGGACAGTTCAAAGGTTAAAGTTCAGGCTTTGCATGTAGTCCCAGGTTGGATCTCTAGCACCCCATGATCTAGCTCCCTGAGCCAACCAGGAGTGGTACAAAAACATAAGAAAATTCTTTTTTTTTTACATTACTATTATTTTGTTTGTTTGTTTGTTTGTGGCCACACCTAGTAGCCTTCCAAAGTGATTCCTGGCTCTATGCTCAGAAATTAGAGACTGGAGTGATAGCACAGTGGTAGGGCATTTGCCTTTCATTCAGCTGACCCTGGACGAACCTGGGTTCGATCCTTGCACATGGCCAACCCAGGATGGACCCGTTTTTTATCTCTGGTATCCCATATGGTCCCTGAACCGAGAGATTTATGAGCACAGAGCCAGGAGTAAGCCATGAGAGACACCAATTGTGGCCCAACACACACACACACACACACACACACACACACACACACACACACACACAAGAAATTACTCCTAGTAGGCTCAGGGGACAATATGGGTCCCAGAGAACTAACCTGTGGGTCCACCAAATGCAAGAAATATTTCTATCCCACTGCCCTCACTGCCAGTACTTTTGCTGGAACAGGCAATTCCGTGAACACCAATCTCAAGTTTACAAACTCAGGACTGGCGTGCTGTGCCCATGACCAATGCTCACTGGAGGAAGCATGATCTTCGGGTACTGAGTACTCTTAATCTACACATATTAGAGTATGAGCAAGAGACAAAACAGGACCTGTTAGAAACAGAGTTTACAGCTTGGTATTTGGGCTCTGGAAAAAGCAGCCAGTGGGAACCAGTTATAACTTTCTGTTTATCTCACCTTGATGGTCAACCTCACCCATGCCAGGAAGGGGCTGCTGTTGGAATAAATAATAGATTGGTTGGGGGGAGGGGAGAGCAGATACAGGAAGGGTGCTTGGAGGGCAGTGAAATGAGGCTGCAAGAGGGGCCAGCGAGATGGCGCTAGAGGTAAGGTGTCTGCCTTGCAAGTACTAGCCAAGGAAGGACCTCGGTTCGATCCTCCAGCGTCCCATATGGTCCCCCCAAGCCAGGGGCAATTTCTGAGTGCTTAGCTAGGAGTAACCCCTGAGCATCAAACGAGTGTGGCCCCAAAAGCTAAAAAAAAAAAAAAAAAGAGGCTGCAAGAAAATGTTAGCTGAGGGGCCTGAGCGATGGCGTGGAGCAGTAAGGCATCTGTCTTGCCAGTGCTAGCCTAGGACAGACCGTGGTTCCATCCCTCGGTGTCCCATATGGTACCCCAAGCCAGGAGTGATTTCTGAGTGCATAGCCAGGAGTAACCCCTGAGTGTCACTAGGTGTGACCCCAACAAACAAACAGACAAAAAAGAAAAAAAAAGAAAAAGAAAATTTAAGCTGAGAAGCCATGTGGAGAAATGCACATGGTGGTGAGAGCCTTGAAATAAAGCTGGATATCTCCTGAAACTTCAACTGCCTATGAATCATTTCTCCACCGTTACACCCTGCAACCTACAGACTCACCGGCCAATGGGGCTACAGGCAGCGGTCCAGGCCTACCAACCCTAGGACTTTATATTTTATATTTATTCAATACCCTGAGACTCTGAATTACTTTGCTCAGATTGTAAATTGAAGCTAGAGTGGCTCTGAGTTACCAGTAACCGCCGGGTCTGCTTGTACTCCTTGAGGATCGTGTTGATATTCTCCACAAAGCCCGTGTGGGAAATCCAGCGGACATTGAAGTTCTCCTTCACATAAGCTGCTTCCATCCGCAAGTTGATCAAGAGCTGGTCCACAGACTCTTGCTAGAAGATGAGTTTACACAGTTAGAGCAGATGCAGAGCAGTGAAGTGGGTCCGTTCATTTGTTCGACATGAACATCTGAGAATGCAGCCCTTCTGGGGCTGTTGGGAGGATCATGTGATGCTGGGCATCAACCTAGGCCCCCTGTATGCGGTAAACTTGCTCAGCCCACTGATGGATGCTGAGGTCCAAAAGGGACAGGGCTGGAGAGATAGCACAGTGAGAAGGGCACTTGCTTTACACATGGCCAACCAGAGTTTGATTCCTGCCATCACATATGGTCCCCCTTGCCCGTGCCCTTTAGGAGTGATTCCTGAACACTGCTGGGTGTGAGAAAAACACAAACAAATATAAAAACCCCAAACAATCCAAATATAAAAGGGGACTGGAGAATGAGCTTAGAAATAAGCACTTTAAAAAAAAATAAAAACAAATAAAAACAAAAACAAAAAACAAACGGAAAAAAAAAAGAAATAAGCACTTGGCTGGGGCTGGAACAATAGCACAGCGGTGAGGGTTTTTGCTTTGCACATAGCTGACCTGGGTTTGATCCCCAGTATTCTATATTGTTCACCAAGCTTGCCAGGAATAGTTTCTCAGTGCAGAGTCAGGAGTAACCCCATAGGACCACTACTGTGGCCCTAAATACCCCTCTCAAGTATAAACCCTGAGTACTGTCAGTTGTGGCCCCTAATCCAAAACCAAAGCCAAATAAATTCACTTAAGTATGATAAAATTTATCATAGGAATGCATAGAGGAATAGAATTGTGTTCATAGCATTCAGTACTATCTTTAGTAGAGTCTTAGACTATTCCCTTGCCCCCTCCCAGTTGGGGCCAGACCAGCACCCCAGTCTTCAGACACATTTCCTGACATTAGTCTTTTATGAGTAGAAAGCATAGGTCCATGGAAGGTTCCTGTGAGAGGTCCTTGGAGGAAAAATGCAGTGCAGAGATTGGGCTGTGAAGAGAACTGGTCTCCCAATCCCCACAGAACCTGTAAGTTTGTAGAAAAAAATCTTGCCTACTCACTCGTAAGTCTTTTATTAGAAAAGCATTTTCTTTGGGTACTTTTTGAATTTTACCGGTGCCAGTATTTTTGCTGATGCACTGTTAGGAAAAATACAAAAGTTATTTTGGTTTGTCCACAAGCTTTTCTCTACAATTCCTTAAATATAACTAAATAAAAAAAATTTTTAAGGGGCCCAAACGATAGCACAGAGGGTAGGGTGCTTGTCTTGCATGCAGCTGACCCAAGTTCGATTCCTGGCATTTCTTATGGTCCCTTGAACCTGCCAGGAGTGGTCCTTGGGGATAAGGAGGGGATGACTGTACCTTGATGATATCTTCCAGGGTGAGCACAGACTCATCCACAGCGAGCAGGTAGTGAGCCTTGGGCATATGATCGATGACGTTCTGAATCACTCTACATGGGGGCAGGGAGGATGCAGGATCCACTTTATTGGCCTTGCTGGCCCAAGCACTCGGGGAGGGGAAAGAGGGAGTGGAGAAAAGGGGCGGGGAGGAGGAGACACTGGAGACCACAAGTTCCCTGCCAGTACTGAAAGACTAAAGCACAAAACTGGGAATGGTCCCAAAGCACTGTTGGGTGTGGGACCAAACCAAGAAAACTCAAAATCTTTTGTGTTTTATGTAATTTTTGCATGTTAAAAAGAGCGATGGTGTTATAAAAAGAGCTCAGTGGGCTGAGTACATGCTTGGCCTGCAGGAGGCGCAGGTTTAATGCGCTGTACCACATGATTCCCCAAGCATTACCAAAACTGGCCCCCAACCACAGATTTCAGTCTCTGAACACCAATGGCTGTTTGGTCCCCAAACCAAATAATACAAAATTGAGGGAAAACAAACAATCACTAGTTCAGGAGCTAGAGAGATAGTCCAGTAGTCCAGTGGGTAGGGTACATGCCTTGTATGCCTCTAAGCTGGGCTTAATCCCTGGTATTTCATACGATCTCTCATTCCTCACCAGGAGTGATCCAAGAGCACTCTAGTTGTGATCCAAAAATCAATATATGGGGCCAGAGAGATAGCATAGCAGTAGAATATTTGCCTTGCATGTGGCCAATGCAGGACAGACCTGGGTTCAATTCCTGGCATTTCATATGGTCCCCCAAGCCTGCCAGGAGCGATTTCTGAGTGCAGAGCCAGAGTAACTCCTGAGTACCACCAGCTTTGGCCAAAAAACCAACCCAAAAATCAATATAAAAATAACAGAATAGAGGCCAGAGCAAAAGCAGTCATAAGGCATTTGCCTTGACCTAGGACAAACCTGGGTTTGATCTCCGGCATCCCATATGGTCCTCCAAGTCTGCCAGGAGCGATTTCTGAGCGCAGAACTAGGAGTAACCTCTGAGCGCTGGTGGGTGGGTGTGCCCCCCCCAATAAAAACAAACAAACAAAAAACACCCCAAAAACCCACAACAAACCCAGCAGTGGCTGGAGCCATAACATAGTGGGGAGAGCATCTGCCTTGCATGTAGCAAACCCAGATTTGATTCTCATTATCCCATTTGGTCCCACAAGCCTGCCAGGAGTGATCCCTGAATGCAGAATAAAGAGTAACCTCTGAGTATCACTAGATGTGGCCCCAATCAAAAATAAAGTAAAAAAATAACAGAGCAATAGAGCACTGGGTGTGGCTCCAGACAGAGCCCTGCAGGGTCCTGGGTTTGAACCCAGCCCAGAAAACCTAGCGCCCTTCTCTAGGACACAGAGTGTAGCCAACACTTCCCAAAGATTCTTAATAAGGTGTAAAAGAGCAACAGAGTGGGGCCGGGTGGTGGCGCTAGAGGTAAGGTGCCTGCCTTGCCTGCGCTAGCCTAGGACGGACCGTGGTTCGATCCCCCGGTGTCCCATATGGTCCCCCAAGCCAGGAGCGACTTCTGAGCGCATAGCCAGGAGTAACCCCTGAGCGTCACCGGGTGTGGCCCAAAAACCAAAAAAAAAAAAAGAGCAACAGAGCTTGAATGAGTGTAGGAGCTTGTTTTGTTTGGGGACTATACTTGGCACTGCTCCAGGGTGACTCTCAGTGAAGTGCTCAGTGGGGGGGAGTGTTTCCATGGATACTCTGGGGACCCTGCAATGTCCGGAGTGTAATCTGTACATCCTGAACAAAGGAAAAACCTTAGGCCAAGTCCAGGCTCTCAGTGTGTATATGAAGCAGTAGATAGCAAAGTCCAACTCTATTTCCCCCAAAATGGAAGAGGTTCTCACAAGGACCAATGAAGAAATGAGTTTCATGGTCACATATGTTGGCAGTGCCTGACACATTGACCTGGCTCAGGACTCTACCATCTAGAGATGGTCCTGCTAACCCCGAAAGACTCTGGCTTAGTCCCCATGGACATCATAGCCACTGTGGCCCCAGATGTAGGTATTTAGATTTCATAATACAAAAAATTTTTGGTCATGTTGGGTTTGCCTTTGAGTGGGGTTTTGGGTGTACTTTTATTTAGAGGCTTAGGCACACTTGATGGTGCTTAGTGTTGTGTATGTAAATATTTTAGGGGATTACTATGTTACTCACCCTAACCTGATCGGTGATTGTGTCCTACCCTAGGGTGTGACCTGGCATTCTGCCCCCACCCTAGGGTAGTACCTGATTCTGCTTCCACCATTGGTTGGTATCTGATCCCACCATTGGGTGGTACCTGATTCTGGGGGATAAAAACAAGGGTCTGTGGAAGGCAAGGGGCTTTTTGCTGGAACTGAGGCTGAGTCTTTGGACTTCAGTCTTGTCCACCGAATAAAGCTAATATTTCCACAAGCCTGACTGTCTGCGAGCTGTTTACCCACTGTTTTACCTCAGAATCGTCAGCTACACAGGATGGCAGACGTGTGCTCCGAGCTGGAAGAGAAAGGCCTCATCCTCCATCCCTCCATCAGTCAACCTCTTCCGGGGCTGACTTGCAACATTTAGGAGCAGCTTCAGCTCAGGAGTGTGCAGTACTTTCCCACATTCCCACCAGTGCTCAAAGAACTGTGTAGTGCAGGGGACCAAACCCAGCTAGTGCAATATCCCTGGGAGCTTCTCTCCAGCAATCTTTTTCATTTGGGGGGGCTACAGGCAGCATTTCTTAGGGTTCACTTCTGGTAAGGCTCAGCAGACTCTGAGATGTGGGGATAAAACTTGGGTTGTGTGAGGGTAAAGCAAAGCCATACCCACTGTACCATCTCTCTGACCCCTTCCTTGTTATTTCAGAGGAAAGCGTAAAAACATGGTAATAATGCAATTTGAAGAAAAGAAGTGTCCACCTGTCCATTTGAGTTCACCCATATGTACTGTTAGTGGGGTCTGATGCCCTTAAAGTGTTTGCTTTTTGCTACCCATGACAGTGTTTAACGGCTCCCCTCAGGTCACTTCAGGTGGAACTGAGGGACCAGACAGTGTTCTGGGATTGAAGAAGAGACTCCTGCAGGACAAAGCATGCATTCCAGCTCTCTGACAATGGAAAGGTAGTACCTGGTTAAGCACCTCACGTCCACCACAACATGCTAACTAATAATAGATTCTAGGGACTAACTTCATCATCCTTCACACCCAGGGAGCTTACGCTGCTAGATCCATAATATGGATTGCTGGGATGTAGTTCAGTCCGTCTCCATAAACTGGTAATGCAGGGACCTCGCCCATCCAAGCCATCTAAGAGATGGGAGGGAAAGAAAACACCAGGTCTGGCAGTCAGAGAGCAAAACGCTCTCTCGGTATAAAAACCAGAGGGTTCAATTCAGAGCACAGCAGGTAGGTTGCCCCACCCTGCTCATGGCTGACCTGGGTTCTATCCTCGGCATCCCATATGTTCCGCCGAGTCCAACAGGAATGATTCCTGAATACAGAGCTAGGAGTAAGCCCGGAGTATCGTCTGTGTGGCCCTTAAATAAACCAACCAACCTACACATACAATGAATTCCTTACGTGAGAAGACCCTTCAGAGACATGATCCTTCCAAGAACAGGCAGTTAATGCTCATGTCAAGGGTCCCAGAGATAGCTCAGCATGGACATACGCTTTGGATACAGGGGCCTGGGTTCAATATGCTGGTACTACAGGATCCCCTGAGCACCTCTAGGAAGGCCCCCCCTCACTCAGCATTGCTATTAGTTGTGGCATTCAAAGCAAATATATCAACCCTCACACCCCTGCCCCAAATGTGCCAACTAGGGCTGGAAAGAGAACAGAAAGGGCTGAGTGCATGAGAAAGTCCCCGGTTCCCATTCGAGTATCTTATAATCACAATAGGAAGTAGCCCTGTTGTTTTATGGATTTTCTTGCTTTGGCCACACCCCAAAATGCTCAGGGGTTGCTCCTGGCCCTACACTCAGGAATCCCTCCTGGTAGATGGAGGGACCATATGGGATGCCGAGGATCTAACTTGGTTCAGCCACTTGCAAGGCAAATGCCTTAGAAGTTGTGTTATACTTGGGTTTTCTGTGCTGTTTCAGATCACTGGGTGATCCAAAATCAACCAAAAGGAGATCGAGCTCAGTGGATTGGAACATGGGCTCTGTATGTGGTAGGCCCTGGTATGGTCCTGTCCACTGCATACTTCCCTCAGTACCAGCAACAGGGACCCCGTCCCCAGCTGTGAGCCAGTGGATTGCAACATGGGAGGAGGTTGCTTCATAGAAATATAAGAAAAGCAGATGTTTGGGGCAATAGCACAGAGGGTAGGCCATTTGCCTTGCATGTGCCAGACCCAGGCTCAATATCCATATGGTCCCCCAAGGTTGCCAGGAGTGATTCCTGAGCACAGAGCCAGAAATAGGGGTGTGACCCCAAAACTAAAAAACTAACTAAATAATAATAAATAAAAATAAATAAAAGCAGATGTTGAATAATTAGATGTTAGTCCTATATTCACTACAAGGAAATTACAAAAAAAAATGCCAGGGGCTTGAAGTGAGTTCAACAATAAGACAATTTGCTTTGCACTCAGCCAAAAACACAAAACAAAAAATACCTAAGAAGTCATCTATGGTCAGACCGCCTATCATGAAGTATAAGTTAAGTTTCACCTTGAGGGGGCTGGGGTGATAGCAAATCAGGTAAGGCATTTGCCTTGCATGTGGCTGATCTGAATTTCATCCCCAGCATCCCATCGCGCCCCCAAAGCCCCCGAGGAGTGATTCCCTAAAGCAGATCCAGAAGTAATCCTTGAGCACTGCTGGGTATGGCCAACAATAACAACAACAACAACAAATCAACCCTAAACTAAACAAAAAGTTTCACCTTGAATTTGTTCAGTTTTTCTCTTTTTTTTTTTTTTTTTTTTTTTTTTTTTGGTTTTTGGGTCACACCTGGCAGTGCTCAGGGATTACTCCTGGCTCAGAAACTGCTCCTGACAGGCTCAGGGGACTATATGGGATGTCGGTTTTGAACCAATGACCTTCTGCATGAAAGGCAAACACTTTTACCTCCATGCTATCTCTCCGGCCTCTTTTTTTTTTTCTTTTTCTTTTTGGCCATATCCAGTGGCACTCAGGGGTTATTATTCCTGGCTCTGCATTCAGAATTCAGAAATCACTCCTGGAACACTCAGGGGACCATATGGATTCGGGGGCTCAAACCTGGGTTGGCTATGTAAAAGGCAAACTTCCTACCCACTGTGATATTGGTCTGGCCTAAATTTGTTCAGTTTTAACTTAATTTTCTTTTGAAAAATTTGCAAGCCAGGCCCTGGGGTGAATAGGGCAGGCAGGGTATTTGCCTTGCATGTGGCAGGCCTGGGTTCTATCCTCAGTACCCTTAGGGTCCCCTGAGCTCTATCCCTGAGCACAGAGCCAGTTGTAAACCTTGACCACTGCCAGGTGTGGCAGAAAAAAAAATAAACAAAGTCTCTTTTGCCCCTGGAGTCATTGAAAATTCTAGCTTGTGACCAGCGAGATGGCACTAGAGGTAAGGTGTCTGACTTGCAAGCGCTAGCCAAGGAAGGACCGCAGTTCAATCCCCCGGCATCCCATATGGTTCCCCCCAAGCCAGGGGCAATTTCTGAGCGCTTAGCCAGGAGTAACCCCTGAGCATCAAATGGATGTGGCCCGAAAACCAAAAAAAAAAAAAAAAAAAAAAAAGAAGAAAGAAAATTCTACCTTAAAAAATGTGTGAAAGATGCCTCCTTCAAGTCCGTATTGAAGTCCTGAAGCCACTACGTAAGTTATGAGTTTTTTGACCTATGAGATAAAAATAAAGAAAAAGCCAGAAGGAGGAGTATAAATACAGAATGATATCACTTACATGTAGCATTTAGAATAATTGCATCAGGGCCGGAGAGATAGCACAGTGGTAAGGCATTTGTCTTGCATGCAGCCAACCCAGGACTGGCATTCCGTATGGTCCCCTGAGCCTGCCAGGGGCGATTTCTGAGCACAGATCCAGAAGTAACCTCTGAGCATCACCGGTGTGACCCAAAAACAAAACAAACAAAAAATAGAACAACTGCATGAAGATATGCAATAGTCTAAATGGGAGTTGTCTTGATCATCCTTGGCCCTTGGTATAACAAGGAGAAGGAATGAAAGTGAATGGAAGAGGAGAAACACAAATATGAAAGTATGGGGTCAGGGGCCAAATGGCAAGCTGCGGAGCAAGGGTGGAGGCATGCGATGCTCTTACGGAACATGGGTGGAGGGAAGTTGGACACTGGTGGTGAGATTGGCCTCATTCACTGTAGGTTTGAAACCCAACTCTGAAGGACTTTGTAAATCACAATGGTTTCAATAAAATTTAAAAATTTAAAAAAGGAGAAAAAAATACTAAATGAAATATAAAAATAAAACAAAGAAATAAAACAACAACAATGTGATATTCCAGAGCACCTACAACCAGTTCGCTTCAGTCATGTGAACTGAAGTTTGAGGCTCCGGGAAGTATTCAGGTCTCTAGTCTTGTAGGCTACCAGGATGTGGTTTGGTAGAGAACTGCACCTCTGGAAGTCTAGAACCCAAATACTCAGGAGACTCCTCAGAGCCCTCAGAATATAATGACTCTTTTTTTAGGGGGTGGGGTTGCACAGTGTTTATTGGGGCCCAGAAAGATTGTGGTAGGAGCAGTGAAGATAAGTGTTAGCCCATGCATGGTACCCAGGTTTTTCAATGTTTTCAAGGGGAAAATATTTAATAACTTGCTAAATGTTAAATATTTTGCTAAATTAAACAATTTGCTAAATATTAATATTAAATAATTTGTTCAGACTCCAAGCTAGAAATTTAATGGTATTGGAGGGTTGGAGAGGTAGAACAGCGGGTAGAACTCTTGCCATGCATATAGCCAGCTGACCCAGGTTTGATCCTCAGCATCCCCTCTGGGTCCCCAAGCCCTGTCAATAGTGATCCCTGAGTGAAGAGCCAAGAGTAAGTTAGTCCTGAGCACCGCTAGGGGTGTGGACACCTCACACACACACAAGAAAAAATTTTTGATTAGCCATTATTTTTGAAGACTTCATAATGGAATTATGACTTACAGAATGAAAAAAAATAAAAAGAAAAATTTTTTGGAAAGTAGAAGAGAAAAAAACTCCACAGCTGGGAAAGAACTTAGTATTGAACTAAATTGTGTGTGTGTGTGTGTGTGTGTGTGTGTGTGTGTGTGTGTGTGTGTGTGTAAAATAGAAAAACTGGGTCTTTATGCCACTTGTTAAGTGACAAGTATGACAAAGAACTTAAGAATTTCACAATCAGGCTACTTCAAGGCCTTTCAGATGATCTGTTTGTTCCTCATTGTTTTGGTTCCCTGTGAGTAGAAGTTCTGGAGCTGAATTTCTAAATTGTTTTCCAAAAAGGCTGACTAAATGGCATTCCTACCAGCAGTGAATGAGAGTTCCTTTCTCTCCACATCCCCACCAGCACAGATTGTTCTTGTTCTTTGTGATGTGTATCAGTCTCTGTGGCATGAGATGGTTAAAAAAAAAAACCTGGATATTAAGCTCCCATATGATCCAGCTATACTACTCCTAAGGATATACCCAAGGAACACAAAAACACAATACAAAAATGCCTTCTGCACACCTATATTCATTGCAGCGCTATTTACAATAGCCAGAATCTGGAAACAACCAAGATGCCCTTCAAAACATGAATGGCTAAAGAAACTGTGGTACATATACACAAAGGAATATTATGCAACCATCAGGAGTGATGAAGTCTTGAAATTCTCCTATACATGGTTGGACATGGAAACTATTATGCTGAGTGAAATAAGTCAGAGGGAGAGACACAGACACAGAATAGTTTCACTCATCTATGGTTTTAAGAAAAATAAAAGACAGTATTGTAATAGTGTCCAGAGACATAGAGATGATAGCTAGAAGGACTAGCTCAGGATATGATTAAAGCTTCCTACTGGAGCTTGACAGAGGGCTGTACCTCCTTCCTCACAGAGATACCTATCATTACTGCCTTGCTCCAGGGCACTCCTAAGCCCCATTGTTCATGCAGAGCTTCTTCTCAATGCCTCACCTACCCCTATCCCAGACTATGTCCTCCTAGGTTGGCCACATGCAAGGCAAATGCCCTACCACTGTGCTATTTCTCAGGTCCCCTGACTATGTCCTGTTATCCTTCAGATACTACAGTTCCTCTTTAAGTCCTATGAAGTGTAAGCCTCATGCCCCAGGGCCAGGACTTTGAGACACAGGTCTGGAAGCAAACACTGACACAGGAAATAACCCACACACAGTTAAAGGGATAAAACCAGTTCAGGAACGCCACATGAAAACCATCCACTACTAAGAAGCAGATAGCTCAGTGGTGGAAAACCAAAACTGCAAAAAGGCTTTTTCCTGAGACTCTGGGTCTTTATTAGGAAGTGCCAGACCACACCCTCGGGTGGAGAACCATGGTCTAAGGCATCAAACCAAAGGATGCTTCATTCCATGGTGCTCCCAACCAATGAGTAACAAACACATACTGAACCCAGGTAATTCAACAGTCCTACATAAGCATTGTTGGTAGGGAATGAACAGTGTCTAACTATCAGTCTGGGACCCTTTCTTTCTGTCTAGGTCTTGAGCTGGGGGAATATTTGGTCCCCAAACACACCAGGAGAAAGGTTCACTGGTAAGAAGTGAGACCTGGGATCAGAGAGATAGCATGGAGGTAGGCGTTTGCCTTGCATGCAGAAGGATGGTGGTTCAACCCCCAGCATCCCATATGGTGCCCCGAGCCTGCCAGGAGTGATTTCTGAGTGTTGAGCCAGAAGTAACCCCTGAGTGTTGCTGGGGGTGACCCAAAAACCAAAAAAAAAAAAAAAAAAAAAAAAGAAAGAAAGAAAAAGAAATGAAGGAAGGAAGGAAGGAAGGAAGAAAGAAAGAAAGAAAGAAAGAAAGAAAGAAAGAAAGAAAGAAAGAATGAAAGAAAAAAAGAAAGAAAGAAAGAAAGAAAGAAAGAAAGAAAGAAAGAAAGAAAGAAAGAAAGAAAGAAAGAAAGAAAGGAGGGAGGGAGGGAGGGAGGGGAGGGAGGAGGAGGGAGGGAGGGAGGGGGGAGGGAGGGAGGGAGGGAGGGAGGGAGGAAGGAGGGAAGGAAGGAAGGAAGGAAGGAAGGAAGGAAGGAAGGAAGGAAGGAAGGAAGGAAGAAAGAAAGAAAGAAAGAAAGAAAGAAAGAAAGAAAGAAAGAAAGAAAGAAAGAAAGAAAGAAAGAAAGAAAGAAAGAAAGAAAGAAAGAAAGAAAGAAAGAAAGAAAGAAAGAAAGAAAGAAAGAAAGAAAGAAAGAAAGAAAGAAAAAGAATTGAGACCTGGGCCCGGAGAGATAGCACAGTGGTGTTTGCCTTGCAAGCAGCTGATCCAGGACCAAAGGTGGTTGGTTCGAATCCCGGTGTCCCATATGGTCCCCCGTGCCTGCCAGGAGTTATTTCTGAGCAGACAGCCAGGAGTAACTCATGAGCACTGCCGGTGTGGCCCAAAAACCAAAAACCAAAAAAAAAAAAAAAAAAGAATTGAGACCTGGCCAGGCTGGTGTTCAGGGCAGACTCATCAGTTCAAGATTTCCCAGGGACTTCTAGGATAATTGAGGGCGCCAAAGAGGAAAGGGGTATATTCTCATTTTTTTATTGTTGTTGTTTGGGTTTTTGGTTTTTTGGTCACATCCAGCTCTCAGGGGTTACTCCTGGCTCAAGGCTCAGAAATTGCCCCTGGCAGGCACGGGGGACCATATGGGAATGCCAGGATTCCAACCACCGTCCTTCTGCATGCAAGGCAAGTGCCTTACCTCCATGCTATCTCTCCAGCCCCCACATTTTCTTCTCCAGGCTGCCACCTCTGTCCTCCCCATGTCACAGAAGCGACTAGGGACCCCTGCTCCATCACTGAGTGAAGAGGGTTCCCATCCCATTCCCTGTGCATTAATTTTTCTTCTCTTTGCACCATTCCAGCAATCCTGAGGTGCTCATGTGGTGCCAGAGAATAAACCCTAAGCTTACTTGTAGTATCCCCTTTTTGCTATCAAAAAGGGTCTACTGACAAGGCTAGAAGGAAAGGCAAAGAACAATGGGGCCAGAGCCATAGCACAGTGGGTAGTTCACTTGACATGCACATGGCCAACCTGAGTTGGATCCCTGGAATCCCATTACAGTACCCTCAAGCCCACCTGGAGTGATTCCTGAGTGCAGAGGCAGGAGTAAGCCCTGAGCATTGGCAGGTGAGATCCAAACTGGGGCGGGGGTGGGGGAGGAAGAAAGAAAAAAGGCCATCTGCAATATGGGAATTTACCAGAGAAAGGCCAATTAATTCCCTTTTAATTTTCATGCACATGCATTGGGGGGGTGCGCACACCAAGCAACACTCAGGGGTTATTCCTGGCTCTGCGCTCAAAAATAACTCCTGGTTGTGCCCAGGGTACCATATGGGATGCCAGGGATAGAACCTGAGTTGGTTGTGTGCATGGCATTCACCATCCCTGCTGTGCTATGACTCCCCTGCCCCCCCCCCTTTTTTTGGTTTTTGGATTTTGGGCCATACCAGGTAGTGCTAAGTGGTTACTCCTGGCTCTGCACTCAGAAGTCACTTCTGCGCTCAGGGACCATATGGGATGCCGGGAATCAAACCCAATCAAACCCAGGTCCGTCCTGGGTCAGATGCATGCAAGGCAAACACCCTACTGCTATACTATCCCTCCTTCCTGGCTCCCCTTTATTTCATGCCATACCTGGCAGTGCTCAAGGATTACTCCTGGAAGGGATCATGGGACTATATGAGATGTCAAGAATTGAACCCAGTTGCCAGCATGCAAGGTGAGCACCATATCCCCTGTGCTATCTCTCTCACCCTGAGCTATAAGATCCTTGGCCCCTATTCTTATTTTTTTAATATAATTTTTATTTTGATCACAGTGGCTTACATATTGTTGACAATATTATTTTAGGTACATATTTACATAAAACCAGGGGGGATTCCCATCACCAAATTGTCCTCCCTACACCTCCATTTTTGTCCTCCCTCCCATTTCCTCTTCCCTCACCCCCAGGGCGGCTAGAATATGTGGTCCCCTCTGTATCTGACCTACTACTTAGTAGTCTTGCACCTGTTTGGTCTTGATGTCTCCCTTATTTCCCCCTCTAACTGGAGGCAGGACTAGCTAGTTCAAGATGCATGGTTTTGTTTGAAAAAGAGAAAAGTAATAAACTGGGGTAAGAGTCTAATACGCCGAAAATGGGCGGAATCCTTCTCGGCCCCTATTCTTATTTTAACCCTCCAAGTTTATTGACTTCTCTAAATCACAACTTAGTGGATGACAGGAGGTTAGAATTGTGAATCGTGTGTTTCCTTCAAATGTTTTATACTCATCATTTAATATTGTCAAAGTTGAAAAAAAAAAACATTTTTTTTTTGGTTTTTCAGACTACACCCGCTTGATGCTCAGGGGTTACTCCTGGCTAAGGGCTCAGAAATTGCCCCTGGCTTGGGGGGACCATATGGGACACTGGGGGATGGAACCGCGGTCCTTCCTTGGCTAGCGCTTGCAAGGCAGACACCTTACCTCTAGCGCCACCTTCCCCGCCCCCCAAAAAAGAATTTTTTAGATTTTTAATGGTAGGACCTAACTCTAGGATTTGGCAAGTTCCTGTTGTAATATGCACTGTGACCACTAGGCGTCACCTCAGTGCTAATAGAGCCTCCAAAGTTAAATGACTATAATGATAGTTCTTGCTTCGTGGAAATTTGAAGATTATATACTGGATTCCAGAGGATTAGGTGACAAATCACCCACAAAGGAAACAGTTGGCATCATATTGGGGACAGACCAGTAAGGTCTCAATCCTACTAACAGTCATTATGTACGGCACATACCTGTCTTCTATTTTATAAAAGTTGAGGAGTAAGTGGCTAGAGAGACTGCACAGCGGTAGGTTTGAGAATCCAGGCATCCCACATGATCCCCTGTGCCTGCCAAGAGCGGCTTTTGAGCACAGAGCTAGGAGTAACCCCCTGAGCACCGCCGGGTATGACCCAAAACCCAAAAACCAAAAAATATGTGGGCGTCTCAACTATTGCTGATCTTTTTTGTGGGAGAAGGGGACACATATCTATCTGTGCTCAGGGATCACTCCTGGTGGGCTCAGAGGAACCAAATGGGTTGCCAGGAATAGAACCCAGGTTGGCTGCATGCAAGACAAGAGCCCTCTCTGCTGTACTATTGCTCTGGCTCCCAATTGCTGAGTCTTACTAGTAAAGATATGGGCCAAGAGGCCTTGAGAGACCTAGTGATGTGACCTTGGCCCCCTGGAGATCCATGTCAGTGAACCAAGCTCCCCTTGTCCTTTCAAAGTCGTGAAACACAGGTGAGGTAGGCTGGGAGTAGGGAGCATCAAGTCCTCTATGGCTCTCTCTCTCAGCAGTTGTTTGAGTCCCCTGACCCTCTAGGAGGAGAGGGCCTGAGCACTGTGCAGAATGATATGCTTAGTTCAGTGGGCTGGAGACTAGCTCAAACCTCAGGGCAGTGTACCACTCTTGGGGGTGGGTGGGATTCCCAAGCAGTGCTCAAGAGGCACTCTCAGCCAATCTGGTCAGTGGGGTTCAAGGTGAGGGCCCCAGATTTGGTGTTGCTTGTGATTTGCAATGCTAGGGTTCATCTGGGCCACCTCAGAGGTACTTCAGAGGAAAACATAGGGTGCCAGGAATCAAACCAGAGTTAACTGCAGTGCAAGGCAAGCACCTTCTGCACTGTACCCTCTCTTCTGTCCCAGGTCAGTGCATGATGGGGTAAGCTTAAAGTTCAAAGACTGTACAGAGGACCAAGGAAAGGAGCCGGAGCTATAGCACAGCAGGAGGGCACTTGCCTTGCATGCAGCCAACCCAACATCTATCTCTGACATCCCATATGGTCCCCTGAGCACAACTAGGGGTGATTCCTGAATGTAGAGCCAGGAGTAACCCCTGAGCACAATCATAAAATCAAAACCAAGATCAACATTGAGGAAAGCCAGGCAGAGGCACAGCACAGAACTGGGCGCTCGCATAGATTCCTCAGAAACTCTGACCCTTCACTCACATTTTTCCCCAACTTGAGAACCAGTTTTTCAGCATTTATGTGATCCTGGAAATTGGGGTGGTTCTTTCTTCTGCGGTAATCTTCTTCGGTTAATGGAATCTCAGAATCTTCCTATCAAAGAAAAAAGTGACCAGATTTGACTTGTTCAATGTTAATGGGGCTAAACTCTCAGCAGCCAACCAGCGGAAGTGTGAGCGTGTCCTACTGGCCCTTGCACCAACTGGCTACTGATTCTACCTTCTCCCTGGATCAGCCAGGTAGCACCTTGGATCTCACACTCATCTGAGACCACCTGCAGGAAAAGTAGACACACCCCTACAGGTCGCCTCAAGAGTTTGCCCAGAATGTGGGCCGCATGTTCAAGCAGTTCAACAAACCAACAGAGGATAAGGCAGATGTGCAGTCCATCATCGGTCTGCAGTGCTTCTTCGAGACCAGATTTTTACTTGTTCAATGTTAACGGGACTACTGAAACTATCTAAATCTGGGGGTTGGAGCTATAGTACAACAGGGAGGGTGCTTGCAATGCTTGCACATGGCCAATCTGAATTAGAAACTTGACATCCCATATGACCCCACCTACAGTTCCACCAAGAATGGTGCCTGAGCACAAAGCCAGGAGTAATCCCTGAGTACAGCCAAGAGAGTATTTGGGGGGAAGTCACATGAGATGCCAGGGATTGAACTGAGTGTGCTGTATGCAGGGCAAGCACCTTCCCTGCTGTACTCTATCTCTTCACCCTCAGGGCTATGCTCCATGAAGTGCTAAGGAAACAGTTAAAAAGTGGGGTCAGAAGGATCACACAGAGGGGAGGGCATTTTTCTTACATACAGCCAACCTGGGTTCAATCCTGAGCATCCCATATGGTCCCCCGAGCCTGCCAGGAGTAACCTCTGAGCACCATGTTTGTAGAGCCCCAACGGCCCCCCCACCAAAAAAACCCCAAACAAACAAATAAACAAGTTGGAATAGAATACCTTATTAAAATTTTTGGTTTTGGCTTTTGGGCCACATTCAGTGGTGTTCAGGGGCTACTCTTAGCTCTATGCTTGCGAGTTGCTCCTCGAAATGCTCAGGGATCAGGCACTGATCTTCCCAACTGAATGAGATCTCTCTGGCCCAGGAGGACTTATATTTTTTTCTTTGATTTTTTTTTGGGGGGGGGGGCAGTCACACTCGGTGACGCTCAGTGGTTACTCCTGGCTATGTACTCAGAAATCGCTCCTGGTTTGGGGGACCATCTGGGACACCAGGGGATCAAACCTCGGTCTGTCCTAGACTAGCATAAGCAAGGCAGACACCTTACCACTTGCGACACCGCTCTGGCCCCTGGAGGGCATATTTTTGGTGTGTATATTTCTTTTTCTTTCTTCTTCTTTTTTTTTTGGTTTTTCGAGCCACACCCGTTTGATGCTCAGGGGATACTCCTGGTTAAGTGCTCAGAAATTGCCCCTGGCTTGGGGGGACCATATGGGATACTGGGGGATCGAACCACGGTCCTTCCTTGGCTAGCGCTTGCAAGGCAGACACCTTACCTCTAGCGCCACTTCGCCGGCCCCTGGTGTATATCTTTCTTTGGGGGGTTCACATCCAGCCTATACTCAGGACTCACTCTTAACTCTATGTTAGGGGAGTCACTCCTGGTAGAGCTTATGGGACTATATGGGGTGCTGAGATCAAACTCAGGTCAACTGCATTCATGGCATAGGCTTGAGCCACTGTATGATCTTTCTGGCTCCTTTATGTTTACTTTTTTCTTGTTTGTTTTTGGGCCATACCTGGTGGCGTTCAGGGGTCACTCCTGGCTCTGTGCTCAGATATCATTCCTGGCAGACTTGGGAGACCATAAAGGATACCGGGGATCAAACCTGGGTCCATCCCGTTTGGCCATGTGCAGAGCAAATGCCCTACCATTGTGCTATCTCTCCAGCCACATCCTTTATGTTTACTTTTTTTCTTTGTTTTTGTTTTTTGGGTCACAGCTGACAGTGCTCAGGGGTTATTCTTGGCTCTATGTTCAGATATTGCCCCTGGAAGGCTCAGGGGACCATAGGGGATGCCGGGATTTGAACTACTGTCCTTCTGTATGAAAGGCAAATGCCTTACCTCCATGCTATCTCTCTGGCCCCCTTTATGTTTACTTTTAAATTAATTTTTATCTGGTGATCACACCTTTCTATGCTCAGAGATCACTCCTGACTGTGTATGTGGTGTTGGGGATCTAATCTAGATTGACTGTGAGCAAGGCAAGCACTTTTAGCCACTGTCCTTTCTCTCGGGCACCTGGAGAGCATTTTATTCTATTATTTTATTAATTTATTCTGTTTGTTTATTTGTTTGTTTGTTTTGGGACCACACACGGTAGCACTCAGAGGTTACTCCTAGCTCTGCACTCAGAAATTGCTCCTGGCAGGCTCAAGGATCATATGCTGGGGATCAAACCCAGGTCTGTCCTGGGTCACAGCATGCAAGGCAAATGCCCTACTGCTGTGCTATCACTCTGGCCTCAAATGTATTCTGGGTTTTGGGCTCAGAGTTTACTCCTAACTCTACACTCAGGATCACTACTTGCAGGCTTGCAGGACCATCTGGGTTGTCAGGGATCAGACCCAGGTGAGCCACATGCAAGGTAAAGTCCTCCCTGCTGTGCTATTGCTCTGACCCCTGGTTGACAGTATTTTCTTGTTGTACCTTGGTGGTGCAGAAACACTGGGACCCTTGGATTGGGGGTGCAGAGGAAGCTTCATAACCCAATCCCAGGGGGTTTGGGGAACATGGTTCTGGAAGAGACACTGATATAGGAAATAATCCACACAGGTTAGGGAGATAAAACAGGTTCAGGAACTTCCACCACAGCTAGCTGCAACCAGGTGAAAGGCCACTAGCAGGCAGATAGGCAAGGTGTCTGACTGGAACCAGAAGAAATCCCTCTGACCCAAGGTCTTTATTGGGAAGAGTAGGACCACCCTCATGGGTGGAGAACAGGTAGGGGTAGGGGGACAATCCAGAGGTACTACTTGCCCAGGTGGGACAAGCACACACAAAGAAGAAACACCCTGAATAGGTTGAAAACTGGTTACTCCTACGGGGTCTTTGTCCCTGAACCCCACCGAGGGCTTCTCACAGGTCCTGGGTTTCTGCATGCCCAGGCTGGGCCAGAGTGGGAGTGGGTAAGGCAAAGGCGGGCACTACATACCATGTCCAGCGGTTTGGAGCGTGCCCAGGTCATGACTGTGGACACTAAAATGAACATCTTCCTCTTCTCGAAATGGCTAATTTCCTCGTTCAGTGCTGAGGGTCCAAGGACAGAAGAGCATTTTAGGGTCATGCAAAGCACATATGTTAAATCTGGGTCCACAGTTGCCAGCAGCCTCCCCAAGCTTATTTTCTTCTGCAGGGAGCAAGTTAAGGTGTGGCCTCCTGACAGTATCCCCATCCTGGCATCCATCACTGTTCACAGTATTCTTTTTTTTGGGGGGAGGTTGGGTTTTTGGGTCACCCCTGATGGCACTCAGAGGTTTCTTCTGGCTCTGTGCTCAGAAGTGACTCCTGGCAGGCTCAGGGGACCATATGGGATGCCAGGGATCGAACCCGGGTTGGCTAAGTTGCAAGGCAAACACTCTACTTGCTGTGCTAATAGTCCGACCCCTGTTCTCAGATTCCAACCCCCACTCCCTCAGCAACTCCTTTGATGCTTTCTGCAGAATTGTAGCTCCTGGAATTTTCTGATTTCTCAGCCTGCAATGGCAGGTCTGATTGAGCTTTGAAGGTTCATGATACTGTTTGTATGTGTTTTTGTAAGTTTTTTGGGTCATACCTGGTGGATCTCAGAGCTTACTCAGGGCTCTGCACTCAGGAATTATTCCTGGCAGTACTGGGGGTACGGGGAACCACAAGGGACTCGAGGTTGAATTCAGGTGGGCTGTGTGCAGGGAAATGCCCCACCCACTGTGCTACCACTCCAGACCTGGAGGTTATACTACTGCATTTCACCTCATAATCATTGCAGATTTTTTTTCTTTCTGATCAATTTTTTAAATTTATTTCTCCTTTTTATTAGGGGGGGGCACACCCAGAGGTGCTCAGGGTTTCCTCCTGGATCTGCATGCAGGGATCACTTCTGGTGCTCAGGGGAGCATATGGGTTGCCAAGGATTGAATCTTGGTCAGTAATTCTATTATGCAGCCCATATTTTTTTTTATTTTGTTTTTGGGTCACACCCAGCAACGCTCAGGGGTTACTCCTGGCTCTATGCTCAGAAATCACCCCTGACAGGCTCGGGGTACCATATGGGATGCCGGGATTCGAACCACCGTTTTTCTGCATGCAAGGCAAATGCCTTACCTCCATGCTATCTCTCCGGCCCCTTATTTATTATTATTATTATTATTATTATTATTATTTTGGGTCACTCCTGGCATTGCTCAGGGGTTACTCCTGGCTCTGCACTCAGGAATCACTTCTGGCAGGCTCAGAAGGTCACATAGGATAAAACCAGGAATTGAACCCCAGGCAGCTGCTTGTAAGGCAAAAAGTTCTACTTGCTGTGTATTTACTCTGGCCCTGCTATATGCTTTTTAATTTTAAAAACACAACGTGGGGCCAATGTGATAGTATAATGGATAGGGTATTTGCCTTGCATGCAGCAGACCTGGGGCCAATCTGGATTCTATCCCTGGCATCCCATATGGTCTCTGGAGTCAGGTGTGATTTCTGAGTACAGAACCAGGGGTAGCCCCAGAGTGCCACTAGGTGTGGCCCCAAACCCCCCAAAATGCATACATACATACATGTTTTATTTCAGGGGAAAAAAAGATTAAAAGTGGGGCCGGGCAGTGGCGCTAGAGGTAAGATGCCTGCCTTGCCTGCGCCAGCCTTGGACGGACCGCGGTTCGACCCCCTGGTGTCCCATATGGTCCCCCAAGCCAGGAGCAACTTCTTTTTTTTTTGGTTTTTGGGCCACACCCGGTAACGCTCAAAGGTTACTCCTGGCTATGTGCTCAGAAGTTGCTCCTGGCTTTGGGGACCATATGGGACACCGGGGGATCGAACCACGGTCCATCCAAGGCTAGCGCAGGCAAGGCAGGAACCTTACCTTTAGCGCCACCGCCCGGCCCCAGCTAGGAGCAACTTCTGAGTGCGTAGCCAGGAGTAACCCCTGAGCGTCACCGGGTGTGGCCCAAAAACCAAAAAAAAAAAAAAAAAAAAAAAAGATTAAAAGTGATAAGAAGAAGCCAGAGCAATTCCTGAGCATAGAGCCAGGAATAACTCCTGAGCATTGCCAGTTGTGGCCCAAGACAAAAACAAACAAAACAAAAAGTGCTAAGAAATGGTAAGTTGTATATTATAACAAAAATTCATTGTTGTAATGTGGCATAAATCCAGAAGTCAATAAACGTTAACAGCAATGAGGTGATCTCGGAAGGTGGATAAAGACATCCTTCATCTGTACAAAGGGACAAAATGCAGAAAGGAGATTTTCCTCAAGACCCTCACGCTGATGCAACATCCCTCTTTTGGTATTAGGTCACTCCTTGCAGCACACAGATGTTTACTAAATGAAATTCAGGCACAAAAAAACCCAAACATGGGGCCGGGCGGTGGCGCTAAAGGTAAGGTGCCTGCCTTGCCTGCGCTGGCCTTGGACGGACCGCGGTTCGATCCCCCGGTGTCCCATATGGTCCCCCAAGCCAGGAGCAACTTCTGAGCACATAGCCAGGAGTAACCCCTGAGCGTTACCGGGTGTGGCCCAAAAAAAACCAAAAAAAAAAAAAAAAAAAAAAAAAACCCAAACATCTTGAGCCCCCAAGGAGTCCCCTCCATCCAGATAGCCCTTCGTTACCTGAGGATGGCCCAGCCATCTGCCCTTACTTTGAAATCAGTCAAAACTGTTGCTGATCTAGTTCAAGGGCTCTGCCCAGCCCAAACTGCTTGTTTTGTAAATAAAGTTTTATTGGAACCCAACTCATTCATTTGCATCTTGCCTATGGCTGTGGGAGAGGAGTTGGCTCCAGAAGTCAAAAATATTAATTGTCTAGCCTTTTATTTTTTTGAGGGGGGGGGTTTGTTTTTGGGCCACACTTGGTGACACTCAGGGGTTACTCCTGGCTTGCCCCTGACTTGGGGAACCATATGGGATGCCAGAGGATTGAACTGTGGTCAGTACTAGGCTAGTGTGGGCAAGACAGATGCCTTATCACTTGCGCCACCGCTCTGGCCCCTGTCTAGCCCTTTAAAAAAAAATTCATACCGAGAATTCTGTTTATGGGTGATTGTGCTTCCACTGTAACTTTACCCTGTCCTCTTTCTTTGCATCTTTGTTGTCATAATTAAAAAAAAAAAAGAACCTAAAAAAAAAAATTTCATGGCTCTAATCTAATTGGGTACCTTGAGTTCCCTCCAGGAATGATGCTTGAGCACAGAGCCAGTTGTAAACTTTGAGCAAAACCAGGTGTTGCCCAAAAGTGGAAAAAAATGCTGAAATATGAGAACACGCTAAAAGGTAAGATGCTGTGTGTATGTGTATGAGGGCTGTTCTGATATTTATGCATTTGAGTGGGAACTAATCAGAAACCTAGTATGGTAGCAACCACAGTTACACAATGAAGGAAGGAAGAGGCCAAGAGGCCGCTGAGAGTAAACAAGTAGGAAAAGCGTACTGGTCTCTTCCCAGCCTGAGAGTCCATGCTCTCATTTTTATTTTGAATATATAGCACCCTCGCGAAGTTTTTAAATGGAGACCAATGAGAAAAAAAAATTACCAGTGAATGTCCCGACATACACCAGTGCTGCATCGGCCCGCCCTCCACCCCATGCGCCCCCCCCCCTTAGTGTTAGGAGAGAAAGGGGAAAAGCCTGAGGACCACTATAGAGTCCCCCTGACTAGGCACCCAGGTAAGGCCTGGAGTCCAGGGGAGATATAGGGGAATGGCTGGGGGCCTGCCAAGCCTCCCAGCACCCCTCACGCTAGGGAGAAGGCCTCTGGCATGGGGTGTCCCCTAACCCTATACCTGGGAAGAGCTGGCCTCCAGGATCAAGGAACTGGAAGCACTGTTCTGATATTTAAATCAGCTTATTTGCTTTCACCTTTGCTCTTGATCATCCAAAGGCTCTGGAAAGATGCCCACAGCATCAAACTGCAAAGTATCAACTTGGCCTTTTAGATCCAGGGGCCTTTGATGCACTACATTTGTCAGAGCATTTAAAAATGGCAATTGGGCAATATTTTCACAAATGTGCTTGCTACTATCTGCACGTTTTTTCTTTTCTTCTCTTTCATTTTATTTATTTATTTTTCCATTTTTTCAGTCACTTTTCTTTCACTTATCTCTCTGGAAATAAATGTATTATGATGAACAATGTCAACTATGTGATGATGGGGGCTGGAGCGATAGCACACAGTAGGAAGGGCATTAGCCTTGCATGCAGCCAACCGGACAGACCTGGGTTTTGATTACTGGCATCCCATATAGTCCTGCAAGCCTGCCAGGAGCAAATTCTCCTCCTCCAGGAAAGATTTCTGATGCAAAGCCAGAAGTAACCCCTGAGCACTGCTGGTGTGGCCCAAGAACGCCCCCCCCCCAAAAAAAAAAAAAACCAACCTGTGATCATTTTCTTTATTTCTTCTTTATTTGTTTTCAGTTTCTGGGTAACATCAGTGGTGCTCAGGGGTTACGCCTGGCTCTGTGCTAAGAATCACTCCTGGCTTTCTCGGGGTACCATATGGGATGCCGGAATTTGAACCACTGTCCCCCTGGGTTGGCTGCGTGCAAGGCAAACACCCCACCGCTGTGCTATCTCTCTGGCCCAACATTTTCTTTATTTTTTAATTTGATTTTATTTGGTTGTGGGTCACACTCGGCAGTGCTCAAGGTTTACTTCAGGCTTTGTGCTCAGAAATTACTCCTGGCAGGCTCAGGGAATCATATGGGATGCCAGGAACCAACACCAGATCAACTGGGTACAAAGTATACATCCTACCTGCTATGTGCTATGGCTTCAGACCCTACATTTTCTTTAACTTAAAAAAAGGGGCCGGGTATGTGGCGCTGGAGGTAAGGTGTCTGCCTTGCAAGCGCTAGCCAAGGAAGGACCGCGGTTCGATCCCCTGGCGTCCCATATGGTCCCCCCAAGCCAGGGGCGATTTCTGAGCACATAGCCAGGAGTAACCCCTGAGCGTCAAATGGGTGTGGCCCAAAAACCAAAAAAAAAAAAAAAAATAGCAATTGGGACCAGAGAGATGGTTCAGCAGGGAGGGTACTTGCTTTGCACATAGCCACCATGGGTTTGATCCCTGGCTGACTATATAGTCTCAATCCCTCTAGGAGTGATCCCTAAGTGCAGAGCCAGGAGTAAGTCTGAGCACAGTCCAATGAGGCCGCCCAAAATAAATGCACAAAAAATTTGGCAGCATTCATGGCAAGGCCTAGAACTTTGAGTCTTACCAACAGGAATGCTCAGTTAATTGGCATTAAAGCCAATGAACTCTTTAACCCACAATATTCAATGGCACATTTAATTAAGTTAAAAACACATTTAAGGCAATAAAGTCGTGTAAATAAGTGTTTACAAATCCTGAATTCTTTTTTTTTTTTCTTTCTTTTTTCAAATCCTGAATTCTTATTAGAAGTTTTGGAGTATAAAGATTCAGGATTTTCTTTTCTTTCACATATTTCACCAACCCCTCTCTTCAAGTCATGTTACTCAGAAGAACTCTGCCACCCTCTATTATGCATTATACTTTCTTTTGTTGTTTTTTATTTTGGGGGCACACTCAGTGGCACTCACAGGTTACTTCTGTCTCTGCACTCAAAAATCACTCTGGGGGGCTGGGAAGGTGGTGATAGAGGAAAGGTGTCTGCCTTGCAAGCGCTAGCGTAGGATGGACCGCGGTTCGATCCCCCGGCGTCCCATATGGTCCCCCCAAGCCAGGGGCGATTTCTGAGTGCATAGCCAGGAGTAACCCCTGAGCGTCAAATGTGTTGGCCCAAAAACCAAAAAAAAAAAAAAAATCACTCTGGGATTTTTAGAATTTTAGATTCCCATGGGATGTTGGGAATCTAATCTGGGTTGGCTATGTGCAGGGCAAATGCCCTACCTGCTATGCTATCACTCCAGCTCCAATTAAAAATTTTTGTGAGAAGCCAGAAAGATGGGACAAAGGGATGAGTTTATTCTCTGTGTGCACGAGGCCTGGGTTGGATTGGCACCAGATGATTCCTATAAGCACTGAGTTGGGAGTAGTTCCTGAGCACTAAGTGTCATGTCCTACTTGATCCAGACATTAAGGGAATTATTGGGGTCCCTGGGAAAGGTGGGCACACAGATTCAGTGAAGGGAGTCAGAGGTCAAAGGCTCAGATGGTGGGTTTAAGTTTATACAAAAATTTTTGGTGAAGTAAAATTGCAGACATTCTGTAAATACTCGAGTATAAGCTGACCCCCCTCGTTTTACCCTGAAAACTGGAAAAATTAGTGACTCGAGTATAAGCCAGGGTGAAAAATGCAGCAGCCACTGGTAAATTTCAAAATTAAAAAATATACCCAAAGGGGCCGGGCGGTGGCGCTAGAGGTAAGGTGCCTGCCTTTCCTGCGCTAGCCTTGGACAGACCGACCGCGGTTCGATCCCCCGGTGTCCCATATGGTCCCCCAAGCCAGGAGCAACTTCTGAGCGCATAGCCAGGAGTAACCCCTGAGCGTTACCGGGTGTGGCCCCCCAAAAAAATATATATATACCCAAAACAATTACAATAATTGAGGAATCAGTAAATAAATAAATACATGATTATTTGATATACTGTATACCATTAACATACCACATTAACCCATAGTATTCAATGGCAACTTTAATAAAGTGAATAAACCATTTAAGACAGTAAAGAATTGTAAATAACTGGTTAAAAATCCTGAATCCTTATACTCCAAAACTTCTGATAAGGATTCAGGATTTGTAAACACTTATTTTACATGACTTTACTGCCTTAAATGGGGTTTTTCACTTAATTAAATGTGCCTTTGAATATTGTGGGTTAAATAGTTCAGTGACGTATAGTTCAGTTTAGCCACCTACCTCTTCAGCTCAGCTGTGACTTGTGGACTGAGCTGAAGCACCACCACCAACCCCACCCCCCCCCAAACAGGTAGCAGAAGACAACTGGAGACTACATGCATTTGATTTGGTGCACACAAATAACCTGTATGACCTGAGTATAAGCGGAGTTCAGGTTTTTCGTCACAATGCCAAAAGAAAACTCAGCTTATACTAGAGTATATACGGTAACTATATTTCCCAAGCTAAAAGCACAGGGCAGGGCCAGAGTAATAGCACAGAGGTAGGGTGATAGCCTTGCACACTGCTGATCTTGGACAACCCAGGTTCTATCCCTGGTATCCCATATAGTTCCCTGAGCCTGCGAGAAGCGATTTCTGAGCACAGGAATAATCCCTGAGCGCCACCAGGTGTGTTATATTATCCCCCCCCCCCCCATCCCCACATCTTGTGTGTGCCTTAGCTCTCTTGTGGGAGGACAAGCACCTTCTGTGCAAGGCAAGCTCTTTGCCCACCCTGCTGTGATGATTTTTCATGTTTCTCTTACTTGTCTTTGCTGGTTCTCACAGCATTTGACCACAGCTCTGAAGGCAGAGCCAACAGAATGAAAAGAACTTAGTGCTTCATTTCTTTTCAGTGAGCAGAGATATTCCATTCTTTGAGAATACCGGTAGGCTTGTCAACTAAGCCAGGTGGGCTCATTTGAGTGAAGTGGTTCTAGTATCTTACCAACCACATAAGCAAGCCCAGATCTAAGATTTGTGAATACTTCCAACCTAAGGAATCAAGCCTAAGGCCAGAGCCAAGAAGGATCTTCCCAATGCCTGACCAGGGAGGCTCCAGCCACCACTGTTTCCTTGTGCTGCTACTTTGTTTGTTTTGCTTTGCTTTGTTTTGGGATACACCCAAAACAACCCTTTGGCATCCCATATGGTCCTCTGAGCATTACCAGAAATAGTTCTGGGATAAAAAGTCTAGAGTAACCCCTAAGCACTGCCAGATGTAGCCCCAAACAAAAAAACGAGAAATCTTTTTTTTTTCTTCTTTTTTTTTCTTTTTGGTTTTTTTTCAGGCCACACCCGTTTGATGCTCAGGGGTTATTCCTGGCTACACGCTCAGAAATTGCCCCTGGCTTGGGGGGACCATATGGGACGCCGGGGGATCGAACCGTGGTCCTTTCTTTGGCTAGCGCTTGCAAGGCAGACACCTTACCTCTAGCGCCACCTCGCTGGCCCCAAAACGAGAAATCTTGAGGTTTGAAATCATAGCATAGTGGATAAAGTGTTTGCCTTGCACGAGGTTGACCTGGGTTCGATCTCTCGCATCCCCTTTGGTACCCTGAGCCTGCCAGGAGTAATTTCTGTTTTTTTTGTGTGTGTGTTTGTTTGTTTGTTTTTGGGGGGGTTGGGTCACACCAGGCAGCACTCAGGGATTACTCCTGGCTCTACAGAGCTCAGAAATGGCTCCTGGCAGGCTCAGGGGATCATACAGGATGCCGGGATTCGAACCACCATCCTTCTGCATGCAAGGCAAATGCCTTACCTCCATGCTATCTCTCCAGCCCCCAGGAGTAATTTCTAATCATAAAGCCAGGAGTAACCCTTGAACACCACCATGTGTGGCCCAAAAACAAACAAACAAAAAAGTCTCAGGAACTGGTGGGATGCTACAGTGGGTAGGTTCATTGCTTTGCATGTGGCTAACCCATGTTTGATCCCATCACTGCTAAAAATAGGAGTAAGCCTTGGGCACTACTGGGTGTGGTCCCAAGTTCCCAATAACAATAACAATAATAATGATCATTAAGTTTCTGATCACTTTACTCCTGGTCCTAATGTCCCTGATGTTGACTAGACAGTAATGCATATATGTACCCCAACCCTGGAAAGTCAGGGTGAGGAGTATCCCACACTTACCAGACACCGCCCACACGGCCTCATCCACCTGCCTGGTGGTCTCTGAGATGTTGTATATGATTATGTCACACTCCATCAGCCGCAAGAGCAGGTCTTCTCGAGAAATGCCCTGAAACCAACAAAGAAAACATGTTTGCTTCGAAGAACAATGTCCCCTTCCTAGTTAGGTGGAATAAGGACAATGTCCCAGTTCCACAACCTGCCTGGAGGGGTTCCTCAGGAGGAACAGGCAGCCAGATTCTGACTGGAAAGAAAACACTGGCTTGGAACTGGAATGATGGCATAGTGGGGAGGGCATTTGCCTTGCACAGGGCTGACCAGGGTTCAATCCTCTCAGCATCCCATATGGTCCCCCAAACATTGCCAGGAATAACTCCTAGGCGCAGAGGCAGGAGTAATCCCTGTGCACCGCTGGATGTGGCTCAAAAATAAAATACCAAAAATATTAAAAATAATAAATAAAAGAGCTGTGTCTAGCACAACATACAGTCTCTAGACAATTTCTCAGCCTGCATTTTCCCTCCTAGGAGGACTATCCCTTCCATCATTTTAGTAATCCATCTTCAAGTAACCCTGCAGTGCTCAGCGGTTACTTTTGGCTCTGCACTCAGAAATCTCTCCTGGCAGGCTCAGGAACCATATGGGATGCAGGAAATTGAACCCAGGTCAGCTGTGTGCAAGGCAAACACTCTACCTGCAGTGCTATACTCCGGCCCCCACCAGAATGCATCTCATTTCATTTATTTTTAATCTCTTTTTTAAATTTTTCGGCCACACCCAGTGTGGCTCAGGGCTTATTCCTGGCTCTGCACTCAGGCAGGAATTACTTGTAGCAGGCTGGGCAGGGGGACATCTGGGGTACTGGGGATTGAATCTGGCTCTGCTATATGCAAGAGGCAAAGCTCCCTCTCCTGCCTGGAGAATTTTCTGAGTCCCAGTGAGACACATCCTTTCTTAAAATGTGGGACTTGGGAGCTGGAAAGATATAGTTCCGAGGGACAGGCACCTACCTATCTTTCATGTGATGGTGACCACGACAATAGCTTGAATTCCAGCACTGGATATGGTCTTATGAGCACCCCCAGAGCCAGATGTAGCCCTGAGGACTGACAGGTATGCTCCCTATGCTTCCCAAACCAAAGCAAACTAAGAAGGCTGAATCGAAGGGTTTGGCTACAGGAAAACACTGAAAGCAGAAACATCATTACATTCCATCTTTCCCCAGGCCTGTTGGGCGAGTGTTTGGCAGGGGACCAAGCAGAGGTAGCTACCCTCCTTTGACCTCATGGCTGCCCCCTTTCCCAGACTCACATAGTAGGTCTCAGTGGCATACTCGGGCTGCATTGTCTCCAGCTGGGAAACGGTACCCACCACCTGGAAGGCACCTTCCTTTTGCTTGACCAAGCCAGGCTCCAGCTGGCCCGATTTGCTCTCATTTTCCTCTTCTTCCTCCTCAATGATATCCTCCAGGGAGGCCCCAATCACACAGTTGGAGAGATACTGCAGGACAACAAATGAAGAGACAACAAACAGAAGAGATGAATGCAGTGGAAGGAGTGGGAGGTCAGAGGTGCCACCCTGGTGGGTGAGTGTGGGGAGCTGGTGCCCTCACATCTGCTGCACCCCCTGGCTTCTTGCTGCTGCAGTATTGACAGGATGCAGCATGTCCCAGAGGGATCAGACCCAGTTGGCCTTGTGCAAGGAAGGTAAGTCAGTGGCTGGCCTGCTGTCCGACTGGGTTTTGTCTTTTTTTCTTCTCAAGTAAAATGGAAGAAACGTATATTTTTCATTCCTTCTAGTAAATGTATTTGACATATAATATATAAATTATATAGTATATACACATATAAGTATACATACACTGGTTTTGGGGCCACACCCAACAGTGCTCAGGGGTTATTCCTGACTGTGTGCTCAGAAATTACTCCTAGTAGGCTCGAGGGATTATATGGGATGTTGGCATCGAATTTGGATCTGCTGTTTGCAAAGCAAACACCCTAACTGGTATGTTATCACTCAGATCCTATATATATATGGTTTTTTGTTTTTGGGTGCTCAGGGGTTATTCCTGGCTCTGCACTCAGAAATCACTACTGGCTCAGGTGACTATATGGGATGCCGGGATTTGAGCCACCATCAGTCCTGGGTCGGCTGCGTGCAAGGCAAATGCTCCACTGCTGTGCTATCTCTCCAGCCCCCTATATACCATATATATATATATATATATATATATATATATATATATATATATATATATATATATATATATATATATATATATATATATATTATTTTTGGGTCACGCCCGGCAGCACTCAGGGTTACTCCTGGCTCTACGCTCAGAAATCTCTCCTGGCAGATATATATTTTTGAGCAAATACGTGTTCTGAAAAAAAATCTCACTTTATTTCTTGTTTTTGGTCACACTCAGTGATGCTCAGGTGGGTTACTCCTGGCTTTGAGTGCAGTGCACAGGGGGGTGGGGGGGTTTCCTTATGGGAAGAGGGGCAGAGCTGCAAAGAAATGGTCCTCAACCAGTGCTGGGCCAATTCGAAATCAAATCCACTGTGGCAGGGATGGGTGGATGCCCAGAGACCAGTGGGAGATACAGTGGTGGAACGTAGCTGTAGCTGTCACTGGACTGTGTTAGAGCTGGGGGGGGGGGGTAGTAGTAGTAAGAAAAGGTTAGGAGTCAGAAGCTTGAGAATGGGGAGTTGGGGTGCAGCTCTGGGCCCCCACCCTTCAACTCACTTTCCCGATATTTCGGCTGCTGAAAGTGTCCAGCAGGTTTATAAACACCCTCTGGACCCGGATAGCTTTCTCGATCGTAGTAGTAACGTCCTCATCCTCTAACATTGTGGGAATTCCGCTGTTGAAGGAGAAAGCGTCCCTCGGTTGCTAAGGAGGTGGGAACCGAGAGCCCAAAGGCTGGGTCCAACGGGCACCTTAGCGGGTGGGGTCTAGTGCCCGGGGCGGGGCGTCCGCGGGCGTTGGGCGTGATTTATAGTGTGGGCGGGGCTTATACGAATTGTGGGTGTGGTCAAGTACTCTTGGGGGCGTGTTCCTGGGTATTGGGTGGGGCTGGAGTGCAGGGCGGAGCCTTCCGGGTAAAGGCTGGCCTTGGGTTTTCTTTTTTTTTTTTTTCGTGGTGGTGGTGGTGGGGGGGTAGGGGTGTGTGGCCTTGGGTTTTCTGAGCTCTTATGCGCTCTGCGGGACTGGTTCCAATCTGATCTCTAGAGTCTCTTGGCACTAGAAAGAGAAGCCTCCTTCAGCATTGTTTGGGTTCTCTGTTCTTTTGTCCAGGATCTCTGAGAGCACGTTGAAATGGACTGGGAAGATTAAAAACATTGCTGGAAACGATGAAAATGTGATTCCCAGTTAAAGAGGGCCAAAGGGAAACTGTTGACGTTGGTAGCACTGGTGAAGGTTGTTGTATATTGTATGGCTGTAATTCAGTCACGAACAACTTCATCCGTGGGGGAGAGGGGAAGTGATGCCCATAGTCCGGCCCTTGCAGGAGAATACGTCTTTGAGAAAAGATCTGATCTGATTTGTATCTGTACTGATACAATACAAATCTGCACAGCAAAGCAGAACAGTTGGCATGAAATTTCAGGTCCAAGAGGCCAGGACAGTGTGCGTGTGTCTCAGCCAGATGTAGAAATCAAGTCGTCTTGCAGACCTCTGGATTGCTGCCAGGTGGTCAGAGATCGTGTGCTGTGGATTTACCCACATACACTAAGTGATGGAGTTCAATGGTTTGACCTTCCCAAGTGCGATTCATCCATGTCGGTGTCAAATTAATGGAAAAGTTAAAAGATCTGTGTATCTCATAGTGTTTCAATTAAACAACTTTATTTAAAATTTTTTCTCTTTTTTTCTTTATCTTTCCTTTCTTTCTTTTTTTTTTATTTAAAAATTTTTAATGTTAGTTTATCAAAAGGCCAGTTAAGTAGTGGGCTATGAAAACATTATCCGGGTAGCAATAGGCAAAACCAGGTGTGCCCCCAAACCCAAATAAATCCAATAACATTATCTGGTAATAGGCTGTCTGTTGAAACATTTGGAGGCTGGGGCTGGAGCGATAATGATAGGGCATTTACTTAGCACACAGTCTACACAGGATAAATCCTGGTTCAATTCCCCAAATACCATGTGGTTCCCAAACCTGTCAGGATGGATTTATGAGCATAGAACCAGGAGTAACTCCTGAATTCTACCGGGTATGACCCCAAAACACAAATAAAAATGGCCCCGAGTGATAGCACAGCCAGGAGGGCATTTGCCTTGCATACAGCTGACCCAGGATCCATCCCAGGAATCCCATATGGCCTCGAACCTGCCAGGAGTGATTTCTAAACACAGAGCTAGGCGTAACCCCTGAGCACTGCCAGGTATGGCCCCCAAAATTAACTTTAAGATGACACCTAGCTGTTAACCCAAAACAAAGGCATTCCCCCACCTTCCTCTTTCCCATAGATCTCTTCCTTTGATATGAAAAAGCCCATCCTGCCCGCATGGTTGGATGTTATTGGTTTAATAAAGAGGCATTGCTGGGCTCGGAGAGATAGCACAGCGGCGTTTGTCTTGCAAGCAGCTGATCCAGGACCAAAGGTGGTTGGTTCGAATCCCAGCGTCCCATATGGTCCCCTGTGCCTGCCAGGAGTTATTTCTGAGCAGATAGCCAGGAGGAACCCCTGAGCACTGCCGGGTGTGGCCCAAAAAACAAAAACAAAAAAACAAAACAAAAAAAAAAGAGGCATTGCTGGCTTTTGGCTCAGGCAAAGAGAACACGAGATGGAAAACAGGTTGACTTTTTGACTCTCATAACTGGCTTGGTTTATTATGTAATCCTTCGTTGCTACCTTGCTGCTTCAGATCCATTTGTGTGGGGGTTAAAAATATGGAATATAGAGTGATCTCACAACTCTTGGGGTTTTATTTTACAACAAACAAGCAAAAAACACTGAGCAGAGCATTTCCTCAAGGCATCTCCTTACGTGCCCCCCCCCCCCCCAAGGGCTGCTCTTCCTTGACTGGCTCTTCCTTACACCCCACACTCCTGTGTGGATTCCTCACAAATAAATTCTCAATACTTCATGGAACTGCAGGTTGATCTGCTTGCTCATCCTCAGAATGTAACCAGAAACTTCTCGTTAGTTGGGCTGGGTTGGGTTTGGGCCTCCCAAGCAGTGCACAGGACATATGGATGCAGTCTTGCTTCATCCCAGAGGGGCCAGTTACTCTATACTGAGGGGCCTCTCAGGCCACACCCAGAAAAAAAATTTTGGGGGGGTTTTGGATCAACCCGGCAGTGCTCAGGGGTTACTCCTGGCTCTACGCTCAGAAATCACTCCCGGCAGGCTCAGGGGACCATATGGGATGCTGGGATTCAAACCACCATTCTTCTGCATGAAAGGCAAACATCTTACCTTCATGCTATCTCTCTGGCCCCGAAAAAAAAAATTTTTTTTTTGGTTTTTGGGTCACACCTGGCAGCACTCAGGAGTTACTCCTGGCTATATGCTCAAAAATCGTTCCTGGCAGGCACAGGGGACCATATGGTATGATGCCGGGATTCGAACCACCAACCTTCTGCATGCAAAAGCAAACGCCTTACCTCCATGCTATCTCTCCGGCCCCGAAATTTTTTTTTTATGTTGGGTTCAACATTTTTGGGGGGGGGGGCATACCTGGTGGTGCTCAGGGGTTACTCCTGGCTATCTGCTTAGAAATACCTCCTGGCAGGCACGGGGGTTTGGGGGACCATATGGAACGTCAGGATTTGAACCAACCACCTTAGGTCCTGGGTCAGCTGCTAGCAAAGGCAAACACCTGCTGTGCTATCTCTCTGGCCGGAATTTTTTTTAAAAAATTTTTTTTACTCAGAAATGTTTGAGGGACCTTGTGTGGAAGATCAACCCATGGCGGTTGTTGGTTGTCTCAAATCTGGCACTTAAACCCCTACACTATCTCTCCTGTCCCTCTCTTTGGTAAATATTTTATTTCTTATAATCCTTGCTAAAATCCAAGCTTGTGAAGGTTAGGACTCCATTGTCCTAACAACCCTGAACTCAGAACAGTGCCCTGTTTAGTACCGGTTGATACTTAAAAGATTGTCACTTCTGATGCTTTAAAAGATGATTCCAATTTGCCCCACATTTCCATGTGATTTTTTTTCCATTTAGTAGATAACCTGGTAGAAAGCAGATAGTGATTCTCTGAGTCAGTATGAGCAGCTGTAACAAAATACCACAGAAAATCTCCTCACAGTTCAAGATGCTGGGAAGGTCCAGTTCAGCTTGGCCTTTTGCTGGTGAGGTGGCACCCTTGCAGGTAGACCAAGTGGATTGCAGCCTTCTCATTATCTACATGCTGGTGGGCTCTCCAGGGCTCTCCCCATGAGGACACTAATCCCAATGGGTCAGCGTCCCACAGTCTGACCTCATTTATCTCTAATGACTTCCTTAGGGACTCTGGGAGAAACAGTCACTTGGGGCCACAGCGAAAGAACATGAGTTAGGCATTTGCTTTGCAAATGAATGATGCAGGTTTCATCCATGGTACCCCATGTATGTAAGGTTCCCCCAGCAACCCTTGAGTAATTGCTGAGTGCAGAGCCAGGAGTAACCCTGAGTACCTCCATTGTGCCCCACCCACCAAAACAAAATGAAACAAAACAAAAACACCTCACCTGGATGGACGGAATGTTAGAGCTTCTACTGTGAGATTGGGAGAATACAGTGATCATATCAGATTAATTTGTCAAAAGTAAATACCTAATGCAAGAACTAAGTACAGGCTTGCATGATTAAACTGACCAATTTTGTTCCCAGGATCTTATGTGTTCCCCTGAGTGCCGCCAAGTATAATTCCTGAGTGTAGAGCAGGGGTAACCCTTGACCATTGCCAGGTATGGCCCCAAACCAAGAAAAGTTGGGGGGGAAATTAAGAGCTAGAGCAATAGTACATCAAGGAGGCATTTGTCATAAACGAGATCAACCTGAGTTTGATTTGTGGCATCCTAAATACTCCCTCGAGCTGGCCAGAAGTGATACCTTAGCATAGAGCCAGGAATAACACCTGCACACCACTGGGTGTGGACCAAAACCAAACCAAACAAACAAACAAGAAAAACAACTATCATTCTGTGAAATTATGGGAAATACTAAATATTTTTAGTTTTGAGAAACAGAAATGTAGGAATGATATAGTAAATATGCTGCCACGGATTAGCTTTTGAGGTCCAGTTGTGTTAGAGAACTTCTTTGAGTTTCCTCGGGAAGAGTGAATGCACACACAGGTGGTGAAATATGAAGAAATTAGAGCCACACAATGTATATGGAGAAACAGCATGTTCTAAAATTTAGGGTTTGGGACAGGTATATATGAGGTAAATTGCTAGTCTCACAGATACTTTCTAGTACACAGAAACATTAACAATAATCTTGTTTGATATACATAACAATTCACCTGGCTATGGGGATAAGCATTAAGAGTCCTAGGTTTCAAAGGAGAAAATTAATTTAAACATCTCAAAGCAGTTGCTGGCTGGCAGCCTGAGATGTAAGATAATGGATTAGTGAGAAGTGGGAATAAGGGGAGAAGTTCCATTGTTTAAAGGTTGCAGCAAAGGAGATGAGCTATATCTAAAGAGATGCAATTCTTATTCCTGGCCAAACTCTTTTGATTCCCAGAAGCAGAAACTGCAAGGGCAATCTGAATACAGAAAGAGAAAAAAATATTGTTTCTAAGTGTCTTTAATTTGGTGCTGAAATTATCCAAGTAAAGGGAATTTAATCAAGGCTATATTTGCTTGTAATACACAATGCAGAAGGGAGAATTAAATATAGGCCAATTAGATGTGATGGAAATATAATGTTAGTATCATAACACAAATCTAAAAAATATTTCTTTTTTTTTTTTTTTTTGGTTTTTGGGCCACACCCTGTGATGCTCAGGGGTTACTCCTGGGTATGTGCTCAGAAATCGCCCCTGGCTTGGGGGGACCATATGGGACACTGGGGGATCGAACCGCGGTCCGTCCTATGCTAGCGCTTGCAAGGTAGACACCACCTCTAGCGCCACCTTCCCGGGCCCTAAAAAATATTTCTAAATGAATAAACCAGTGATATGCACAGGGGAGAAACATCCCAGCAGGCCTGCTGGTGAAAAATTCCTTGGGAAATATTAAAATTTCTCTTGGTAATGGGGCCAGAACTGTAGTGCAGCAGTAGGGAGCTTGCCCTTGCATGCAGCTGACCCAGAATGGACCTCAGTTTGATCCCCAGCGTCCCATATGATCCCCCAAGCCAGGAGCAATTTCTGAGTTTATAGCCAGGAGTAACCCTTGAGCATCACTGGGTGTGGCCCAAAAACCAAAAAAAATTGTTTTCTCTTGTCATGATGCAACACTATGTCTATATTGCAAAATTACTTTATTAGAAAGATTCAGCAATTTATTCATGAAGCACAAATATAAATGTTAATCTGGTTGCAAGACTCTAGATCAAGGGGGGCTTTTTTTTTTTTTTTTTTTTTTACAGTTCTCACTTGTGGTTGTGATACTGGTCCCCAACCAGCCAGAAAGCAATACCTTCTGTCTCACTGGGACTTAAAGCAGGCACACTCTTATTTATTCCCATACTTCACACCATCAGGATGAGATCTCTAACACTACAGGTGAATCCATTAGCTTACCTATCAGAGTAATATACATATCAGAATGCTATATAGCCAGGCTTCCTTCATGCTGGCTCACTTTATACACTGAAAACTGTAAGACAGTTCATCCCAGCCCTCAGTACAGAAATAACTTATCAGTTCACTTTCAAATATTGCTCTGGTGACCCAGTGACTTGTTACCAGAACTTTTCCTGTTAATGATTCCTTGAAATGTTTGTTTACAGCAAGGAAGGCAAAGCAGCTTTCACAGGGATCTTCCCAATGGCCATGTTAAACCCTCTCTATCTCTGCCAGGGTTGGACATGAGCTGCCAAGTTTCACTGCGTTTCTGGGTTGTTCTTGAAGAGATACTCAGCCTATGATGATGGAAAGAATGAAAAAAGACAAGTCAACAATTTTGGTGAGGCAAGATGCTGATCAGTCACATAACTGTAAGCAGGTTAATGTTTATCATTGAAAAGCAAAAATACAGTGGCTAGGGTGATAATATAGCCAGTCAGGTGTTTGTCTTGTCATTCTGTGTTTGACCCCTGGCACCATATATGTCTCTCAAGTCCCACCAGGAGTGATCCCTGAGCACAGAACCAGGTGTTTCCCTCCACACCTGACAAAAGAAAATACATAAGTATTTTCCTTGAAAATGATTAATATAAGTCGTATTTAGGTCTGAAGCAATAGTACAGGAGACAAGGTGGTTGTCATTCTCTTGGGCTACCTGGGTTTGATCCCTGGCATCCCCTGATGATCCTCAGCCCCTGACAGGAATAATTACTTAGTGCAAAGCCAAGAGTAACCCCGAGCACTGCTAAGTGTGGCTCCAAAACAAAACAAATTTTAAGGACTAGAATAATAGTACAGTGGTATGGTGTTTGCCTTTCATGTGGTCAACCCAGGACAAACCTGGGTTTGATCCCAGGCATCCCATATAGTCCCCCCAGCCTGCCAGGAGTGATTTCTGAGCATAGATCCAGGAGTAACCCCTACTAGATATGGCCCCAAAACAATCCAAAATAAAAAAATAAAATAAAAATGAATGAAATTAGGGACTGAATGGCAGGTAAGGATCATGCCTTGCACACTGCTGACTAAAGTTCAAATCCTTGGTATTTCTTTTTCTTTTATCTTTTTTGGGGGGATTTTGGAACACACCTGGCAGTGTGAGGCTACTCCTGGCTCTGTGATCAGGAATCATTCTTGACGGGCTCAGAGGACCATTTGGGATGCCAGAGATAGAATCGGGTTGGCCACGTGCAATGCAAGAACTGTACCTACTGTGTTATCATTCCAGCCCCATCCCTGGTATTTTGTGTTTTTTTGAGGGGGAGTGGCACAGCCAGCAAGCTCAGGGGCTAATCCTGCTCTGTACTCAGAAATTGCTCCTGGAAGGCTCAGAAAAACACATGTGATGCCATAGATAGGCCATATACAAAGCAAATGCTCTACTGCTGTGTAATCTCTCCAGTCCCCTCATATTTCTTTTTTTTTTTTTTTTTTTTTTTTTGGTTTTTGGGTCACACCCGGCAGTGCTCAGGGGTTACTCCTGGGCTGTCTGCTCAGAAATAGCTCCTGGCAGGCACGGGGGACCATTTGGGACACCGGGATTCGAACCAATCATCTTTGGTCCTGGATCGGCTGCTTGCAAGGCAAACGCCACTGTGCTATCTCTCCGTGCCCTTGTTTCTGGGTCACTCCGGTGGCTGCACTCAAGGGCTACTCCTGGATTTACACTCAGAAATCGCTCCTGGCAGGCTCAAAAACCATACTGGTCCTACCGCTGTGCTACCTCTCCAAACTCCTCCCACCCTGTTATTTCTTATGGTCTCCAAAACACCACTAGGATTGATAGTTGAGTGCAGAGCCAGGAGTAGGGCCTGAGCACCATCAGAAGTGATCCTCTAACCAAAAACTAAAACAAGTAAAAAGGTAAGAAACACAACATTATGGAGCCGGCATGGTGGCGCTAGAGGTAAGGTGTCTGCCTTGCCAGCACTAGCCTAGGAGGGACTGTGGTTTGATCCCCCAGTGTCCCATACAGTCCCCCAAGCCAGGAGCAACTTCTGAGCGCATAGCCAGGAGTAACCCTTGAGTGTCACCGGGTGTGGCCCAAAAACAAAAAAAAAAGAAACGCAACATTAGAGATATACCCTAGGAACACAAAAACACAATACAAAAATTCCTCCTGCACACCTATATTCATTGCAGTGCTACTTACAATAGCCAGAATCTGAAAACAGGGGCCGGAGAGATAGCATGGAGGTAAGGCATTTGCCTTGCATGCAGAAGGTCGGTGGTTTGAAGCCCGGCATTCTATATGGTCCCCTGAGCCTGCCAGGAGCAATTTCTGAGCATAGAGTATGAGCGCTGCCGGCTGTGAAGGACGAAAGGGAGGGAGGGAGGGAGGGAGGGAGGGAGGGAGGGAGGGAGGGAGGGAGGGAGGGAGGAAGGAAGGAAGGAAGGAAGGAAGGAAGGAAGGAAGGAAGGAAGGGAAGGAGGGAAGGAAGGAGGGAGGAAGGAACATTTGAAACAGAATCTGGAAGCAACCCTGATGCCTGACAATAGATGAGTAGCTAAATAAATAAACTGTGGTACATATACACAATGGAATACTATGCAGCCATTAGAAAAAATGAAGTCATGAAATTTTTCTGTACATAGATGGTCATGGAAACTCTTATGCTGAATGAAATAAGTCAAGAGAGATAGACAGACAAAGAATAGTCTCACTCATAAATAGGATTTAAGAAAAATAAAAACATTATTGTAATAATTCCAAGAGACAATAGAGATGAGGGCTGGAAGGACCAGTTCATGAAATGAAGCTTACCACAAAGAGCGGTGAGTTTATTTAGAGAAATAACTACACTGACAATTATCATGAAAATGGTAGAGAGTGAGAGAAATAGAATGCCTGTCTTGAATGCAGGCAAGGGATGGGGGAGGAGGGAGATGGAGTGCATTGGTGGTAGGAAGGTTGCACTAGTGAAGGTTGCACTTTTTTTGTTGTTGTTGTTGTTGTTTTGGGGTCACACCCGGCAGTGCTCAGGGGTTACTCCTGGCTCTACCTCAGAAATTGCTCCTGGCAAGCTCAGGGGACCATATGGGATGCTGGGATTCTAACCACCGTCCTTCTGCATGAAAGGCAAATGCCTTACCTCCATGCTATCTGTCCGGCCCCTGGGGTGTTCTTTTTCTATAACTAAAACCCAACTACAAACATGTTTGTAATCATGGTGCTTAAATAAAGATATTAAATTTTAAGAAAAAGAAATGCAACTTAAATATCCTACCAAAAAATCCACAGGATCCTCAGGTCTGACCTTACAGCATTCAATCAGGCCCTGCATCAGTGTAGGCATCACGTGAGTCATTAAGTAGTTTTGAAGGGGCAAGGACTGGGCTTCCAGCAGCTTTCTTTCCTCTCTCTTTACTTCCTCCAGCCGTTTGTTCTGTGAAGAGAACATCTGGAGTGAAGCCAACAGAACAGCGAGACCCCAGGGGCACAGAGTCGACAGTCCTGGAAATGTTCACTATCAGTGATCAAGATTTCCCGGGCCCAGAGAGATAGCACAGTGGCATTTGCCTTGCAAGCAGCCGATCCAGGATCAAAGGTGGTTGGTTCGAATCCCGGTGTCCCATATGGTCCCCCGTGCCTGCCAGGAGCTATTTCTGAGCAGAAAGCCAGGAGTAACCCCTGAGCAACGCCGGGTATGGCCCAAAAACAAAACAAAACAAAACAAAAAAATATATTTCCCTGGCCTGAGTTAGAGCACAGTGGGGAAAGCGTTCATCTTGCACACAGCTGACCCAGGTTTGATTCCCAGGTTTGCTAGTTCCAGGATTGGAGTAGCTGGCTTGCTGGTAAACTGCTTGTGTTCAAGTTTCTTGCCTATTTTTACCCTCAGACCTGTGTGAGTTATTCACTGTGGACTTATATAACTGGAACAGTTTCTTCTATCCTTCCTGGATAGGGGATATGGGATTTTCCATTCCCTTTTGGGAACTGTGAAATAACCAAACCTTAACCCTACATCCAGCGAATGCTTCACTTCATCTGGTGCCCAGTCTGTAACTCAACCCTCATCAACAGTGAGTGAATCTCCCTTGGAAAATCCCCTTGGTGTTTATCAGATGGCTGATATGGTTAATTGCATGGATTATGCCACCTTGTTTCCAACAGATTGGTTCAATTTTGAGTAATGTTTTGGCTTTAGGTTGACTGTGGTCCGCATTGCCAATGAAATTATAAAATTACACTGCTACCTTTCCTGTCCTGTATATATATCCCTGATCGTTACTGGAGTTTCAATATTGTTGAAAATTGTCCTTTTGAGCTATGGATTAGCTGGCTGATAGGGGATAAATAGAATGAAAATAAAGGCCTTTATCCTACGCAAACTTGGGTCCAAGTCAAAGTTCTCCTCCTATCAACTACTAGCACAAAACCACCTGTACTAAGTCCACAGGTGAACCCTGGATTCTATTAATGATAGCATGATAATTAATATGCAATCTGGTGCTGAATCAGAGGATGAATCATCAAACCCACCAGCCATTCCACAGAGCCCTCATCAGAGTAATCTTGTCAACCCAGGCCCAGGCCCTTTACCTGGGGTAAATGTTTTTGTCTATGAACCCCTTGTAATGGACGAAGTAACTTAGTTTAAAAAGTCAGGTACAGGGCCTGGAGAGATAGCACAATGGCGTTTGCCTTGCAAGCAGCCGATCCAGGATCAAAGGTGGCTGGTTCAAATCCCGGTGTTCCATATGGTCCCCCGTGCCTGCCAGGAGCTATTTCTGAGCAGACAGCCAGGAGTAACCCCTGAGCACCACTGGGTGTGGCCCAAAAACCAAAAACAAACAAAGAAACAAACAAACAAAAAAAAACAGTCAGGTACAGAATTCAGCCCAATATCACCATATTTCATGGAATTATTAAAGTATAAAAACAGCTTGGATTCTCTACGATCTTAAAACAATAGTAAATATGTGTCTAAACACACCTCAGCATGTTCAGTGGGAAATGTTTTATGCAGAAGGAGTTAATGCCAAGCTTCAAAGCCCTGGAGACACTAGAAAAAGAGTGGCCAGAGTGACCTTATCATACGAAATGTTGATGGGTAAGAATTAATATTTGGCTGTTCAAGGGCAATCTGCTTTACCACGGGATTTATTGGATATTGTTAAAGATTTAGCTTTGTGCACTTGGGAAAAAACTGGTTCAATTAACGAATATTCAGAAAGTTTCCTCAAATTTACCCAAAGCAATCTTGAGTCATATACAAATTTTATAGGGAGGTTACAGGATGTGCTCAAATTACAAGTGAAAGACCTGGATATGAGAAAATTTCTTGAAAAGACCTTGGCTTACCACAACCTTAATGAAAAGTGTAAGGAAATTTTGCTGCCTCTGACTGATAAAGCTGATGTTAATGATATTCTCTAGCATGTCAGAAAATGCTAGATATAACCCAATTCCCAACCTCCACAGGCTTTAGCAGCAATAAAGGGCACCTTGGCCTCTCCATAGAGGGGACAAACCACAATCAGAAAGCCTGGGTATTGCCCTAAGTGCGAAAAGGGTTGTCATTGGGCTAAAGATGGTTTCTCCTCTGTGATAATTGATAATTATCATGGCAGGGGTCTGAATAAAAACCCCAGGAGGCAAAATAATTGCTTTCACTTCTGAGCGCATAGCCAGGAGTAACCCCTGAGCGTCACAGGGTGTAGCCCAAAAACCAAAAAAAAAAAAAAAAAAAAAAAAATAATTGCTTTCATTGTGGAAAGCCAGGTCACTTAAAAAGAAATTGCCGATTCCTTTTAAACTCTGCTCCTCAGGAGCACAGATCCGCTATGCAAAGAAACTGGAACAGAGGCCGGTCCCAGCCCCCACAAAATCAGGGAAACCTTCCATAGTGCTTCCCAGCCCAGCTCAAGGAAATTCTGTACCATAAAAGGTCCCAACTCTGCTATATCCAATAGTAGAGCCCTGGAAATAATATGTCCAGAAGAAATTACCATAAATCTAGGCTAATGTCACTATATGTTGAGAATAGGTATTATGGGTCCTAAACCTCCAAATACAGTTGGTTTAATTTTAGGCAGGAACAGTTTGAATATCAAGGGTATCACAGTGATCAATGGAATTATTGATTCGGATTCAATGGGAGAGATAATTGTGGTTCTTTTTTTTTTTTTTTTTTTTTTGGGCCACACCCTGTGAGGCTCAGGGGTTACTCCTGGCTATACGCTCAGAAGTTGCTCCTGGCTTCTTGGGGGACCATATGGGACGCCGGGGGATCGAACCGCAGTCCGTCCTAGGTTAGCGCAGGCAAGGCAGGCACCTTACCTCCAGCGCCACCGCCCGGCCCCTAATTGTGGTTTTTATGCTACCAGTTACATGGACTTTCAAGAAAGAAGAGGGGATAGCATAGCTCTACTGGGACATATTGAAACTTTTCTCAATGGAATTCACTCATATTTCCTATACAAAAAGTACAGGAAGTGGAGGCTTTTGATGGATCTTAGAGCTATAAATTTATCCAGGATCCCCATGGTTAAAGGCAAACTGGTTTACCATAACATGTAGTTATCCCAGAGGATTGGCCCTTGATAATAATAGATTTAAAATACTGCTTTTACCATATCCCAATACATCCAGATAATAAGGAATGTTTTACATTTTCTGTTCCTTTCTATAATAATCATGCACCAAGCAGCCTCTATCAATGGAATGGAATACCTCAGGGAATGACCTATTCCCCAACAATTTGCCAGGTTGTGTGTATGTGTTTGTGTGTGTGTGTGTGTGGGTGTGTGTGGGTGGGTGTGGGTGTGGGTGTGTGTTTGTGTGTAAGATCTTGAGCCCTGGGGCCGGGTAGGTGGCGCTGGAGGTAAGGTGTCTGCCTTGCAAGCGCTAGCCAAGGAAGGACCGCGGTTCGATCCCCCGGCGTCCCATATGGTCCCCCCAAGCCAGGGGCGATTTCTGAGCACATAGCCAGGAGTAACCCCTGAGTGTCAAACGGGTGTGGCCCAAAAACCAAAAAAAAAAAAAAAAAAAAGATCTTGAGCCCTGCTTGTGAAAAATTCCCTCAGGCACTGGTGATTCACTATATAGATGATATACTTTTAGCAATGTCTGATAAGACAGATTTACAGAATTGGTATTCATTTGTTACTGTTTACAAGTATCAGGACTGAAATTCGCTATGGAAAAAATTCAGACTATGCCACCTTTCCAATATTTGGACTTCATACTAAATCAAACTTCTATATGCCGTCAAAAGATCTCTATAAACTAGAAAAACCTCAGAATGCTTAATGACTTTCAAAAACTCTTGGGGAATTTGAATTGGGTATGCCCTGCTCTTGGTAGTTCTTTTTTGTTTTGTTTTGTTTTGTTTTTGGGTCACACCTGGCAGCGCTCAGGGGTTACTCCTGGCTCTACACTCAGTAATCAGAAATCGAGCCTGGCAGGCTTGGGGGACCATATGTGATGCCAGGATTCAAACCACTGACCTTCTGCATGCAAGGCAAATGCTTTACCTCCATGCTATTTCTCTGGCCCCTGCTCTTGGTATTTCTAATTCTGAGATGAATGATCTTTTTCAAACACTTAGAAGGAGACCCTGCCTTAAAGAACCTGAGGCACTTGAGCCCTGCTTCGCAGAAAGAATTGAAGTTTTTCTTGAATAGACTTAAAAAAATCCTACTTTTCCAGGTTTGTAGCTGGAAAGAAGGTGTTTCTTTTGATTTTCCAGACTAGTCCCCCATGGCTAGACTCACTCAAATATCTGGAACATTAGAATGGAGTTTATTTACATAATAAACAATCTCACACTGTGGTGTCTTATTTAGAACTGATTTTTGCATTTATCATCAAAGCAAAGCTCAGAACAGTTTCTCTATTGGGTTTGATTCCAGAACTGAGGTGGCCAGAGCCAAGGAGACCACAAAGGGCAGGGGCCTGATGGCACTTGAGGATGGGCAACAGGCAGCACGGGACCACTGCAGAGCTGCAAGAGCCACACATGGCAGCACTCAGTGGTTACTCCTGGCTCTATGCTCAGAAATCACTCCTGGTGGGCTCAGGGATTGAACATGGGTTGGCCACATGGAAAACACACTATGTCAGTCTTTTCTTATCCTCACGCTGCTCCTGCTCCAGCCCATTGCACCCAGACAGGCACACCATTACACCCAGACAGGCACACCATTACCCACAGCCTGTGCTCTCACCCATGAACATTCACACGTGTCTACATCACCCCCACAGCACCTCTTGGAGCACCCTCCTCTATGGCCTCACCCATTCCTCCCAACGCGCCTGCCTCTCCTCCATCTCCAGGGCCTCCTTGCGCATCTTCTCAGCTTCCTCCACTGCCTCCTTGGCCAGCTGAGCCTCTGCAGCCCTGCGCTCCTCCTCTTCCTTTTCCTCCTCCGTCAGGCCATAGTTGTGAGGTTCCCCAATCTCTTTGATGAGCAGTTTGATCACAAGCTTGTTCTGGGCATCTTCCAATCTCCCTACATCTTTAATAGCAGGAGAGAGGCAGAGGCTGGCATACTTACATGCAAAGTCTCCATGCTACACAGTCTTCACCACACACAACTCAGAGGGGCAATGATTAGACACAGACTGGTTCTCTTCTCCTGCCAGTCAAGAACTTTGCCTTTCATGTGGCCAACCCTGGTTTAATCCTCAGCATCCAATATGGTCCTGAGTACCACCAGGCATGACCCCTGAGCACCACTTGGTGTGGTCCAAAAAACAAAACAAAACAAAACAAAACAAAACAAAACAAAAAAACCCCAAACAAACAAAAAGAAAAGGAACTTCTTGTCTTGGTGCAGGAGTGATAGTCCAGGTAAGCCTCAATGCTTGCCTAGCATTGCAGCTGACTGGGATTTGATCCCTGCCATCCTATATGAGCACCTGAATGACCTCTGAGCACAGAGTCAGGAATAACCCCCCCCCCCCCCGAGTGCCACTGGGTGTGGCCCCAAAATAAAACAAACAAAAAAATTAACGCAAATCAGTCAACGTCTCTGAAGAGCAATTATCTCCCCATTCCCCAAAACCCTGAATCCTGGAACAGAAGGGGTTAAAGAGATTATGTCCTACAGCTTCCAGGGCCCCCTCTAAGCACACAATCCACTCTCCTCTGGCCTGGTGACCTGAGGGGCCCCCAAGTTACTTTCTTCTTTTTGCTTTGTTTTATTTTGTTTGGGGACCACACCCAGTGGTGCTCAGGGGTTACTCCTGGCTCTGCACTCCTGGTGGGCTTGAGGGATCCTACGGGATGTCAGGGATCAAACCCAGGTCAGCCCGTGTGCAAAATAAATGCCTTCCCCGCTTTGCTACCACTCAGGAACCCCCAGTTGCTTTTTTACCAATGTGGATGGGGTGGATCTCAAGTTCATCAAAGTAGTTCAAGACAGTCTCATCCTCGGTGTTGATGTCCCGGTAGGTGCCCAGTGCTCGGAGAAAGCGGTCCTGAGTGTAGTGGGTCCCCACCACTACACTCTCAGGCAGATTGATCACTCGGTCCTTCAGGAACTCATCAGAGGCATCCAGCAAGCAGACAAATTCTGGGAGAAGCGTGAGCGCCCTGAGTGAGCACAGTGATAGGGAGGCCACACGGCACTGGTCCAAAGCCACATGCTACCCTAGAGCTCAAGGTGTTTCCGAGAGCTTGCAGTCTTTCAAGAGAGGACAGAAGCAACTAGCCCAGGTTCAATCCCAGGCATCCCATATGATCCCCAGAACCTGCCAGGAGTGATTTCTGAATGCCTCTATGGTAGATGTTTTCCTTTTGCACTGTCTTCTGTTTTCTTCCTGTGGTTTGTAATATTGGGGTTGTTTTTTTCTCTTATTTTGGTTTTTGGCCCATACCTTGTGCTGCTCAGGGGTCACTGCTGGCTCTGCGCTCAGAAATTACTCTTGACAGGCTCAGGGAGCCATATGGGATGCTGGGAATCAAACCTGGGTCCACTGCTTGCAAGGCAAACACTTTACCTGCTGTGCTATCACTCTTGCCCTCCTTTTGTGACTTTTTAACTTTTCTTGAGGCAAACAACACATTAATGGGAAATCCAAGCATTTCACCATTCTGCCCAGGTTTCAGATGATAATGACCACTATTCCTGTTATTCCTGTTTCTGAGATGTCTGCTCTCTCTCTCTCTCTCTCTCTCTCTCTCTCTCTCTCTCTCTCTCTCTCTCTCTCTCTCTCTCTCTCTCTCTCACTTCTCTGTCTCTCTCTTCTCTCTCTCTATCTCCCCCTTCCTCCTTGCCTCTCTGTCCCTCCCGCTCTCTGGGCCTCCAGAAGCTTCCTGACTAGCTCTATTTGCACTCAGAGCAGATGACACAGTGGTCACCTAAGGTCATGGACAGTCTATGCAGGTCCTTTCTGGTAATAGCCCAGGCTCCACCTGTTGCTTGTTTCTCTTCCCAGAAGACATGGTGAAACTCGGGCAAACTGGGACCCATCAGACGTGGAGCTGACAGTGGTCAAAGGACTCTTTCCTGGCCCAGCATCAACTCTGATTTCTCAGTATTATGGGGGAGGGAGGGTGACATTTTGTTCCCCAAAACAAAGAGGGAAGCAGGAGTGAGAGTACAGCAGTGAGGGTGCTCTGACTTGAATACAGCTGACCAGGTTTCAATCTCCAGTATCTCATAGGATCCCCTAAGCTCACCATGAGTGATTCCTGAGCACAGAGCCAGAAATAACTCCTGAGCACTTCTGGATATGAATCAAAACCAAAACAATACAACAGGGATGAAGAGATAGCATAGTGATTTGCCTTGCATGCAGCTGATCAGAACTAAAGGTGGTTCAAATCCCTGCATCCCATATGGTCCCCCAAGCCTGCCAGGAGTGACTTCTGAGAGCAGAGCCAGGAGTAACCTGAGTGCCGCCAGGTGTGACCCAAAAATTTAAAAACAATTTAAACAATAATATAATAAAAACTTACTTTATTAACATTGCAAGATTGTTTTGTTACAAAAGAGGTATTATGGCATCCCTTGACATCTGAACTTGGAGAAATTGTTTAAACTTACCAGGGATGATTACTTTATCGTAAGGCATCATTCTGCTTCTGGATTCCTCCTCCTCTTCTTCATCTTCTTCTAACAACAACAAGAACAACAAAAAACAAACAAACAGATATATATAATCAGTCATGTTATTATTCATTTCATGGAGAATATAAGTTAAAATTTAAATGTTTATTCATTGTAATTTTTATTTTTTAATTTAAATTTTTATTTATTTTTCTTTTAGTTTTCGGGCCACACCCAATGGTACTTAGGGTTTACTCCTGGCTCTGTGCTCAGAAATTGCTCCTGGCAGTCTTGGGGGATGCCGAGGATCAAACCTGGGTTCGTCTTGGGTTGGCTGCATGCAAGGCAAAAACACTCGACCACTGTACCCCATTGTAATTTTTAGTCTTACTTGTTTCTGAGTTGAGGTACTAATAGTTTACAATAATACTGAAGTCATTATTTTATAATTGCATAATTATACCAACCCTTCCACCATTCTATGGCTCCATAATCTCTGCCTACATCTCCATTAAATTATTTTAGGAGGCCCACATCTTGCAGTGCTCAGAACTTACTCCTGGCTCTGTGCTCAAAGATGCTCCTGGTGGGTTCAGGGGACAATACGGAGTGCTGGGGATTGAACCTGGCTCAGTTGTGTGCAAGGTAAATGCCCTTCCTGCTGTACTATTGCTCCAGTCCCCATTCAGCCTTTTGATTCTTCGCTTATTTTTGTTTTTAGGCCACACACACACACAGTACTCAGGGCTTACTCCTGGTGTTGAACTTAAGAATCACTTCTGGTGGTGCTTGGGGAAACATATAGGTAGTGACAGGGATGGAACTGGGTTGGTTACATGCAAACCCCTCTCACTGTCTTATCTATTGCTTCCTCGCCTCCTAATACACATTAAAATTCTTGAATTTGTAGCCATTATGAAAACTAGGCAAAAATTGAAAGTATATATTCCAGATAATAGTTGCTTTTGATTTTGGCTTTTTTTTTTTTTTTGGTTTTTGGTTTTTGGGCCACACCCCACAGTGCTCAGGGGTTACTTTTGGCTGTCTGCTCAGAAATAGCTCCTGGCAGGCATGGGGGACCATATAGGACACCAGGATTCGAACCAACCCCCTTTGATCCTGGATCAGCTGCTTGCAAGGCAAACGCCTCTGTGCTATCTCTCTGGGCCCGATTTTGGCTTATTTTAAAGGAGAGACTGTTACTTTGAAGATTTAAAATTGTGGGGGCCAGAGTCTTAGCACAGCAGTAGGGCATTTGGCTTGCATGCAGCCCACTCATGACCAACCCAGGACTGAACCGACTGAACCAGATTCAATCCCTGGCATCTTATATGGTCCCCCAAGATTTCCAGAAGTAATTTCTGAGTGTAGAACCAGGAGTAACCCTGGAGTACCACCAGGTGTGGTCCCCAAAAGAAGATTAAAAATTATAACTTACCTGAATATACTAGCAAAATAAGGGGAACCTTCAAACTTACGATTAAATAGCTCTCTTGCTTGATCATAGGTCTTTGGATATCCATCCAAAACATAACCTTGATTCTTGCATGGCATAGATTTTAGCTTTTCTCTTACAAATCGATTAATATAATGATCTTCCAGGCGGCCTATTATAAAGGGAAAAAGTGACGCTTAAGGTGACAATCTATGTAGGTAATAGAAAGCTGTTTTAGTTGGGGCTGGAGAAATAGTACAAGGGTTAAAAAAAAAGCAAGGTACTTGCCTTGCATGTGGCCAACCTAGGTTCTATCTCTGGCATCACACATGGTCCCGAGTACCATCTGGGGTGACCCCTGAGTGAGAGCCTTGGATATTGCCTGATGTGGTCCAAACTCCACCCCCCAACACATAACACACATTCACACATTCCCTGCAATGCTCAGGGCTACAGCCAGTCATCAGGGTCACCCCTCAAAGTTCCTGTTTTGGTTGCCAAGTTGCAATCAAGGAGAGGATGTGAAACTTGTGCTGGAAATTGGGATTCAAACAACTCGGCTCAGCCAGTGTGCTTGAGCTGGACTGCCAGGAAGGTCTGGGCTGTGGGGTCAAGGCCTTGTCTCAGGCACCATCAGGCTCAAATGCAGGCCCAGGAAAACAGATACATGAAGTGTTTGGGGATTAATTTTATGTTTGTTTGTTTTTGGGTCACATCTGATTGTGCTCAGGGGTTACTCCTGGCTCTGTGCTCAGAAATCACTTCTGGCAGGCATGAGGGATCATATGGGATGCCGGGATTCGAACCACTGTCTGTCCTAGGTCAGCTGCATGCGAGGCAAATGCCCTACTGCTGTGCTATCTCTCAGGCCCCCTTGGGGACTAACTTTGAGGAAGAAAGTTTAAAAGAAAATACTCAAAGAGGCCAAAGTGATAGCAAGATAGGCTGGGCATTTGTCTTGCTGAGCCATGATCAATCCCTGTACCCATATGGTCTCCAAGCTAGCCAGGAGTAATTCCTAAGCATAGAACCAGGAGTAAGCTCTGAGCACCACCATGTGTGGCCCAAAATCAAGCAACAAAGAAAAGGATAGCACAAAAGAGTGATAGTACAATGATAAGGGCATTTGCTTTGCACACAGCCAATCCTGGGTTATATCCCTGGCATCCCAGCAGGAATAACCTCTAAGTACTGAGTCACCTGGGCACCACCAGGTGTGCCCAAAACCAAAACCAACCAAACAAAAAGAAACCAACAACAAGACAAATATTATTTTTTTTGTTTTTGTTTTCTGGTTCACACCCAGCAGCGCCCAGGGGTCACTCCTGGCTCTATGCTCAGAAGTCAGCCCTGGCAGACACGGGACCATATGGGATGCCGGGATTCGAACCATTGTCCTTCTGCATGAAAAGCATGCTATCTCTCCGGCCCCAACAAAACAAATTTTTAAGTTTTTTTGTTGTTGCTGTTGTTATTTTGACTTTTTATTGATGGGGAGAAGGGAGACTTCACTCAGAGATCACTCCTGACCCTGACACCTCGTGGAAGAACATGAGAAGCCAGGAATCGAACCGGATAGGCTGCATGCAAGACAAGCACCTTCCCCTCTGTGCTATGGCTCTGACCCCAACAAACCTGTTTAATAAAAGGGAAGACTTGATACAAGGCCACTATGCCTGACAGCCCTCCTGGCTTGTACCTCACCTGCATTTTGCTCCAGGCTTTCCTTGATGGCGTCCAGAAGCTCCTGAGCTTCTTCCACATTCTCCTCATCCTCCTCTTCTTCACCCTCATCTTCGGGAGTTGCTTCCTTCGGTGCCACAATGGCTTCCTGCACACCACAGCCACATTCAGATTTGTGGCCCACAGGTAGGTGTCCACATGGGGAAAGGGGGTATGCCAGGCAGTGTGCAAAGAATAGGAGGATGCTAGGGTAATACAGTGGGGATAGTGCTGGATCTTCATGCAGTAGATGCAGGTTCAATCCTTGGTACCCCATAAGGCCCCCGAATGTGATCCCCGAATGCAGAGCCAGGAGTAACCATTGTTTTCCTTCCCTTATGACTTAGTATTTTGTTTTTGTTTATCTGTTATATTTTTGGGCCATATTGGCAATGTTCAGGGGTTTCTGCACTCAGAAATCACTCCTGGGGGACTGGGTGATAGTACGGTGGTAGGGCATTTTCCTTGCATGTGCCGACCCAGGATGGACCTGAGTTCAATTCCCAGCATCCCATATGGTACCGGAGTCTGCCAGGAGTGATTTCTGAGCACAGATCCAGGAGTAACCCCTGAGCGCTGTGGGTTTTGCCCAATAACCAAAAAAGAAAAGAAAAAAAAAATATCACTCCTGGCAGGCTTGGGGCAGGGATCTAACCTGGATGTGCAAGGCAAACGCCCTCCTCCCCATTGTGCTTTCGCATTGGCCCCTCATGGACTATTAGTCTTGATGTGATAGGCAAATGCCTTACCTGCTTGTACTACCCACTAATAAACAGCTATTTTTTAAATTTAATTTAATTAAACAAATATTTTTGGGGGTTATACCTAGTGACACTCAGGGTGACTCCTGGCAGGATGGGGATCATGTAGGGATATTGAATATCAAACCTGACAGTTGTTTGCAAGACAAATAAATGGTCTCCTTGTGTTATCACTCCAGCCCCAGTTAATGAAGAATTTTCTAAGTAGCAGGTCAGATTCTGAATAGTGGGTCAAAGTGACAAAACAGTGGGAATGGCACTTGCTTTGCAAGCAGCATCCCCAGCTTCAAGCCCCAGCATCTACTAGTAGGTGTGGCCCCCAAACTGAACTCCTCCTCTTCCTCTTGCTCCCCCCTCATCAATCTTTAGTTTTTTTGTTTTTTTTTTTTTTTTGTTTGTTTGTTTTTGGTTTTTGGGCCACACCCTGTGACGCTCAGGGGTTACTCCTGGCTATGCGCTCAGAAGTTGCTCCTGGCTTCTTGGGGGACCATATGGGACACCGGGGGATCGAACCTCGGTCCGTCCTAGGCTAGCGCAGGCAAGGCAGGCACCTTACCTCCAGCGCCACCGCCCGGCCCCAATCTTTAGTTTTAAAATGTTTTTCAAAAAAAGTAATTGATGAGAGACTGGAGTCACAGAAGAAGGTAAGACTCTTACCTTGTCTAGCATGCGACGGACCCCTGTACCCCATAAAGTCCCCTGAGTCATGCCAGGAGTGACTCAAGAAAACAAATTTAAAAATAAATGGGGGAGGGTGGAGTGACAGCACAGTGGGGAGGCATTTGCCTGTACATTACCAACCTGGTTCGGATCCCTGACATCTTATATGATCCCCCACACCTGCCAGAAGTGACTCCTGACAACAGAAACAGGAATAACTCCTGAGCGCTGCTGGGTGTGGCCCCCAAAACAAAATAAATAAATAAACAAATAGATAAATAAAAAGAAGGACTGGAGACACAGAATAGCAAGCAAGGCATTTTGTCTTGCACATAAGTGACCTGGCTTCAACCTCCAGCATTCTGTAAGGTCCCCCCAAGTACACCAAGAGTGGCCCCTGAGCAGAGTTTTGAGCAAGCTCTGATCACTACCAGAAGTAGACCCAAATTAAACAAAATTATAAGTCAAAATAAATAAAAAGTAAGGCGTATGGCACAGTGGGTAGGATGTGTGCCTTGAACACAGCTAACCCAGGGTTCCATCCCCAGCACCCCATAGGGTCTGCCCAGCACCACCAGGAGTAATTCCTGAGCACCACTGAGTATGGGGGAAAAGTCTAAGAAAAAATAAAATAAAATGTATCAGCCAGGGACAGTTTACAACAGCTTCTCGCCCAGCAGCCCAGTTGGTCCTCCCAGCACCCCAACAGTGTGAGGAGAAAAAAATGGAGGTCTCCGAGCACCCCATGCCACAGTGGTTCCCTGTGGTCCCCAGTATTACAGGGCCCAAACTGTGCTGCAAAGGAGGTCTCATCACACCAACAGTCAAATGAAACTGAGCGGCACCAAACGGAGCCCAAGAGCGATGGCTAGTTACCAGTTTGGCGATGGTCTCAGAAACCACTTCCTTAAGCTTGATGTGATGCAGCTTGTAATGGCGGCACAAAGCTTCGGCCACGCTAGACTTGCCCACGGCTGGGGGACCCAGTATGCAGATCTTGATGGGCTGGTGGGATGAGAAAGGCGGGATGGAATAGGGGTGCTTTCTGAGAGGTCTGGCGGGGGAAGTGTTGCCTTTCTGAAAACCAACTATGCTGCATAGGCTGGACTGCAAAGTAGCTTCTGGCAATAGACAGAAGGGACATGTTCCCATTCATTCTTCTACAGGGGTCAGAGCTGATGCCAGGGAAAGATAGACACTCCTGTAAGGAGGGCTCTATTCATCCTTGGGGAGGACTTACAGAAGCACCTCAATGGGACCTCTGACAGACTCCTTCCTCCCCTGGTCTTACAAGCTGAGCAAATTTAGGACTATTGCGCTTCTCTCAGAAGGATCAAGAAATATGGGCCAAGGGCCAGAGTGAAGCACAGCGAAGAGAGCATTTGCATTGCATCTGAGTGACATGGGTTTGATCTCGGCATCTCATATTGTCTCTTTAGCCTGCTGGGATTAATTCCTGAACACAGAGCCAGGAGTAACCCCTGAGCGCCACTGGGCATGGCCCCAAAACAAAAAACAAAAACTACAACAAAAAAGAAATATGGGGCCCAGAGAGATAGCACAGGAGGGAGGGCACTTGTCTGCATATAGCACATCTGTGGGGTTCAATTCCGTACACCCTAAATCTGATCCAGTTTTGGATCACTGGTGGGAGTGATCCCTGAGCACAAAGTCAGAGTCAGCCCTGAGCATCACTAAGTGTTACCAAAAAAAAAACAAACAAACAGAAAAAAAAAAAACCAACAACAGAAAAAGATAGATGGGCTAAAGCGATAGCACAGCGGATAATGTGTTTGCCTTGCATGTGGCCAACTGGGTTCAATCCTGGGCATTGCCAGAAGAAATTTCTCAGCACAGAGCCAGGAGTAACCTCTGAACACCACGGGTGTGATCATACACACACCTTCAAAAGACAAAGTCCCACAAAACAGAGGCAAACCAAAAGGTTGGCAGAGAGCTCCTCTTTGACACAGAAGAGCCATTTTCACCCCAGATCCATGCTCTTTAAGAAAAGTGAGGCTGCTCTGCTTTTTCCGTTGTGCATTTCTTGAGCTCAATGAGCTCCACCGCAACACATAACAAAATATCATTACACTACAAAAAAAAAAAATCGCCATCGGAAAGAAATGGTAGTTCTGAAGACCCAACTAGTATTAGCCACTTATATAGCCTCTCTGATCAGGACTTTAGAAGAAATGTTGAAGATGTTCAAGGAACTCAAAGAAACCATGGAAGACAGCCAGTAAGTAAGTTGAGAGATAGAGAGAGAGAGAGAGAAGAGGGGAGGGAGAAGGGGGGAGAGAGAGTTCAAAGGCATAAGTTCAGACTTCGTATGGGTAGTCCCAGGTTGGATCTCCAGCACCCCATGATCTGGATTCCTGAGCCAACCAGGAGTGGTACAAAACATAAAAAAGTTTTTTACAGTATTATTATTATTATTATTATTATTTTATTATTTTGTTTCTGGTCACGCCCAGCAGCCTTTCAAAGTGATTTCTGGCTCTATGATCAGAAATTACACCTGGTGGGGCTGAAGTGATAGTACAGTGGTAGGGCACTTGCCTTTTACTCGGCTGACATGAGGCAGACCTGGGTTCGATCCCTGCATGCGGCTGACCTAAGACAGACCCAGAATTGATCCCTGGCATCCCATATGGTTCCCCGAGTCTGCCAGGTGTGATTTCCGTGCATGGAGCCTGGAGTAATCTCTAAGAGCCACCAGGTGTGGCTCAAAAACAAAAACAAAAACAAAAACAAAAAACAAAAAAAAGGAAAAGAAAATAAATTAATCTTGGTAGGCTCAGCAGACATTATGGGTAACAGGGATCGAACATGTGGGTCCAACAAATGCAAGAAAAATCTCTATTGCTCTGGCCCTCTGTGCCAGTAGTTTTGATGGAACAGACAATTCCATGAACACCAATCTTGAGTTTACCAACTCAGGACTGGTGTGCTGTGCCCATGACCAGTGTTCACTGGATGAAACATGATCTTTGGGTACCAAGTACTTTTAATTTATATATATTAGGATATGAAAAACAGACAGAGTCTATTAGAAACAGTGTGAAGCTCGGAATTTGGCCTCTGAAAAACGCAGTCAGTAGTGACTAGCTACCCTGATGTTACCCCCTCCCCCAACTTCCTGTTTGGATAGTCAGCCCCACCCACACCTGCTGTTGGGAATAAAGAATAGGACTGGCTGGGGGGGGGGAGGAGACACTGGAAGGGTGCTTGGAGGGCAACAAAAAGAGGTTGCAAGAAGCTATGTGGAAAAATGTACAGGGCAGTTAGGTCCTTCAAATAAAGCTGGATATCTCCTGAAACTTTAACTGCCTATGAATCATTTCTCCACCATTACCCTGTACAGACCCACTGGCTGAAGGGGCTACAGGTAGCGGTCCAGGCCTACCAACCCTAGGACTTTATATTTTATATTTTATATTTATTCAATACCCCAAGACTCTGAATTACAGACTGTACGTTGAAGCTAGAGTGGCTCTGAGTTACCAGTAACCGCAGGCTCTGCTTGTACTCCTTGAGGAGCATGTTGATATTCTCCACGAAGCCCGTGTGGGAAATCCAGCGGATGTTGAAGTTCTCCTTCACATAAACTGCTTCCATCCGCAAGTTGATCAGGAGCTGGTCCACAGACTCTTGCTAAAAGATGCATTTGCACAGTTAGACCAGATGCAGAGCAGTGAACTGGGTCCATCCATTTGTTAGACATGAATGTCTGGGAACGCAGCCCTCAGATGGGACAAACTGCTTACCTGAAAGGTCTCTGCTCCCTTCTTTTAACCAACTCACACCCTATTATTTCCTCTCTTGTGATGGCATTCTAGCTTTGTCATGAACAAGCAGCTTGAGGATTCAGATGGTCTCCAAAGTTCAAGGAGAAGGTTGTGTAGGATTTGTGTTGTTGTCTTTGGGGTGCCAGCGATCAGACCCAAGAGCCTCACACAGGTGAGACGATCACTTTACCACCAAGATATGCCCCCAGACCATAAGACATGTGCATAGTGTCTACCTGGTGCTGCTTAGGGCTTACTCCTGTTCTGTGCTCAGGGGACAGTGTGGCTGTGGCAAGGATCGAACCTGGGCTGGCTACATGCAAGGCAAGCCACTTGCTCACTTTTCTGGCTCTCCAGCCCCAAGTATACCTTTTATTTAGTTTGGTTTGGGGCCACTTCTAGGACTGCTGGGAGGACCATGTTGTGCTGGGCATCAATCTAGGACCCTGCATGAGCAGTAAACTCGCTCCACCCACTGACAGATTCTTTTTGAATGTGCCATGCTGAGGTCCAAAAGGCACAGGGCCCAAGAGATAGCACAGTCTAGAGGGTTGCCTGACTTACACATGACCTAACAGGGTTTGATTCCTGCCATCACATATGGTCCCCCATGCCTGTGCCCTTTAGGAGTGATTTCTGTACACTGCTGGATGTGAGAAAAACAAAAACAAACAAATATAAAAACCCCAAACAGGGGCCGGAGAGATAGCATGGAGGTAAGGTGTTTGCCTCACATGTAGAAGGATGGTGGTTTGAATCCCAGCATTCCATATGGTCCCCCGGGCCTGCCAGGAGCGATTTCTGAGTATAGAGCCAGGAGTAACCCCTGAGCATCACTGGGTGTGACCCAAAAACCAAAAATCAAAACAAACAAACAAACAAACAAAAAATAAAAACCCCAAACAATCAAAATACAAAAGGGGACTGGAGAAGGAACTCAGAAATAAGCACTTGGCTGGGGCTGGAACAAAAGCACAGCTAGGAGGGCTGACCAGGGTTCAATCCCCAGCATCCCATATATTCCCCCAAGCCTGCCAGGAATAGTTTCTGAGTGCAGAGTCAGGAGTAACCCCTGAGGACACCAGGTGTGGCCTCAAACACCCCTCTCCAAGTGTAAGCCCTGAGCACTGTCAGTTGTGGCCCCTAACCCAAAACCAAAGCCCAAATAAATTCACTTAAGTATGTTAAAATTTAGCATAGGAATGTACAAAGGAATAGAATTGTGTTCACAGCATTCAGTACTATCTTCTGTAGAGTCTTATAACATCCCCTTGCCCCCTCCCAGTTGGGGCCAGAGCAGCACTCCAGCCTTCAGAGACATTTCCTGACATTAGGCTTTCCTGCGTAGAAAGTAGAGGTCCACGGAAGGTTCCTGTGAGTAGTCTTTGGAGGAAACACGCAGCGAGAAAGGTGGGGTGTGAAGTGAACCTGTACCCAAATTCCTACAGAATCTGTAAGTCTGTAAAGAAAAAATTCTTTCTGGCCGGAGCGGTTGCGCAGGGCGTAAGGCGCCTGCCTTGTGTGCACTAGCCTAGGACGGACAGCGGTTCGATCTCCCTGCATTCCATATGGTCCCCCAAGCCAGGAGCGATTTCTGAGCACATAGCCAGGAGTAACCCCTGAATGTCACTGAGAAACCGAAAAAAAAAGAATCTTTCCTACTTACTCGTAAGTCCTTAATTAGGTAAGCATTTTCTTTGGGTACTTTTTGGATTTTACCGGTACCAGTACTTTTGCTGATGCACTGTTAGGAAAAATACAAAAGTTATTTTGATTTGTCCATGAGCTTTTCTCTACAACTCCTCAAACATAACTAAATAAAAAATAGTATCTAGGGGCCCAAACAAACAGAGAGTAGGGCACTGGCCTTGCATGCAGCCAACCTGAATTCTATCCCTGGCATCCCATGTGGTCCCGAGTCTGGCAGGAGTAACTTGCCCCTGAGATTCTCCAGGTGTGGCCCAAAATCTTATATATATATACACTTATATATATCTTATTTATATATACACTTGGGCATGTATGTATGTATATATATATAATATATATATGTGTGTGTGTGTGTGTGTGTGTGTGTGTGTATTTTATGGGTCAGAGCAGGGGTGCAGAGAAGGGGACAAGCAGCTGATGATGAAATCAGAAAATATCCTAGGGGTGATTCCCTAGAGCAGGGCTCCCCTACCTGCCCCTCAACCCATGCCAGTGTCTCCTAGACATCAGTAAGTGCTGGCCCATCTTGACCTTGGCCCCCCTACGGTCCCCCAATGTGATATCAGGTGGCAGTAGTAATGGGGGAGGAGGAAGAGGAGAAAGAGAAACAATTGGTAGTGGCAGTAGTTATTTATAGGAGTTATATTGGGTGGTGGTGGTGGCATTAGCAGTGGAGAAGGATTTATAGTAGTGGTAAGATGGTAGTAATAGTTATCAATAGTAGCAGGGGTAGTAGTAGTAGTCATAGAAGTTATCATAATAGTGGCAGGGGTGGTAGTAGTAAGGAGGTGATGAGAGTAGTAGTGATACTAATGATAGAGGTGGTAGCAGAAGCCATAGTAATGCTAAGGTTGTAGCAGCAATGGTGGGCGATGGTAGTTGTAGTAGCAATGAAGTGGTAGGAGTAGTGGCAGTGACAGAGATAGTCACAAGTGGTAGTAGTTGTAGTGATAGGTGGTAGTATGGTTAGCGGGTGGGTCATAGATGATATTAGTGGTGGATGGTAGTAGTAGTAACAAGTAGTATTAGTGGCAAGTGATACTAGTAGTGGCAGTAGTAGTGGTGAGTGGTAGTATTGATGGGTGGTAGTAGTAGTAGTGGTGGTGGTAGTAATAATGGTGTCTACAATGTAGTAGTAGTGATAATAGTGGCAAGCGATAGTAGTGGCAGTAGTAGTAGTAATGGCAGGTGGTAATAGTAATACTATTAGTAGGGGCTCTTTGCTCCATGGGGGCATGGAGAGGGTTGGCTGTACCTTGATAATATCTTCCAGGGTGAGCACAGACTCGTCCACAGCAAGCAGGTAGTGAACTTTGGGCATGTGGTCAATGACGTTCTGAATCACTCTGTGGGGCGGGGGCAGGGGGACAAACGAACCACTTTATTAGCCCTGATGGCCCAAGCGTCCGGGGAAGGGAAAGAGGGAGGGGAGGAGCAGACACTGGAGACCACAAGTTCCCTGCCAGGACTGAGAGACTCAGTACAATATGGAATGGTCCCGAAGCACTGCTGAGTGTGGTCCAAACCAAGAAAACCCAAAATCTTTTGTGTTTTGTGCACATTTTTGCATGTTAAAAAGAGCTCAGGTTTAACCCCTTGCACCACATGGTTCCCCAAACACTACCAAAAGTGACCCCAACCACAGAACTGGGGGTAGTCTCTGAAGACCAAGGCTATTTGGTCCCCAAACTAAATAAAGCAAAATTGGAAGGAAAGAAGCCACAAACAGCTAGATCAGGGGCTAGAGAGATAATCTAGTGGGTAGGGTACATGCCTTGTATGCCTCTGAGCTGGGTTTTATCCCTGGTTTTCCATAAGATCTCCCATTCCTCACTAGGAGTGATCATAAAGCACTCTAGTTGGTGTCCAAAAATCATATATGGGGCCAGAGAGATATTATAGCCATAGGGTGTTTACGTTGCATGCAGCCGATCCAACATGAAACGGGGTTTGATTCCTGGCATACCATATGGTCTCCTGAGCTTGCCAGGAGTGATTTCTGAGTGGAGAGCCAGGAGTAACTCCTGAGTACTGCCAGTTGTGCCCCCCCCAAGAAAAACAAAAACAAAAAACAAACAAACAAAAACAAAAAACACCCAAAAATAAATATAAAAATAACAGAGCAATGTTCTTTGGCTGAAAGTTCAAAATTAAGGTGTCAGCAAGGGAATTTCTTCTGAGAATTCTGTTTATGGGTGATTGTCCTCCCACTGTAACTTTACCTTGTTCTTTCTTTGCATCTTTGTTCTCATAATTAAAAATAAAAAATTTGGGCCCGGAGAGATAGCACAGCGGCGTTTGCCTTGCAAGCAGCCGATCCAGGACCAAAGGTGGTTGGTTCGAATCCTGGTGTCCCATATGGTCCCCCGTGCCTGCCAGGAGCTATTTCTGAGCAGACAGCCAGGAGTAACCCCTGAGCATCACTGGGTGTGACCCAAAAACCAAAATAAATAAATAAATAAATAAAATAAAAATAAAAAAATTTGGAAGAATGAAGCACTAAAAAAAAATAAAATTAAAATAACAGAGAAGGGGCCGGAAAGATAGCATGGAGGAAAGGCGTTTGCCTTTCATGCCGAAGATCAGTGGTTCGAATCCCAGCATCCCATATGGTCCCCTGAGCCTGCCAGGAATGACTTCTGAGCATAGAGCCAGGAGTAACCCCTGAGCTCAGCCAGGTGTGACCCAAAAACAAAACAAAAACAAAAATAACAGAGCAGGGGCCAGAGCAAAAGCACAGTAGTAGGGCATTTGCCTTACATGCTGCTGACTCAGGACAGACCTAGGTTCGATCTCCAGCATTCCATATGGTCCCCTGAGCCTGCCAGGAGAAATTTCTGAGCACAGAGCCAGGGAGGTGTAGCCCCTGAGCAGCGCAAGGTGTGGCCCAAAAACCAAAAAAAAAAAAAAAAAAAAAAAAAAAAAAAGCCACACCAATAAAGCAAAAAACAGCAGGGGCTGGAGTCATAACATAGCAGGGAGTGTGTTTGACTTCACATGGCAGACCCAGGTTTGATTTTCATCATTCCATATGATCCCCCCAAGCTTGCCAAGAGTGATCCCTGAGTGCAGAATGAGGAGTAATCCCTGAGCACCACTGGGTGTGGCCCCAAAGCAAAAATAGAAACAACAACAACAACAACAATAAAAATAACAAAGCAGCAGAGCACTGGATAATGGCTCCAGACAGAGCTCCTACAGGGTCCTGGGTTTGAGCCTCAGTCAGAAATCCCAACGACTCTCTGGGACATGGGGTGTAGCCAACACTCCCCCAAAATTCTTTGTTTTTTTTTTTGTTTTGTTTTGTTTTTGGGTCACACCCGGCAGCGCTCAGGGGCCACTCCTGGCTCTACACTCAGAAATCTGCAGGCTTGGGGGACCATATGGGATGCCGGGATTCCAACCAATGCATGAAAGGCAAACGCCTTACCTCCATGCTATCTCTCCAGCCCCAAAGATTCTTAATAAGGTGTAAAAGAGCAACAGATTTTTCCCCCTCTCTTACTCCCTGATAGTAACAGATTTTTGATGTGTGTATGAGCTTGTTTTATTTGGGGACCATATCTGGCAGTGCTCTAAGGTGACCCTCTGTGAAGTGCTCAGTGGGGGGGGAGTTTTTCCAGGGACACTCTGGGGACCCTACAATGCCCAGAGTGTAACCTATACCTCTTGAAGAAAGGAAAAGCCTTAGGCCTAGCACTCTGAGCCGAGTTCCGGCTCTCAGTGTGTGCATGAAGCAGTCGGTAGCAAAGTCCAGCTCCATTTCTCAAAAAATGGAAGAGATTCTCACAAGGACCAATGGAGAAACAACTTCATGGTAGGACATGCTGGTAGTGCCAAACACATTGGCCTGGTTCAGGACACTACACAGTAGAGATGGTCCCACTAGCCCCAAAAGACTGGCTTAGTCCCCACTAACATCATAGCCACTGTGGCCCCAAATGTAGACATTTTGTTTTCATAACACAAAAAATTTTTGGTTGAGTAGGGTTTGGGGGTACTTTTATTTAGAGGTTTAGGCACACTAGATGATGCTGAGGGGCAGCTCCAGCTCAGGAGTGCACTGTAATTTCCCACCAGTTCTCAAAGAACCATGTGGTGCAGGGGACCAAACCCAGCTAGTGCAATATCCCTGGGAGCTTCTCTCCAACAGTCTTTGCCATTTTACATTTTTGTTTTGGGGCTACATGCAGCATTTCTTAGGGTTCACTCCTGGTAGGGTTCAGCAGACCTGGGATATGGGAATAAAACTTGGGTTGTGTGAGGGTAAAACAAAGCCCTATCCACTGTACCATCTCTTCCAGCTCTCTGACAATGGAAGGGTAGTACCTGGTGGAGGTAACACTCTGCCCCACCCCAACCACAACATGCTAGCTAATAGATTCTAGGGACTAACTTCATCATCCTTCACACCTAGGGAGCTTACCCCGCTAGATCCAGAATATGGATTGCTGGGATGTAGTTCAGTCCATCTCCATAAACTGGTAATGCAGGAACCTCACCCATCCAAGCCATCTAAGAGATGGGAGGGAAAGGAAACACCAGGTCTGGTGAGAGTGAAATGCTTTCTCAGTATAAAAACCAGAGGGTTCAAGCCACAGCGCAACAGGTAGGTTGCCCCACCCTGCTCATGGCTGATCTGGGTTCCATCCTCAGCATCCCATATGTTCTGCTAAGTCCAACAGGAATGATTCCTGAATGCAGAGCTAAGAGTAAGCCCGGAGTATCACCTGTGTGGCCCTTAACCAACCTACACATACAATGAATTCCTTACAGGAGAAGAGCCTTCACAGACACGATCCTTCCAGGAACAGGCAGTTAATGCTCATGTCAAGGGTCCCAGAGACAGCTCAGTGCTGGACATACGCTTTGCATACAGGGGCCAGGGTTCGACATCCTTGCTAATACAGGGTCCCCTGAGCACCTCTAGGAAGGCCCCTCTCACTCAGTATTGCTGTTAGTTGTGGCACCGAAAGCAAACATATCATCCCCCACCCCTGCAACAAATATGCTAACTAGGGCTGGAGAGAGAAAGAACAGAAAGGGCTGAGTGCATGAGGGAGTCCCTGGTTCCCACCCCAGTGCCACATAATCCCCTAATAGGAAATAGCCCATATATGGAATTTTTGTTGTTATTTTGTTTTGTTTTGTTTTGTTTTTTTGCTACACCCAGAAATGCTCAGGGGTTAATCCTAGCCCTACATTCAGGAATACTTCCTGGTGGATGGGGGGATCATATAGAATGCCGGGGATCAAACCTGCATTGGCTGCAAGCAAGGCAAACTCCCTAGCCACTGTGCTATCACTCTGGCCGGAATTTGTCCACTCTTAACTTAATTTTCCTTTGAAAAATTTGCAAGCCAGGGGCTGGAGTGGTGGTGCAGAGTAGTAAGGCATCTGCCTTGCCGGTGCTAGCCTAGGATGAACCACAGTTTGATCCCCCAGTGTCCCATATGGTCCCCCAAGACAGGAGTGATTTCTGAGCATCAGGAGTAACCCCTGAGCATCACTAGGTGTGGTCCAAAAAACAAAACAAAACAAAACAAAACAAAATTGCAAGCCAGGCCCTGGGGTGAGTAGGGCTTATAGAAAACAGGGCATTTGCCGTGCATGTGGCAGACCTGGTTTTGATCCTCACTACCCATAGAGTCCCCTGCGCTCTACCAGGAGTAATCCCTGAGCACAGAGTTAGTTGTAAACCTTGACTACTGCCAGGTGTGGCAGGAAAAACAAAATAGTCTCTTTTGCCCAAAGAAGCATTGAAAGTCCCACCTTAAAAAACGTGTGAAAGATGCCGCCTTCGAGTCCATACTGAAGTCCTGAGGTCAATACATAAGTTACGAGTTTTCTGACCTATTAGATAAAGATAAAAAAGAAGCTAGGAGGATAATTCAGAATATCACTTACATGTGACATTTATTATAACTGCATGTGTTAGAGCTAGAATTAGAGTTAGAGTTACCCATTACCCCAAAACTCAGAGAGACAGAGACTACCAATTTTTGATGCATGTTACATTGAGATTAATATTTTTACCTGGGCGCCCAAAGGTCTGACAATTTCCTAATGAAGCACATGTCTGTTTACTCCCAGCCCTTACAGGTTACAGATTTTATTGAACTTCAGAGATATCCCATCTAGCATTCAATTTAATCATTCAAAGATGCAACATTTTTTACCTGGCATGTGAGACAACAGTTCCTTCTAATTTTAACCACCACTGTTTTTTCCATTCCCTCTGATCCTATATAGGCAATCGAACAGTCTTACTTGACATATGAGACGATGGTCTTGTGCCAGAAGCAATTTTAATGTATAGCATAGATAAGGATGTGAACAAGGTTGCACACAATGTTATTTCCCAAATGGCAGAAGTGGACTTCCTGGTTAATCAGAAGGCTTCTTTTCTTTTAGGCTCAGAGGCCTAGGCTGCTTAAAACCCTGAATAGTCGTGACTACAATTACCTCTAGGTGAATTAAGCAAACTTTATAATAACGGTTACAAAAACAAATTAGTATATTAGTATAATATATTTCAGACTTTAACATATGAAAAAATGCAATGCTCTAAATGGGAATTGTCTTGAACACCCTCGACCCCAGAGTATAGCAAGGAGAAAAAAGAAACTGAGTGAAAGAAGTGAAACACAAATATGAAAGAATGGGGGGCTAGGGGACAAGTGGTCTCAGGTACATTGGTAGTGTTAAAAAAGGAAACAATAAGAAAATCAAGAAATCAAGTTTTAATAATCTAAACTTAAAATGGCTTGAGGTCAAGGGGGAGGGTGGTATGGAATGTTTTTGGGGAACATGGGTGGAGGTAACTGGACACTGGTGGTGGGATTGGCCTCATTCACTGTATGTTTGAAACCCAACTATGAAGGACTTTGTAAATCACAATGGTTTCAATAAAATTAAAATTAAAAAACATAGAGGGGCTAGAGTGGTGGCACAGTGGACGTGAGGCATCTGCCTTGCGCATGCTAGCCTAAGACAGAATGCGGTTCGATCCCTCAGCATCCCTATGGTCCCCAAAGCCAGAAGTAATTTCTGAGCACATAGCCAGGTGTAACCCCTGAGTGGTCACCAGGTGTGGCCCCAAAACAAAAAAATTTAAAAAAGGAGAATGAAAAAAAAATAAATGAAAAAATATAAAGGAACTATTAAAAATAAAATATAAGAAAAAATGAAACCTTTATATTCTGGAGCACCTACAACCAGATTGTTTCAGTCATGACAACTGAAGTTTGATGCTCCAGGAGGTCTCCAGGTCTCCAGTCTTGTAGGTTGCCAGGATGTGGTCTAGGAAAGAAACTGCACCTCTGGAATTCCAGAGCCCAAGTACTCAGGACACAGCACAGCACTATCAGAATATAATGATGGCTCTTTTTTTTTTTCTTGGGGATGGTGTTGCACGGTGTTTATTGAGACCCAGAAAGATTGTGAGATAGATGCAATGAAGCTAAGTCTGTTAGCCCATGCGTAGTGCCGAGTTTTCGATATTTTCAAGGGTGAAAAAATTTAATAACTCGCACATATTAAATATTTAGCAAAATTAAACCATTTGCTAAATATTAATATTGAATAATTTTCTCAGACTCCAAGCTGGAAATTTAACAGTATTGGAGGGCTGAGTGGTAGAACTGAGTGGTAGGACTCTTGCCATGCATGTAGCCAGGTGACCCAGATTTGATCCCCAGCATCCCTCTGGGTCCCCAAGCCCTGCTAATTGTGATCCCTGAGTGAAGAGCCAAGAGTAAGCCCTGAGCACCCCTAGGATTGTAAACCCCCTGTTAAAGTTTAAAATGTATTATACTAATATGCTAATTTGTTTTTGTAACCATCATTATAAAATTTGCTTAATTCATCTAGGGTTAATAGTAGCTATGACAAGTCAGGCCCTGAGCCAGAGCAAGGAACACAGATAAAAAGACAGAACCAAGAAAAGGCTGATCCTGTTTTTCTTTGATCCTTATCTATGATATATATTAACATGTCTTGTTGGTAAAAGCGTTTTTGAATAACTGTATTTATCTATGCTGTTTGTTAAAATTGGCTCTGATGCAAGACCATTATCTTGTATGTCAATTAAGACTATTTATATTGCCTAAATAGGAATGCAGAGGGAATGGGAAATAGGATGTCTGTGAAAATTAGAAAGAACTAGTGTTTCACATGTCAGGTGAAGATTGTTACATTGTCTTTGAATGATTTAATGTTTGCTGCATGGAATGTTGGATGGAATTTCTGTGAAATATATAAAAGAGAAAAGCAATGAACACTCGGGGTCCACAGTCACGAGCTTCATCAGAAACTGTTGGACCCCGGGATGCCCAGGTAAAAATATTAATAAATAAAAATCCTGATGTAACATGCATTCCAAATTGACAGTCTTTGTCTCTCAGGTAACTCTAATTCTAACTTTAATACACACACAAGAAAATTTTTATTCCCCCCCCAAAACACACACAAGTAAAGTTTGTTGGAAAGTAGAAGAGAAAGAAACTCCATAACTGGGAAGGAACTTAGTATTGGACTAAATTAAGTATGGCATGTGTGTGTGTGTGTGTGTGCTTGTGTGTGTGTAAAATAGAAAAACTTGGTCTTTATATACTTGTTAAGTGACAAGTATGACAGAAAACTTGAGAATTTCACTATCAGGGGCTGGAGAGATAGCATGGACGTAGGGCGTTTGCCTTGCATGCAGAAGGACGGTGATTTGAATCCCGGCATCCCATATGGTCCTCGAGCCTGCCAGAAGCGATTTCTGAGCATAGAGCCAGGACTAACCCCTGAGAACTGCCAGGTGTGACCCAAAAACCAAAAAAAAAAAAAAAAAAAAAGAATTTCACTATCTGACTAGTTCAAGCCTTTTTAGATGATCTGTTTGTCCCTCAATATTTTGATTCCCTGTGAGTAGAAATTCTGGGGCTGAAACTCCATATTGTTTTCCAGAAAGGTTGGACTATATGGCATTCCCATCAGCAGTGAATGAGAGTTCCTTTCTCTCTACATCTCTGCCAGCACTGATTGTTCTTGTTCTTTGTGATGTGTGCCAATCTGTAGCGTTAGATGGTTAAAAAAACTGGAAATTGGGCTCCCCTATTGATCCAGCTATACCACTCCAAGGGATATAAGTTAGGAACACAAAAACACAATACAAAAGTGCCTCTTCACACCTATATTCATTGCAGTGCTATTTACAATAGCCGAAATCTGGAAACAACCAAAGATGCCCTTTAACACATGAATGACTAAAGAAACTGTGGTACATATACACAATGGAATATTATGCAGCCATCAGGGGTAATGAAGTCATAAAATTTTCCTATATACGGATGGACATGGAAACTATTATGCTGAGTGAAATAAGTCCAAGGGAGAAAAATAGATACAGAATAGTCTCACTCATCTATGGGTTTTAAGAAAAATAAAAGACAGGAGGCTGGAGCAATAGCACAGTGGTAAGGTGTTTGCCTTGCACTCGGCCAACACAGGACAGATCCCAGTTCAAATCCCAACATCCCATACTCCCCCCGCCCCAGGCTGCCAGGAGAGACTTCTGAGCACAGAGCCAGGAGCAACTCCTGAGTACCGCTGGGTGTGACCCCCAAACCGATCACCAACAAATAAAAAAATGTGTGCCTATGGGCTGGAGAGATAGCACAGCGGTTGGGCATTTGCCTTAGACACAGAAGGATCGTAGTTTGAATCCTGGCATTCCATATGGTCCCCGAGCCTACCAGGAACGATTTCTGAGCATAGAGTCAGGAGTAACCCCTGAGCGCTGCCAGGTGTGACCCGCCCCCCCCCCCAAAAAAAAAGCAAAACAAAAAGACAGTATTGTAGTACTGCCCAGAGACAATAGAATGAGGGCTGGAAGGACCAGCTCACGATATGGGTTTATCTCGGCTACCTCAGAGGTACTTTGGGGGAAACCATGGGATTCCAGGAATAGAACCAGAGTCAGTTGCAGTGCAAGGCTAGCACCTTCTGTGCTGCATCATCTCTTCAGTCCCAGGTCATCGCATGGTGGGGTGAGTCTAAAGTTCAGAGACTGGTCAGAGGACCAAGGAAAGGAGCCAGAGCCATAGCACAGCAGGTAGGGCACTTGCCTTGCATGCAGCTGACCCAATGTCTATCTCTGACATCCCATATGGTCCCCTGAGTACAACTAGGGGTGATTCCTAAATGTAGAGTCAGGAGTACCCCCTGAGCACAGCAGGGTGTGGCCCAAAACCACAAAAACAAAACCAAGAATGAGGAAACTAGGCAGAGTCACAGAACTGGGTGGCCGCATGACTTTTTCAGAAACCCTGAGTCTTTGCTCACGTTTTTCCCCAATTTGAGAACCAGTTTTTCAGCATTTATGTGATCCTGGAAATTGGGGTGGTTCTTTCTTCTGCGGTAATCCTCTTCGGTTAATGGAATGTCAGCCTCTTCCTATCAAAGAGAAAAGCGACCAGATTTGACTTGTTCAATGCTAATGGAGCTACAGAAACTCCAAATCTGGGGGGCTGAAACTATGTACAACAGGGAGGGTGCTTGCAATGCCTGCACATGGTCAACCTGGGTTAGAAACCTGACACCCCATATGGTTCCTGAGTAGTGTCTGAGCACAGAGCCAGTAATAAGCTTGAGTACAGCCAGAAGAGCACTTGAGTGGGATGCCAAGGATTGAACTGGATTGGCTGTATGCAGGGCAAGCACCTTCCCTGCTGTACTCTATCTCTTTGCCCTCTAGGCTAGGCTCCATGAAGTGCTAAGAAAACAATTGAAATGTGGGTCAGAGTGATCACATAGAGGAGAGGGCATTTTTATTATATGCAGGAAACCTGGTTTCAATCCTCAGCATCCTATATGGTTGAACAAGGGTCCATCCTGGGGCCGGAGAGATAGCATGGAGGTAAGGCGTTTGCCTTTCATGCAGAAGGTCATCAGTTCAAATCCCCGTGTCCCATATGGTCCCCTGTGCCTGCCAGGAGCAATTTCTGAGCATGGAGCCAGGAATAACCCCTGAGCGCTGCAGGGTGTGACCCAAAAACCAAAAAAAAAAAAAAAAAAAAAACAAGGGTCCATCCTGGTCAGTCATTTCCCTGCTGTGCTATTGCTCTGACCCCTGGTTGACAGTATTTTCTTGCTTTTCTTTAGTGGTGCAGAAACACTGGGAACTCTGGGATTGGGGGTGCAGAGGAAGCTTTATACCCCAATCCCAGCGGGTTTGGGGAATATGGGTCTGGAAGCTACGCCTATACAGGAAATAATCTGCACAGTTTAGAGAGACAAAACAGGTTCAGAAACTTCTATCACAGCTAGTTGCCAGCAGGTAAAAGGGCACCGGCAGGCAGATAGGTTAGCTGTGTGACTGGAACCAGAAGTCCCTCTGACCCAAAGACCTTATTGGGAAAGGCAGATCAGTCCCATGGGTGAATCACTGCAGTAGGTGTAGGGGGCCAATCCAGAGGTAGGTACTACCTGCTCAGGTGGGCATGCAAAGAAGAAATATACTGAATAGGTTGAAAACTGGTTACTCCAATAGGGGGCCTGTCCCTATACCCCATTGAGGGCTTTTCACATGTCCTGGGTTTCTGCATGCCCAGGCTGGGCCGGAGTGAGTTAGGCAGAGGTGGGCACTACATACCACGTCCAGAGGTTTGGAGCGTGCCCAGGTCATGACCGTGGACAATAAAATGAACATCTTCCTCTTCTCGAAATGGTTAATTTCCTCGTTCAGTGCTGTGGGTCCGAGGACAGAGGAGCATTTAGAGTCATTCACAGTGAATCTTTGAAATCTAGGAAATCAGGGGGGGGCACAAGATTGCCAGCGCCCTCCCCAAGTTCATTTCCTTTTGCAGGGAGCAAGTTAAGGTGTGATCTCCGGCCAGCATCCCAGTCCTGGCCCCCATCACTGTTCACAGTATTTTTTGTTTGAGGGTTTGGGTTTTGGGGTCATCCCTGGTGACACTCAGAGGTTTCTTCTGGCTCTGTGCTCAGAAGTGACTCCTGGCAAGCTCAGGGGACCATATGGGATGCCAGGGATCAAGCCCGGGTTGGCTAAGTGCAAGACAAACACCCTACTTGCTGCGCTAATGGTCTGACCCCTGTTCTCAGTATTCCAACCCCCACTCCCTCAGCAACTCCTTTGATGCCTTCTGCAGAACTGTAGACTCCTTGGAGTTCTCTGATTTCTCAGCCCGCAATGGCAGGTCTGATTGAGCTTTGAGGGTTCATGATACTGTTTGTATGTGTTTTTGTAAGTTTTTGGGTCATACCTGGTGGCTCTCAGATCTTACTCAGGGCTCTGCACTCAGGAATTATTCCTGGCAGTGCTGGGGATAGGGGGCACCACAAAGAACTCTGGGGGTTGAATTCAGGCCAGTTGTGTACAATGCCCCACCCTCTGTGCTATCACTGCAGACCTGAAGGTTATAATACTGTATTTCACCTTGTAATAATTGCAGATTTTTTTTCTTTCTGATCAATTTATTATTTTGGGAGTTTTTTTTTTGGGGGGGGAGTAACCCAGCAACGCTCATGGGTTACTCCTGGCTCTACGCACAGAAATCACTCCTGGCAGGCTCGAGGACCATATGGGATGCCAGGATTTGAACCGCCGTCCTCCGTATACAAGGCAAACACCTTACCTTCATGCTATCTCTCTGGCCCCCAATCAATTTTTTTTTCAATTTCTTATTTTTTCTTAGGGGGCACACCCAGAGGTGCTCAGGATTTCTTCCTGATTCTGTATGTAGGGATCACTCATGGTGCGTAGGGGACATATGGGGTTGCCAAGGATTGAATCTGGACAGTAATTTTATTGTGTAGCCCACATTTTTATTTTTAATTATTATTAATTTTTTGTTTGTTTTTGGTTTTTGAGTCACTCTTGGAGTTGCTCAGGGATTACTGACTCTTGCACTCAAGAATCACTCCTGTCAGGCTCAGGGTATCATATCGATGAAACTAGGAATTGAACCCGGGGCAGTTGCTTGTAAGGCAAAAAGTCTTACCTGCTGTGCTTTTTACTCTGGCCCTGGTATCATGATTTTTAATTTTAACAACACATCCAGAGGGGGAAAAAAATCACATCCAGGGGCCAGAGCAATAGGGTATTTGCCTTGCACGAAACTGGGGCTTACCTGGGTTAGATTCTCGGCATCCCATATGGTCCCTGGAGCCTGCCAGGAGCGATTTCTGAGTGCAAGAGCCAGGAGTAACTCCTAAGCAAAGCCAGATGTGACCCAACCCCCTCCCCACAAAAAAAGAAATGATAAGGGGCAAAATCAATTCCTGAACATAGAACCAGGAATAACCCCTGAGCACTTCCAGATGAGGCCCCAAGACAAAAGCAAAACAAAACAAAAAGTGTTAAGAAATGATAAGTTGTATATTATATCAAAAATTAAATTTTTGTAATGTGGAATATATCCAGAAGTCAATAAATGTTAGCTGTGATGATTCTTTCAGGTGAATATTTTATTAGCAGTTTACTTATTGATTGCTTGACTGATTTTTGGGCTACACCCGGCTGAGGCTCAAAGGTTGCTCCTGGGTCTGTGCTCAGAAAACGCTCCTGGCAAGCTTAGGAACCATATGGGATGCCATTTATTTATTCGAACCACTGTCCTTCTGCATGCAAGGCAAACACCCTACCACTGTGCTATCTCTCCGGCCCCTTTCATGTGATTTCAGAAGGTGGATTGAGACATCCTTCGTCTGTACAAAGGAACAAAATGCAGAAAGAAGATTTTTCCACATGATCCTCGCGCTGATATAATCTTTTTGATTTTTGGGTTACCCGCGGTGGCATTCAGAGGTTTACTGAAATGAAATTCAGGCAGGAAAACAACAACAACAACAACCACCACCACCATTTTAAACCCCCAAAGAGCCCCCCATATCTAGACAGCCCTTTTCTACCATTTCCCTGAGGATGGCCTAGCCAACTGCCCTTCCTTTGAAATCCAGTCAAAACTGTTGCTGATCTAGTTCAAGAGCTCTGCTCAGCCCAATCTGCCTGTTTTGTAAATAAAGTTTTATTGGAACCCAGCTCATTCATTTGCATTTTGTCTGTGGCTGTGGGAGAAGAGTTGGCTACAGAAGACAAAAATATTAACTGTCTAGCCCTTTAAAGAAAAGATTTCATGGCTTTAATCAAATCAGGTCCCCTGAGTTCCCTTCATGAATGATGCTTGAGCACAGAACCAGGTATAAGCTTTGAGCATAGCCAGTTGTTGCCCAAAAGTGGAAAAAAAATGCTGAAATATGAGAACATTCTAAAAGGTAAGATGCTGTGAGTTTGTGTGTGGTGTGTGTGTGTGGGGCCTGTTCTGATATTTAAATCAGCTTATTTACTTTCCCCTTTGCTCTTGATCATCCAAGGGCTCTGGAGAAGATGCCCACAGCATCAAACTTCGAAGCATCAACTTGTTCTCTTAGTTCCAGGGTCCTTAGATGCACTATATTTGTCAGAGAATTTAAAATGGCAATTGGGGGGGCCAGAGCGATAGCACAGTGGTAGGGCTTTTGCCCTGCATGCGGCTGACCCAGAACAAACCTGGGTTTGATTCCTGGCATCCCATATGGTCCCCCAAGTCAGGAGCAATTTCTGAGCACATAGCCAGTAATAACCCTGAGTGTCACCGGGTATGGCCCCCAAACAATAAAGAAATAAGCAAAAACAAACAAACAAGCAAAAAACAAAATGGCAATCGGGCAATATTTTCATAAATGTGCTTGTTACTGTAGTTTTTCTCTTTTCTTTTTCTTCTTCTATTTTATTTATTTTCCTTTCTATTTTTTTCAGTCACTTTCACTTATCTCTCTAGAAACAAATGTATTATGATCAACAATGTTAACTATGTGATGATGTAGTATGTAGCAGTAGGTAGGGAATTTTCCTTGCACGCAGCTAACCTGGGAAAGACCTGGTTTTATTCCCGGCATCCCATATGGTACCCCGAGCCTGTCCGAAGTGATTTCTGAGTGTAGAGCCAGGAGTAACCTCTGAGTGCCACCTGTTGTGGCCCCAAAATCAAACCAACCAACCAACCAAACAAACAAACAAAAAACCGTGTGATGCATTTTATTTATTTTTTAATTTTACTTTATTTGGTTTGGGTCATACCTGGCAGTGCTCAGGGTTTACTTCTGGCTTTGTATGCACAAGTTACTACTGGCAGGCTCTGGGGACCATGCCAGGAATCAACTCTGGTCAACCGGGTACAATGCAACTGCCCTATCTGCTGTGCTATCGCTCCAGCCCCTACATTTTCTTTAAATTAAAACAAAAAAAGGCATTCGGGGCCTGAGAAATGTTTGAGCGGGGTGGGTACTTGCTTTGCACATAGCCAACATGGGTTTGATCTCTGTCATCTTATATGCTCTCGAGCTCTCCAGGAGTGATCCCTGAGAATAGAGCCAAGAGTAAGCCCTGAGCACAGTCTGATGTGCCCCTCCCCCCCCCCAAAAATAAACTAAAAAAAAATTGGCAGCATTCTTGGCAAGGTCTTCTGAAACTTTGAGCCTTGCCAATAGGGATGCTCATTAATTGGCATTAATTGGCACTAATCTCTTTCCTCTTCAAGTCACATATCTCAGAACTCTGCCACCCTCTATTATGCATTACAATTTCTTTTGTTTGTTTTTATTTTGGGGCCACACTCAGTGGCATTCAGGGGTTATTTCTGTCTCTGCGCTCAAAAATCACTCTTGGCAGCCTCAGGGAACAATATGGGATGCTTGAGATCCAACCTGGGTTGGCTGCTGCAAGGCAAATGCCCTACCTGCTGTGTTATTGCTCCATCCCAGATTAAAATTTCTTCTGAGGGGTCAGAGAGATGGCACAAAGGACTGAGCCTATTCTCTGTGTGCACGAGGCCTGGGTTGGATTGGCACCACCTGGTTCTCCCAAGCACTGAGTTGGGAGTACCTCCCAATTACTAAGTGAGTATCACAGCCTGCTTGGTCCAGACACTAAGGGAATTCTTGGGGGATCCCTGGGAAAGGTGGGCACACAGAATTCAGCAAAGGGAGACAGGGTCAAAGACTTAGATGTTGGGTTCAAACTTTACTCAGCTTGTTGACAAGGTATAATTGCAGACATAACTATATTTCCCAAACTGAAAGCACAGGGCAAATTGTTCAAGGCAAAATGTATATTTATATGACATTGGGCTTTCTGACATAGGGTGTAGCTAGAGGCCTTTGAATTGGTTTCCTTTGAATTAGTTCTCATATGTATCTTTTTTTTTTTTTTTAAATACTTTATTGATTGGGGCCAGAATGATGGCACAGTGGTAGGGCGTTTGCTTTGCACGCTGCTGACCCAGGACGGACCATAGTTTAATCCCTTGGCATCCCATATGGTCCTCTAAGCCAGGAGCAATTTCTGAGCTCATAGCCAGGGAAAAACCCCTGAGCTTCACCAGGTGTGGCCCCCAAACCAATCAATTAATAAATATTGCAAAAAAGAATACTTGAATCTGCATTGATGTTCATAACAAGGCATGTTTATATAAATCTGAGTGGTCTTTGAGAGGCTCAAAGAAAAGTCTTTAGGATAAGTGTAGTTATGTCTTTAATACTATTTATGCTACGTCCCCTTTTTTCTGAGTGCTTCCTGAACAGGCAACCAAGCTTTTTCAGCACCCTAATGCCCTCCTTTCTGTGGGTACAGATGGCTTTTTCAAGCACCTTCCCTTGTGGGCACAGGCAGCTTTTTCAAAAGTGCGCTCCTTTAAAGGTACAGATGGGTAGGGCCTTCTCAAACCTGTGCCCTCCTTTGATTTCAGAGTCAGAGTTTACACAGGGGTGGATGTAGCAACTGAGTGTAATATACCCCTCAACCCCATCTTGAGTGTGCCTTAGGGTTCTTGTGGGAGACAAGCACCTTCTGTGCAAGGCAAGTCCTTTGCCCACTTGTTTTTGCTGGTTTCCTAAGCATTTGACTACAGCACTGAAGGCAGAGCCAACAGAATGAAAAGAACTTACATTTTGACAGTTAGTGCTTCATTTCTTTTAAATAAGAGATATTCATTCTTTGAGAATACCTATTGGCTTATTAATTAAACCAGGGGAGTTCATTTGATTGAAGTGGTTTTAGTATTTTTACCAACCAGTAAGTAAGCCCAGACCTAAGATTTGTGAATGCTTCAAACTGAAGGAATCAAGCCTAAAGCCAAAACCAAGAGGGATCTTCCCAATGCAGTGACCAGGGAGGCTCCAGCCACCAAACTGTTTCCTTGTTCTGTTACTTTGTTCTTTGTTTTGTTTTGGGCTACAGCCATTTGATCTCTGGCATTTCATAGGTTCTTTGAGCATTACCAGGAGTAGTTCCAGAGTAAAAAGTCTCGAGCACTGCCAGGTGTGGCCCCAAACAAACACAAACAAACAAGAAGTCTTAAAAAAAAAAAAAAAGAAGTCTTGAGGCCTGAGTGATAGCACAGTTGATAGGGTATTTGCTTTGCAAGCGGCTGATCTGGGTTTGATCCATGGCATCCCATTTGGTACCCTGAGATTGCCAGGAGTAATTTCTGAGCATAAAGCCAGGAGTAACTCCTGAGCACCACCAAGAGTGGTCCAGAAAAAAAAAAAGTCTCAGGAACTGGTGGGATGCTACAGTTCATTGCTTTGCATGTGGCTAACCCAGGTTTGATCCCAGCACTGCCAGAGAAAGGAGTAAGCCCTGGGCACTTCTGGGTGTGGTCTCCAGGCCTCAATAACAACAACAACAACAACAATAATAATGATCATTAAGTTTCCAATCACTTTACTCTTGGCCCTAATGCCCCTGCTGTTGAGTAGACAGTAATGCATATGTACCACAACTCTGGAAAGCCAGGGAGAGGAAAGGAGCGCCCTTCACTTACCAGACACCGCCCACATGGCCTCATCCACCTCCCTGGCGGTCTCTGAGATGTTGTACAAGATTATATCACACTCCATCAGCCGCAAGAACAGGTCTTCTCGAGAAATGCCCTGAAACCGACAAAGTAGACATGTTTGCTTAGAAGAGCTAACAATGTCCCCTTCCTAGTTAGGTGGGATAAGGACAATGTTCCAGTTCCATAGGCTGCCTGGAGGGGGTCCTTCAGGAGGAACAGGAAGCCAGATTCTGACTGGAAAAAAAAAACACTGGCTTGGGGCCAGAGCAATAGCACAGTGGGGAGGGTGTTCGCCTGCACAGGGCTGACTAGGGTTCAATCCTTTCAGCATCTCATATGGTCCCCTGAACATTGCCAGGAATGACTCCTAGGCACAGAGGCAGGAGTAATCCCTGTGTACCACTGGATGTGGCTCAAAAATAAAACTATACAAAACAAAATATTTAAAAAATAATAAAATAAAAGAGCTGTGTCTAGCACAATGTGCATTCTCTAGGAAATTTCTTGTCTATATTTTCATCTTTTTTATTTTTCTTTTTGGTTTTTGGGCCACACCCGGTGTTGCTCAGGGGTTACTCCTGGCTGTCTGCTCAGAAATAGCTCCTGGCAGGCACGGGGGACCATGTGGGACACCGGGATTCGAACCAACCACCTTTGGTCCTGGATCAGCTGCTTGCAAGGCAAACACCGCTGTGCTATCTCTCCGGGCCCTATATTTTCACTCTTAAGAGGATTCATCCTCAAGTAACCCTGCAGTGCTCAGGGGTTACTTCTGGCTCTGTACTCAGAAATTTCTCTTGGCAGGCTTGGGGACCATATGGGATGCTGAGAATCAAACCCAGGTTGCCTGCATGCAAGGAACACCCCCTACCCATAGTGTTTTTGCTCCCCCCCACTGGAATGCATCATATTTCATTTATTTTTCATCTACTTTTCCATTTTGGGGTCACACCCAGTGTGGCTGAGGGCTTACTACTGGCTCTGCACTCAGGCAAGAATCACTTGTAGCAGTCTGGGCAGGGGGTACTGGGGATTGAATTTGGCTCTGCTGCATGCAAGAGGCAAAGCTCCCTCCCCTGCCTGGAGAATTTTCTAGATCCAGGGAGACACATCCTTTCTTAAAACGGGAGCTGGAGAGATAGTTCTGAGGGATAGACACCTGTCTTTCATGTGGTGGTGACCACGACAGTGGCTTGAATCCCAGCACTGGGTAAGGTCTTATGCTCACCCCCAGAGTCAGATGTCCTGAAGACTGACAGATGTGCTCCCCATGCTCCCTCAAACCAAACCAAACCAAAGTAAACTAAGAAGTCTGGATTGAAGGGTTTGGTTACAGGAAAACACTGAAAGCAGAAAGACCATCACATTTCTTCTTTCCCCAGGCCTGTTGGGTGAGTGTCTGGCAGGGGACCTGCAGGGTCCGGAAAACCCGATTTCCAGCTGCCCGGCGCAGAGTAATGAAAAGACTCATAATGCAAGCGAGTTCCATTTATTATCTGACCGATCAGGGTCCGAAATGTACCCGTGGCAGAGTAGAGGTTTGCGGACCCCTAAACCTTAAACCAGTCTCTTTTTATACAGAATTTAGACAGGCTGATTCATTCTTATCATCAAAGCACAATCTTAAAAGAAACAGGAATGAGCACTGACGTAGGAGCGGGGGGGGGGGGGAGGCAGGGTGGCAGCATTTTCAAATCTCAAGGGTGGGTGGGTCACACAGGAGCTGCGGGAAGCAGGGAGGCTGGCAGGCAGGTTCTGTAACTTGGCAGAGAAGAAATATGCAGGCAGGCAGTTAATGAAAACAACTTATGGTCAGTTAAAATGAAATGGGAGAGAAAAGCAACTTATGGCTGGAGTTTAACAAATTCATATCATATTTTAAAGCTTTCATTAAAAGTATGTTTTTCACTTCTTTCAGACGAAGCAGAGCTACCCTCCTTGACCTCATGGCTGCCCCCTTTCCCAGACTCACATAGTAGGTCTCAGTGGCAAACTCGGGCTGCATTGTCTCCAGCTGGGAAACGGTGCCCACCACCTGGAAGGCACCTTCCTTTTGCTTGACCGAGCCAGGCTCCAGCTGGCCCGATTTGCTCTCATCTTCCTCCTCTTCCTCTTCAGTGATATCCTCCAGGGAGGCCCCAATCACACAGTTGGAGAGGTACTGCAGGACAACAAATACCCCCAAAAAGATGAATGCAATGGAAGGAGTGGGAGGTCAGAGGTGCCACCCTGTTGGGTGAATGTGGGGAGCTGGTTCCCTTCATATCTGCTGCAATGCCTGGCTTTTTGCTGCTGCAATACTGAGAGGATCCAGCATGTCCCAGATGGACTTGGGCAGAGGGATCAGACCTGAGTAGTGTCAGGATCGAATCCAGTTGGCCGCATGCAAGGGAGGTAAGTCAGTGACTGACCCACTATTCTAGTAGGTTTTAACTTTCCCCCTTCTTGAGTAAAATGGAAGAAATGTGTTTTTCATTCCTTCTAGTAAATGTATTTGACATATCATATGTTAAAATGATATAATATATACACACATATATACATACACTGGTTTGGGGCCCATACCCAGCAGTGCTCATGGGTTAGTCCTGGCTGTGTGCTCAGAAATTACTCCCTAGTAGGCTCAAGGGATTATATAAGATGCTGGCATCAAATTTGGGTCTGTCATGTGCAAGGCAAATGCCCTACCTGGTGTGTTATTACTCCAATCCTATATCTATATCTATATCTACACACACATATATGTTTTGGTTTTTTTTTTGGGGGGTCACACCCATTGTCATTAAGGGGTTACTCCTGGTTCTGCCCTCAGAAATCATTCCTGGGTGGCTCAGGGTGACCAGATGGGAATCTGGGACTTGAGCCATCATTAGTCCTGAGTCGACTCCATGTAAGGCAAATGCCCTACTGCTGTGCTATCTCTCCAGCCCCCATATATATGTATGTATATATATATATATATATATATATATATATATATATATATATATATATATATATATATATTGGGTTTTTTTGGCCACACCCTGTGATGCTCAGAGGTTACTGGCTATGCACTCAAAAATTGCTCCTGGCTTGGGGGACCATATGGGACTCTGGGGGAATCAAACCACAGTCCTTCCTAGGCTAGTGTGTGCAAGGCACCTTATGGCTTGCACCACCGCTCCAGCCCCAGATATATATATATATTTTTTTTTTTTTTTTTTTTTTTTTTGGTTTTTGGGCCACACCCTGTGACGCTCAGGGGTTACTCCTGGCTATGCGCTCAGAAGTTGCTCCTGGCTTCTTGGGGGACCATATGGGGCGCCGGGGGATCGAACCGCGGTCCGTCCTAGGCTAGCGCAGGCAAGGCAGGCACCTTACCTCCAGCGCCACCGCCCGGCCCCGGATATATATATATTTTTAAGCTAAATATGTATACTGAAAAAATCTCACTTTTTTTCTTGTTTTTGTTGTTGTTGTTGTTGTTGTTGTTTTTCTCACATTCAGTGGTGCTCAGGAGGGTTACTCCTGGCTCTGAGTGCAGTGCATAGGGGCATGGAGTGTTTCCTATGCGAAGAGAGGTAGAGCTGCAAAGAAATGGTCCTTAACCAGTGCTGGGCCGATTCGAGATCAAATACACTGTGGCAGGGATGGGTGGATGCCCAGAGACCAGTGGGAGATACAGTGGTGGAACGTAGCTGTAGCTGTCACTGGACTGTGTTAGAGATGGAAAGGGGGTAGTGGTAAGAAAAGGTTAGGAGTCAGAAGCCCTGGGCTCAACTTCCAAGACCTCTTGAGCTGGATCCTTCCTCCTTCTGATCCTCAGTTTCTCTTCTGGTTACTAACTAACCTAGCGATTGTAACTGCATTCCCCACTGCATTGTGAAAATTGTGAATGTGCTCTGCTCTTAAAAAGGCTTGGAAGAACTGTGATTGGGGCTGCAAGATTTGGGTCTGGGACCCCGAGCAGTCACTGGGTAATAAACTCCTTGAGGTGCCTGAGCGACAGCACAACGGGAAGGGCATTTATCTTGCATGACCCAATTTCGATCCTAAGCATCCTATATGGTCCTCCGAGCCTGCCAGCAGCCTGCCAGGAGCCTGAGTGCAGAGCCATGAGTAAATCCCGAGAGCCTCAGGGTGTGGCCCCAAACCAAACCAACTAACCGAACCAAAAAATATTTCTTGAAATTCCTAAACTTTGTCTAAGGCTGAGTCTCTTTGTGCGACCCCATAACTGGATGACCCCCTTAGGGTGTGTATGTGTGTCCAGACAGTCCCCCACGGTGCAGGCCCTAGCTGGGGTAGGTGGATGGGGACTGAAGCTTGAGAATGGGGAGTGGGGTTCAGTTCTGGCCTCCCACCCTGCAACTCACCTTCCCGATATTTCGGCTGCTGAAAGTGTCCAGCAGGTTTATAAACACCTTTTGGATCCGGATAGCTTTCTCGGTCGTATTAGTAACGTCCTCTTCCTCAAACATTGTGGGAGCTGCGCTGTTGAAGGAGAAAGCGTCCCTCGGTTGCTAAGGAGGTGGGACTCGGGAGCCAAAAGGTTGGATCCAACGGGCACCTTAGCGGGCGGGGCCTAGTGCATGGGACGGGCGTGGTCTAGTGCGAGGGGCGGGGTTTACATCTGATTGGGGTGTGGCCAAATTGACGGTGTGTTCCCGGGTTGGGCTGGAGTGCAGGGCGGAGCCTTTTGGGTAAAGGCTGGTCTTGAGTTTTCTGAGCTCTGAGCGCTCTGCGGGCTGGTTCCAATCTTGAGTCCCAGAGTCTACAGTTCTGGAAAGAGAAGACACTTTCATCATTGCTTTGGGTTCTCTGTTCCTTTGTCCGGAATCTCCGAGAGCACGTTGAAATGGACTGGTAAGATTGAAAACATTACTGGAAACGATGAAAAAGTGATGTTTAATCAAAGAGGGCAAACTGTTGACACCGGTGACGGGAAATGCGCACTGGTGAAGGTTGTTACATATTGTATGACTGTAACTCAATCGTGAACCACTTTATCTGTGCGAGTGTGTGTGTGCGGAGGGGAGGAAATGATGCCCATAGCCCAGTCCTTCCCTGCAAATCAGAATAGGTCCTTGAGGTAAGATCTGATCTGATATGTATCTCTTTATACAAATCTGCACAGCAAAGCAGAACAGTTGTCATGGCATTTCAGGTCCAGGAGACCAGGACAGCTTGTGTCTCACTCAGCCAGTTGTAGAAATCAAGCCTTCTTGCAGAAGTTTCTGGAAAGACCTCGGGATTGCGGCCAGATGCTCAGAGATCATGTGCTGTGGTTTGACCTTCCCAAGTAGGATTTATGCATGTCGGTATCAAATTAATGAACAAGTAAAAACACCTCATGGTATTTCAATTAAAGAATCTTATTAAAATATTTTTATTAAAATGTTTTAATGTTAATTTATCAAAGGGCCAGTGAGGCAGTGGGTTATGAAAACATCTGGGTACCGATAGTTACAGCCAGATGTGTCCCCCCCAAAATATAAATCCAACATTATTTGGGAATAGGCTGTTTATTCAAACATTTGGAGGCTTTAAACTGTTTAAACTGACCTGTTTAAATATAGTATTTAAGACACCCAGCAGGGGCCAGAGAGATAGCACAGCGGTAGGGGGGCATTTGCCTTGCATGCAGCCGACATGGGATGGCCCAGGGTTTGATCTGCAGGCATGCCATATGCTCCCAGAGCCTGCCAGGAGTAACCCCTGAGCACTGCTGGATGTAGCCCAGAAAAAAAGACACTCAAGCAGGGGGCCGGAGAGATTGCACAGCGGTAGGGAGTTTGCCTTGCATGCAGCAGATCCAGGACAAACGGTGGTTCGAATCCTACTATCCCATATGGTGGTCCCCGAGCCTGCCAGAAGCGATTTCTGAGTGCAGATCCAGGAGTAACCCTTGAGTGGTGCTGGATGAGACCCCAAAACAAAACAAAGACACCCAGCAATCATTCATCCTTCTAATGCTAATTGCTAAAAAATATAGGTGGCACCAGATAGCTTAGAGATTCTGGATACAGGACTTTTAAATTTTTTTCTTCAAATAGTTTACATTCATTGATTTAAAAAAAGTTTTTATGCAATGGTTTGTTAAGGGCTTAAAGTTTCAAGCTAAAAAATAGTAGTACATGGGGCCGGAGAGATAGCATGGAGGTAAGGTGTTTGCCTTTCATGCAAGACAGTGGTTCGAATCCAGGCATCCCATATGGTCCCCTGTGCATGCCAGGGGCGATTTCTGAGTGTAGAGCCAGGAGTAGCCCCTGAGCACTGCCGGGTGTGACCCCCCCCCCCCAAAAAAAAAGAAATAGTACAGTGATAGCACAGTGGGTAGGGTGTTTGCCTTGCATGCAGCTGACTCAATTCAATCCTCTGCATCCATATTGTCCAGATCCTGCCAGGAGTGAGCATAGAGCTTTGAGCTTAGAGGCAGGACTAACCCATGATTACTATCAGGTGTGCCCCCTCCCCCAATTAAGGTACTAGGACTGGGCCGGAGAGATAGCATGGAGATAAGGCATTTGCCTTGCATGCAGAAGGATGGAGGTTCAAATCCCGGCCTCCCATATGGTCCCCTGAGCCTGCCAGGAGTAATTCCTGAGCATAGAGCCAGGAGTAACCCCTGAGCGCTGCTGGGTGTAACCCAAAAACCAAAAGAAATGAAAAAAATACTAGGATCACTTTGATATAATTTTTATTTTTATTTAGTTTTTGGTCCACTCCTGGGATTACTTCTGGCTAGAAATTACTCCTGGCAGTGCTTGGAGGACCATATGAGATGCTGGGGATCAAATCCAAGTGGGGTGCATACTAGTCAACCCTTGTCTCTGTACTATCTAGTCCATTAATTCTGATTTTTAGTGATCTGACAGGCTACTTTCAATAGCTTATTTGACAAGGAAACATTCAACTGTGCTTCCCATCCATTAGCCTGCTTGTACTTTATTTTTGGGGGGGGGAATGCCACACCCAGTGGTGCTCATGGGTTAAATCTAGCTCTGCATTCAAAAATTGCTCCTGGCAGGGACCATATGGAAAGCCAGGGATCGAACCCGGGGTTCATCCTGGGTTGGCCATGTGCAAGGCAAAAGCCCTCCCTACCACTGTGCTATTGCTCCAGCCCCTGCCTGTAAAAGATGAATTTTGTAAAATAAAGATTTCCATCATGTTCTACAGTACTGACTCCATGACTTGTTTGCTTTTAGGCCACACCAGGGGTCTTCAGGGGTTACTCCTGGCTCTGTGCTTGCTCCTGACAGGCTTGGGGGACATATGGGATGTTGGGGATTGAACCTGGTTTCAATCTGAGTCAGTTGCGTGCAAGGCAAATGCCTTACCTGCTGTACTATCACTCTGGTCCCCTTCATGTAATTTGAGTGTGTGTATGTGTTATACTTGGTGGTGCACAGGGCTTACTTCTAGCTCTGTGCTCAAGAGATTCCTGGAAGAGTTCAAGGGAACACTATGGGATGTTGGGGACTGAACTAGGTTGGCCACATGCAAGTGCCCTATCTGATTTACTATCTCTCTAATCTCTGGAGGTCTTATTTTTTTCACTGCTGTATATTTGTTTCTAAGATGGGTGGCTCATACCTGGCATTTAGGGAGATGGGATGTGTTGCCCAGGACCAAACCCAGTGCCTTGCATATGCAAGGCATGTGCTCTACCACTTGAGCCACATCTCCAGACCCAAATGAAGGTTTTAATATCTGAACTTTTACTAATGTCTTCTTCGTTCTTCTTCCATAGAAATAATAGAGCAATTCACTTAATATCTAAATATTAACAATCGGGAATTCAAAACTGGAAACTGAAGCTCTTGAAATTAATCATTTACCACAAAAGGAACAATATCAATCCATCAACATTCAATCGGGTCCTTTGTAACTCAAAATGAGTGACAAGATTTATCTGAACTTTACAAATATTCTTTACCTTTAGCGTGAGGTAATGCGTGAAAAAATTTACACGAGAAGTCTGAGGCTGGAGTTCAGACTTCGTTGCCCAAAGCACCTGAAAAGTGGAGAATTCATCAAACATGACAAAATTGCTTCTGTGAAGTAGGATAAGGCCTGGTGCTCCAAACCGAACTTTATTTATTTTTGTGGGGGGCCCTGTTCTCCTGGCTCTGTGCCCAGAAACTGCTTCTGGTAGGCTCGGGGACAATATGGGATGCTGGAATCAAACCGAGTTCGTCCCGCGTTGGCCGAATGCAAGGCCCTACTGCTGTGCCATTGCTCTGGCCCCCCAAACCAAACTTTAGTCTGCTCCGGTCTATATGCTCTTCAAGTCTGGAAGGAGCTACTATTTAATGATGACAAAAAATTGGGGAGCTGAGTGATAGCAAAGCAGATAGGGCATTTGTTTTGCATGCAGTGGACCCAGGTTCTATCACTGGCATCCCATAGGGTTCTCTGAGCCTGCCCAATAATTTCTGAGCCAGGAATAACCCTTTAGTGTATGGCCTGAAACCCCTCCCAACCTTGTTTCTCACCAAAAAATCTTCAGCTGACCAATTTATGAAAGTGTGTCCTTGTTTAAGAGGCAGAAATTGTTCCACATTTCCAAAGCTACTGCTTTAGAAGACTCTGAAAGAAGCACTCTCCCCAGCCCTCTTCACTTAACATGTCGTTGAAAACACGTAGCAGCATGGTATTGTTTATTAAGTTTATAAAGTTTAATACCTGTACGAAAATATAAAATACAGAGTCTTCCTTTGTCAAAGATTTAAGTGTCTGAATGCTTCATTCATCCTTTGGTTTCAGACCCATACAATGCACTCATATGACATTGTAGACTGAGCATTAAGACAAACACTGTACATCTGTTGGGGGGCGGGGGAGGTCATGGAAATCCCAAAGCACAACATCATAGAAAGTAAATGCTGAAGCAAAAATACCTTCTGAATATATACTGTACATATGTAAACAAACATTCAGAATCAGAGTCAACACAGGCCAAAATAGTATTTTCTGGGAGATCAGAATCATCTTCAGTTGCTGTCATCCGGATCGCATATGCTGTTGGTTAAAAAGGAAAAAGAACAAAGCCTATTCCTACATTTGCTGATGTGCTTAAACATATTGAAAAGATTATTACATTCATTTGCTAGCGGTTTGTCCTCTTAGTTGGCTGGCAGTTGCAAATAAGGAATCAGAACTGTTTCAGTACCATTTTTTTTCCAGCTAATACTACATAAGTCATAGGTAACTAATACACCTTTATCAGTTCGTGTTTAGTAAGTAGATAGCCATGAAATTCAAATTTGTGCAGGGGAAACTAGTTGTTTGTTTGTTTCCAATAAGGCCAGGAGTCATCACTCCAAGTTCAGTTCAAGCTAGTAGTAAACCCCCTGATTTAGCAAACTGAGTCCAAGTGTAAAGTGAGGCCATTTTTAACATCTAAATTACTGTGCAAATTGAGACTTTCCTCTGTACGAGAGTGTGCTGGCAGCATCAAAGCCCTGGAATATAGAATGAAATACTGGTCGGGTTTTGAAATGGGACAGCTACTATCTAAAGAAATCTGGGTGTCTCGAGGGATGGTATCCCAGCAACCATCCTTAATGACTCGGAAACTAAAAGGTGGTTCCTAAGGCTGGGTAGAAGTCAGAAGCTGATATCTGAGATGTGCCACGACCAAGACACAAACCAAAGACGCATTTCAGCCGTGGCCAGGGTAAAAGTGGCTGGACACCGACAATCCAAGCCTCTGTCTACATTTCGGACCTGGACCCCAGCCCTCTGGAAAGGAGGGAAAGCTTTGTCAGGACTGGTCGTCCCTCTGCAGAGCTTCCAGTCTTTGCAGGAGTGCGTTGCCGAAGGCTTCCCGGTAGGCAGGGCTGAGTGTATCCAGCAGGGAATAGACGGTCTCGTGATAGGGCGCCTGCACGGCCTCGTCCACACGGTCGAAGGCATAGCCTACCACCTGCGAGAGAGACGCCACAGTGATTGCACGGCAGAGGTGTAGGAACTTCCTGAGGCACCACTTCTCCAGTTGCTACTTACCATCTCCATGTTTCAGCAGATCTTGCGCTACTGTAGCAAGTTAGAACACAGAGACAATGGGCACCAATTTACAGAAACACACAAAGGTCCTTCTAGTTCTATTCTTACAACTCAGAAAATTTTGGGGCCGGAGCCATAGCACAACAAGGAGGGCAAACGTTTGCCTTGTATGTGGCCAACTCAGGTTCGATTCTCGGCATCCTGTTTGGTCCCCCAGGCCTGCAAGGACTGATTCCTGAGCGGAGCTAGGAGGAACCTCTGAGAGCAGCCGAATGTGGCCCCTCAAACAAAAACAATCTCAGGAAGTTTCATTTACCCAGCCCTGATTCTAAAAGGAATGGAAAAGAGGGAATTTGAAAGGTCCACAAAACAGGGTTATTCTCCAAGTCCAAAAACATGCTCCCGGGGCTAGAGAGATAGCATGGAGGTAAGGCGTTTGCCTTCCATGCAGAAGGTCATCAGTTCGAATCCCGACGTCCCATATGGTCCCCCATGCCTGCCAGGAGCAATTTCTGAGCATGGAGACAGGAGTTTCCCCTGAGCACTGCCGGTATGACACACACACACACACACACACACACACACACACACACAAACAAAGCAGAAAACATGCTCCAGGTCTGGAGAGATAGCACACACACACACACACACACACACACACACACACACACACACACACACACACACACACACACACACACACACACACACACACACACACACAGCAAAAAACATGCTCCCGGGCCTGTAGAGATAGCACAGTGGTGTTTGCCTTGCAAGCAGCTGATCCAGAACCAAAGGTGGTTGGTTCGAATCCCAGTGTCCCATATGGTCCCCTGTGCCTGCCAGGAGTTATTTCTGAGCAGACAGCCAGGAGTAACCCTTGAGCACGGCCGGGTGTGACGCAAAAACCAAAAAAAAAACATGCTCCCACTTCAGTCAACTTTTTTAAAGATCTCTGTATATTTGGCGTTGTTTGGGGGCCACACCCAACTGTGCTGAGGAGTCAACCAAATAACTGGGATGGTTGTGTGCAAGGCAAGAACCTTATTTTGTGGACCATTGTTCTGGATCCAGAAACTGTAGCTTTTGTTTTTGTCTTTTTTTTTTTTTTGATCTCACGTGGCAGTGTTCTGGAATCGCTCATTGTGGGCTCAGGAAACCATATGGGATATTGAGAATTGAACCTGGATCATCTGTGTGCCTTTATAGTGATCTGAAAGCTTTTCACCTCATAGCTTAGTCAACTGTGACACTACAAACTCATAGTAAAATGTGAGACAGAATCATGTTATGTATATATGTATATATGTGTGTGTGTAAGAGAGAGAGAGAGACAGAGAGAGAGAGAGATAGTGCTGGGTATTGAAGTGGGATTGGCTCTATGCAAACACCTTCCCTCCTGTAGGTTCTCTCTGTCCCCCTCCCACCTCTTTTTTTGATCACATCCAGAGGAGCCCAGGAGTTACTCCTGTCTGTGTGAGAAACAAAACCCCTGAGCCTAAGACTAAGATGGTTCCAAACCCCAATAAAGTAATTCTTGAGACAGGTCAAAAGTTGTTTGTTTGTTTGTTTTGGGGTCACATCAGGTCAAACTTTAAGGTGTTTACTTTTTGGTTTTTGGGTTACACCCGGCAGTGCTCAGGGGCTACTCCTGGCTCTATGGTCAGGAATTGCCCCTAGAAGGCTCAGGTGGGCTATATGGGACACTGGGATTCGAACCACTGTCCTTCTGCATGCAAGGCAAACGCCCTACCGCTGTGCTATCTCTCTGGCCCTTTTAAGGTGGTTTTTTTTTTTTTTTTTTTTTTGGTTTTTGGGTCACACCTGGCAGCTGTCAGGGGTTCATCCTGGCTCTACGCTCAGAAATCACTCCTGGCAGGCTCGGGGGGACCATCTGGGATGCCAGGATTCGAACCACCGTCCTTCTGCATGCAAAGCAAACACCCTATCTCCATGCTATCTCTCCGGCCCCCTTTAAGGTGCTTTCTACTCTAAGCTAAGGCAGAGGGAGACTGCTTAGAGATAAAAGCACAGAATGTACCCTCCAAAGGAATGTGGGGATGTCAGCAATCTCCCTATTCTGTTGAGACAGAGGACGAGGTGGTTGTGGAATGTTCCACCAGATAAAGCTCCGAGTCAGAGAAAAGTTGAAACATCTATTCTATGAAATAATGTGCTTTGTGTGCAAACAGTTATAGGCCAATCAAGTATGTGGTGAAGAATAAACTGTATTAACCAATGAAATGCTTAAATTGTTGAAATCTGTGAGCCCTATAAAAACTGGTTAAGAATTTGCTTTGTGGTCCTTGTCAAGACTCCACTGAGTTTGATAAAACTTGGACCTGGGCTAGATGAATAAACTCCCTTTTGCACCTTCCATTATTAGAGGTGGTCTTTGATTCTCAGCTCTGACTCGGGTGTCAATGCGGACTCTACATCTGTGCTCAGGAATCACTCCTGGTAGTCACAGGGGACTATTTCAGGAGATCGAACTTGGGTCAGCATATGCAAGGCAAATGCCCCTACCAGCTGTTCCATCGCTCCAGCCCTTGACCCCATTTCTTTTCTTTTTTTTTTTTTAGGCCACACCCATTTGATGCTCAGGGGTTACTCCCGGCTAAGTGCTCAGAAATTGCCCCTGGCTTGGGGGGACCATATGGGACGCCGTGGGATCGAACCTCGGTCCTTCCTTGGCTAGCGCTTGCAAGGCAGACACCTTACCTCTAGCGCCACCTCGCCGGCCCCAACCCTGTTTCTATATTAAACAAATATAGAAAAAGTAGCAGGAACTCAAGCTGACTGACTTGTCCAAGATGACTAAAATTCGAATCTAAGGCACCACAGAAATAATACAGTAGGAAAGGAGCTTGTCTTGCAAGCAGCTGACCTGGGTTTGCTCCCTCGCCTCACCTATGGTTCTGGTTCCCTGAGTGTTACCATGAGTGATCCCTGAGCACAGAGTCAGAAACAAGATGTTAGACTGTTGGGTAAGGCTCCAAAATCAAAAATGAATACTGACCCTGATTAGAAAATCCTTCATACCTCATCAGTCAACCTAGAATTAATCAACATAAAAATGAATTTACCTGTGTTCACTTGTCTCTAGTTTTGTTCTTGCTTTTGGGTCACACCCACCTTAACTCAGGGGTTACTCTTGGCTCTGCATTCAGGAATGACTATTTTTGTTTTGGGGTCACACCCGGCTGTGCTTAGGGGTTACTCCTGGCTCTGTGTTCAGAAATCACTCCTGGCAAACTTGGGGGACTATATGGGATGCCAGGGATAGAACACACGGGTTGGCCATATGCAAAGCAAATATCCTACTCCAATGCTATCACTCTGGCCTCACTTTTCTCTAATCTTCATTTGCCTATTTCTATTACTTTGGATAATTTTTTTTTGGGGGGGCCCACACCTAGCTGTGTGCTTTTCTGGACCATATTCTAGGAGGAACTGAAGACTGAACTGGAGTCAGCCATGGACAAGGCAAGCACCTTAACTTCTATACTTTCTCTGGCTCTATTTCTATTTTTTTTTTTTTTTTTTTGGGTCACACCGGCAGTGTTCAGGGGTTACTCCTGGCTCTGTGCTCAGAAATCGCTCCTGGCAGGCTTGGGACCATATAGGATGTCAAGATTCGAACCACCGTTCATACTTGATTGGCTGCTTGCAAGGCAAATGCTCTACCGCTGTGCTATCTCTCTGGCCCTCTATTTCTATTTCAGCCCTCCTCCACCTCAAGGATGGGGATTCAACCCAAGATTTGACACAACTAAAACACTAATATAGCCCTGGCCAGATCCATGTCTAAATATGAGCTTCTAGACAAATGTCAGGATTTAGAAATGAATACATAACTGGGGCAATGCAGTGCCTCCCCCACACCCCCCACAACTCTCCCCTTGGCAGCTGGAGAAGCTGGGAGGGCCTACACACATAACACATTACTCAGATTCCACTTGACATGTGGCTTCTCAACAGTGGTCTATGGCTCTTTTTCCATGTGGGGGCTTACACCCTGCTCTGCTCAGGGCTTACTCCTGGCTCTGTGCTCAGAAGTCTCTACTGGCTGTGGTTTGGAGGACCATATGGGGTATTGGGGATCAAACTTGGGTCAGCTGTGTTTAAGGAAAGAATTCTGTCCATTGTAGTAAGGCTCTGGCCCTGGCCAACAGTTCGTAACAAAGAAAGATAAGCCAGAGGTCTCTGACTAGGTCAAGAACAGTGACTAAGGTTAAAGCTGATCCCTCTCCCCTCCCCTAAGTTGTTGCTGCATTAGGGGGTGGAATACTTGGTTGCAATACTTCCACCTATCTGTAGTGGCATGGGGGCTGCACTCTTGTGGCAGTTCCGGGGAACACTTACACTGGTCAATGTAGAGAGAGTAGAGATGTCTGGTCTCTTGGCCCATGTATACAAGGATAAATGGCTGAGCGATACTCCCAGGTCTCTCACTTGTACTTTTATCTTTGGGTCACATCTGTTGGTGCTCAAGGGACCCTATGTGGTGCTGAGGACTGAACCTGGGAAGGCCGTGTGCAAGGCAAGTGCTAGCCCAGTGTATCTCTGTAGAGCTGCTCCCAGGTAATGCTTTCTACTTTTCTCAAACTGCACCTGGGCATCGCCGTGTGTTCATTAAATTACCAAAGTCACATCTGTGTGCGAGCCACCAAGGTCACATGGGAATGACTCCAACAAAATAATACTTTGAAAATCAGAAGGTTTCCTTTTTCAAAACCCCTATCTTCACACACGGAAGGGATTTTAGAATAAAGGGCTGGAAAAAAGATATAGTAGGCAGTGTGCTTGCAGTGCATGTGGCTGACCTGGGTTTGATTCCCAGTACCACAGATGGTTTCCTGAACCTGCCAGGAGTGATCCCTGAACATAGCCAGGAACAAGCTCTGAGCACAGGTGGGTGTGATGCTGCCCCACCCCAAATGGAATAAAAGTCTCCTGACTGCTACAGGGTATGCCCCCCTCCAAAAATAAGTCTGGAAAGCAACTCCTCAGAGGCACCCTTTTTCACCAAGGACAATCAAGCAGTTCTAATCAATGGCCCTTTCCCCCAGACTCTCACCCGCAGCCCTGCCTCGGTGAGCTCTAGGCAGTATCGGTTCAGTTCACGGGTCTCCACGTTGATGTAGGCCACGTCGTCAGCACAGCGCAGGGTTTGGGAGACGAACATGTTGTTAACAGCAAAGAGGACGTCGCTGACCACCGCCTCGGCTTCCAGCCTCATGTCCTTCACGTCAGTTCCCTCTAAACCATTCAGCTCAGAACCTTCTTCGAACCCAGCCAGACTGCCTCGCTCCAGGTGGTCACAGTCTGTTTCCATCCTGCAACAGAAGCATTTCAAATCAGCTTAGGGAATAGTTTTCAAAACTTCCCATAGGACTTAAAGAGTCGTGTGCCTTATGACTTTTACTTGCTATAGAGCATTAAAAACAGCTTTAAGGGCCACACCGAGCAGTGGTCAGGGATTACTTATTTCTGACTCGTCAAGCAGGAATCACTCTTTTATTTTATTTTATTTTTTGGTTTAAGTTGGTTGAGTGCAAGTCAAATTCCCTACCCACTATATTATCACTCCGACCTGTACCTGCACCCTTTTCAAAGGAACTTGTGATTACATTGGGCCACCCCCCAAATCCAGGATAATACCTTCATACAAGATCTTCATTTAACCACAACTGCAAGGTGCCTTTCATGACCTACAGGAAACTCCTCCCCTATTCTCCAACTATCTGCAGGAATAAGATGGCAGTCAGGGATGTCACCTCTGTCCATCCTTGGAACTCGCAATTCCCTTTCAAAAATTGGGCATTGGGATGTGCCAGAATGTGTGATTTTTTGGGCCAGAGTGGTGGTGCCAGGCGTGAAGCATCTGCCTTGCGCTCTCTAGCCTAGGACGGACCACGGTTTGATCCTCCGGCGTCCCATATGGGCCCGAAAGCCAGGAGTGATTTCTGAGCGTATAGCCAGGAGTAACCCCTGAGCATCAACGGGTGTGGCATAAAAACAAACAAACAAAAAAAAAAAGAATGTGTGTGGGCCCGAGAGATAGCACAACGGCATTTGCCTTGCAAGCAGTCGATCCAGGACCAAAAGTGGTTGGTTCGAATCCCAGTGTCCCATATGGTCCCCCGTGCCTGCCAGGAGCTATTTCTGAGCAGACAGCCAGGAGTAACCCCTGAGCACTGCCGGGTGTGGGCCAAAACCAAAAAAAAAGAATGTATGATTTTGATTTGTGTCTGTGTCGTGGATCTTGGGAGGGCACAATCAGCAGTGCTTAGATATAATTCCTGGCTCCATGCTTGTGGGTCTGTGTAGAATCGAACATCAAACACAAGCCCCCACATACAAGGAGTGTACTCCCTGAGTACCTCTCCTTTTTTTTTGAGGGGATGGGGCCCATTCTCTCCCTGCTGTACTACCTCTCCAGCCTCTCTACCACCCCTGGCTTACTCTCGGCTCTGAGCTCAGCGGAACATATATGGTGCTGGGGATTTGAAGTCGGGTCTGCTGTGTGCAAGGTGTCTTAGAAGCCTGTCTGTCCTCTGTCTAGCCCATTCTGCAATAGCTCAGTTCAGTTTCATCATATCTCCTCTCCCTCCTCTTCCATGCCACTGATATATAGTCAGCATTTTTCTAAGCATGACGTCACTAACTCAAGGTGTCTTCTGGTAGTAATGGGTATGTGTATGTGTGTGACTGACTCCCCAACTCCATCAGGGCAAGTACTCTGAGGCCAAGAACCCTGCCCCCACTCCTTCACAGTGACCCAGAGCTGGAGGGCAGCGGGGTGTGGAAGGCTAGTTATCATGTGACAGTGCAGAAATCCCTACCAGTTCCAGGGCTGGAGAGATAGCATGGAGGTAAGGTGTTTGCTGTGCAAAGGACAGTGGTTCGAATCCTGGCATTCCACATGGTTCCCTGAGCCTGCCAGGAGTGATTTCTGAGTAACCCCTGAGCACAGCTGGGTGTGACCCAATAACAAACAAACAAACAAAAAACAAGCAAAAAAAAAAAAAGAAATCCCTATCGGTTCCTAGTAACTGCCACCAACCAATCTGCCCTTTTCTCATTTCCCTTAGCCCTGGAGGATGATGGGGGGCAAGAATTTAAAGTTATACCTGGAAAACTACAGAGGTTGCAATCCAGTAATTAGACACAGAAACTTATGCACAGGAAAAGCATATGCAAACATTAATCCTCATACATGGATTTTAGTACTAGAAATTTACAGAAACATATCACACACCCTACCCTGAACTTGAGATATGATCAATCCTGGTTTGATCCTCTGAATCCCAAGTGGCCCTCAAAACTGCCAGGAGTGATCTTTGGCCATTCAGCAGGTGTTAACTCAAAACCAAAGTAATTAAAAAAAAAAAAAAAATCTGTAGAATGCAGCTATATTTGTGATTTAAATACAATGGCTATTTTTCCCTACCTGTGCAAGTTATAAAAAGATCGTGCATCTCACTTTCAACCATGAGACATACATGTGCTCCTGCTGCTGGGCAGGCAGAGGTGAAGACTCCAATGCTGATCTGAGAAGTCTTTAGCTGCAAATTCAACAACACTACAACCTGTAAACAGGCTTCCCTGAAGCCCATGACTTGAAGGAGACATTAACAGCTTGTTTTCTTTATTTGGGGGGGGGTTTGTAGGGGGGTATACCTGACAGTACTCAGGGATCACTCCTGGAGGCTTAGGGATCATTGGATGCTGGGGATCAAACTTAGGATGGTTGTGTGCAATCTACCCACTATACCATTTTTAATTGTTTTTTTTGTTTGTTTGTTTTTGGGTCACACCTGGCAGCACTCAGGGGTTATTCTTGGCTCTATGCTCAGAAATCGCCCCTGGCAGGCACAGGGGACCATATGGGATGCTGGGATTCGAACCACTGTCCTTCTGTATGAAAGGCAAATGCCTTACCTCCATGCTATCTCTCCAGCCCCCATTTTTTTTTTCGGCCACACCCATTTGATTCTCAGGAGTTACTCCTGGCTAAGCACTCAGAAATTACCCCTGGCTTGGGGGGACCATATGGGACGCTGGGGGATCGAACCATTGTCCTTCCTTGGCTAGTGCTTGCAAGGCAGACACCTTACCTCTAGCGCCACCTTACCGGACCCCCAGCCCCTATTTTTTTTTTTTTTTTTTTGGTTTTTGGGTCACACCTGGCAGTGCTCAGGGGTTATTCCTGGCTCCAGGCTCAGAAATTGCTCCTGGCAGGCACAGGGGACCATATGGGGCGCCGGGATTCGAACCGATGACCTCCTGCATGAAAGGCAAACGCCTTACCTCCATGCTATCTCTCCGGCCCCATAATGATGCCTTTCTCCTATATCTGATGTTACTACTTGATGTCTTCCTTTCCTTTTTTTTTTTTGGTTTTTGGGCCACACCCGGTGACGCTCAGGGGTTACTCCTGGCTATGCGCTCAGAAGTCACTCCTGGCTTGGGGGACCATATGGGACGCCGGGGGATCGAACCGCGGTCCGTCTCCTAGGCTAGCGCAGGTAAGGCAGGCACCTTACCTCGAGCGCCACCGCCCGGCCCCACCAGCCCCCATTTTTAATTATTTTGTTTGTTTCTAGGCTACACTCGGTAGTGCTCAGGGGACCATATGGGATGCCAGGGATCAAACCCAGATCTGGGTTGGTCGCATGCAAGCAAATGCTCTATTACTATAACACTCCAGTCCCCACTGTAGTATATATATATAGGGTGGTTGGGCCACATTTTGCAGACATTCAGAAGTTACTCCTGGCTCTGTGCTCAGAAATCACTCCTGGCAGACTGGCGGGAACCTATGGGATGCCGGGGACAGAACCTGGATCGGCTGCATACAAGGCAAATGCCCTACCAGCTGTGCTATCACTCCGGTCAGACCACGTACTATTGCTATAGCTCTGAATATTGTTTGTTAGCTTTGGTGGTATTTTCTGGGAGAAGGGAAGCAGCATACCTGGAGGGAGGTACCAGGCCTTACTCCTGGCTCTGTGTCAGGTTTGGAGGGGGTTTAAGGGGTGCCGGGGATTGAACCCAGGTTGGCTGCATAAAAGGTATTATTCCAGCTGTGCTATCACTCCGGGCCCTTTTCTTGTTTTTGTGCCACTGGTAACACTCAGGGGTTACTCCTGGCTCTATGCTCAGAAATCACTCCTGGCAGGCTTGGGGGACCATATGGGATGAACCCAGGTCCATCCTGGGTCGGCCGCATGCAAGGCAAATACCCTACTGATGTGCTATCTCTTCACCCCCTCCTTTTGTTTATTTATTTAGCCACATGCAACAGCAGTGTTCAGTGGTTATTCCTGGTTCTGTGCTCAGAAATGACTCGGTGGGATTGGGGGACAATATGGGATGCCAGGGATCAAACCTGGGTCAGCTGCATGCAAGACAAATGCCCTACCCATTATGCTACAACTCTGGTGCTCACTTTTTTTTTAAAACTATTGACTGATTATTAGTCTTTGGGCCAATCAGTGCCCAGGAGTTACTGCGGGCTTTGTACTCAGAAATAACCCCTGGCAGGCTGGGGGACCATATGGGATGCTGGGATTTGAACCACCATCCATCCTGATTGACTGTGTTTAAGTCAAATGCCCTACTGCTGTGCTCTCTCTCTGGCCCTAGGAATTCATTTTGAAAGAGAACACATTCTACAATCCCCAAGATAATTACTGGGCCAGGATCATGTCACAGGCGGAGCTCTGAGGCTGGCGGAGACTGTCCCCTATAAGGAGAATCAAGCTGCTAGTGGAAAGAAAACACTAGGCCATCAAACTTCACATCTACAGAGAGGGTCGAGGCCTCCTTTTACTGGCTTCTGAGTGAACTCTATGGCACCCCTTTCCTCCACCTCTGTCACTGTCGTTTAATGGGTGGGTGACTGAAGCCATTTTGTTGAACATCCAGTTTTACCTATAAACTGGTTTGGGCACCACATTCTAGTTCTTTTAAACTGTGTTAATAGTTATGTCTATTTTGACATATGGTCAACGAGAAACTCAAACTGAGCTTAGGAATCATTCCTGGAAGAGCTTGGGGGGATATTATGGGGTACTGGGGACTGAATCTGTGTCTGCTGTGTGCAAGGCAAGCCCCCATTCTATCTCTTGGGCTCCAAGAGAGCCAGTGAAATCTCCGGAAAGCCTATACCTAATTACATAAGACCTGACAATCATTAACTGGTAATGTCAACTCAAGGAAAACGAGATAGGTTTACAAGAAATATTCACTTCCAGCAGACACTGAGAAATATATATACATACACAGTCAATAAAGCTCTCTCAAACCTGAGATAACATAACCAAAACTATTGCTAAAACAATAGCCATTCACCCCACCACTTTTGTATTCCTTTGCATGCCTTGAACTGAACAAATAATTACTCTTGATGTTATCATGCTAAACAAGGCCGTTTTCTTCATAAATACTTCTTGCTGTCCTTGGGTAAACACTGCTGGAGAGTGAGTACAGAGTGAGTCAACCAAATCCATGCAGGGGCTGGAAGGATGAGACAGACAATTCTGTTCTCTAACCCCTCTAAACAGCTGCCATTTGCACGGCCTCCTGCCTTACATCCCCATTCTCTAGTCTGGACCCTGACTTTATTCCACCAGAGAAATGTCACTGCCTGAATTGTCTCTTCTGCCTAACTTGATATTAGAAAGTCACACTACTGAGATAATAGTCATGCAGGGCTCTGAACTGATTACAAAGGCTTAATAAAATGATGCCCACAGAACTTAAAAGACCCCACAAAGGGAATGTAAACCCCACAAAAGGGGACTTAAAACCCCTCTTAAAATGCTTGTCTTCATCACAAACCTTTGTGAATCTTTCTCCTCTAGCACAATCTTGGGGCCCAAATGCCCCGAAATCAGTTTTCTCTATTAGGTGGAACATGACAAACTGAGGAGATGCTGCTCTGGCTACGTGGGAGGCACCCTCAGGCAGGGCAGGGCAGGGCTGGACTCAGGGTGTTCAGAGAGAGCTGGAGAAAAGACACAGTTTTTGTAGAGGGCTGGATGATAATACAGCGGAGTGGAGAGGGCATTTGCCTTGCACACGGCTGACTCAGCTTCAATTCGACCATAAGGCCTCCTGAACACTGCCAGGAGTGATTCCTGAGCACTGAGCAGGAGTAACAGATCAGGAGTCCTCATAGAACAAATGCTCACAGTCTGCTTGCACTGGACCAAAAACTACTGGGCTATGCAGAGAAATCTGGCTTGAGTTTCCGTAGAAAGAATTTTGTTTGGTGCCATACTTGGCAGTTACTCCTGGCTCTGCACTCAGGGATCACTCCTGGAGGGGCTCAAGGAAACATATTAGGGTGCCAGGGATTAAATCCAGGTTGGCCCTGTGCAAGGCAAACATGGTCGCTGCTGAACTGTCTCTTGGACTACAGAATTTTTCTCTGAATCGTCTCCTTCTCATAAAACGCTAAACCTTTTCTTTTTCTCTGAGCACATTTTTGATTTTTTAAACCTAAAATTGTATATTCCGCTGCAATCTTTCACTCCTAAATAAATGCTTGGTTGTGTCTCACTCTGGCTTTTCTAGTTGAGGTAAACAGTTCCTTCTTATGCCATAACACAACAGCGAGAAACTAGCTCTTTTTCATCTGCTGGGATAAATGGGGAAAACTCATGGTGTTAGTGTTGGGGGAGACCAATCCCCAGTTCTTTATTATTTACTTCTTTACGGACCACACTTAATTTTGTTTCACCGAGCATTCAAGACCTCAAAGGCCTGCTAAAGTCTGCTTTGTCCTGTATGAGACAGAATGGCCACAGAATGGCCATCCACAGAGTGAGACAACAGCCAAGTCACAGCCTTCAAGCATCTCAAAGGGACTGGTGTGACTGAAATTTCAGTCACTATTAGTCAGCTGGGGGCAGCATCTTTTATGTTTCCCACAGCAGAGTCTGGAGAGTCCCTGCAAACTGAAAAAGGAGCTAGCATGGAGATTAAAGGGCTCTATATACAATCCGGGGCACTGGACTGTCCATGCTCCCACCAGGTCACTCTGATTTGGAGCAAAGTGCTCGGATCACGTCATTCACACACCCTCTCTAAACAGAAGGGGAAAATGAGCATCTAAGGTCAGGGGACATTGAGAGCAGAATGAGGGCCTGTGGTTGGCACCCAGGAAACACAAGAAAGCTTTCCACTCCTTATATACTATTAAACCTAAATTCTGGGGGCCAGAGAGATAGTATGGAGGTAGGGCGTTTGCCTTGCAATCATAAGGTCAGTGGTTCGAATCCCGGCATCCCATATGGTCCCCTTAGCCTGCCAGGAGCGATTTCTGAGCATAGAGCCAGGAGTAACCCCTGAGCGTGCCAGGTGTGACCCCAAAACCAAAAATAAATAAATAAGTAAATAAACCTAAGTTTTGAGGGGTAACTTGAAAGCAGAAAGTCAAGAGCTGGAAACACCGTCTGAAGGACTCCAGATCTGATGCTCTTTCAACTACAGGAGGGAGGAGTGGTGACAGCAGCTTTGCTGTACTTGAGAGTCTGAGAGTAGAACCCTGTTAACATCCCATTCCTGTTCCCTGAAAGATCGGCGCATACCATCAGCATTTTGTTTTGTGGCCCCACCAGGTGATGCTCAGGGGTTACTCCTGGCGGTACTTGGGGGAAACCATATGGGATACTGGGGCTCGAACTTGGGTGGACTGCATGCAATACAAGTGCCCTGCAGCATCATTACAGCTTCAAACCCTCCTCTAGCTTTTATTTCATGTTTTACATGGGTTTCTTTGGAGGTTTGGCACAAACCATTTGATTTCTAGAATTTAACTTTTAATCTGTCCTTTTTTTCCTGGCTGCTGTTTTGGGCCATACCTGGCAATGCTCAGTTAGTGCTTATTCCTGGCTCTGAGCTCAGGGATCACTCCTTGGCAGTGCTTGGGGGACTATATGTGGTGCAGGAGGTGGAACTTGGGCTGGCCATGTGAAAGGCAAGTGCCCTACATGCTATATTATCTCTTTGTCCCTGAAAAAGTCAATTGTGCAGATTTATTTTAAGTACATTTAACCTTTGAAGACTTATTCTAATTCCTGTCATTTTGTGCAAATATTATATACATACATATACACACATATGCATGCATATTTCTTTTGTTTTTGAGTCACACTGAGCTGTGCTCAAGGATCACACCTAGGGGGCTAAGAGGATATTATGTGGTGCTGGGGATAGAATCAGGGATGGGAGATACTTGGCATAGCAAATGCTCTGGCCCCTGTAGGAATTTTTTAATTCAATGTAACTTGATTTTCTCCAACTTGACAGTAAGCAACAGGCTTTTCCAGGGCAGGGGTTTAATCTGCTCCAGGCCCTGGCAGCATCCTACCTCGCCTCTGGAGCTATCCCATCCCATAAATAGCAAATAAGGGAATGCACCTTCCACTCTAGAACGTAAATAAAATTTCCTGGGCTCGGAGAGATAGCACAGTGGCGTTTGCCTTGCAAGCAGCCGATCCAGGACCCAAGGTGGTTGGTTCAAATCCCAGTGTCCCATATGGTCCCCCGTGCCTGCCAGGAGCTGTTTCTGAGCAGACAGCCAGGAGTAACTCCTGAGCACCGCCGGGTGTGGCCCCAAAACAAAAACAAACAAAAACAAAAACAAAAATATAAAATTTCCTGACATTCCTGACTCATCTTTTATGTACCGGGAATAGAACCTAGAATAGATCTTCCCTAGGTACAAGCCAGGTGCATGCTCAACCCACTTGTTTTTCTCACGCCACTAATAGTGGAAGCATCTACTTAATAGACCTTAGAATGTTTTTTGAGCTACACTTGGCAGTGCTCAGGAATTACTCTGGCGGGCGCCGAAACAATACTTACTGATGCCACGGTAGAGCCCTGGTCGGCTGTGTGCAAGGAATGTGAATGAAGAACAAGGGAGTCACTGAACAGCTTAGGAGACTCTATAAATAAGAGGCCAGGCAGTAGGGACAACACAGCGCGCATAGGGCGCTTGCCTTGTCGACCTGTTTGGATTCCTAGCATACCATGTAATTCCCTTAAGTTCCTGAGTGCACTGCCAGGAGTAACTCCTGAGCATCGCCCATGTAGCCCCAAAACCCAAAATTATAATCATTCAAACACAAACTGGAAACACCCGGTTCTAAATGGGGGGGAGGGGAGGCCCAGCTTTGTTCATCTAACATTTTCTGTGTTGTTTCGAAGAGGCGTTCAGGGGGTAGGGATCAATCAACCACTCAACAGGCCTACTTGAAGACTTCTCATTGTTGTGGGCCACTCAAGAATCACTCCTGGCAAGCTCGGGGGAGCATATGGGATGCAGGGGATCGAACCCGAATCGGTCAGGTGCGAGCCAAACGCTAAGACCCCCTTTAAGACATTTCACTCGCTCAACTAAAGCCTCCTCCGGCCGCAGCATCAGCATCCTTGAAGCCTCCTCGGATCCTGGGTACCACCACCACTCCCGGGGCAAGGCTGCTCGGGGCGTCTGGCCGACGCTGACTGCGGGCCAGAGTCTGATCCGGGACGGAGGGCCGGCCCCGGGTCGCCGAAGCACGGCCCCCACCCAGGCCCTTCCCAGGGCGCCGCGCGGCCGAGGCTCTGCTGACAATGGGCGTCGCGGCCGAGAGAAGCCGGCGGCCGGTTCCGGGTTCCGAGTTCCGGGGTCTGAGGCGCTCGGCCCCGCCCCCGGGCCCCTCTCGGATCCCCAAAGAGACCCCTTCTCCCCACGGCCCCGCACGGCCCAGCCCAGCGGCCGGCCGGCCCGCCCCCGAGCCCGCTCGCCAGTCGCTCACCTGCGCCACTACGCGTCCTCCTCGCCTCCCTCCAGAGGCGTCTCGCGCCGACCCACGGCGCCGCCCCCGGCTCGGCTCCGCCCCCGGAGACCGAACCGCTTCCTTCCGGGACCAAGGCCACGCCCCCACGCAGCCGGAACTGCTCCTCTCCGAGCTCCAGGCCACGCCCTTAAGCCGGAACTACTAACCTCCAGGCTCCAGGCCACGCCCCCCAAGCCAGAACAGCTCCATTCTGGGCTCCAGCCTACCCCCTAGAGCCGGAACCCCGCCTCCCTGGGCTCCAGGCCACGCCCACAATCAGCGTATCCGCTCATCTCCGGACTCCAGACCACGCCCCCAGAGCCGTAACCCCGCCTCTCTGGACTCCAGGCCTCGCCCACTAAGTCCACTAAGTCGGAACTGCTTCTCTCCGGGCTCCAGGCCACACCCCCAGAGCCGGAACCCCGCCTTATTGGACTCCAGGCCACCCCCTTCCCCCAAGCAGCCGGAACAGTTCCTATCCGGGCTCCAGGCCACACCCCCAGAGCCGGAACCCCTCCTCTCTGGACCCATCAGCCCACGCCCCCTCTAGCTTCCTCACCACGCCCCCTTGACACAAGCACAACGTCACTTCCGCCAGTCCCGCCGCGGCCGCCTCCTCCGCCGCGCGCCGCTGGAGTCGGCGTCTCGCGAGCGCGCACGGCCGGAGCGTCCCGAGCGTCGGGCGCGCGCGTCGCGGATGACAACAAACTGGTCGTGTGGCGGCTGTGGCGGCGGCTCCAGCCCGACCTCGCGCGCGCCAGGCCCCGCCGCCTGCCCGCGGCCGCTCTTGAAGGAAGAAGAAGCCTCTCCCGGAGCCGTGTAGGATTGATTCTTCGACCTGGGAAGACCCCCCGGGTGTGGGCTCTCTGCTCCGGGCCTTGCGCGATGGGGTCGTCGTCCTGAGGGAGGAGGGACGCCGGGCGCAGGCCGATTACTCGGTGGCCATGGAGGGGCCGGCCCGGGCTTAGGCCCCGTCGGCCGGGACCGAGGCGACACTGTCGGTCGCAGCCTGTGCTGGAACCGCCGGCCGCCGTCACCATGCCGTGGCCCTTCTCCGAGTCCATCAAGAAGCGGGCCTGCCGCTACCTGCTGCAGCGCTACCTGGGCCACTTCCTGCAGGAGAAGCTGAGCCTGGAGCAGCTCAGCCTGGATCTCTACCAGGGCACCGGCTCCCTGGCCCAGGTCCCCCTGGACAAGTGGGTAAGAGCAGCCGGGGGCCCCTGGGCCTGATGTCGGTGGCTGTCACCCCTTGGCGTGGAAATACCTGCTGGTGGGACCCCACTGTGGCCGAACCCGGAGGAACAGGCTCCAGTGTTTTATGGGCAGCAAGTTTGTAGCCAGCACCCTTCCCCCCATGCACCCCATCACGTGTTGCAGAGAAAAAAAAGAAAAGAAAAACCTCATGGAGGCTCTCAGGGACCTTGGATATCCGGTTTTGGGGGTCCCCCCGAGAAGGTGGGACTGCTGACAGCCGGAAAGGAAAGCTAAGAGAATGAACACGCTCCCCCCCCAACTAAGATGTCTGTAGACCAAGTGGGTTCGAGGCCGAGCGTGCCTTACCGCACCGGGTCACTGGCGTTTTGGGGCTCGATGATGTGCTTCCAAGGGATCCTTAGGGTCCCCTGGTTCAGGAGCGGCGCTTGCAACCCCGCACGCTCCTGATGTTGTGGGGTTCTTTCTGCCTGTTGCTTCCCGTGACAGGTCTTGAAAAGCAAGGTGTTGCCAAAGAGCCGAAGCTGCTGCTCGCAGACAGATGTCTGCAAACCTGTTTGCTCCGTCGGAGGGGGCGGAGCTGCCTTCCGGCGTGTACCCCAAGGTGGCCCGGATAGGTTTGGGCTCCCGGGTGCCGAGGTCTTATCCTGCCTGGCTTCGGATCAGAGACCCGTGGGTGGTCATTCCCCCAGTACCTTCGTTTCTTATCTCTTTCCTCCCCTCCCCGCTCCCTTCCTTTCAGGATTTAACTCTGGTTCTGCAACTCAGGAATTGATAACTCCGGGCTCGGGATATCTTATGAGATGCCGGGGGTCAGACTCAGTTCTGCTATGTGCGAGGCAAACACCCCCACCCGCTCTACTTTCTCTGGGGCTCCCCAGCCCTTTATTTTCACACCCGAGCTCGCTGCTCCCTGTGCCGGTTGTTTGGGAGAGTGTAGAAACCTTTCCAGCCTGTGTCTGACGATTCTGAAAGCCTGACTTTACACAGTTTGCGTTCAGAAAAATCACGAACAGGTGTTTTTTTTTTTCCTGTGGTAGTTGTAGGAAATGAAAAAGAAAAAAAAAACACAAAACATTACCCGGGCGAGAGGGAGTGATGGAGGAGGGGAAAGGAGAGAGAACAAACTGCAGGTAGTGATTGCTTTGCACCTGGTAGTATGTTATGGGGTCCCTGGATTAGATCCCTGGCACCATGTGGGGTCCCCTGAGCATCCCCAAGAGTGATTCTTGAGTGCAGAGCCAGGAATAAAGTCCTGAACATTACCAGATGTAGCCTCCCTAAAAGAAAAGAAAAGAAAAGAAAAAACATTCCTCCCATGCTCCTCTGTTTTTAGCTATGGGTAAAGTGTTTAATGTTTGTTTTTGTTGTAAATGTTTTTAATAAAAAAAAAATACTTCCTTAGCCATAGAAACTCGGAGAACTCAAATCATAGTTACAGCTTTTGTGCCCCTGAATTTGTGCATATAAGTTCACAGTATATGTTTTTGTTTGTTTTTGGGTCACACCTGCCTGTGTGGGCCAGGGCTTAATCCTGGCTCTACACTCAGGAACCACTTCTTGCAAGTGCTGCGGGAACCTTGAGGGATTCCTGGGTAAAGCTGGGGTTAACTGCACGCAAAATTCAGTGTTTTACCTGCTGTGCTATCTCCCTACCCCACACAGTATATGAAGGAGCACAATTTTAGCATATGAAGGAGCACAATTTAGCAGCAAGAACTGATTTAAACTAGGTAACTTACTGGACAGGGTTGGTTTTTTGTTTGTTTGTTTTGGGGCCACACCCGGCGGCACTCAGGCTCTGCCTCTGCTGAGAAATCGCTCCTGGACGGCATGGGGGACTATATGGGATGCTGGGATTCAAACCACCGACCGGATAGCATGACAAATGCCCTATGGCTGTGCTATCTCTCCAGCTCCAAATATTTATTTTTTTTTGGTTTTGGGGCCACACCCGGTCGGTGCTCGGGGCTTACTCCTGGCTCTGCACTCAGAAATTGCTTCTGGCCAGGCCCCGGGGGACCATGTAGGATGCCAGGAATCGAACCAGGGTCCCTCTCAGGTCAGCTATGTGCAAGGCAAACGCCCTACCACTGTGCTATCGCTCCGGCTCCTGGGCAGTTTTTAATGGGTTAAAAGACCCCATTACATTTAGTGTCACTTAGGAGTGACTGAATGTTGTGGTTGAGAGAAGTGACATTGGACATGATGGGCCTGGGAAGAATGGGATTCTGAGGCATTATTTGGGGTGGTGGGGCCACACACAGCAGCACTCAGGGTTTACTCTTGGCTCTGTGCTCAGGGGTTATTGTTGGTGGTGCCATCTGGGGTCTGTATATGATGCCAGGATTGAACCCCTGGTTGGCCACATGCAAGTCAAAAATCCCTACCTACTTGGGTCCCGATCAATAGGTGCATTTGAATCCAGAGACTGTGTTTCTGTGCTTCGGTAGTTATGAATGAATAAGCTTAGTTTGAAGGAGGAAGGCAGGAAATTCATAAATTTCTAATGAATTAAATGATTTTGTATGTGTCAGTTTTGTTTTTCCGTTTTTACAAATGAAGTTAAATGCTTTCTCTCCTCACACCGCTAGCTCATGGTGCAGTGAAATTGCAAACATGTTTCATTCTTCAACACATGATTCCATCATTAATTATATGGCTCCACATAAAGGAGCAGATAGTGTTTAATAGTTCATCTCTACTTTAGCGCAGTGTTGGTTTTATTTCTTACAAATCAGATGGGGGTGCTTGTACTTTAGGAGTGTTGGCAGAATAAGTTGGTGAGAGTCATTCTGAAAATTATGGGTTATTCTTACTCCACAAACTAAGCTTTGGCTGTTACTAGTTCACTTTTTAAATTACTATTATTATTCAGTATGCAGTGCTAATGACTTGAGAAGTTGTTTCTTGTTATTTTTGTTTTGGGGCCATACCCAATGATGCTGGTGTGTATGTGTGGTGGGGGATGGAGTGGACAGGATAGCCTACTCTAATCAACTCCCTGTGGTGATCGTGGGGATGCCAGGGTCCCAGCTCCTTCATGTAAAGAATGCATTCAGGGCCGGCGAGGTGGCGCTAGAGGTAAGGTGTCTGCCTTACAAGCGCTAGCCAAGGAAAGGACCACGGTTCGATCCCCCGGTGTCCCATATGGTCCCCCCAAGCCAGGGGCAATTTCTGAGCGCGTAGCCAGGAGTAACCCCTGAGCATCTAACGGGTGTGGCCCGAAAAACAAAACAAAAAAAAAAAACAAAAAAAAACAAAAAAAAAAGAATGCATTCAGACCTTTGATTTTTTTCTCAAACCCAGACTTGAAAATTTCTTTTTTCTTTTTGGGCCACACCTAGTGGTAGTTATCAGTTACTCCAGGGCTTTGCTTTCAGGAATTTCTTCTGGTAGTGCTCAGGGAACCTTATGGGATGTCTGTGTTGGAATAGTGATTGGGCACATGCAAAGCAAGTGCTTTATCTTCCAGCTCAGACTCTAAATCTTAATGTGATACTTAGATATAACTTTAAAAGTTTCAATTCTAAATTTCTCTGTTTTTGACTCTTGATTTTGTTTTTAAAAGTGTCTTACCCACTGCTCAATATGACTGGCTTAAAAAAACCTGTCTTACGTATATGTGTATATGTATATGTACACAGATAGTATTTGGGTCCACATTCAGTGATGCTCAGTACTCCTTTGAGCTCAGTACTTGGCGATTGTTCCTGGTGGTGTTTTGGGGGTAACCGTTTGATGCTGGGGATTGAATTGGGCCTCCTGCACACAAAGCAGACTTTAGCCACTTTTCTGGTCCTTGATTCTTGATGTGAAGGACTTACATGATTGAAAAAAGATTCCTCATAAAGATTCATAGATCCAAATGAAAAATCATTGTCCCTAAGAATATATATTATTGGTTTAGCCCCCATACAAGTATGCCAAGTCTTGTGTGGAAATTGGCTGAGACAGCCCCGTCTTCCTTGATCTTAGTAATCACTCTTGTGAGTTGGAAGGTATTATATATGTGTATAGATGTAAAATATAAATGATCTATATCAACTTTAAATAAATTTATTTTTGGCGGGGCTACACCTGGTGACACTTGGTTACTCCTGGCTATGGCTCAGAAATCGCTCCTAGCTTGGGGGATCATATGGGACGCCAGATGATTGAACCGTGGTCCATTCTAGGTTAGCACATGTAAGGCAGATGCCCTACCGCTTGTGCCACCACTCCAGCCCCTGGAAATTCTGTTCTAATCTAAGTTTTTAGGACAGTCAAATTTGTTTAGTTTGGTTTGGTTCAGGGGCCACACATAGCTGGCTGTGTTCAGGAATTATACCTGTCTATGTGTGATGGGATTATTCCTGGCAGGCTTAGGTGATCATTTGGGGTGCTAGAGATCAAACTGGGTTGACTGCCTGCCAGTCAAGCCCCTTATCTGCGGTACTATCTTTCTAGCCAAGGACATCCAAGTTTTATACCAGTGTTGCTTGATAACTTGGCAAGTTCTTGATTTTGTGATATGGGTGTGGGATAGTTTGGGCCAGGATACATGGGGTTGACCCTGTTTGTTGCTGGGGTGAGAGGGAGGAGGATGGAGCTGGTGTTTGCTTCATGCAGGGCAATTGGATTAACCCCGATAGTGTCTTCTCTCTCTGGTTCCTTGAACATTTGGGGCGGGGGAGAGCACACTTGGCACACTCGGGTTACTCCTGGCTCTGAGCTCATGAGCTCAGGAATTACTTCAAGTGGTTCTTGGGGGGACCGAATAGGATGCTGGGATTAAACTAGTTTTGGCCACATGTAAGGCAAGTGCCCTACCTGCTGTTCTATTGCTCAAGCCCCAACATACCTTTCTTTTTTTGCGGGGGAGGCCTTGGTTTTTGGGTTACACCTGGTGATGCTCAGGGATTACTCCTGGCTCTGCACTCAGGAACCATTCCTGGTAGTGTTCAGGGAACCATATGGAATTCAGAGATTGAACCTGGTTTGGCTGCAATCAAGACAAATGCCCTACCACTGTACTGCCCTTTCCCCTAAACATACCTTAATCTAGTAGAGGGCAATCATATGCACCATTAGTGAGTGCCATACTCGATGCCACATGTTGGGAAATTTTTTTCTGTCCTTAAAGAAGCTCTTGTAAAGCTTCTTGCAGAACTGGTTTCAAGATTATAAATTCCTTAAACTGTTGCTTATCTGTGAAGCTCTGTATCATTCCTTCAAATCTGAATGATAATCTAGCTGAAGAGAGTTCTTGGGGAGGTGTTCATTTTGTTGTTTTTGTATTTTATCCCTCCATTCACTTTTGGCTCTTAGTGTCTCATTTGATAGATCTGCTGTAAATCTTAGGGGCTTTCTTTGGATGTAAATTCCTTTTTTATCTTGCTGCTTTCAATATTTTGAACACAATATGTCTTGCAGTTGGGTCTATTTCCATTAGGGCCTCTTAGGCCTCACAGATCTTGGTTCCAGTAATCCTTTTTTTTTTTTTTTTGTTTTTATTTTGGGTTTTTGGGCCACACCCGGCGTTGCTCAGGGGTTATTCCTGGCTGTCTGCTCAGAAATAGCTCCTGGCAGGCATGGGGGACCATGTGGGACACCAGGATTCAAACCAACCACCTTAGGTCCTGGATTGGCTGCTTGCAAGGCAAATGCAGTTGTGCTATCCCATTCTAGTAATCCTGAACTCTGGAAAGTTCTTATCAATGATTGCTTTAACTATTGTTTCTTCATCACATTTGCCTTCCTTTTCTTCAGGGACTTCTTACATTGTTCCTCTTGAACTCATCTCACAGTTCTCTGATTCACTGTTCATTTCTTTTCAGACTATTTTCCACCTTCTGCCGTTTCCTCCTCATCTTGGAATGCCTCAGTCTTTTGCTCAGCTTCTTTTATCCTGCTGTCCAGAGCTCCTATTGACTTTATTTTTCTATCACCATGTTCTTCATTTATGTCATTTCTGACCAAAGTAGTTTTTTCATTTCGCCTCTCCTACTTGCTCATGCTTTGCTCACTACTTGTGCTATTGTTTCATTGAACACCGTCATTATAGTGTCACTAAAGACTTGATGTTTGTATTAGTATTATGTGATATTATTTTTGCTCATTGAGTTTGGTGGGTTCCTATATGGTTTCCTATTTGATTTTCTAGTGTTCCTACTGTGCTGGGGTGAGTTTTTGTGTTTAGTTTCTGTTTGCTCTGCAGGTCTTCACCAAATAACATGAAGACTAGATTCACTCAGCATATAATTTGCTGAGTACACTTCAGGAGCTGTGGTATGAGCCCTTAATAAGGTGCAGCCCGGGTGTGGAGCTTCTGGACCCTCTCGGTTCAGAATAGGCCCAGTGATGTTGATTAGAAGCCCTGTCTCCACTTGGCTGGTAGAGCTGCAGCAATGACTTCTTTAACCGCTGTTTTTTGCCGAATTAGCCTGCCTGTGCTTCAGGGAGTATGATGATTATTTTTTGTTTGTTTTTGGTTTTTGGGCCACACTCAGCGGCACTTAGGAGTTACTCCTGGCTCTGCACTCAGAAATCACAGGCTTGGGCAACAATCATATGGGACGCCAGGATCAAACCTGGGTCAGCCGCATATAAGGCAAATATCCTTCCCCCTGTGCTATCGCTCCGACACCATGATGATTTTTTTTTTTTTTGGACCATACCCGGTGACACTCAGGAGTTATTCTTGACTATGTGCTCAGAAATCACTCCTGGGCCCGGAGAGATAGCACAGCGGTGTTTGCCTCGCAAGCAGCCGATCCAGGACCAAAGGTGGTTGGTTTGAATCCCGGTGTCCCATATGGTCCCCCGTGCCTGCCGGGAGCTATTTCTGAGCAGACAGCCAGGAGTAACCCCTGAGCAATGCCGGGTGTGGCCCAAAAACCAAAAAAAAAAAAAAAAAAAAAAGAAAAAAAAGAAATCACTCCTGGCTTGGGGGACCATATGGGACACAGGGGATCGAACCACCATCCATCCTAGGTTAGCGCATGCAAGGCAGACACCCTACCGCTTGCGCCACCACTCCGGCCTCACCATGATAATTCTGATAGTATTTGTTCCTCTTGAACTCATCCCATATTTCTCTGTTAATGCTGTTCATTTTTTTCAGACTATTTTCCACCTTCTGTTTCCTAGTGATTTCCTCATCTTAGAATTGAGCACCTTGATCTTTTTACTCAGCTGCTGTTATTCTGTCATTCAGATCTTCTGTTGATGTTTGTTTGTTTGTTTGGGGGTCACACCTGACAGTGCTCAGGCTTTATTCCTGGCTCTACACTCATCATTGCTCCAGGTGGATTTGGGGGACCATATGTGATGCTTGGATTAGTTCTGGCTTAGCTCTCGAATCTGGGTTTGCTCATACAGTGTAAGCTCCCTTCCCACTATAGTATCACGCGGGCTTTCTATTGACTTTTTTGTCTTCTATCCTGCCATTTATTTCAGTCATTTTCGAGTGCCATTTCATTTCTATTCTTATCCTTTCTTGGGCTTTGCTGACCAGCTGTGCCATCATTTCTTTGAGTTCATCAAACATTTTTATGTAGAGTCAATAAAATTGTTTTTAAGTAGGTTGGGAGTGTTTGTGCTGTCACACTGTATGGTTCACTCCTTAAACTTAGTGAGCTTTCAAGTGTTTCCCCTAGTGATTTTCCAGCATTCTTGGTGTGCTAGGTGTCAGTCTGAATAGTTAGACCCCCTGGAAGAAGCTGAGGGACTAGGCTGGGGTTGTTTTCGTCCATCTCCCCAACATGAATAACAGGAAGTGTAACTGAGCAGCAAGTAATTTGCTGAGTAGATCTGGCACTTCAGGAGTTGTGGGCCCACTAATATGGCACAAGTTAGGTGTGGTGGCTGCAGGAACCCAGCTAGAATGCAGGGGCTCTGCTTCCCGCCCCTGTGCGCTTTGTGATGCCAGCCAGAGCAGCAGATCTCCCTGGCAAGAATAGCCCAGTAGCAAGCTCAAGTTTAGCTGGAAAAATTTAAAGCTTTCCCACCTGTTCCTCCACATATTAGTTTTTTTTTTTGTTGTTGTTGTTGTTTTTTTTTTTTTTTTGGTTTTTGGGTCACACGGCAGTGCTCAGGGGTTCTACTGGCTCTACGTTTCTTCATTCAGAAATCGCTCCTGGCAGGCTCAGGGTGGGGGTTGGGTGGGGGGACGGACCATATGGAATGCGGGGATTCGAACCACCGTCCTTCTGCATGCAAGCAAACGCCCTACCTCCATGCTATCTCTCAGGCCCCACATATTAGTTTTTTAGTAAATCTTTTCTTCTCTTTTAACAGAAATGTTACCATTTTTATTCATCAAAGCAACATATTTAAATTACTGAATTTGGGTCTAAGAGATAGAGTGCTTGCTTTGTAGGTTTGCTTTACTACTTCCCTCTGCCCCCGCAGACCCTCCCCTCCACCCCCCAGTTCCATCCGAGGCACCCACATGGCCCCTGAACCCTGCCAGTCATATTCCCTGAGCATAAAGCTAGGTGTAAGCCTCGAGCACAGCCAGCTATGGTTCTCCCCTCCCCCCAAAAAACCAGTTGAGTTTCTTGAAAAGAACTAACAAATTGTTAGTCTAGGAGGCCAAAGTGATGATTAAAATAAAGTAACAAAATCAGTTTGCAATTCAGTCCAAAACAGAACAATTTCATGTTTCTGTTCTAGGGATTGATTTAAATTCTGTCCCTTGATAGCCCACAGCCCCTTACCTCTGCATGTAGTGATATGCTTTAGTAGTCTGAGTCTTTGTCTTTGCAAAGGTTTGAAAACAAGCATGGCTTTTAATTAAATCAATGATTTAGATAGTGTTGCAAAGTACATTTAACTTTGGTGTTTGGTTGTTTTTTTTTTTTTTTTGGCTACCAGTGCCTCCTGATGAATCATACATTACTCACATAATGGTGGCATATTCATTGTTACCAGCTTTAACTTTGGCGACAAATCTAGCCTTCTCCATTGCTCTAAGACAGAATTTCACTGAAAATCATGTCAGTGTGCATGCGCCTGTGTGCTCAGGAATTATTCCTGGCCAGGACTTGGAACTATAGGCTGCAAGGGATCTATCCTGGGTCAACTGAGTACTAGGCAAACCCCCTACCAGCTGTGCTATGACAGAATTCATTGGCTTATAGATACAATATATCTTCCTGCCTGGGGTGCTTTTCAAGAAGGCTACAAAACAAGTCCTCTTATTTGCTTCCTTCATAAATGAAACTTGCAAAAGTAACAAGCATTCCATGTTTGAATGATCAGTTGTTTCATCTAACCGGATCGCAAACTTTGGACTTTGCTTTTAAGCCTGCTAGGAAGCTTTTGAAAGTGGCCATTACTAATTTTTAGAAACAGAGTCATCCAAAGGAATTTCACAATTTTTACCCCTATATTTCCCCCAAGAACTATTCCTGACATTTTTAAGTTTTTTTATTTATTTTATTTTATTTTATTTTTTTTGGGTCACACCCGGCAGTGTTCAGGGATTACTCCTGGCTGTCTGCTCAGAAATAGCTCCTGGCAGGTACGGGGGACCATATGGGACACTGGGATTCGAACCAACCACCTTTGGTTCTGGATCTGCTGTTTGCAAGGCAAACGCCGCTGTGCTATCTCTCTGGGCCCAATTTTTTAAAATTTTTTATTTACTTTTTTGGTCTTGGGTCACACCTGGCAGCGCTCAGGGGTTATTCCCGGCTCTATGCTCAGAAATCGCTCCTGGCAGGCTTGGGATGTGGGATGCCGGAATTTGAACCACTGTTCTGCATGTTAGGCAAACGCCCTACCTCCCTCCACGCTATCTCTTCGGTCCCATCCTGACATTTTTAATAGCAACAAGTAATGTGAATGTCTATCTCTTAAGACTTTTTAGTTTTTGCAGTTAAACACATTTCATAAAATGCAAGTAAATACCTTAGATTAACAGTAACAAAGAGTTTTGAGAAAACTATTACTGTTAATAAAAAGCATTTGTTTTTGAAAAGTTTTTTTTTTTAATGAAAAACAGTTTCTAGTAGCTTTTAAAGGTCCTTCCAAATTTCCTTTGGTTTATTTCAGTATGTATGCTCTTTGGTATTAAGATATTTTTAGTTTTTTTGGTTTAATGTTCTTGCCAGCCAAAACTTCTTACTAATTAGTAGAGATTTTCCACCCCATCCTGGATATTAGAAGTAAATTCACAGTAAAAATACAATTCAACATAGTTTCTTATTTTTGTCAGTTTTGTTTACTCCAACCTGGTAGTTGACTGCCACATAGCCAACAAAATTTTTGTGGCTTCTGTCTGAATTTAGCCTCTTATCTATAATTGCAAATCTTATTCAAAAATATAAATAAAGGGCCTGGAGAGATAGCACAGCGGCGTTTGCCTTGCAAGCAGCCGCTCCAGGACCAAAGGTGGTTGGTTTGAATCCCAGTGTCCTATATGGTCCCCCGTGCCTGCCAGGAGCTATTTCTGAGCAAACAGCCAGGAGTAACCCCTGAGCACTGCCGGGTGTGACCCAAAAAACAAAACAAAACAAAACAAAAAAAATATAAATAAATATTACTAATAGTTTCTCTAATCTAGCTTTCTTTAGTTATTGAAATTAGGTTTGCTTATATTTAATTTAAAATGTTGAGGTTCACATGAATGCATACAAGGATGATGATACAGAAACATAATTAAAAGGGCTTGTGTTGGATTCACTTTGGTTGGGGTGGGGTGGGCCAAAAAAAAAAAGGGCTTGTGTTGGTGGGGGGCAGGGTACTCATGGGGCTCATATCCAGGCATCGTGCACAAATCCATATGCTCCAGCCTCATTATTAAAGAATTTTTTGGGGGGGTCAGGGGTTTTGGGCCACACCTGGCAGTATGCAGGGGTTACTCCTGGCTCTCCTCAGAAATGACTCCTGATAGGCTCCTGATAGGCTCTGGAGGATAATATGGGATGCAGGAGATTGAACCCTGGTCAGCTGCATGCATTGCAAATGCCCTACCTGCTGTGCTATTGTCCTGGCCCCTTAAAGGACTTTTGATAAGACATATTCAGTCTTATTTTTTCCATAATCAGACTTTGTTTCCAGAAGAGCAGAAAACTTTGTGCACTTAAACCTACTAATTCTTCACTTACAGTAGTCTAGAATCTTAGCTCAGTGTTCCTGGCAGTGTGTGTTGGCATTATGTGATGCCGTCATGTGCCGTGCAAAGTGCAAGCGTTGTTTGTTTGGAACCAAGGCTGCCACGGACCAGTGCTTCACAACCCAGGCAAGCACAGCCTGCAGTACTTCCTAGGCACTATGCGTTTGACTTGAAACTGACTTTTGGTCATTTCATGACCATCTTCACCAGTGCCAAATTTTTTGGTGACCCCTCCATTCCTACTGAACCACTCTTAAATCTGCACTGGAGACACAGCCTCCAGTTTAAGAGACTTGTGCAGTGATCCTAGAGAGAAATTACTTAGGGTAGAGCATAGGCCTTGCACATGCCTGACGGGGGTTCCATCGCTGGCACCTTCTAAGGGCCCCTTTTCTTTGCCAGGAGTAAGCCATGAGCACTGATGGGTGTGATCAGTTCCCCCAAACAAACAAGCAGAAACAAGGGGAGAAGAAACTTGGGCATATACTACTAACAGTTGGTAGCCTTTTGTCTTCTCATAGTGGCTGGCAATTGAGAATTCTGAGTGCAAAGTTACTTGTTTTGAGTTGCGACGACTGGTAGGTTGATAAGTAAGGAAATCTTCACAGAGGTTCAACAAGCCAGAGGCAATTTCTGAGCGCAAAGCCAGGAGTAAGCCCTGAGCGTCAAACGGGTGTGGCCCAAAAACCAAAAAAAAAAAAAAAAAAAAGAAGAAGTAGTCAGTCAAATTCAGGGTCTTGGGTGGTCATCTGATAGTAAAGATACCCATATTGTAAAGGTTGTTGTCTAAATACTCTTTAGGATACTTTGGTATCATTCTAGTGTTGTTTTTTTTTTTTTTTTTACTCAGTTACTTATAAGAAACAATACTGTTATTACTCCTGGCTTTACTTAGGGAATCACTCCTGGCTCTGCGCTTAGGGAATCACTTGTAGCAGTCTTACAGAACCAAAAGAGTACCTGACATTGAACCCAGTCTGGCTGTGCCTAAGGCAAACACTACCCACTCTACTATCTTTCTGGCCCATTGTGTGTGTTTACTTTTTAATTTCAAGACTGATGTTTGTTGCAAAAATTCTTTTCAAGAGAAAAATACATATATGTGTATGTCAATATGTTTGTGTCTGTTTCCCTTTATATAAACGTACAGCATATGCAGCAGGTAATCTTATCTCTCAAAGTTAACAACTGAGTACCAAAAGTTCTTACTTTTAATTTTGGAAATAATGAAATAAGCAGTTCTGACTACTTTTTATTTTTTGGGTCTCAAAAGAGGAAGTAGTGTCATTCAGATTTTGTGGGGGAGGTTTGGGCCACACCCGGCTGTCCTCAGGGGTTACTCCTGACTCTGTAATCAGGGGACCATATGGGATTCCAGAATCAAACCTGGGTCTGTCTTGGGTTGGCCATGTGCAGGGGAAATGCCCTGCCACTGTGCTATTGCTCTGGCCCCCATTCATATTTTTCCTTTTAAAATTAATCTGGGAAAATGAGAACACCAGTAAACGGATGTATGTTGCACAATGTACTAGTTTTACTGAGATGGGAAAGAATAAATTAGGGAGTAAATAAGCCCCACCTCTACCCCCTCATTTGTGCCTTACCCCAAAGCCAAGGGCAGATGCAAGTAGAGGAGAAAGGAAGGGAAGTGAAAATGAGCAAGACTAACTTCAGTATATTGACTTGGGGACCTTCACGACAAACTTAGCAGGGGCTGGAGTGATAGAATGGAGGTAGGGCGTTTGCCTTGCATGCGAAGGAAGATGGTTTAAATCCTGACATATGGTCCCTCTGAGCCTGCCAGGAGCGATTTCTGAGCATAAAGCCAGGAGTAATCCCTGAGCGCTGCCGGGTATGACCCTGAAACCCAAAACCCAAAATCCAAAACCAAAAAAAAAAAAAAAAAAGACAAACTCAGCAGGTAGTAAGAGCTTGAGAATCAGCTGAGGATGATCCAATAATTGGAATTTCTCAGTGGTGACTCCAAAGCTGGTAGGGCTTAGAGGTGCATGAGAGGGAGGTAGTTGTCTTTCAGAAAGAACCTCTGTAGATCAGCGCACAGGCAATCTGTTTTATATAACAGTAACATTTATGTAACAGTCTGGAAAAGTGATTGGAAGCATGCATGGTGTTGCAGAGGTCAAGTTCATGTAGAATTCCAAAGAAAGAAATGGCTGTAGGAATTAGGTGGACGAAAGTTCAAGGAAGCTTGTTCATTGCGTTTGTAACTAGCATGCAGAGCAGGTTCAGGATTCACAATGATTAGAGGACTCGAAGGCTGACTAGTTTGTGGCTGGAGCAGCCATGAGGACCTTGAGCACTGAGGTGATGACTAGAGGGGTGTGAGTCAGTGAGTTCCCAGTGTTTTGGTTTACTGGGAAGATAATAAACACTTCCCAGCTCTGTCAAGTTTGCTGGGTGTTTTGATACACATTTTGTTGCTTTCCGTTGTTTTCTGTTGTCATCTTGCTTGATGGTTAAGTAATTTACGATGGGTTAGTACTTAGTAAGCAGTGCAGCAGGATTACACAACTTTTTTTTTTTTCTTTTTTTGGGGGGTGGGGGTTTATACCCCACAATGCTTAAGGATGATTCCTGGCTCTGCTCTCAGAAATCACTTCTGGCCATGCTCAGGGGACACTCTTTGTGATGTTAGGGATTGAATCTTGCATGTTAGAGCATGCAAGGCAATTGCTCTACATCCCTCCAGCCCCACATATGTGTCTTTCTTTTTCTGTATTTCTATTCTTTACATTAGCGCAGAAGACCCAAGAAACCCTAACTTCTCCAGCCATAGTAACTTCAGTCACCTGTGGGGTTTGCTGGGCTGAAGACTCTGGCCCCTACATTCTAAAGACCACATATTCTCTGTAGGGAAAAAACTTTTAAAAAAGGTCTTTATTTAGGGGCCTGAGTAATAGTACAGTAGATAGGCTATTTACTTTGCATGTGGCATGTGGCCAGCGTGGATTTGATCCCCAGCATCCTACTTGGTTTCCTGAGTCTACCTTGCGTGATTCCTGAGTGCAAAGACACAAGTAATCACTGAGTACTGCCAGGTGTGGCCCACAGAGCAAAAAAGAAAAAAAAACAAACATTAAAAGAAAAGAGGTGTTGGTGTTGGGGCTGGAGTGATAGCATTGCACGCAGCCCACCCAGGTTGTATTCCCGTAATTTCATATGGTCCCCCAAGCCTGGCAGGAGTGATTTCTGAACACAGAACCAGGAGTAACACCTGAGCACTGCCAGATGTGGCCCAAAAAACAAACAAAAAAAAGGTCACTCCCATTCTGTGCCAGGTGGGGTGTGGCTTTAGGGCCCTGGAATTATCCAGAAAATGGTGCTGGGATTTCAATCTAAAATATTTTCACCTGTATATTTTGACTATGTAAACTTAAAATAGTTTTAGAGGGTAAATTTCATTGTAATTGTTTTGTCTTCCCCTAATTTTATCGATTTGCATTTTCTTCCTGAAACTGCCCAGCTTTGAGAGGACAGTTTCACACCACTCTGGAAAGTTCACAGCCCGTTCTGTAGTGCTGGTGTCAGATCACTGTTCTGGTGGCCACTCAGCCCACTTCCTTGCTCTCCCTTATCCTTTGCTAGTCGCCATTGTTTCCGAGTTTAGTCATTCTTTATGTTGTGTTTTGCGAGCTCATCTACTTCAGTTATTCAGAGCCCATGCAGGAGTGAGAGCATCCTGCGATTGTTTTCTGCTTCCTGATGGCGTTTCCCTTGGTTCCATCACCTCATAATTCACATGTTTCATTGTGCTGTTTTCCCTCTGGGCTCCTAGAAACCCACCAGTGTCCTGTTGAAAATGAATGAACAAACTCTTCGTTAATGTTTCTAGATTTAGGACCCAGCACTGGCGCTCAACAGTAGAGCACTTGCTTTGTGTGGGTGAGGCCCAGCTGTAGGTACGTGTGTAACACAAACACACAAGTTCAGTGACGTTTCTTTCCTTATTAAACTCAGGTATTCATCACTGATGAATACCTGTTTTAGGGGTGGGGGGTGGGTTTTTGGATCACACCTGTGACTCGGGTTATTCCTGACAGTCTTGGTGGACCTTATGGAATGCCAGGAATCAAACCGGGGTCCGTCCTGGATTGGCCATATGAAAGGCAAACTTCCTACCCACTGTGCCATCGCTCCGGCCCCATCATCATTGATCTTATACACACACATGTGCGCATGCACACACACAAAATATCTGTTGGTGCGGCGGGGGGGGGGGGGGAGTGTCGAACCAGGGTTGGCCTCATGCAATTAATTCAAGCACTTTATTCCTTGTACTAGCTCCCCAACCCTGTTTGCCTTTTACTTCACAGTTTACTTTGCAGATTATTTTTCCTAGCCACTTTCTTAAAAATTTTTTTAATCAGAATCTTTGGCCATTTTACACCAAAGGCCATCTGTCCTCTCTTGCTTTCATTCCCATCTCTATGTGCATGGCACCCTTCTGTATTTTTCTAGCCTACATAACTTCTTGATCCCTAACCAAAATAGCTGGCTGCTGCCCCTTCTTCAGCCTTGTTATGACTGTAGGCAAGTGACTGTAGCACCTTCTCCTAGACAGACAGACAGACAGACAGACACACACACTCTCTCTCTCTCTCTCTCTCTCTTTGCTCTTTGTTCTCTCTCAGCCACTTATCCTCCCCTTAACCTTCCCCAGGACTTCCTGTTGTGTTACAGTAAATACATCTTTATCCATCTGAGCACTTGTCTATGCCTCACCCTCGGGCTCATTTTTCATTCCTGCTCTGCCCCTCCTGCTAAAAGTTTATTTATTTTTGTTGTTATGAACTATATGTCCGTCTCTAGCTATTTTCAGTTTCACTATCCTGGCCAAATAAGTGCTTTGGTTTCTTTTTCTTTTTCTTTTTTTTTTTTTGGTTTTTGGGCCATACTCGGTAACGCTCAGGGGTTACTCCTGGCTATGTGTTCAGAAGTCGCTCCTGGCTTGGGGGGCCATATGGGACACCGGGGGATCGAACCTTGGTCTGCCCTAGGCTAGCGCTGGCAAGCAGACACCTTACCTCTAGCGCCACCACACCGGCCCCGCTTTGGTTTCTTTATTTTGGGGCCACATTAAATCTGGGTCACACCCAGCAATGTCTCTGGTTCTGCATGCAGGAATTACCCCTGATGGTGCTTAGAGTGCCATGTGGGATGCCCAGGACTGAACCTGGGTCAGCTATGTGGAAGGAAATTGCTCTACCCTCTGTACTATCTCTCTGGCCTCTTCTAGGTTCTGGTTTATGTGCAGATGGCCCAGTGGAATGTGTTCCTCTCTCCTACAATTCCTAGTTCCTGATACACGTATGAACATCTTCAGCGTCTTTTTTTTTTTTTTTTTTTTTTTGTTTCGTTTCTTTGGGTCACACCTGGCAGCACTAGGTTTACTCCTGGCTCTGCTCAGAAATCGCTTCTGCCAGGCTCGGGATTTGAACCACCGTACTTACGCGTCTAAGGCTGTGCTATCTCTCCGGCCCCGTTTTTTTTTATTTTTAGCGTCTTTGAATGAATGAAAGACTGCGTTCTTGTGCTTGTGATTTCAACATGTGCTTGGTTTTTCTCTTTAGTGTCTCAATGAGATCCTGGAGTCGGCGGATGCACCTTTAGAAGTCACCGAAGGATTCATACAGTCCATTTCGCTCTCAGTTCCATGGGGCTCCTTGCTACAGGACAATTGTGCACTGGAAGTGAAAGGGTTGGAGATGGTTTTCCGGCCTAGACCCCGACTAGGTAGGCGTGTTAGAGATTTCTGACTTATTTCTACTTTTATTCTACAGCAATTGCAGTAACCTAATTTCATCAAATTCAGTTTTTTTAGCTTTGTAATTTATTGGTGAGGTTTTCTGTAACTAAAATGTTAGGACTTAAACCTACACAGGGCATGTAATTGTATTATTCAAGTATTTTTTTTGTTGACTTATGAGAATTTTAGTACGTAGATAATTAATTTTGTTATAAATTATCTAAAGTGACTTGTCTTTTAATCATTTGAAATACTGTGCCAAAGGGAATAAGGGAGTTCTTAGATATAAAAGGGAAATAATAAAAGGCTACTATGTCTTCAGACACAGGGTTGGGTTTGAAGGGATCCTCTATTGGTCAAATCTGGGAAAATATGTGTATCACAAAGAATAATGACAATAAAGCACTTTAACGAAATTGAACGAACCTTTAGTTCACATTGTAAAAAAAAAAATAGGTCTGGGAGAAGGGAAAACTCTTTACTATAGGTATTTACTATACCTATTTGTAAATGTAGAGAAAATGATAGACTATCACTGTATTTTCAACCACAATAGTAAAAACTCAATTTGAACTAGACTCATCTACTAATATTTATTTAAAGGTTTTAAAAGACCTAAATAATTGAGGGGGGGCAGAGTTGGTCCACATTCATCTGTGCTCAGAGAGCACTCCTGGCAGACTCGGGAGAACCATATAGGGCATTGAGGATTGAACCCAGGTTGGCTGCATATAAGCCTGCCCTCTATACTATCTCTAGCTCCTGGACTTAAATACTTAAGACCATATCCAGAAAAATTAAAGATATTTTCAAAAAATAAAAGATTTCTTTCTAGAGACTGTTGAGCCACTATTATAATTGAGTCATCAAACTTAGTTTTATTATTGAGTCAAAGTGACAAAATGTGAAGCTTGATATTATGATGACACAGTATCCATTATATACTGTTCCTACTAAAAGTTTGTAATCTGGATCAAGGAAAGCAGTCAGATAAATTAAAAATAAATGCTACAAACTGGTGGTTAGTCTCAAAAATGTCAGCAACGTGAGCTGGCACTTGAGTACAGAGTTTAGGGCACTTATTTTGCATTTAGCTGACTTCAGATTTGATTCCCAGCATCCTGTTTGGTCCCCTGACCAAAGGGCAGTTAAGTACAAACACAAAGGAGTAAATCGTAGTGCAGAGCCTGGAATAACCCCTGAGCATTGCTAGGTGTGGCCCCAAAAACAAAAACAAAGAAACAAGCATAAGTACCTGCAATATAGCTTAAAGGGCTAAGGCATTCTTTGCACAGGGAACCTGGGTTGGGTCCCTGAGCACTGAACTGCAAGTAGCCCTTGTCCCTCACTGTGTTTGGACTCCCAAAATGAGAAAAACAATATTAGTGTCATGAAAGATAAGAAAAGTAGATTAACAAGACAAAAGACATTAAAAAATTGTAGCGTGTGTACTGTTTGAGGTGTGTGTGTACATGTGTGTGTGTACATGCATGTGCGATCTCCACACAGTGATGTATTGATGTATTTATTGATATATTATGTATGTATTGATGTAAATATTAATGTATTTATAAGCCAGTGAAGTCATGATTATTTTATTTATTTATTTTTCGTTTCTAGACCACACCCGGCAGCTCTCAGGGGTTACTCCTGGCTTTGCTGTCAGAACTTACTCCTGAGACCTGGGCCAGAGAGATAGCACAGCGATAGGGCATTTGCCTTGCAAGCAGCTGATCCAGGATGGACCGTGGTTCAAATCCCTACATCCCACATGGACCCCCTGTGCCTGCCAGGAGCGATATCTGAGCAGAGTCAGGAGTAACCCCTGAGTGTGACCGGGTGTGACCCAAAAAGCCAATATATATTACTCCTGAGACCAGAGCCATAACACAGTGGTAGGGCATTTGCTTTGCACGCAGCCAACCCAAGATGATTCCGGCATCCCATATGGTTCCCCAAGCCTGCTAAGAGTGATTTTTGACCGCAGAGCCAGGGGTAATCCCTGGGTGCTGCCTGGTGTGGTCCCCCCAAAAAAAGATCAAAACAAAGCAGAAATCACATCTTTATATTGAATATTGGTTATCTATATATAGAAATTCTTACTCATAATTTGGTATTTCACAAAAATATTTATATATCCTTCCAGCTATGGGAAATTTTCCTACAGAAAAGAAAATGTATTTTCTTTAGGAAGTATTACATAAAAAGGGCTTTGAATTTGGTCTGGGAAGACAATGAGCCTTGGGATCTCTTAAGGGAGCTTAAGAAGTGTGTCTGACAATTCAGTGCTTAGGGCCTGTGGTGGTGTTGAGGGCCACAAGGTCACTGAACAGGCAAGAGCTTCAGCCCTTTGAGATCAAACCTGAGGCCTTACAAATGCAAGGCCTGAATTCCAGACCTTTGAGATCGATCTTGAGGCCAAGACTCAGCTCTAGCTCTTTGAGCACTGTCTTCTGGGCCCTCTCAGTTGTTCTGAGTAATGTCAAAGGTGTCGTGGCATCCTCTGATGATCAGCTGGGAAGGATGTCTCTCACTGCTCACAGCTATGCTCTCCTAGTTGGTCTCCATCTATATTGACCGCTAAAGCTGAGGTCAGCTGCTCCTTCTGTAACATTCAGATCACTTCCTTTGTCTGCACAAATGAACCTCTCTTAACTCAATGGTTTCCCATGAATTCTTCTTAGAAGTCTTACTTCTTGAGCAATATTGTTGGCTCTTTGCGAGCAGAATTTATGACCTTCAATTTTCTCTCTCTTCTTTTTGGGTCAGCTAACTCACAGTGGTCTACAATTCAGATCTGGCCTGTCACCTATTTTTAGAAATAATGTCCTATTGGCCTAGCTCCTTGCTCATTATTTATTCTCTATGGGTGCTTTTGCATTAGTGGGAGAAAGTTGAATCTTGTAGCGCTAAAGAGATCATATTGCCTTTTAAGCCTAAAAGATCTTACTTTCAGAACCTTTATGGGAAAGTTTATTGATCCCTGGTCGAAGGAGTTTAGAATTGGCATGTGGTTAAATAAATACTTCTTCAAGGAATACATGAATTGGTGCCTGCCTTTCATGTAATGAGAATATATATTTCTTTTTTTTTTTTTTTTGTGGTTTTTGAGTCACACCCGGCAGTGCTTAGGGGTTATTCCTGGCTCCAGGCTCAGAAATTGCTCCTGGCAGGCACGGGGGACCATATGGGACGCCGGGATTCGAACCCATGACCTCCTGCATGAAAGGCAAACGCCTTACCTCCATGCTATCTCTCTGGCCCTGAGAATATATATATTTCTAGACTTTTATTTATTTATTTATTTATTTATTTATTTATTTATTTATTTATTGTGATCTGATTTAATTGGTTTTCTTTCTTTTTATAAGGTGGTGCTTAAATTACAAGAGTAAAGTTATAAAATATTGTATCCCTGGATTATATTCAGTATGGGGGATTAAGAATGTATTTCTTTGATTGTATTTAAGAAATGAAATTTTTGTAGATAATAAATTATTTAGAATTAATTTATGTTTTCTGCAGCAACTGGTTCTGAGCCTATGTATTGGTCAAGTTTCATGACCAGCAGTATGCAATTGGCCAAAGAATGTCTTAGCCAGAAACTAACAGATGAACAAGGAGAAGGAACTCAGCCTTTTGAAGGACTTGAAAAGTTTGCGGAAACCATCGAAACAGGTTTGGCACATAAAATTTATTTATTTTGGGGCCTATATCCAGCAGTGCTCAGAGCTTAACTCCTGCCCTACACTCAGGGATTACTCCAGGAAGTGCTCAGGGGACCATATGTAGTGCCAGGCAGCTGCCCTACTCACTACTACCCAACTACAGGCAACTGCCCTAGCCACTGTACTATCACTCTGACCCTTAATTTTCTTTTAGATTTAGTCATCTAATACTGTCACTTAGCAGATGCTATATGAGGAAAAATTTTTTGGAGCGATTCTCTTTGTTTTGGGGCCGTGCCGAGGTGCTTAAGAGTTATTCCTGGATCTAGTTTTTGTTGTTGTTTGTTTTTTGGGTCACACCCAGCAGTGCTCAGAGATTACTCCTGGCTCTGTGCTCAGAAGTCGCTTCTGTAGGCTTGGGGGACTATATGGAATGTCAGGATTCGAACTGGGGTTCGTCCTTTTTGGGCCACATGCAAGGCAAACACTTTACTGCTGTGCTATCGTATCGCTCTTGCCCCCTGGATCTGTTTTTAGGAGTGATCCCTGGTGGTGCTCACTGACTGGGTCATTTGTGATGTGGGGGATTTGAAAGGGGGTTGGTAAGATGCAAGGCAAGTGCCATTAGGCTTGTATTGTAAAGTATCTCTCTAGTCTCAGTAAGAGGGGGCTTTAAATGCATTCCCACTCTTCAGAATTTTAGAGTTGTGGTTATCTTGTTTTTCATTTTTATTTTTTGGTTTTGGGGTCATACCGAGTGCTTGGAGGCCCACACAATGCCAGTGATTGAACTGGGCTTCCTAAATGCAGATCATGAGCTCTAGTTCTTGCAGACATATTCCTGGCACTAATATTGAAGTGATTTTAATTTGGTTTCTGACGTTTTCTCATTTCTACTTTCAATCCTCTTCTTTCTTTCGTTTTTTTTTTTTTTTGGGTGACACCTGGCAGCGCTCAGGGGTTACTCCTGGCTCTATGCTCAGAAATCGCTCCTGGTAGGCTCAGGGGACCATATGAGATGCCAGGATTCAAACCACTGACTTTCTGCATGCAAGGCAAACGCTTTACCTCCATGCTATCTCTCCGGTCCCTAATCCTCTTATTTCTTACCTTTGGTCATTCCATGGTTTCTTTGAGCTCTTTGAATAGTCTCCAGCCTTCCTCTCAACAGTCTTTATCAGAGAGACTATATAGATGGCTGGTACCTACTGGATCTGCAGAGCTACCATTTTCATTCTATAAGCATGATGGTGTTCTATGTTGTTTCCCCGTTATGTCCTTTGCAGTGTAATGTTTTCTACATATTGTGCTGGGGCTCATTGGCTAGAGGATATGTGTGCAGAGAAGCCATATTCTTTTTTTTTTTTTTTTTGTGTGTGTGTTTTTTGGGTCACACCCGGCAGTGCTCAGGGGTTATTCCTGGCTCCAGGCTCAGAAATTGCTCCTGGCAGGCACGGGGGACCATATGGGACGCCGGGATTCAAACTGATGACCTCCTGCATGAAAGGCAAATGCCTTACCTCCATGCTATCTCTCCGGCCCCGAGAAGCCATATTCTTCTCAATTGACAGGTCTAGCTGGGTCCCTTATGGACTGTGGCAGGCACCGCTTGTTGCCACTTGGGGAGATGTGGGGAGCTCACCACGGTGCTGGTTGGCTGTCCTTCTGGATCCCCTATTTTACTTTATTTTTTGGAGGACTGGTATTGGTCTGTATCTGTCAGTAATTGGGCTACCTGGGTACTTGAAGGATTGAACCTGCTTCAGCTGCATGCAAGTTTTGTTTCAGTTTTTTCTCCTTGAACTCAAGGCTATTTTCGATGTCATAATCATTTTATTTTACCTTCTTTAGTATTCTAGTTTTGACTTTATTTTATTATGCTTACATAGTGAAAGACCAACAGATTGTATTAGGTATTGGCTCAAGAGTTTGAGATAAGGGCCGGAGAGATAGCATGGAGGTAAGAGGTTTGCCTTGTATGCAGAAATCAGTGGTTCGAATCCCGACATCCCATATGGTCCCCTGAGCCTGCAAGGAGCGATTTCTGAGCATAAGCCAGGAGTAACCTCTGAGCGTTGCTGGGAATGACCCAAAAACAAAACAAAACAGAGTTTGAGATAAAACACAGTGTCTTGCTCAGCAAGACAGTAATATTTTTTTTTAATTTTTTATTTTTAATTATGAGAACAAAGATGCAAAGAAAGAAGACAAGGTAAAGTTACAGTGGAAGGACAATCACCCATAACATAATTCTCAGAAGTCCCCTTGCTGATATCTTAACTTTGAACTTTCAGCCAAAGAACATTAAGATAAATAAAACAGAATCCATGTACAATTACTTTGTCCCTCAAGTTCCCAGATTGTAACACATTATAATATTTCTTAACAGCACACAAGGCAATCTAAAGCCATAAAACTTACGTAACTCCTTAAACATTAGAGGCATAGTATTTTTACATTTCCATGTACATGCATATTAGCTTAAGTTAACCTCAAATTTTAAGTGGTTTTTTTTTTTTTTAAGGATTAGAGTCAAAGGAGCACAGTAAAAACGGTGTTAGAGTGGCAATTGTTGTTTGCATAGACCCACCAAAATATGAGGGGCATGGAAAGGAATAACCTTGGCCTAAATACAAAGAGACCCTACCCCTGAAGTTTCCTGGCATAAGACCAACTCTAGACTCCAGGCAAGCTAGATCATCCAATCCAAGACATTGTCTGTAGTGCCAACACACTTTTATTTTTCACACTGTCTCTGTTGTTGGTATCATGTTTCTGTATTAAAGATCCTGGGATCTGCATATCCTACATTGAAGTCAGGATGTGGAGCGTCCTCTCGTTTCACCTCACCATTAAAGGGCAATGCAGGAAGCCCTGTCCTGTAAGCAGGTCGTTGTTGTTGTTAAGTCCTCTCAGTGTTAAGGGAAGTCTCTTTTGAGCAGATCGATGTCTGAGCAGTGGTAGGGTCTGCTGTGGTGGAGGTTCCAGGTGATATTATAGACAAACCTAGATGTTTCATGGATGGCTTCCCTAGTTCAGGGGTGAATGGAAAATGCCCTTTCTTCAGAGGCCTGTGCCAGGTCGTTATGTCAATGTTCAGAGTGTAAGGTCCCTTTGCACTACAAGTTTGTGTGTTCCAATCTCTATTAGATAGGATCTTATTTGTATGTATAGTATTTTCCCATTTTAATGTGCCTATGCAAAAAAGGAGCAATGCCACGTAGTGTTAATGGTGCATATGGGGGCCATAAGAACAAGTCCAACAATCCCCATGACATGGTTCAATCATAAGCATTAAACTGGGGGACTCTTTCACCAACATTCCTTGTTGAACAGCTCATAAAGAGAAGATAAAAAGTTGTTAGAATCGTAACTGTATAAGAGAATATTTAGTAAGACTTATAGCTGTCAGAGGAAAAAAACAAAATATTCAAAAGTAATATGTGTCCATTTTATGTCTCTTGAAACAGTTTGGGGTTGTTACACACAATGCATAGCTTTGGTCTGTGATTAGGATTGTGCAGTACTGAAGTTAAAAAGAGTAATGTGGGTTAGTGATGTTTGGGGGGGTGAGAGAGTTAAGGATAAAAATGAGCTTTGTAGGGATGTGGGAAAGGGCAGAATACAAAATGGACATTCTGGATATGCAAAACATAACATAAGGATAAGGAATACTTTTAATACACGCAGTGCCCCCGCGTGGTTCTGTAGTTTGTGGATGCATAGGGAGGAATTTCTCTCCCCCACACAGGGCCTGATTAACCAGGCGTGGCCCTGAAGACCCGCCTGGTGTGGGGGGATATCAGTCCCCTGGACTAAGTGGTCAGCCCAGGGGGCCTATGGCTAGCTGTCCTGCCCAGATCCCCCAACATACCAGTCGAAGACACCCAGAAGTCCTGGCATGTGGAGTCTTCTGAGCCCAGCCCTGCCTCTGTCCAGTAATATTTATTTAAAAACCCAAGATTTAGGGATTACTAAAGGAAAATAAGTTTTTAAAAAAATATGGTTTCTGGTTTTTTTTTTTTTTGGGGGGGGGGTTTCAACTGGTGGTGCTCAAGGGTTACTCCTGGCAGGCTCAGGGGACTCTGTGGGATGCTGGGGATGGAAGGCAAAAGCCCTACCTGCTATGCTATTGCTCCGGCCCCTCAATGTAATTTCTTATAAAATATTTCTTTCATTAGTTTTTAGCTGATAAACTTCTGTTTTGTTTTTTTTTTTGTTGTTGTTGTTTTTGTTTTTGGTTTTTGGGTCACACCCGGCAGTGCTTAGGTGTCTCTCCTGGCTCTACCCTCAGAAATCGCTCCTGGCAGGCTCGGGGACCATATGGATGCCAGGATTTGAACCACTGACCTGCATGCAAGGCAAACCTCCATGTTATCTCTCTGGCCCCATTATGTTTTTGGTGGGGTGTAGGGGAGGGTAGGTTGGGCCACATCTAGCAGTGTTCAGGGATTTTGCCTTTCTCTGTGCTCAGGAATCACTCCTGGCAATGCTTATGGGACCATATACAGTGTTGGGGTTTGAAACTGAATTGTGTGAGTACACTGCTCCATTGCTCTGTGATGTTTTATTTAATATACACATGGTCTCATATTGATGGTTACCCATTTATTTCAGTACTGAGAAGAGTCAAAGTCACTTTTATAGACACTGTCTTGAGAATTGAACATGTGCCGGAAAATTCCAAAACTGGAACTGCACTTGACATTCGAATAGAAAGGTAAGATGTCTATCTGGAACCACGTGGTGCTTATCTACTCTTTCAAAACCTAAAATTTTAGTGTCAGTAGATTTTGTAAGGCTTCTATGGATTGGAGATGATGCCTAATTACTATTCTCCTTGTTTCCCGGTAAAGGGTTGCTCTCTGAGGTACACTCTGAGCCCATTGAATAACTTGAAAGTGCCAGATGAGACTTAATTATATATAAAGCCATTTGGAATACCATTCGAAGCAAGTAATTGTCTTAGTTAATATTGAATCAAAATAATGATTATTTGGGTGCAGATAAAGTTTCAGTGTTTTCATACAAGGACTTAATGAAATACTTAGGAATAATGAACTCTGCCTTCATTGTTCATTGAGGCAAATGCCTTTTTTTTTTTCTTCTAGTTTTTGGATCACATTTGGAGGTACTTAGGGGTTACTCCTGGCTCTGTGCTCAGAAATTACTACTGGAAGGCTTGGGGGACCATATGGGATGCTGGGGATCAAACCCAGGTCAGCTGCCTGCAAAGCAAATGCCCCACATGCTGTGCTATTGCTCTGCACCCCCCCTTTTTTTTTTTGGCCTTTTCTGTGCTTGATCTAAAGACTGTGTAGTGGAAAAGGCTAAAGGTACTGTTTTGAAGATTTAATATATTTTTTTCAAGGCCAGTGTGTGTTATAGTTTAAAAAGATAAACACATTAAGTTTTCTCCCTTCCTCATTTTCTCTCTTCCTTCCATTCCTTCCTCCCAGTTTTTGGACCATACCCAAAGAATTTACTCCTGACTGTGCTCAGGTATCACTCTTAGTGGGCTCAGGTGACCATACGGAGTGTTGGGGATCAAACCCAATTTGACTATATGCAGGGGAAACTATAATAAACTAGTGCTCCTCACAGACTGATTTTCAGAGTAATATCTGAATATCAATCTGAAATAGTAACTGTTCACTTCGTTCCAATTGCCATATAAGTTATTAAGTAATGGTGTATCATTTATATATTCTCTATAAACATATAAATGTGTATAGATGTGTAACTTACATGTTATATCTATAGTATCTTGTTGTGATTTTGTTTTTGGGCCACACTCAGCAATGCCCAGGAATTACTCCTGGATCTGCGCTCATGAATTACTCCTGGCGTAATACACCCTATGGATGTCAGGGATTGAATCCAGGTCAGCCCCTCTTTAAGGCAAACACTCTATCCACTGTGTTACTGCTTTGACCAGTCTTCAAGCTTAGATGTTTCCTGCTTCTATTACTATTTTTCACAAAACTTATTTATTAGTGAAATACTGCTTATTTTTGAATTTAGGTTACATTATTCTAAATAACATATTTAAAAATAAACTATCCTGGGACTGGAGAGATGGCATAGAGGTGGGGCATTTGCCTTGCATGCAGAAGGATGGTGGTTCGAATCCTGGCATCCCATGTGGTCCCCTAAGCCTGCCAGGAGCGAATTCTGAGCGTAGAGCCAGGAGTGACCCCTGAGCGCTGCCGGGTGTGACCCAAAAACCAAAAATAAATAAACTACCCTATATTTAAAACTATGTTCTGTGCTCTGTTTAAACTGAAGGTTAGTCATAGGAATATACAAAACAGTCATAAGAAGTCAAGAAATGTCATTGCTATCACACTTGTGACTCACATTGTTGCCAGTAGATATCTGTGAGGGAGTGCATGGATTGTTTCTTGTTAAGGTATTTTTTTTGGATGCTGTTAGTTCTCCACAGTATGGAGCTTCATAAAGTTACCGATTTGGGGGTTAGTTTCATGAAAATATTATTGTAATAAAGCCTGGTAGTGCTGACCCACATCTCCATATTCTAAGGAGAAATGATAAATGTTCATTTTTTTATTATTTAAGTAAGCTGTTTTTTTGTTTGGTTGGTTTTGGCTTGAGGCCACACTCACTGGTACTCAGGAATTATTCCTGGCACTGTGTTTAGGGATAGCTCTTGGGACTCTTCGGGGAGAGTTCTGGGAATCAAACCGGGTGGGCCACGTACAAGGCAAGCCTCTTACTTGCTCTACTTTCTCTCCAGTTCCTATAAGTAAGTTATTTGAAATTGTTTTTAGAATTGTTTACTGTGATGAAACTGCTGATGAGTCCTCAGGAATTAATGTGCATCAACCTACAGCGTTTGCTCACAAGTTACTTCAGCTCTCTGGAGTGTCTCTCTTCTGGGATGAGTTTTCTGCATCAGCAAAATCTTCCCCAGTGTGTTCAACTGCACCAGTGGTAAGAAAAACAAACCAGACTGTTTCAACCCAAAGGGCAAGAAGAAAGCCATTGAGTTTTCAAAGGATGGAATGAGGGCTATTCAAGACTTTTGCTAAAACATGTATTAAAGAGTTTCCATTTATTTGGGAATTGATGCAAAGATTCATAATAGGGAAAATATTCAGAAATTAAAAAAAATACACTCAAATTTTTTTTTTGGTTTTTGGGCCATACCCGGCGGTGCTCAGGGGTTACTCCTGGTTGTCTGCTCAGAAATAGCTCCTGGCAGGCACGGAGGACCATATGGGACACTGGGATTCGAACCAACCACCTTTTGTCTTGGATCGGCTGCTTGCAAGGCAAACACCACTGTGCTATCTCTCCGGGCCCAAATACACTCAAATTTATAACTGATGATATGCAAGACAAGTGCCCTATCTGTGGTAGTATAGGTCAGGCTCCTGAAGTATTTAAAAGAATGATTTTCCTTGCTTTTTCATTACAGGAAACTGAGCCAAAGTTGTCACCTAGCTGGAACCCCAAAATTGTTTATGAGCCACACCCACAACTAACTAGAAGTTTACCAGAGGTCACGCCCTCTGACCCCGTGCAGATTGGAGAGCTCATTGGTAAATTGGAGTTGAGTCTCACATTGAAACAGAATGAAGTACTTCCAGGAGCAAAGGTTGGTGTTTGTTTTAGTGTTTTACAGTGAAATGGTATTTTCCAATCCTTCTATTACCCACTGATATGTTACTGTGAATAACCTGTGACTAGGTTACTTGCAGTTCTGAATTTACATTGCCCCTCAGTTTATACATTTGTTCCATTTTGTTCGTTTTTGTTTTCGGTGGGTTGCACCCAGAGGTGCTCAGATATTACTCCTGGTTCTGTACTCAGTAATCATTTCTGGTGGGCTTTAGGGACCGTGTGTAATGCTGTGGTTTGAATCGGGGTTAACTACAACTGCATGCAAGGCATGCATGAGTATACTATGAAATGAATATACTATGTGAAATGAATACACTATAGTATCTCTCTGGCTCCATTTATTTGTCCTTTGATCTCAATTAAAGAGGACTGTCTTGCCCTTCTACGGTAGCTCAGGATTTATAGCTGTAGTGGGCATTTGCCATGTTGCCAAGCAAGCATCCTCTACCTGCTCTACTATCTATCTCTCTTGCTTGCCAGACCTCCTTGGAAAGATGTTGAGCTGCTTGGAATACAGTTTCTTTGCCTTAGTAAGAGATGCAGTTGGGGTAAGGAAACTGCTCTGAGGCCGGGGAAGAAAGGATCACTTTGGGTACCTTTGAATACACATACAGAGGTTTGAGAGGGCTGAGGAGTTCCAGAACTCCTACCTGTTTACTTCACTATCCTACCTTGGTTGATACAAAATCCTTTCACTAGATGTTAAATCTCTCCATAGAGCAACACAATGGAATTATTAATGAGCAGAAAGCAAAGGTATTTGTTAATACTGCAGGGAGTTCTTGGCTGTGACAACCTCCTTGGGAAATGAATATGCTTAGGCCTTTAGGGAAGGTATTTGCTGTTTCTCTTGAAAAGATTGAATACTAAAAGCATTAAGTTTTATGCTTCTCTTTTGATGAATTAAAGTCCCGAACATTTGTGTTTTTGATTTTTTGTGTAGACTCAAATGTTTGGGTACACAGTTACATATCCATTTGTATAAATTCCTCTTAGAGGTTATTTAGGGCATCTTTTTATTATGTGACAAGCGAAATCTAGAACAATTAGCCAGTGTGAATATTTGTAGATACTGCTATATTTGCCTGATTTTTTAAAAAATGTATTTGAATATTTGAACATATTTGTTCTCACTCTAATGAATTCTAAATGAAATCATAGTTGTGAATATACCCTTGAGAAATATGGATCTCATAAATAATAATAATAATAATAATAATAATAATAATAATAATAATAATAATAGTACCAAAATGTTATGAAAGGACTGAAGGACAGACTTTGAATGAGAAGTCTGGAGTTGATCCTGGGTTCTGGTTTGGTCCTCCAGAGATCCCCAAAAAACAAAACAAACTGATGAAAGATTTGTGTTACTGTTTAATTTCTGTTAGCCCATTCCTACCTTGGACTATGTGAGCCTGGTATTGTAGTATTTAACTTTAGCATGCATTTTCAGTAATGTATTTTATATGAAAATAGGGAGCTACTTATATTAAATTTTGAGTATTTTTCAGTTACCGTGTTGCATTGAGCTTGAAATAGCTAAGTTTTGGGGGCTGGAGAGATAGCATGAAGGTAGGGCGCTTGCCTTGCTTGCAGAAGGATGGTGGTTCAAATCCCAGTATCCCATATGGTCCCCCGAGCCTGCCAGGAGCGATTTCTGAGCGTAAATCCAGGAGTAACCCTGATCGCTGCTGGTGTGACCCAAAAACCAAAAAAAAAAAAAAAAAAAAGTTAAGTTTTGTCTTTTTTTATCTTCATAAAAAGGAATACATTCTTCTTTGTTACCTGGACTCAGTTTTATGAAAATTGAAAAATGGGCTGGTGTGATAGAGTAGCGGTAGGGTGTTTGCCTTGCACGCAGCTGACCTCAATTTGATCCCCGGCATCCCATATGGTCCCCCAAGCCAGGAATGATTTCTGAATAACCCCTGATCATCACTGAGTGTGGCCCAGAAACCAAAAAAACAAGAAAGAAAGAATGAGAGAGAGAGAGAGAGAGAGAGAGAGAGAGAGAGAGAGAGAGAGAGAGAGAGAGAGAGAGAGAGAGAGAGAGAGAGAGAGAGAGAGAGAACTGAAAAAAAATCTGATAGTTTTAGTGACAATCAGAGCTTGTCTTCTCCATACTAATCAGTTGTTTTAAGATTCGGCATATAATCAGAAGGATTCTTCCTGTGTTGCTCAGTCGTCACTTCTTTCTTGAGCCTGATTGGTAGTCTGAGATGTCAGCAGCCGGTAGCACAAGACAGGGCCTGGGCGACATGGGAAAAATGAGGCCTCCCTGCTCTCAGCCTTGCCTGCAATCCTTGCTTTAGTGTTCTTAGATGTGCAGTTCACTTAACCTTTGTGAACCCAGTATCTAACGGTAAAGCAGAAAGTGTACTGGAACCAGAGTGAGATAGTACAGCATGTAGGAGCTTGCCTTGCATGTAGCTGACATGGTATCGATCCCCAGCATCCCATTTAGTATGCTGAGCATCCCAGAGTGATCTCAGTGTACAGCCAGGAAAAATCCTGGGCATCGCTGAGTATGACCCCGAAACAAACAAAACAAAATAATTCCTAAAACCAAAAACCCAAAATTGTACTTAATGGACACATAATAAAAGCTTCTTATATAGAGCTGTCATACAATAAAAAGATGATTATTACTGTGTTTGGAGAATTAATAAAGTTCTTACTAAGATAATGGACATTTCTTTTTCTTTTTTACTTTATGGACCACAACTTGTGTTCCTGGGCTGCTCCTGACTCTGTACTTGGAAATCATTCCTGCCAGTGCTGGGGAACCATATATTGTAGAGGTTCGAACCAGGGTTTTCTGAACGCAAAACCTGGGATCAGTTTTCTAACCCCATGAACTTATTTGGGGGGGTGGGGGATCTTTGGGCCACACCTGGTAGTACTAAGGTGCGACCCCCGGAGCCCCGACCAGCAGGGTGGTCGAGGGTCACGAAGTTATTCGTGAGTCATGTAGAGGATTCGACCTGAAAAATAAAAAGAGGGCTGGGAAAATGATGGACTCAAGACGAGATTCTGATCATGAGTCAAATTTATTGAGGGAGAGGTAGGCTTTATATAGCATGGGCAAAACAAAGGAGTAGGGGGTGGTAATTTTTCACAGTAACATTCTGTTTTTCAAAGTTACATTTTACAGGAGACTTATCTTACAGTTACAGGCATACAACATTCTTTTTCAGGGATCATTGCCACAGGATATCTAATCTTGTACCTATCTTTATTGGAACAGCTTGTGGCTTGCGGTTTACACCCTCTTTTCTTTAGGTCCAGGGGAGAAATGCCAGCAGCTGCAACATGCAGCTTGTCATGTAGACAGTTTTAGCACAGGCATCAGAGACTCCATTTTGCTCTTTAGTTAAAGGGCCTCCAACACTAAGGGGTCACTCCTAGCTATGCACTGAGGAATCACTCCTAGTGGCTGTTGGGACCATAAGGGGTGCCCAGGATTGAACCTGAGTCTGCTACATGCAAGATAAACATCCTTCCCACTGTTCTATCTTCCTGGCATCTTAAGAGCATTTCTTTTTTCTTTCCTTTTCTTTTTTTATGGGGTGGGGGCACACCCGGTGACACTCAGGAGTTACTCCTGGATTTGCACTCAGAAATCACTCCTGACTTGGGGGACCATATGGGAAGCCAGGGGATCGAACAGCGGTCCTTCCTAAGTTAGCTGCGTGTGCCACTGCTCTGGCTCTTTAAGAACTTTTTTTTTTTTTTTTTGGATTTTGGGCCACACCCGGCAGTGCTCAGGGGTTACTCCTGGCTGTCTGCTCAGAAATAGCTCCTGGCAGGCATGGGGGACCATATGGGACACCAGGATTCGAACCAACCACCTTTGGTCCTGGATCAGCTGCTTGCAAGGCAAACGCCGCTGTGCTATCTCTCCGGGCCCTTAAGAACATTTTTTAAAGCAACAAATAATGATTTACTTTTACATTAATTTATTTGGGGGAGTTCTCAATCTGTGCTCAGGGAACCTGGAGCCTCTTCCAGAAATTCTCCATGGCCCATTGGGCCATGGTTTGATACAAGGCTCCAGTTACTTGAGTCTTATGGCATTGGGGTTACCTGGACTGAGTCCAGACTTGCTGGGGGGTGGGCGGGGCAGCAGGTGATGCTGGGGGAACCCTGTAGTACTGGACCTTGAGCTGGACTGACTGCATGCAAGGCCTGGGCTGTAACTCCCTTATTATCTCAACCCCCTGATTTTTGATTTTAGAATGAGAAGTTGCTTTTTCTCTGGGAAGATGACATCTTCTAAATAAAAACTTCTTTTTAATAAATTGTATTATTAAATTTCAAATTGACAAAAGTAATAGGATGTGGAGCTATAATAACTAAAATTAAGCCTCAGATGAATTGGCCATGAACGAACAGATACATATTCAGCTTAGAATGTGACATAGAGTAATGTCTCTGGCAGCCTGCCTGCCCAAGGATTGGAGTGACTGTGGGGGAGACTTGCATTTCTAGAAGGTACAGTAGGCTTGGGGGAGAGGACAGTGTGAGCATCCTGGGAATCTTCCTCAGTGTCACTCCTGCACTCCACAGCAGGTAGGTCTTACAAGTCCAGGGGCATCAGAGCTTGTCAGGGGAAGGCCTTTCTGTGCTGTCTGGGATGAGTGTCGTTAGTGGTCCTGTGCCTGCAGAAGACTCACTTTATTATGGTGCTTCACTTTATTATGGTGCTGAGGGTTTGGATGGCTCCATTTCAGCATGCAGTGGGGACATGCCAGGGATTGAAATCACAGCCTCATGCTTACAAACCAGTGTTTTTCCACTGAGCTATCTTAGACCCCTTTCCTTTCCCTTTCCCTCTTCTCTTCCCACTCTCTCTCCTTCCACCCTTCTACTCTCCTTTCTCTTGCACTTCTTTCCCATTCTCTTCCCTTTTCTGCTCTCCCCTCTTCTCCACTCTCCCCCTATTTTTTGTGCCACATACGCAGTACTCAGAAGTTCCTCTTGGCTCTGTGTTCAGGGGCCCCTCTTGGTTCTGTGCTTATGGGACCATCTGTGGTTCTAGGATTTGAACACTCTTTGCAGATAGTCACACTCGAGAAGTGTTATAAGCTCTGTACTTTCTCTCCAGCCCCTTCCCCTTCCTTCCCTCTTCATTTTTCCTTCCCCTTCCACTTTCCCTCTCTTCTCACCACCTCTTTCTCTTGTGCTATGTATTGAACCCTTTGGCCTCACACATGCAAGACAGTTGCTCTAAAATTGAGCTATGTCAGTTAATAGCTGACTGCCCCCCAGAGCCGGCATACTTGCTCTAGGCTGATCCTAGGTATGAGGATTATGATTGTAACATTCTAAAGTAATGATGGGAATGAATGTGGTACACTGCTGTATAAATGTACATTCTTAGGGGCTAATTGGGCTGGTGGTTTAGTGCTAGGCCTGGAGGATGCATTGGTGCTTGGGGGTTCAGGGGACCAGCAGAAGTACTCTGGTGGTCTTTCTCAAATAGTTTAAATATTGAAAAAACTTAGAGGGACACCAAGGGTGTCCTCAAAGTGGCCAGTATGGCACTTCTCAACAGGACTTGCCTATTTAGAACAGCAATTGGGAGCTTGAGGGAGAGGCACTGTGCTTAGAGTACCTGCCTTCCAAGCTTGTGGTCTTGAGTTCAAATCCCCAGTGTCCCAGCACAACATAGTCCCTGTAGTACTACTGTTTTTTTTTTTCTTTTTTGGAGGGGATGGGGGCCCACATTCTGCAGGTTACTAGAAGTTACTCCTAGTTCTGCACTCAGGAATCACTTCTGGCAGTGGCTAGTAGCTATATGGGATGCTGGGGAGCAAACCAAGGTCAGCCTCATGTAAGGCAAGTGCCCTACCTGCTGTGCTATCGCTCCAGCCCCTGCATGCTGCTCTTTTGAGCCTCATGATTATTCTGCCAACATCCCCAGAGCCATGAGGGATTTGGGCAACACTGCAGCTAGGCAAGTGTAATCACCACACAAAAGCGGGCAGCCCTTGCGAGTATAGCTAAAAGGGTGTCTGAGTGCCATGGCTAGAGGGTTCAGCCTGTGCTTGAACACCCATGAACACTGTAGTAACCTCAGGCAGGTATCACCACTGTGACTGGGGGCCTTGACTAAGAGAGTTGCTTTCCGTGCACTTTGTGTGCAAGCACTGCAAGAGAGGGTACCTCCAACTATGTGTGATGCCCTGGTCTGTGTGTGGTTCCTGCTCTCAGGAAGTAGCGAGGCCAGAGATAGTGTAGACAGGCATTCGGTGGCCCTGGGTCTTCATTTAGATGCTGTGAGTTCCTTTGTTTGTTTGGTTTTTAGGCCACACTGAGTGGCACTCAGAACTTACTCTTGGCAGACTCAGGGGACCATATGAGATGCCAGTGATTGAACCTGGGTTGGCCACATGCAGAGCAAATTACCTTACCTTCTGTTCTATTGCTTCAGCCCCATAGATGTTTATGTGATTCAAAGCAGTGGCATCCAAGATTAATCAGGAGTCATTAGTACTTTGTTTTTTATTTGTTTTGTTTTGTTTTGGGGCCACACTTGGCGGCACTCAGGGGTCACTCTTGGCTCTGCGCTCAGAAATCACTCCTGGCAGGCTGGGAGACCGTATAGGATGCTGGGGATTGACCCGGGTCTGTCCCGGTCGGCCGCATTCAAGGCAAATGCCCTACCATTGTGCTATCTCTTTGGTCCAGGAGTCATTAGTACTTTGGAATTTGCTGGGATTTGTGATGGAAAGGTTATAGTTTCCTCTTGAATGAATTTTTTTTGTGTTTGTTTTTTTTTTTCAAGTTGGATATTGATGGGCAGATAGATTCGATTCATCTGTTCCTGTCGCCGAAGCAGGTACATTTGCTTTTGGATATGTTAGCAGCGATTGCTGGACCAGGCAAGTATAACTTATTTTTGTAAAAAATAAAAACTTTAAAGTTGAAAGCTTTGTAGTTGAAGTATATAATAGAAATGTAAGACTGGCCGGAAAGATAGCACAACAGTAGGGTGTTTGCCTTGCATGCAGTTGATTTGAATAAACGGTGGTTCGAATTCTGGCATCCTATATGGTCCCCCATGCCTGCCAGAGCAACTTCTGAGCGCAGAGCCAGGAATAACCCGAGTGCAACTCGGTGTGACCCAAAACCCCCCCACCCCCAAAAAGATAAGCAATCTGTTGTTAGGTCTTTGAGCAATAATTATCATTCAGGTTATTTGTGTAATACATTTCTGTCTTTTATATCTATATTTACATATAGATATTTGTGTATCTGTATCTAATCTATATCTCCCCTTTTTTGGGGGAAAGGGGACATGCCAAGCAGTTCTCCTGGTTCAAGTTGTTTTTCTCTTTAAACTTTATTTTTTTGATAGATTGATTGGCTCTGGGGTCACACCTGGCGGTGCTCGGGTGCTATTCCTGGCCCTGCACTCAGAAATCAGCCCTGGCAGGCTGGGCGAACATATGGGATGCCGGGAATCGAACCGCGTTGCTCCTGGGTCAGCTGTATGCAAGGCAAATGCCCTACCGCTGTTCTATCTCTCTGGCCCCATCAAGTTTTTTTTAAATCAAGTAAATCAAGAGTTCAGGGATCATCTATTAAGATAATATGGGGTGTCATGAATTAAATCAGGGTCTCTGAGAAAGGTAGGGCTCATGCCTTGCATATGGTTGACCTGGGTTCAATTCATGCCATCCCATATGGTCTCCTGAGATGGATGTGGTGCCCTCCCCTGTCCCTTAACTGTATACAAGGCAAGTGCCTTGTATACTATCACTCTGGACCCTTGTAGCTTAACTTCTTCCAGATTGCTTGGCTTATTTTGTGGTTGAGGGTAGTATCTCATAACAGTTGAGAAATATAGTTATTGAGGACTGTAAGTAGAATATGTTCTAAAAGATTTTTAGTGACTCATCTCTTGAAGGTCAGATTTTGTGATTCCTTGCCAGCATGAAAGCTCCCCTGAGGAATTGTGATTGATGTACTATGCTGGGAGGTTTGCACTGGCTCCGATATTAAGTTGCCATTGAGTCAAGTTAAGGGGAAATGGGTTGCCATGAAGTTGATAAGTGGGTTTAGAGAGAGCAGTGATTCATTCCAAAATTAATTATTGTTTTGCTCTCCTTTCATTTACCTTTAGAAAATTCTAGCAGAATTGGGTTGGCTAATAAAGATAGAAAAAATCGACCTCTGCAGCAGGAAGATGAATATCGGATTCAGTTGGAATTGAACCGTTATTATTTGGGGAAAAACTCCCTTTCTGTGGGCGTACCTTCAGAGCAAAGCTTCTATGAATCTGAAACGACTCGCACACCTTCTAGCCGTGGTAAGCAGTTTGGAAAAAATTGATACCCACATGTTATCTTAAAGTTAAGCTTATTTTTGGACCTTGGAAATGGAATTTTGTAATAAAAGAACAAAAGGTCTATATTGGAAGAGTGTATAAATTGTTCTCACCCTAGAAATAAGTGATGTACTGGCACATGTGTCCACAGTATCTTTTTTTTAAGATTGTGTAGTTTCATTTTGTAAATCTAGTTTGTCTCAATGGCAAATCAGTTTATAAACATGAATATATACAGTTGCTGGAGGTAAATTTGAAATCATTGTCAAATTTTTGCAAGCTCACATGATTCCTTGACACTTTGATTTATTTTATGTAAATGAAACCTGTACTCAGTTTGATTTGCAGTAGGTATTTCAGAATGTTTAAGCACTCATAAACAATACAGCATATAAAGTGCTTGCCTTGTATGCTCTTAGCCAAGATAGATACCACTCTACCACTTTCAGGATTGGTCCTTGATCACAGAGCTCACACACATCATACAGTGTGACCCCCAAACTGAAAGAAGAAGAATCAGGTCAAGAGTGGGACACTGAAACAAGTACACAGTTGACATCTGCTCACGAGAATGTGCCTATTTCAAACTGCATTTGCATGAGGGTTAGACCATCTCCAGAAAGAAGATACAAATAGAATTCGAAGCCACATAGTTGGTTCCTTTTTTTTCCTTTTAACCCCAATCCCCCCTTTTTCATTATTTCCTTTTAAAAAGATTTAAAGATGGGCCAGAGTGGTGGCGTAAGTGTTAGGACATCTGCCTTGCATGCGCTAACCTAGGACGGACTGTGGTTTGATCCCCTGGCATCCCATATGGTCCCTCAAGCCAGGAGCGATTTCTGAGCGCATAGCCAGGAGTAACCCCTGATTGTCACTAGGTGTGGCCCCAAAACAAAAAACAAAAAAGATTTAAAGATGGGGTCCAGAGCAATAGTACAATGGGTAGGGCATTTGCCTTGCACCTAGCCAACCCGGGACCTATCCGGTTTTGATCCTCAGCATCGCATATGCAGGAGTCTCAAACTCGTAGCCCTCCTTACAATATTTTGTGGCCCTGCCCTAGAGGAATCTTTTTTCATTTTGTTTTCAGTTGTTTGGGTCACACCCCCCAATGTTCAAGGCTTACTACTGACTTTGCACTCAAGGATCACTCCGACTTTGCCTACTGTGGCCCCCAGGTAAATTGAGTTTGAGACCCCTGGCATATGGTCTCCTGAACCTGCTAGGAGTGTTTTCTGAGCACAGAGCCAGGAGTAACCCCTTAGCACTGCTAGGTGTGGCCCAAAAACTAAAAAAGAAAAAAATTAAAAATTAAAGATAAGTTTTATTTGTATGAAAAGAGATTGCAAAGTATTTATATTAAAATCTAGACTTTAATTTTTTATTATCACTTAAGACTTAAAAGAATTCCATGTACTGAATATCTTGGTGGTTTTCAACCTTTAAAAGATGTCTGAATGCACTGGATTACACACTCACAGTTCATCACCCCTGCAGTAGACTAGACTATTGATTTTTATTTGATTTAATTTGGGTGGGGGCATATCTGGTAGTATTCAAGAGATCCTCCCATTCCTGTGCAGTGGGTTCATTCCAGGGGTACTTGTAGGGGGAATAATGCACTGGGGATTGAGTAGGAGCATTTAGAGCACATACTATCTTGTTGGTTTGCTTCCCTCACCTAGACAAGTGGTTTTTAATCTGTTCTTGTAGTTCAACTGTTAGAAACTACTACTGCCTGTTCTATGATAAACAGTTAAAAAATATCACTAGTTTTTCAGTGTTTTGCTATGTCATTAATATCTTGGGTTCAAGTTAATTACTCTGCTGGCATTACTTAAGGCAACATTATAAACTGCAGGTAATGGCAGTTTTTCAGGTAAATGGAAAATTCTCATATTAATGTATATTAAATGATATATATTAGGTAAACTAGCAAATGAAGGGTAGAATCATGACTACAATTGACCAAATATGCTTCTCTCTAGAAGAAGAAGTTTTCTTCTCTATGGCTGATATGGATATGTCCCACAGCCTTTCTTCTCTTCCGCCCCTTGGGGACCCCCCAAATATGGACCTTGAACTATCTCTAACGAGTACAAATACAAATACCCCAGCAGGATCTCCGTTAAGTGCTACTCTGGTAATGTATTACTTAATTTTTTGTTTTATTCTCCCCCCCACCCCCCGCCAACTTTAACACCATGCTTTACAAAGTTGCTTATAATACAGTTGCTTCAGGCATTTAATGTTCCAATACCAATCCCACTACCAATGTGACTTGCCCTTCACCATTGTTCCCAGTTTTCCACCTACCACCCTCTACTGTCCCCTTAGTAGGCAGAAATTAATTTATTTCATATTGCTTGTTACAAAACAGGGTAAGTAGAATTATCAGGAAATAGTTCAGTAAAAGAAAATCTGTGAAAATCGTTACATCTCACAATAGTTATTAAAGTAATTGTCTGAGGATTTACTGAGCTCTTTGTTGCTAGTTGAAAATTTTGTTCGATTCATGAAAATTTAGTTTTTAAATTCCTCGTGTTTATTCATAGGCTTATTTATTTTCCAGCTTCAGCCAGCCTGGGGAGATTACCTCGATCATCAGAAAGAGCAGCATGCCAGAGGGTCCACGTTGCCATCCAACCTCATTCACCCAGGAGTCTCACAGAAGACTTGTAAGTAGAAATAAGACATTAGGGGGCCGGAGAGATAGCATGGAGGTAAGGCATTTGCCTTTCATGCAGGAGGTCACTGGTTCGAATCCCGGCGCCCCATATGGTCCCCCGTGTCTGCCAGGAGCAATTTCTGAGCCTGGAGCCAGGAATAACCCCTGAGCACTGCCGGGCGTGACCCAAAAACCAAAAAAAAAAAAAAAAAAAAAAAAAGAAATAAGACATTAGTTGATTATTTCCCCTAGAATTGAATGATCTAATGATTACAAAAAGGCTATGCCCACGCCCCCATAGTGTAGCCCAGAACCCAAGGTGTCACACAGTTGAGACATTCTCTCCCCTTGAACTGCATCCCCAACTCCTCATCTCTGTAGTTTCATTGTTTTCTTTATACATTTTTTTCTAGGCTATGTAACTTATTCAGGGGGTAAATAAAATGTTGAACAGTTATTTGTATAATAATTTAGAACAATGTCTATTCATTGAACCTCTTTGTATTTAAGTTTAGTAGAAAATGCATTTTATTGTGGTTTAGGAATTGCAGCTATCCATCTGATTTTTTTTGTTTGGTTTTTGTTATTTTGATCACATACTGATGTTACAGGATTTCTCCTGGCCCTGCATTTAGGAATCACTCTGGGCAGTGGTTGGGGAACTCATAGGTTACAAGACTTATACCCTACCCCCAGTATTATATCTCCAGCCTTCTGTTTGATTTTCATTTCACTTAAAAGAAAACCTCAATTTTTTTCTCTGAAAAATTAATTGAAGTAGGGTCTGGTCTGGAGCTATAGCACAGTGGATAGGTCATTTGCTTTGCACACAGCTGACCCAGGTTTTTTTTTTTTTTTGGTTTTTGGGCCATACCCAGCCGTGCTCAGGGGTTACTCCTGGCTGTCTGCTCAGAAATAGCTCCTGGCAGGCACGGGGGACCGTATGGGACACCGGGATTCAAACCAACCACCTTTGATCCTGGATTGGCTGCTTGCAAGGCAAACGCTGCTGTGCTATCTCTCCAGGCCCTGACCCAGGTTTGATCCCTAATATACCATATGGTTTCCCAAGTCTGCCAGCAGTATTTTTCAGTGCAGAGCCAGGAGTAAACCCAGAGTATTGCCAGACTTGACAAAAAAAAAAAAAAAAAAAAAGAAAAAATATTAATTGAGGGAATGTTGGTCAGTCTCTACCTCTAACAAAACAGTTGTTCAGAAACAGGAAGATAAGAGAACTCAGTGGTAGAGCACCTACCCAGTGTCCTGGGACTGATTGCCATGTCCCCTTCCTCCCTCCTCTCTACCCCAGCTTGCATTTCAGGGACTAGGCATGAGACACCAGTATACCACTGGTGTCTTCCAAGTATTAAGAAAGGATCCTGGATATAAACTGTAGGAAGATTGTAGTGATTTTTGTCTTGTTTAAATACATTCTAACGTTTTTCTTACCACCTTAGAAGTAAAGCATAAGTGAATGTCTTAGAATATCGGAATTGTGTATTGTTGTGAAGCCTGACATCTAGGTACATAATTTTAATACTGTATTGCAGCTCTCCCTTCTAGGTCTGTTTCAGTGGATGAATCCAGGCCTGAACTTATTTTTAGAGTAGCTGTGGGAGCTCTTTCCGTTTCTGTGCTTCACATTGATCCTTTATCTCCACCCGATACATCATTGAACCTTAATCCATTGACTTCAATGGCGATGGCTTTCTTTACTTGTATAGAAAAGATTGATCCAGCAAGATTCTCAACCGAAGATTTTAAGTCTTTCCGAGCAGTATTTGCAGAAGCTTGTTCTCATGATCATCTTAGGTAAACTTATTTATTAATGATCCTTGAAAAAAGAAAAAGAAAAAAGAGAGAGAAACAAAATGTGAACCTCTGTTTCTAGCTTTCTACTTCTGTACATGTATTTTACTAATTCACATTTTATTTGAATTTTAGTTCAATGAGTGATACTTTCTTACAATATTGCTAAGATACTTAATGAAGTATTTTTTATTTAGATTATTTGATATATAAAGTAGTTTAGATTTAAGATAAAAATAATCTGGAGTTTTCTCAATTCTTTTATCCCTTGCTTTCCTCTTATGTTAAGAAATCAGCTCATCAGGGCTGGAGGGATAGCACAGCAGTAGGGTGTTTGCCTTGCACGCAACCAACCTGGGATGAACCCAGGTTTGATCCTCAGCATCACATATGGTCCTCCAGCCTGCCAGGAGCAATTTCTGAGCACAGAGCCAGGAATAATGCATGAGTGCCGCCGGGTGTGGTCCAAAAACCAAAAAGAAGAAGAAGAAAAAGAAATCATATCTCATTGAGACTTGCCTTGCACATGACCGACCTGGATTCAATATCTGGCATCCCATATGGCCCCCTGAGCACTGCCAGGAGTAATTTCTGAGGGCAGAGCCAGGAGTAACTCCTGAGCATCGCTGGGTATGATCCTCAAACAAAACCCTCTATGATAAGGGAGCCTGAGTGATAGAACAGCAGAGAGGGCTCTTGCCTGAAACACAACTAACCTGGGTTCTACTTCTGGAATCCCATATGCTCCCTCAAAGACTGCCAGGAGTAACTCCTGAGCATTGATTGCTATGCGTGCCCCCGACCCCCTGAAAATATAAAGAGGGGGGGAAAGACCAGAGAGATAATAAAGCAAATAAGACTCTTAACTTGCATGTGGCAGACCCAGAATCAATCCTCAGCATCCCATATGCTCCCCTGAGTGCAGAGCCATGAGTAACCTCTGAGCATCATCACCTGGTATGGCCCCAAACAAAGCAAAACTAAAAAGAAAAGAAATTACCACATTTTGTTATCATACAACATCACAGTCTTTTTTGTTAGTTAGTTTGTTTGTTTGTTTTGGGCCACTTCTAGCTGTGCTTGGGGCTGGCTCCTGACTCTGTGCTCAGGAATCATTCCTAGAGGGGTTTGGGGAGCAATATGGGGTGCTGGGAATTGAACATAAGCTGGCAAGCTGTACTGTCACTGCTGACCTACCTGCTATAATGTCACTCCTGCCCCATCACCATTAAAAACTTAAAATTATTTCTTATTGCTTCTGAATGAGTAAAGATGGGAAGTGGGAGTGAGAGTCAAATAAACTAATTGGAATACACTGAAAATAATCTATATTCACTCATACACTAGGGAAAAAAACTCCGTCTGTTCTAGAACTGAGAGACCACATTTTTAAACTCAATGACAACAAAAAGGCTTCTCTGACCTCAATTAAAAAAAAATAGATTTAAAATATCAAAGCTGCCTTACAGTATAGTCATGTATTGTAATCATGTTACATGCCAGATATATTCAATTGAAAATAATTAAAGCTGAGGTAGAAGTGATAGTACAGAAGTTACAATATTTTCCTTGCAATGCAAGCGATCTGATTCCAGTCTCTGGCATAACATGTGTGATCCTGAGCTCAAAGTAAAATCCTGAGCACCTCTGGGTGTGCTCCAGAACAAAACCCAAATTTTTTCTTTTTAATCAAAGCTTTTCAAATAGTTAATGATCTCCTCGTGGGTTGATTCATAATTGCTGAAGAAATCAATTTTATTTTAATTTTTAGTTTTAGGTCATACTCAGCAGTGGTCAGGGGACTTTATGGGATGCTGAGAATTGAACCCAGGTCATCCACACGCAAGGCAAGAGCCCTCCTCACTGTGCTATCTCTCTAGTGTCTGCAATTTTAAAAATAAAATACTGTGGATGTGCAGATAATACTTAACTTAATATGAAAGTGACTTCATTTAAGGCAGTTGTTTAAAACTCCTATACAGTAGTTTAGATATATATTTCTGTATTAATAAGTAATATCTGCATATAAACGGTATTTGGGTTTAATCATTAATTTGGGTTGGCTGTGTGTAAGGCAAGTGCTCTACCTGCTGTTCTATTGTTCTGGCTCGAGAAAAGATACTTCAGGCTTTTAAATTTTAACTTTTATTTTTAAAAATTGGGGGAGGGGCCAGAGAGATAGCATGGAGGTAGGGTGTTTGCCTTGCATGCAGAAGAACAGTGATTCAAATCTCATCAGTTCATATGGCCCCCGAACCTGCCCAGGACTGATTTCTGAGCATAGAGCCAGGAGTAACTAACCCCTGAGTGCTGCCAGGTGTGACCTCAAAGCCAAAAAATAAATAAATGAATAAAAAGTAAAAATTGTGTGCCAATAGATAGCATGGAGGTAAGACGTTTGCCTTGCATGCAGAAGGACGGTGGTTTGAATCCCGGCATTCCATATGGTCCCCTGAGCCTGCCAGGAGCGATTTCTGCATGTAGAGCCAGGAGTAACCCCTGAGCGCTGCCGGGTGTGGCCCCCCCTAAAAAAAAACCCAACAAAACAAAAATAGAAATTGGAGAGGTGGGCTGGAACAATAGTACAGCAGGTAGGGTACTTGCACATGGCCTACTCTGGCTTGATTCCTGACACCCCATATGGTCCTGGAGCCTGTAAAGAGTGATTCCTGAGTGCAGAGCCAGGAGTAAATTTTGAGCACTGCTGGCTGTGGCTCCTAAAAAAGGCAAAACATAATTTTTTGGGGTAGCCACATCCAGAAATGCTCAAGACTTACTGTAGGCTCTGTACTGTGGGACCATTTTGATCCTGGGGATTGAAACTGGGTTGGCTACATGTATGACGGGTGTCTTAACTGCTGTGCTATTGCTCTTACCCAATTTTAACTTTATAAAAATATAGTAGTTTTTTATATCTGGCAATAAAAGTGATTTTTATTAGGAACATAGTATATATAGCCAAATGAAGACTATTTTTTCTTTTTCTTTTTGGGACACCCCAGGATGCTCAGGTTTGCACTCAGGAATTATTCCTGGTGATACTCAGGGGACCATGTGAGATGTCAGGGATTGTAACTGGATTGACTATGCAACACAAACGCCCTACTATTGCTTTAGCCCTCTAAGAACAATTTTCTTTGTTTTGCTAGTGTCAAAATATCTCCCCCTAGGAAATACACCCACAAACAATACAAGCTACAAGTAGATCTTTATTGTGACTTCTCGACTGAGAATTTTAAAATACTGCATGGTGCTTTTAGATAATTTTAAGAAATTACTATAATTATTATATTTTACTATAATTATTGTAATTAGTAAAATTACTTATACTGTAGTCTGAATTTTAATATGTAGAAGGATGAGCTAGATCATTTTTCGTTCATAGAAAAAAATGAATTGATTTTACCATCAGATAATAAGAAATTTCAAGTAATCTTTTTGATTAATATCCTTAGGAAAATGTATTACTAACAGTTTGAAATTGGCAGAGTAAGTAGCAATGCTTAACATTTCCTGGAGTGTTATTTGACATCTTGTTTAATCTAAAAGTCTTCGTGAGTCTTCTTAAAGTGTTACGTTTGTCATCTATTAGGTTTATAGGTACTGGCATCAAAGTGTCCTATGAGCAGAGACAAAGATCGGCTGCCCGTTGCGTCAGTACCGATGTGTCAGTGGGGGACATGGAGCTGGTGGAGTGTCTGTTTCCCACTGACTCTCAGTCTGTGCCTCCTCACTACACAGAGGTGAGTGGTGCCCCTTAAAGTTGCCAGCAGGTATTGTGGAAGTGGCTGTAGTTGTTGATTTTTAAAGGTATTAACGCCATCTAGGAAAGCTTTATTTTTTTTAATTTAGTGATTTATTTTTATTTGCGCTTAGGTCATACATCCCAACATCCATCCTTCTCCAGTGTGTGTTTCGCACCACCAGTTTCATCAGTACCCTCCTATTCTCCCATCCCCAACCTGCCTCTCTCTGTGGTATATTCTCTCTTTCTCTTTCTCTCTCTCTCTCTCTCTCTCTCTCTCTCTCTCTCTCTCTCTCTCTCTCTCTCTCTCTCTCTCTCTCTCTCTCTCGCTCTCTCGCTCTCGCTCTCGCTCTCTCTCCTCTCTCTTCTCTCTCCTCTCTCTCTTCTCTCTCTTCTCTCTCTCTCTCGCCCCCCACTGTTTCAGCACCAATATCTTCACCAGTGATCACATCTCTCCAGCAGTGTCCACCACCCCAACCCCCCACATTTGTCTCCTGCCCACCAGTCTGAGGCAGAAGTTTTGTTTATTTGGTTTTTTAGGTTTTGGGCCGCACCCGGTGTCACTCAGGGGTTACTCCTGACTATGCACTCAGAAATTGCTCCTGGCTTGGAGGACTATATGGGAACAAAGGTCCGTCCTAGGTTAGCGCATGCAAGGCAAATGCCCTACCACTGTGCCACTGCTCCAGCCCCTATGAGGAACAGTTTTTAAAGTAGAATATATCAGGACTTTTTCATTTGAGTTGACTTGTGTATTTGTTTTGTTTGGGGGCTGTACTCAGTGGTGTTCAATGCTTGCTTCCAGGTACAGCTCAGTTCCCAGAGGCTTGAGGCTCAAACTCCAGCCTCCCACTTACAGACAGACAAAGCTTATGTTCCAGCCCTTAAGCTATCTCCCCAGCACCAAGTTGACTTGTTTTAAATGGCAAGTGGGTGATGGGACAAGTAGACTTGAGTTTGCTTTGTTTTTGTTTTTGTTTTTGGGCCACACCCAGTTGTACTCAGGCATTACTCTTGGCCCTGAGCTCAAGAATCACTCCTTGGGGGCTGGAGAGATAGCATGGAGGTAGGGTGTTTGCCTTGCATGCAGAAGGACGGTGGTTCGAATCCCAGCATCCCATATGGTCCCCCTGCCTGCCAGGAGTGATTTCTTAGCGTAGAGCCAGGAGTAACCCTGAACACTGCCAGGTGTAAACCCCCCCCCCAACACTGCCAGGTGTAACCCCACCCCCAACCCCGCAAAAAAAGAATCACTCCTGGCAGTCTCAGTGGGCCCATATGGGATGCTGGGGATCAAACCCGGGTAAGTTCCTTTAGATTCAGAAGAAATCTGTTATTCAACAAAATTCTTTGGACATTTTTATCATTATTATTTGGGAGTGAGTGGTATTTTGGACCACACCTTACAATACTCAGAGGCTGCTCCTAGTTTGGTGCTTAGGGGACCAGATTTTGCTGGGGATGAAACAGTATTGATTATATACAAGGCAGGCCCTTTAGCCCCAGGGCCATCTCTCTAGCACCAAAAGTTTCTCACCAAATATCTATTGTGTGCTAAGTCCTAAGATATGCAAAATGTCTTGTGTTCATTTGTATCAATCTGTTTTTGTTGTTGTTGTTTATTGTTGTGTATGTAAATATTTTAGGGGATTGCTATGTTACCCTAACCTGATTGGTGATTGTGCCCTACCCTAGGGTGTGACCTGGCATTCTGCCCCCACCCTAGGATAGTACCTGATTCTGCTTCCACCATTGGTTGGTATCTGATCCCGCCATTGGGTGGTACCTGATTCTGGGGGATAAAAACAAGGGTCTGTGGAAGGCCGGGGCTTTTTTGCTGGAACTGAGGCTGAGTCTTTGGACTTCATTCTTGTCCACCGAATAAAGCTAATATTTCCACAAGCCTGACTGTGAGCTGTTTACCCATCATTTCACCTCAGAACCGTTGGCTAGACAGGGTGGCAGACGCGTGCTCCAAGCTGGAAGAGAAAGGCCTCATCCTCCATCCCTCTATCAGTCAACCTCTTCAGGGACTGACTTGCAACAGTTTATTCTAATAACATTTTCTTTATTTGTAAAGCAGTGCTTACTTCAGGTTCTGAGCTCAGAAATTTTGGCAGGCTTGGGGAGCCAAATGGGATGCCGGGGATGGAACCCAGCCTTGTGCGAGGCAAATGCCCTCCCAGCTGTGATACTGCTCTGGCCCCTCCTCAAGAAGTTTTTCAAGCTATTAATGTAACATTGTTAGTTCTTTGCCTTTGTTTAGTATAGTTTCTAAGTAATATCTTGGATTTTTATTTAGAACCCTTACCTGCATTTTTGCACACAAGATACTATAAGTTGACTAATTTGTCAAAAATCCATATTATTAGTAGCAGAGGTAAAACTTAAAGCCAGCTTTCCTAAAAAAAAGATCTTAAAAAAAGTCTTACTATTGTGTTAGTTACATTGTTAACTCATGTGATTATGATATTTTAGCGTTTATCTCTATCTTTGTTTTTAAGCTTTTAATGTTTCATCCCAAAGAACGAACTGATTGTCACCCTCCATTGTGTCTTCAGCTTCATTACAAGCATTCTGAGAGTAAAGGACCCCAGGTAAGAAATCGTTGCCTTGAATTGAATTACAGTTTGTTAAAATTGTAAGTTGTTCACTTTGTAATACTATCAGCGATTACATGAATGCTTTCCTTTCATTACAAGGGTAATCAAGCGAGACTAAGTGCTGTTCCTCAGAAGGCTGAATTACAAATTAAACTAAACCCAGTATTTTGTGAGCTGGACATCAGTATTGTGGATAGGTTGAATTCTTTGCTTCAGCCACAGAAACTGTCTACAGTGGAGATGATGGCCTCTCACATGTATACTTCATATAATAAGCATGTTAGTTTGGTAAGTATTCAGAAACGGCAAGGGCCAGTCATAACTGTCTCAAGCTAATAGGATAATTGAGATAATTTCTTAGTTATATATTCCTAATAAATTAAAATGGCCTATATTATTTATTTGTAGTAACCAGAGAAATGGAAGTTTTGGGATATTCTTTTTTGGTGGCAGGTGCTCAGGGCTTATTCCTGGCTCTGCACTCAGGGATCACTCCTGGCAGGTACTTTCTGTTGAGCTGGGATTCAAACCAAGTTAGGCAGTGTATTAGGCATGAGAGTTCAGCTCATATCCAATCTCACTGGCCCTAATGGAGACTTAAGTGATGGTGGTGATGGTGGGTATGGAACATTCCCAGGGTTTCTCAGGGACTTCTCTGACACTGCTCAGGCATCACTCCTGGCATTTTTTTTCCCCCTTTTTGGGCTTTGGGACCATACCTAGTGATACTAAGGGGATGCTCCAGATTTTGTGTGCAGGGGTCACTCCTGGCAGTGCCACAGTGCTAAGGGCACTATCTTTGGCCTGGGATTAGCCTCTTGTAAGCACCTTAACTCCTTTACTATATCTTTGCTTTCCCTTACCAGCTGTAGACTGGTATTTTTTGTTTGTTTTTAGTTTTTAGTTTTTGGGTGGTTCTTGAGGCTCTGCACTCAGGACTTGGGGAGCCAACTGGGATGCTGGAGATCAAATCCAGGTCAGCTACATGCAAAGCAAGTGCCTTTCCTGCTGTGCTATTGCTCAGATGGAACCCTATTGTTTTCTTTTGGTTCTGGGCCACATCTGGCAGTGCTCAGGGGTTACTCCAGGCCCTGTGCTCAGGAATCAGCTCCTGGTGAGTTCAAGGGATCATATGGGATGCCAAGGATTGAATACCAGTTAGCTGTGTACAAGACAAAAGCCCTTCCTGCTGTGTTATCACTCTAATTCACTCAAGTAGAAATTTTAAAAATAAACTATTTTTAATTTGCTAATATACTGAGTGAAATTTTATGTGACCTTGTAAATGATGGGCATAAAAATGGTTCAATAACTTTAAAATTAAATGAAAAAGTAGAATAAGTTTACCATATAAACTTTTTGCAACTTAGAATGGATGTACAGAGGAAGAATGAATAGATACTGGAGCAATAGTTCAGCGGGATATCTGCTTTCCTTGCACACAGCCAACCACAGTCACATCTGGCATCCCATTTGGGCCTCTGAGCACTTGCCAGGTGTTCTGCATGCAGCATCAGGAATAACCCCGGAGTATCCTCTTGTGTGGACCAAAATCTGAAAAAGAATGGATTAGCCATATACCATTTGGTAATGTGGATATCAGAATAATTGAATTAGGTTTTCTTTTCTTTTTTTGTGTTAATATTTTAAACAATATTATCTTCACAAAATTTTATTCTTATTTAATAAACTATTAAGCCACCTATAAAATGTAGCCCTTGTGTGCATTTTAATTTTAAATTTTAAGGGACTGGAGAGATAGTACACAGGTATGGTACTTGCCTTATACATGATTAACCCAAATGGTCCTCTGAGCCCTGTCAGTAATAGGCCCTGAGCATCTCCAGGTGTGGCCCCAAACAAAAAAATGAGAATATAATTTATATTATTGTGTTTTTGGCTATTTATTATAGAGGAATTTTTTGTTTTGTTGATTTGTTTTTTGTGGAGACCCACATCTGATGGTGCTCAGGCTTTGCTCCTGATTTTGCTTAAGGATGACTCATGGTGACCTCAGGGAACCAAATCGGATCCCAGGAATCAAACCCAGTTGTACATGTACAAGACAAGTGTCTTAGGTGCTGTACTATTGCTCTGGCCCTTACTTTAAATTACTTTAATGATTTATTCTGAATAAGTAAATAGCGAGCATACATTTTGTAATGTTGAATACCAGTGTCATTTTTGTTTGCTTAATATTTTTGCCATATTTTGGGTTTCTGTACTTTAGCACAAGGCTTTCACCGAAGTATTTCTAGATGATACCCATAGTCCTGCAAATTGTCGAGTATCGGTACAAGTTGCCACACCAGCATTGAACCTTTCTGTTCGCTTCCCAATACCTGATCTTCGGTCAGACCAAGAAAGAGGGCCGTGGTTTAAGAAGTCCCTCCAGAAGGAGATCCTTCATTTAGCATTCACAGATCTAGAATTCAAGACTGAATTTTTAGGAGGCTCAACTCCAGAACAAATGAAACTGGAACTTACCTTTAGAGAACTAGCAGGTAAGGTTTAACTTGCCTGTGATCGTACCAGATGACAAACAAGCAAGTGCTTCTATGACTGAGTCCAAATGTAACACATGTAAAGAGTGACGACTTTTCCTCAGTATTGCATTCAGGAATGTGATAGATCAGTTTTTGAAATGAAATTACAGGATGTGATATGTCAGTTTTAGGAAAGGAAATTACATAGTGGCTCTTTCACTTTGTTAAGATGCTTTTCTTTTTTTTTTCCCTTTTCTTTCTTTTTCTTTTTTTTATTTATTTAGTTTTGTTTTTTTTTTTTGGGGGGGGGGCAAACCTGGCAGTGCTCAAGGACTCCTTTTGGCTCTGTGCTCAGAAATTATTCCTGGCAGACTCAGGGGTCCCTATTGGGATACCGGAGATTGAACCTGGGTTGGCTGCATGCAAGGCAAACTCCCTCCCTGCTGTGCTATCACTCTGTGCCCATCACACCTTTCTGTCACCACCTTCTTCTGTTATTAGTCCTCTCTGCAATAACCTTCCCCTACCAGATTCACTTGCCAAGTCTCCCCATGGAAATTGGTTACAGTTCCTTTCCCTTTTGTGAGCATCTATCAGAAGGCAGAATTAAGGCAGAGATACTTAGCATTGACAGTTGTCCACTGACTATAAATAGTTCTTAGGATGTATCCCTGTCTCCCATGGGAGAGAACTCATTCTAGGGAGAACTAATTCACTCTTCATTTGGAAATGGAATGGAAACCACATGGATAGGGTTAGTGTGAAAAATTATTCCGAGTATGTTTGTCATAATATAGACTTTACAAATGTGATTATTGGGCTCACATATAGTGAGTAAGGTGTTTACCTTGCACATGGCCCAGGTTTGATCCCTAACACACCAGATGGTTCCCTGAACCTGCCTGTACTGATCCTTGAGCTCAGAGCCAGGAGTAAATTCTGAACATCTCCAGATGTGGCCTTCTCTCCCCCAAATGTATTTCTAGCTTAAGAAATTTTTTTGTTTTTATTTTATGGGCCACACCCAGTGGTGCTCAGGGGTTACTCTTGGCTCTGCACTCAGAAATCACTCCTGGCAGCTCAGGGGACTATATGGGATGCCGAGGATCTAACTTGGGACTGTCCTGGGTCAGCCATGTACAAGGAAAACACTCTACCACTGTGTATCACTCTGGCCCAACTAAGAAATTTTTATGAATGATCATTAAGTGATTTTTATAAAACATTAACTGTTAAATTTACTATGTATGATAAGTACCTTCCACATTAAATATTAGTACTGAGGAATTTCAATAAAAATCTCTTATCTACTCATCCCATCTCCTCATCTGTCACTCCAACAAGAACAAAGGAATAAGTAATGTAGAGACATGGCAAGTTTCTAAGGAGAAAAGTTGTTTTCCAGGACTTCAGATGAAAATCATTCAGTTGGTATATCTCGCTTTCCTAGGTTCATTCCAGGAAGATAAAGGAGAACCAGCTATTAAGTTTTTCCATGTTTCTAGTGGCCTAGATGGAGATCCTTCATCCTCAGATGACTTTGATTGGCCACGGTAAGTAAACTAATATATGTGCAAATTTCATGAGATTTTCCTTTTGAAAATTAACTGCTATAGTTCTTTTCCAGTCTTCTGGCTGTTCATTGTGTACTAAAAAGGCCCAACGCTGATGTGAGAACCCAAATAAGGGTACAAAAATTAAATCAGAAATACATATTGGTACTCACTCAGCTATGACTGTGATATGTTAGGCATTGTGAGACGTGGTAGGATAAATTCATTCTCTAGCTTTTCTTTTTTCTTTTTTTTAGAGGGAGTAGATAATACAGTGGTGCCCAGGGCTGATTCCCAGCTCTGCGCTCAGAGATCATTCCTGGCAGGGCTCAGGGGACCATATGGTATATCAAGGATTAAATCCATATTGGCGACATGCAAGATCTACTCACTGTACAATCTCTCAGCCCCTTATTCTATTCAAATTAGAGGGACAAAAAAGTGTCAACCATTTGAGAACTAGTTCAAGACCAGAAGAGATGTCATGTCTCTGTTGTCAAATAAATTATCTGGTCACTGGTTGTTTGTGAACAAAGTTTTCATAAACTTCCTGGCATCAGTAATTTTTTAAAGTTATACCAGGTGGCTTCAGTGTTCTTTTTTTTTTTTTTTTTTTTTTTGGTTTTTGGGCCACACCCAGTAACACTCAGGGGTTACTCCTGGCTATGTGCTCAGAAGTTGCTCCTGGCTCGGGGGACCATATGGGACACCGGGGGATCGAACCGCGGTCCGTCCAAGGCTAGCGCAGGCAAGGCAGGCACCTTACCTTTAGCGCCACCGCCCTTCAGTGTTCTTAAAGAGCTTCTGCTTCATGATTTTGTGTGTGTGTGTGTGTGTGTGTGTGTGTGTGGTTTTTGGGTCACACCCAGCAGTGCTCAGGGGTTATTCCTGGCTCCAGGCTCAGAAATTGCTTCTGGCAGGCACGGGGTACCATATGGGATGCCGGGATTCAAAACGATGACCTGCTGCATGAAAGGCAAACGCCTTATCTCCATGCTATCTCTCCGGCCCCTGCTTCATGATTTCTTAGATTAAATAGTTCCTTCAGTTCATTTTGCTTGATAAAGGGGCTTCGGTTTTATTTTAATTAAGCTTCACATTTTGGTACTTATGCTTCATCTGAAAGCCTGTATAAATGAGAGTGATCTTTTTGGTGCCATTTGTCAAGCTCTCTGGCGTCTGAGCAGAGCCTTTTCATCAGGAACGGTTAAGGCTTCAGTTAGATTTCTAGATGCAAGGTCATATATCAGTTGGCAGGTTTCCTGGCCTCAAAGTATTTCTGTTGTTGTACTGTTTGTGTGGGGACAAGCATCATGATGGTCTCTTGGAGTCTAGACCCAGTTCTCCAGTATTTATGGTTCCAGAAAGTTTCACTTAGTTTAAGTTGAGAATTCAGGGTCCAGAGCAATACACAGCAAATATGGCATTTGCCTTGCACATGGTGAACTCTGGTTCGATCCCTGCCAACCCATATAGTTCCCTGTCCTTGCCAAGATTGATTTCTGAGCTTAGAGCCAGGAGTAACCCCTAAGCACTGGCAAGTGTGACCCCCCCCACCAAAAAAAGTCATAGCTGGGGGCCAGAGCCATAGTACAGTGGGTAAAGTTCTTGCCTTGCATGTGACTGAGCCAGGTTTGCTCCCCATTATATCATATGGTTCCACAGCACTGCTGTTTTTCACTCAATGATTCTTTTTTTCTTTCTTTCTTTCTTTTTTGGGGGGATGGGGTTCACACCTGGCAGCTCTCAGGGGTTACTTCTGGCTCTGCACTCAAAAATTTCCCTTGGCAGGCTCAAGGGACCATATTGGATGCCAGAAATCAAATCACTGTCTGTCTTGGGTTTGCCACTTGCAAGGCAAATGCCCTGCTGCTGTGCTATTTCTCCCGCCCCTCACTCAGCGATTTTTGAGTACATAGTTGGGAATAACTCTTGAGCACTGCCAGGTATGACCCCCCCAAAATAAACAAACAAACAAGTAAATTAATAAATAAAAAGAAGTTATGGCAGATATTAGGAAATTTCAGGATCTAGTCTAGTTCACAAGGAAAAGGCCAAAATCCCTTATCTGATTAAGAGAACCTGATTCTGATGCCTACAAAAGGTAATAGATACCAAAACACTCTTCACCTTTTCCCAGCTCTACCCAGTGATGGCAGTAGAATAGGCTTTTTAGTCAATCCAGTCCAGGCCAAGGCCGCTTGGTCGGGTATTTGGTATAAACATAGGAGGCAACCATAGATGTTGACTTTAGTTATTCATTTTTCCAATTGTCTTTGTGCTCAGGATTGTACTGAAGATCAATCCCCCAGCTATGCATTCCATCCTGGAGAGGATCGCTGCTGAGGAGGAAGAGGATGAGGAAAATGATGGGCACTATCAGGAGGAAGAGGAGGGCGGCGCCCACTCCCTCAAGGACGTCTGTGACCTCCGAAGACCAGCCCCATCACCCTTTTCCTCTCGCAGAGTGATGTTTGAAAATGAACAGGTACTGCTAGCGTGTGCACTGGTAGTGGCATCAGGGGTACCTGGTCTCTCTCCTGTATCAGCAGCTTTAATGGTCCAGCTTTTAAAATTACTCGCTGGGCTAGATTTGTTAGATTTTTAGCTCCATGATGGAAGGAAGACTTTTTGTTATTGTTGTTAAAATTAGGTTATATGCTTCTTTATTTGTTTACAGAGCCATGTTTAGGACAGGGTAGGAAGATGGTACAACTATCTTTTAACACAAAATGCTCATTTGTTGGAACTACTTTTTTGTCTGGTTTTGTTTTGATTTTGGGGGTCACATCTAGCATTCTCAGGGGTTACTACTGGTTCTGAACTCAGTCAAGAATTACTTCTGCTGTGGTGCTGGGGACCATATGGGGTCCTGGGGAATTGAACATGGGTCAGGCAATAGTTGAGCATCCTACCCACTGTACTATCGCTCCAGCCCAAGATAGAATGCTCATTTGATGAATTGGTTTTTGTTTTGAACACTAAACTGTTGTTTTAGATGGTGATGCCAGGTGACCCTGTGGAAATGACAGAGTTTCAGGATAAAGCAATCAGCAATTCTCACTACGTACTGGAACTTTCGTTACCCACTGTTCATATAACACTACCTAATAAAAGTTTTTATGAGAAGCTTTATAATAGGTAAGTTTAAACACAGTTTGTTAAGTCTTTAGGGTTGGACTTTAGTGCCTGACCTCTTTTATCTATGTGTGTTTGTGGTCTCTCATCATGGTGTTCTCTGTAAGGTGTTGATAGAATCAGAGCCTTCTCATGAGCCTTTTGTTACAGTGTCCTCACTGTGTGTTAGACAATTGGCTTATTTGCATGTGTGATATTCTTCCCTTCATCTTTCTATTGGCTATGCCTTTTGACACCTTACCAGTCCAGGGCCCTACTCTCTTGTCATACTATGTGTCATGTGCAGTGACTTGAAGAGGGGGCTGCCAGAGGCTGGGGTTGAGTCTATATACAAGAGCATGCCTTCCTTGGGGGCTGGGCGGTGGCGCAAGAGGTAAGGTGCCTGCCTTACCTGTGCTAGCCTTGGACAGGACCGCGGTTCGATCCCCCGGTGTCCCATATGGTCCCCCAAGCCAGGAGCGACTTCTGAGCACATAGCCAGGAGTAACCCCTGAGCGTCACCGGGTGTGGCCCAAAAACCAAAAAAAAAAAAAAAAAAAAAAAGAGCATGCCTTCCTTTTTCTATTTTTGGACTATACCTGACAGTACTCAGGGCTGACCTCCTGACACAGATTTGGGAACTTTTGGTTACTATTTTACCACCCCTCCAGCACGTAGGGGCCATGTGGTGCTGCGGATGAGTTATTTCTCTGATCCTAGGTGGGTATATCTGTGTATATTTGTGGGGTGGGATCACTTTCCTTGCTATTTGGTCCAGTTGTGCTGGTGGAATTGCTCAGTACCTCAGGCCTTGCTCGAGGGGTTATCAGGGCTGTCCCCAGTGACCTATCCCTAGAACACACAGCCACAGCTTGCCTGGCATGTGCTTCTTTGAACAGTCTTCCCAGCCTGAGTGGAGTAGTTTTTAGCTTACTTTAAGTCATGGTCTTATGTTTGACTTGTGTCTGTAGGATATTTAATGACTTGCTGCTGTGGGAACCAACAGCTCCTTCACCAGTGGAAACTTTTGAAAATATTTCCTATGGTATTGGACTTTCAGTAGCCAGCCAGCTGATCAATACCTTCAACAAAGATAGTTTCACTCCATTTAAGTCTGCTGTGCACTATGGTAATGTATTTGAATTTGCCTGAGTATTAACTTATCAGGTTCAGTAATTATGTAATCAAGTTTGTCATTCTCTCCTTGATCATAACTATTATTTCTTTTAGTAATTTATAATATTTTCCACTTCTGTTTGCATATGCAGGATTTTTGTTTGTTTGTTTTGTTTTTGGGTCATACCCAGCAGCACTCGGGTTACTCCTGGCTCTATGCTCAGAAATCACCCCTGGCAGGCACAGGGGACCATATGGGATGCCTAGATTCGAACCATCGTCCCTCTGCATGAAAGGCAAACACCTTACCTCCATGCTATCTCTCCAGCCCCTACAGTTTTTATTTTAGCTTTTTTTAAGTTCTTTTTTTTGTTTGTTTTTAGGTCACACCTGGTGATAGTTTATTTTTATTATACTGCCAGATTTACTTTTTATTATTTTTGGTTTGGGGGTCACACCTATTGACGTTCAAGGCTTACTACTCCTGGCTTTCCCTTCAAGGATCACTCCTTGAGTGGTGGAGTGGTGGGTTCGAGGACCATGTGAGGGTATTGGGGATCCAACCCCAGTTGCCCAGGTGCAAGGCAAACATCCTGCCAGCTGAACTCTTGCTTTGGCCCCAAACTATTATTTTAGTAAACTATCAGTACTATAAATTATGACCATTTATTTCTCATAGATGAGGAAAGTGGATCTGAAGAGGAGACTTTGCAGTATTTTTCTACTGTTGATCCCAACTATCGTTCCCGTAGGAAGAAAAAACTAGACTCCCAAAACAAGAACTCGCAGAGTTTCCTCTCAGTTCTTCTGAGTATTAATCATGGGCTAATGGCAGTATTTACAGATGTCAAGGTAAGTACACACAAAGGTGTTTTCAAGTATGTTTGCTTTGAAACCCACTGTGTTCTGTAATCCAAAAATTGAGGTAGAATCAGTTTGTTTGAGTAGCAGACGAAGATCCCAGTTTTGATGATAGCAAGTCTGAGAGTCCAGCTTTCATTGCAGATGTGAAGGCAAATGGTAAATGTACTTCCCCTTTGGAAAAGGCTGATTTTTCACCTAATGTGTCAACTAGTGGGTTCTTTGTTTTTAAGGAGAATGAAGCACAGGAATTCCTGTGGCAGAAGAGACCCTCACATAGCACTGAACAATGAAGAACCACCACCACCACCCCTTGGTTGCTGTGGTTACAAAACTGGGGAACTTCTGCATGGTTATGATTCTCTCTGAGAGTCACACACTCTGAGAAGTTGCTGGGAGTTTCACTCAGCAACACTATCAGGACCAGGTTTGGCACCCGAGGCAGTGTGATCTCTGACAGCCTGATGCTTGTGAGACTGGCATCTGTAGCCATCTGGCCACTTCCTGGGTCCTGAGACCTGCCCTGAATTCCACCAATTTGGGTGGCTCAAGCATCAGGCTACTCTTCCACCACAGGCGTCTTTTTAGTGGCATTCAGAAGAGTATCCCAGGGGTATAGTTACTTAACTAATGACTCTTTCTCTGTCTTCTGGCTAGCAAGAAAATGGAGATCTGCTGGCAAACAAGCATGGTGAATTCTGGTTCGAATTCAGTGGTGGCTCATTGTTCTGTGTGACAAACTATGAAGGTTTCGATGACAAGCACTACATCTGCCTCCACACTAGCAGTTTCAGTCTGTACCACAAAGGTAGGAGAAACATGGTGGTGTGTCTTGTACCCCTGCTTAAATGTGCTGAAATTCTGTTTACTTAAAGAGCATTGAGGACAGAACTATGTTTTAGAGATTATTTTTTGCTATTCCTCTGGCCATGGAATACCTAATAGTAAGTTAGAAATTGAAATTTATTGCATTTTTATGACAATTTTATTGATACAATCCATATACCATACCATTCACCCATAAAATATATGCTTCAGCAGTGACTACTGTTTGACATAATTATGCAGCAACTATCCTAATCAACTTCAAAATATTTTTATTACCCCCCCCCCCAAAGAAACACTGCTCTCTTTAGCTGTAATTCACCCTTCACCCCCAATTCCCCAGACCAGTGGTCGGCAACCTGCGGCTTGCAAGCCATATGTTGTTCTTTATTTACACTTTTAATTTGGCTCTTCTGTGTGCCGGGCAGCCGCTCCAGGAGTCAGGACTCTGTTCCTAGCCTCTGTCAGTGCGCGACCTGTGTGGCTCTCAAAATAAATTTTAATTGTGGTTTTGGCAAGATTTGGCTCAGTTGAAAAAAAACGTTGCCGACCACTGCCCTAGACCTAAACAATCAATATCCTGTCTTCTTAGTTTTGCATATTCAAAATGTTTCACATAAATGTAATCACACAATAGATAGTTTTTTGTAACTGGTTTCTTCCACTGACTTGATTATTTTGTGGGGACAGGGTTTGGGCCATACCTAGCAATACTCAGTGGCTATCACTAGTTCTCTTTTTAGGAGTGACTCGTGGCAGTGCTCGGGACATATCTGATGATGGGGATTGAACCAGAGCAGCTGCTTGCAGGGCAAGCTCTTTACTCCCTAGTTTATTTCATTGTATTTAAATGCCAGGGTTAAAAATACTGTTAAGGGCCTGGAGAGATGGCACAGCGGTGTTTGCCTTGCAAGCAGCCGATCCAGGACCAAAGGTGGTTGGTTCGAACCCCGGTGTCCCATATGGTCCCCCGTGCCTGCCAGGAGCTATTTCTGAGCAGACAGCCAGGAGTAACCCCTGAGTACCGCTGGGTGTGGCCCAAAAACCAAAAAAAAAAAAAAAAAAAATACTGTTAATAAATTCTTTTTTTTTTTGTTTGTTTTTTTTTTGTTTGTTTTTTTTTTTTTGGGCCACACCCTGTGAGGCTCAGGGGTTACTCCTGGCTATGCGCTCAGAAGTTGCTCCTGGCTTCTTGGGGGACCATATGGGACGCCGGGGGATCGAACCGCGGTCCGTCCTAGGCTAGCGCAGGCAAGGCAGGCACCTTACCTCCAGCGCCACCGCCCGGCCCTGTTAATAAATTCTTGTTCTGGGGCTGGAGTAATATCACAGTGGTAGGGTGTTTGTCTAGCATACAGATGACCAAGAGCAGACCCTGGTTTGATCCCTGGCATTCCATATGGTCTCCTGAGCCTGCCAGGAACAATTTCTGAGCGCAAAGCCAGGAGAAACTCCTGAGCACTGCCAGATGTGGCCCCAAAACAAAACAAAACAAATTTTTTTTTGTTCAAGTGTCACTTTTCTAGTATTTAAAGTCTTGGCTTTTGTTTTCAGTTGGGTGCTATTGTTGTTTTTGGTTTTTGGTTTTTGGGCCACACCCGTTTGGCGCTCAGGGGTTACTCCTGGCTATGTGCTCAGAAATTGCCCCTGGCTTGGGGGGACCATATGGGACGCCGGGGGATCGAACCGCGGTCCTTCCTTGGCTAGCGCTTGCAAGGCAGACACCTTACCTCCAGCGCCACCTACCCGGCCCCCAGTTGGGTGCTATTACTCATGCCCATATTAGAAAGCTATGGATTATTACCAAAAGAATTTTCATTTAGTTATCTCCAGATTTTTGTTAGAATCATTGGAAATATGTGGACTTGTGTTTGGAATTACACAAGGCCATGTACTAATGTCAAGCACTCTTTTTGTTCTGTTTTTGCCTTGTAATGTGGTTGCTGCAGGTATAGTGGATGGGGTGGTGCTCCCCACAGAAACACGCCTGCCCAGTGTCAACCGCCCTCATTGGTTGGAACCTACTATTTATTCCTCTGAGGAAGATGGTGTCAGCAGAGCTTCCACAGATGGTGTTGGAGGAGACACTTTAAATATGCTCTCTGTCGCCGTCAAAATCTTATCTGATAAATCAGAGTCCAACACAAAGGTTTGTATTTTTTTTTTTTTACTTCTGTGGCATTGGAAGTACATGCTCTTGATTTGATTAGATAAAAAGAAAAATGGCACCTAGTGGAATTGCATAGAAAACATTCTGAAGTCCAGGGTTCTGAGGATGCTAACTGTAGTTCTTTGTGTCCCTCTGCACAGGAATTTCTGATTGCGGTGGGCCTTCGAGGAGCCACCCTCCAACACAGAGTGCTGCCTTCTGGGCTCAGCTGGCATGAGCAGGTAGGGACAGCTTCTTTCAACTTCTCCTGCAATAGACACATGGGAAAATGCCCAGATGGAAACTCTTTAGCTCACCTTTGAAAGGGAAGCTGATAGTTTTCCATGACACCTCTTGGGGTAGAGTGGGACACCGTCACAAACCCAGAGCAATAGGCTTTTTTACTTGTTTGTCTGCTTTTAGGGCCATACCTGGCTATGCTTTGTTGTTGCTCTTGGTTCTGTTCTCAGGAATTATTCCTTCTGGGTTCAGGATATGTTATGGGATGCTGGGGCATCAAACCCTGGTCATCCACACTGAAGAAAAATGCCCTTCCTCCTGTACTATTACTACAACTCTGATTCTTTACTTTAAAGTCTGGGCACTGAACATTTTAGATCAAAGATTTCTTTTCCATAAAGCATTTAGAAAACATCAACTCACTCTCTTTGTACCAATCAGAATATGACTAATTGACTAGCTGTATGGGAAAGATTTAGTCTCACCTTCCAATTTGTTCTTCTATCAGTGTTCCTCAGAGGCAGCTACTGGCTTAATACTTGGGGTTCACTACTGGCTCTGCTCAGGGTACCACATAGTGTGGGGAATCAGATCTGGTGTTCCTGTTGAGTTATCTTCTGGTCCTTCTTATTTGCTTATGCTAGAAAGGGGAGAATTGATGCTGGTGAGGGGCCTGAGACTGGTATCAGATAAGGAAAAGGAACTTCTTTCAATGATAAATCACATAGAAAACTAGAAGGTTGGGGCCGGGCGGTGGCGCTAAAGGTAAGGTGCCTGCCTTGCCTGCGCTAGCCTTGGACAGACCTCGGTTCGATCCCCCGGTGTCCCATATGGTCCCCCAAGCCAGGAGCAACTTCTGAGCGCATAGCCAGGAGTAACCCCTGAGCGTTACCGGGTGTGGCCCAAAAACCAAAAAAAAAAAAAAAAAAAAAAAAAGAAAACTAGAAGGTTGGCTTTAATAGTCTGCATAATTTGTTATTTTTAGGAATGTGAAGATATACCTACTTTATTAATTGTATATGATTTTTTGCGGTGTGTCATTACAGTTGTTGGATGGACCTTTTTATTTTAAATTCTAGTGGTGCAAATATTTTTTAAAATAAATTCCTTAAAAGTGATGACTTTGTTTCTTTTAGCATTATAATTTCCCTAAAAATAGTTATTTTTCCTAGCATTAAAAGTTGAGCTATTTTGCTTTCTACTGGTTTTAAGATATATCAAACAATTTTTTTCTTCTAAAGCAGAGCAATTTATATTTTTGTGACTATAGATTTTATACTTCTTGAATATTGCTGACGAACCTGTCCTGGGATACAACCCTCCAACTTCATTTACCACTTTCCACGTCCATCTCTGGAGCTGTGCTCTTGATTATAGGTTAGTTCACAAACAGAAAAATTAAGTTTTATGTATTTAAAACATGTACTAAGGTATCGAAAAAATGACATGGTTTAGCAGAATATTAGTTCAGAATGCTCTTTATAATGGATTTCTGCCTCAGGAAAAAAAAACACAAGATGGTCTCACCTGTGGACTAGGCAATAACTAGGTAAGGAAATGTAGTGTAGCAAAGGGGGATGCCAAGATCACCCCAGGCCCCAGAGCATAGTGAGGAGAGCAGAGAAGGAAAGAAATCAAGGGGTGAAGGAAGAAGATGAGAAAGGGAAGTAATGAAGGAACAGGGTCGGGGCTTCAGCCATTTTGGTGATGTGGGTGTGTGCTCCAGCTGTATGTCCCAAGCACAGACTCAACAACACTGCAAACATGAGATCTAAGTTGCAGCCACAGAACTTTGTGAGATACCTGTCCAAGTGGCACATAGGTCGGTGGACATGGAAGGTTGGGGTGGAGGAGTGTGGGAGCGCTGATGGAGGGAAGTTAACAGTGGTGGTGGGATTGGTGTTGAAATATTGTATACTTAAAACTTAGCCATCAGTAACTTTGTAAATCACAGTTTTTTGTTTGTTTGTTTGTTTGTTTGTTTGTTTGTTTTTTACTCTTTGGGCCACACCTGGCGGCACTTAAGGGTTATTCCTGGCAGGCTGGGGGACTATATGGGATTCCAGAGATTAAACCAGGGTCAGCTGCATGCAAGGCAAACGTCCTTCCCGCTACGTCGTTATTGCTCCAGCCCTAAGTCACAGTTCTTTAACTAAACAAAAATAATTTTTAAAAAAGAAACATATAAAGGACTCCTGTCTATAATTGGTTGAGATGTGTTGCCTTTTTTTTATATTAGGCCTCTTTATCTGCCAATCCGATCTCTTCTTACTGTTGAAACGTTCAGCATTTCTAGTAGTGTTTCCTTGGACAAATCTTCATCTACTCTCAGGTATGTTTGTATACACTATTATGAATTAAATATAGCTGTGCATAAAAAAACCCTCTAAATAATGGTACCCATCTAAACCGCGGGGTTAATATCACAAAATAATAAAAATTTTAAATCAATATTCTTTGTTGTTTTGGGTTCATGCCTCTTGTTCAGCCTCTTGTTCAGGACTTCGTCTGGCTCTGTGCTCAGGGATCACTCCTTGCAGGGTGGAGGGGCCCATATGTGGTGCTGAGGATCGAACCTGGATTGGCACATGCCAGGCAAATGTCCTCCACTGAACTATCTCTCAAGCCAAACTTTCATATTACTTATCCAATCTATTCTGATATTTATTGTGTTAGATTTTATTTCATAGTTCTTTAAGGAAAGAAATTAATCCTCATGCTTCTTACTTTATATTTTATTTAAATCTTGGTCTGGGAGACCACACCCCGGTATGTACAGGGCTTATTCCTGGTTCCTCTCTCCAGAATTATTCCTGGCAATGCTGGGGGGAGGGGAGTGCGGGGGAGAGAGGTGAAGCATATGCAGTGTCAGGGATCAAACTTGAGCTGGCTATCTGCAAGGCAAGTGCCTTACCACCTATGCTATCTCTCCAGTCCTTACTTAGCTTTTTCAATATTTAATTTATAATTCCATTAATACTCGATACTTTATTTTTATAAATTAAACTTTGAGGTTGGGAACCAAATTTGTTAAAGCTTATATGTAAATTTACAAAAACAAAGTTTACTGGAGCAGGTGTTTAATATTTTGTCTTTAACCTCTGGTGCTGAATTGGTTGCCAGTTTGCAGGAATAGAAAGGTTGAAAACCACCCCTTTACTTGGATATCACTGCTGGCCTATGGCTCAGATGCTGGAGGTGGGGGCCTGTCTTCAGGTATAAAAAAAGATTGAAAGATTCTGTTACACATCCTTCCAGTGTTCCTAGCATTAATAAAGTAAGCTTTTTTGTGACATGGGGGGCCAGAGCAATAGTGCAGTGGGCAGGACACTTACTTTGCACATGGCAAACCTAAGTTTGATTCCCAGCATCCTGTATAGGTTCCTGAGCACTGCCAGGAGTGACCTACATGCACAGCCCTCAGCACCACTAGGTGTGGCCCAGAAAGCAGAAAAAAAAATTCCAAGAAAGCCTAACTGTGACATGATTATTTATAGCTATAGCCTGCATATGACTTTGATAACATTTATATCAAAAAATAATTCAGCCACTTAATAATGATTATGTGGTCCATATTTGAAGCTTGTTTTGATGCTGATTTTTTTTTTCTCAGAATAATCTTGGATGAAGCTGCCTTACATCTTTCTGACAAGTGTAATACTGTCACTGTAAATTTAAATAGAGGTAGGAATTAAAAAACTGGAATTGATTAATTTGTTATTTTCTGTGTGTGTGACTATATTATTGTTATTTGTTTTGGGAGGGGGTCACATTATAGTAGCTTTAAAACTTCTGGCTCTGTGCTGGAGGAGTGCTGCTTTTGGTGTGATTTGGGTTAACACTTGGGGACAGGGATTAAGCCTTGTTCTCCCATGCAAGATGTGAGCCCAATTCAGTACATAGTCACTTTGCCCTGTGTGCCAGTATTTTATTTTTTTCGTGGGGGTGGTGGTGGTTAGGGCCACTCCTGGTGGCACCTGAGTTACTCTTGGCAGGCTTGGGAGACTGACTGTTTGGGATGCCAGGGATCCGACCTGGTTTGACCTCATGCAAGGCAAACATGCTCCCCACTGTGCTATATCATTCTGGCCCCAATGTGCCAGTATTTTTATGCCTTTTAACTATTGGATAATACCAGTGGATCAAGACCTTATTTAAATACATCTTAGAAATTTTGTAATATCAGTTGAATAATCAAATTTTATATGTTTACTTTGGGATGTTTAATATGACTTTTGGGTTTTTTTTGTTTGTTTGTTGTTTTTTTTTTGTTTGTTTTTGGGCCACACCCGGCGGTGCTCAGGGGTGACTCCTGGTTATCCGCTCAGAAATAGCTCCTGGCAGGCACAGGGGACCATATGGGACACCGGGATTCGAACCAACCACCTTTGGTCCTGGATCGGCTGCTTGCGAGGCAAACGCCGCTGTGCTATCTCTCCGGGCCATGACTTTTGTTTTAAGCTAAAGTGAATTGTGGTTTTTTTCTTTTATTATTTTTTTTAAATGAAGCTATATTTTCATTGCTTTATAAATGTTTGTATTATTTGCTATTTGATAACAAAAGAAATACTGGTGTTATTGTTGGTTGGACAAACAAATTGAAAATTATTCTAAGACATCTCTATACTTCCAGATTATGTTCAGGTGATGGACATGGGGCTTTTGGAATTAACTATCACTGCAGTGAAGTCTGATTCTGATGATGGAGAACAAGTAAGTTATGAAAATAATGCGATGTTTATCTTAGGCCTATTTTTGGAGACACTGAAAACTCTGTTGAGAGTTTACTATATCACTTTTCCATTTTCCTAATTTTGGTCAGAAGTCCATAAAATATTTGAAATGGATTGAAGCTGTAAATTCTGCTCAAATTGAGTATTTACATTTACACTTTTCGTGATTTTAGGTTTGATCTCCAGTACACTAAACAATTAGTTAGAAATGACCTCTCTTCTCTCCCCTCCCTTCTCTTTGCTCTCTTCTCCCTTCCCCATTCACTCCCCCTTTCTCTTTCCTCTTCCAGTCCCTCCCTTCCACTCCTCCTTTGTTTTTTGTTTTGTTTTGTTTTGTTTTGTTTTGTTTTGTTTTGTGGCTACACCTAGGCCCAAAATCGCTCTGCACTCAGAATTCACTCCTGTTAGTGAAAAAAAATTTGAAAAAAAAAAAGAGAAAAAAAATTAGTTGGAAATGTTTCCTGAAACCAAAAAACATTGTTTATTCAGAATGTGCAAAGGAGAACTTTGTGTTGCTGTTTGGAAAACATTTTCATTCTTCCCTCTGTCCTGTCCAGACCCAGCCACGCTTTGAGTTACACTGCTCCAGCGACATTGTCCACATCAGAACCTGTTCAGACTCTTGTGCGGCCTTAATGAATCTCATTCAGTACATCGCAAGCTATGGGGACTTACATGTGGCCAGCAAAGCAAAAGAGAAGCCCGGAGCTCCTCACAGGAAGACCAAGGTACAGTAGGCGCTGGCGTTTATCAGAGCCGCTCACCCTCAGTCCACTGGGCTCTGATCGTGTTGATGTCCCAGAGGGCTGTTCATGGCAGCCAAACTCTTGAATCGTCCTTGACCTCCAGAATGATCAGGCTGAGAAAGGTGATTGATTCTGCTGGCCCCTGGGAAAACCTTTCTGTCAGAGCATTAGGCTTCTGAGTCAACAGATACACTCTCAACTTTATATTCACCTGAGAAGAAATAAACATTTATCATGTAAAAACTTATGTCCGAGTTAATGTAAAACAACTTTGAGAATATACCAGGCGAATATTAACATTATTTCATAAAAACATTTAGTAATTTAAAATTTTTTTTATTTATTTTGATTCCTGGCTCTACATTCAGGAATCACTCGTGGAGGTTCTCGGGGGATCATATGGGATGCCTAGATCTAACCCGGTTTGACCACATGCAAGGCAAGCAGCCTACCACTGGGCTCTCTCCCCAATCCCTCTAAATATACTTTTTAAATTTATTATCAATCTATATATATGTTGTCATCTGTAATTTTCTTTAATATCATGCAATAGACCAGGCATAGATAGGCTTCTGTTTTATAGATAATGTATTTTCATAGGTAATAATTTTCTAATAATAATAGATAATAATTTTCACCACTGAAATCATCAAAACCATGAGCAACTTCAATACATTGTAAGCACGTGATATATAAGTAAATTAAAAAAGTTTACTGAGGGGCCGGAGAGATAGCTTAGAGGTAAGGCATTTGCCTTGCATACAGAAGGACGGTGGTTCAAGTCCCGACATCCCATATGGTCCCCCAAGCCTGCCAGGAGCAATTTGTGAGCATAGAGCTAGGAGTAACCCCTGAGTGCTGCCAGGTGTGACCCAAAACCAAAAAAGAAAAAAAAAGCTGAGAAGTGGGGAGAGAGAGCGGGAACCTTGGGTTATTGGTGGAGGGTTTGAAGTTGGTCATTGAATGGCTAAAACTCTTGAGTTTAACAGCTTTATAAATCATGGTGTCAAAATAAATTTAAGGTGAGGGCCTATAGAATTTAAACAGTTTGTTTTAACTAGAAAAGATGGCAATAATATCCTGATATTTCAATTCCGGTGCAGTTTCTCCTTTCAGCCTGCTTTGAGGTCTAGATTGAGTTAGTTTCTTTTTTTCTTTTTGGTTTTTGGGTCACACCCGGCTGTGCTCAGGGGTTCCTCCTGTCTCTGCACTCAGAAATCACTCCTGGCAGGCTCGGGGGACCATATGGGATGCCAGGATTCGAACCACCATCCTGCAGGCAAGGCAAATGCCCTCTCTCCGTGCCATCTCTCCAGCCCCGCCTTTTTTCTTTTGATGCTTTCCTTCCTCATGCTCTGGTCAGGGGATGGAATTCTCTTTAGTTATGGAGGATCTCAGGAGTGCCTGTCAAGCCTTGCAGTAGTAGTTGTGTGCTCACATGATTTCATTCATGTTGTACTTTTTTCTTAATTCCTTGCTTCTGCTATGTTCTCACGAATGAAGTGCTCCTGCTATATTCTCACAAATGAAGGCATTTATGACACTTCTTGATGCTCATTCTCTTACCAAGACATTCTACATTAATATCTATTTTAAAATTCTTTAAAATCTATCCACAGTTCACTAACCGGAATGGTCAAGCAGCAGCCCTTGAAATTAAACTTTATAAGTGCCCATATTTTTCTTTCTGTGTCTTTAGTTGTTCATTCATGTCAAGAAATAAGGTTTTGGGATGGGAAAGAGCACAGGAGCAGACCAGGAGAAACATGGAATACTGATAGTGGGATGGGGTCGGACTGTTGTGTGCCCAAGACTCAACTAGCATTAACTTTGTAAATCACAGTTCTTTAATTAGTAAAAAAGGGAAAAAAATGTTATTGGGGCTGGGGAGATAATACAATGGGTAGGGTCCTTGTGTTGTACATGGCTGACCTAGCTTCGATCCTAGGCACCCCATATGGTCCCCTGCATACCTCCAGGAATAATTCCTGAGTGCAGGTCCAGGAGTAACCCCTGAACACTGTTGGGTATGGACCAAATCCTTGCCCAGTATTTAAGAAAGAAATGAGGCTTTGTCTCAAAGGGGTGGAATTCACTACAACTATCAGATTTGAGCAGGTTGCAGAATAATTCAATCACTCCTTACTGCAGTTATTTTCACTACTCACTCCAGTGTATTGCTATGTCATCATCTGAGATGACTGTGCTGGCTTCAGGCTAAGATACATTTATTTATTTGTAGTAGTTGTTAAAAGTGATAATGAGAGGGGCTGGAAACATAGCACAGCGGTAGGGCATATGCCTTGCATGTGGCCAACCCAGGACGGAAACTGGTTCTGTTCCTAGCATCCCATATGGTCCCCTGAGCCTGCCTGGAGCCACTTTTGAGTGCAGAGCCAGGAGTAACCCATGAGCATCGCTGGGTTCAGCCCAAAAGCCAAAAAAAAAAAAAAAAAAAGTTGATAATAAGGATAGTAAAGATAGTGAAAGTGTCATAGCTGCTGGGCAGAATGATGTTATGTTCTTTTATCTGATATTTTTGTAAAATGCTGTGCCATTCTAGGACAAAATGTTAGTTTCCTTTTCGAAGCATTTGCAATTTTTTTTTTTTTTTTTTTTGGCTGTAGGTAGATTCTAGTGGTCGAACATCTTCACGTGGCCCAGTACTTCCCGAAGCAGAACAGCAGATTCTCCGAGATCTGATGAGTGACGCGATGGAGGAGGTTGATATGCAGCAGGCCACTGCCACAAAGCCGCAGGCTAATGGAGAGACAGGTCAGGACTCATGTTTCCAGAGTGGTGGTATTGTGGGGGAAGTCTAATCTATTCTTAAGAGACTCTTCCATGAGCAGGTCTTTTAAGAAATGAGATTTATTAGTACCTCTATGTGCCTTCATTGAGCATCTAACCGCTAAATGATGCTGTGAGCTCTTTTATTTTCTTGTATCTTGTAGTTCAGTGAAACAAATGGCCACTAGTTCAGAATAATGTTAGTATTTAGAATGAGAAATGATTTAAGAAAACTCTTAGTATACTGTATATAATTTTGGACTTTATTGGGCTTTAATGAAAGGTTTTTCGGCAGACAATCACTATATAGTGGTGCTCAGAGTTTACTCCTGGCTCTTCACTCAGGGATCACTCCTAATCACCCTAGAGAGCCATCTGGGGTGCCAGAAATCGAACCCGGGTCAACATGTGCAAGGCAAGCATCCTACCCACTATGCTATTGCTTGGATCTAGTGGTGAAAGTTTTCTTTAATATACCATTTTTTTTAAAGTGGGTTAGGAACTGGGCATGTATATAACTGTGTAGTACAGAACTTACATGATATGTGAGCTCCTGAGTTTGGTAATCAGCACTACAAGAAATAAATAAGTCACTACAAGTGGATAGAATTTAGGTGTATAGATGGGTGAGATGGGGTTCTTGGCAGGGCTATTCACGTCAGCAGCAGCATCAAGGCTTCTTTAGGCCTGGCAGTCATTGAAGTAAAAGTCCCATCTCATTGTCAAGATTTAAAAAATAAGTTGGTATATAATGTGTTTAGCTAAAAGGCACAGTACATGTTCCTGTTGTTCCAAAGTGCAGGAGACTTGAGTCTTGTGGTGTTTGTCTGCAGGATCTCTCGATGGAAAATCACCAGCACCAGAGCACTGCTGTTCTGACCTCTTCCTCTTCCCAGATGAGAGTGGGAGCGTGTCCCAGGAGCCAGACCCCACTTACACCTCCTTCACTCACCACACGATCAGCGATGCAATGACTGCAGTACCCATGGAGAATGACGACTTCTGCATCCTGTTTGCACCAAAGACCACAATTCAGGTCATCACTTGATTATATACTCAGGCCTTCAAATAATGTTGCTGTTTGGCCAGAGGATGCTTGGAAAGAAATTCTGTGAATTTTTTTTTGCAGCTCAGAATTATTCTGTGTTGCGATTTACTCTTGAAGCTTTATAAATGTTAATCGTACCTCAGATCTGACAACAAAATCCTGTATTTACCAAGTTTCCTGCTTAGATCAGTGAACTGTAATTGGGATTTGTAGTCAGATAACACAGAATGGTGACCTGCAGTGTCAGGAGAGAGTAGTACTCTGCTGCTAGTTTGAGAGCCAGAGAGAGGGATGCATTTTTATGAAGGCTGGTGACTTGGTGATAGGTAGAAATTTCATTGAGAATTATGCTCACATAAAAGTACAGTCTGGATTTAATGAATGCACAGTTCTTGAGGTTAAGTTTGAATTCAGAGCATGTGTATAAGGAAGGAACATGACAATTGGTCACTCTATTGAGTGAAGTATGTCAAGTTGGAAATGCAGTATTTTAACTTTGAAGAAATACAAAGATGGAATTGTATAAACCCCCCTGCACCAAAATCATAACTTATATTATCTTGCAAGTACTAAAAGTCACATAAACAACGAAAAAAATCTTCAGAGTGATTTGCAGAGATTAGATTTCATTTTATGAGCACAAAGGAATATCTTTATGTGATGATCAATGGTAGTAATTAATCATTTTATATTAAACTTGTTAAAAAAAGAAAAGGAAAAAAGGGAATAGAGCAACAAGAAATTCCCTTATAATACTACTAATCATTGGTAATTTCTGCCGATATAAGTTCTATGCTACCCATTCTTTATTTTAGGAGAAAGAAGAAGAACCGGTTATAAAAATAATGGTTGATGATGCTATTGTGATCAGAGATAATTATTTCAGTCTGCCCATTAAAAAGACAGATACTAGCAAAGCCCCGTTACACTTTCCCATCCCTGTTATTCGCTATGTTGTCAAAGAAGTCTCTCTGGTTTGGCATCTCTATGGTGGAAAAGATTTTGGTCCAGTTCCTCCTCCATCTCCAGCTAAAAGTTATGGGTAAGTTAACTTTTCTCTACCTTTGTTTGGTAAGCCAATGAGTTATATAGAAAAATATTTAGCACTTTATCCATTCAAGAATATGAATAAGGTAGTTTTGAAACTAAATATCACACTCAGAGTTTTTCATCTGTGAGCTTACTTGCCTTACTTGTATTTTTATTAAAGCAGTGACTTTGGTGACTTCTTACTCAGCAGAAAGCTTTGATAGCCAGCTGGGCTGTCAAAGCCTATGTCTGGGGCTTATTCGAAAAGCGGATTATGAACTTTTGCTGCCCTCAGTTCACAGAGCATGAGGGCATGTGAGCCATGAGGGCAGGCAGCATGCATCATGCCCTTGACCCTTTAGTTTCCAGAAGGGTTCCTGTCAGACTCCAAAGGATTCTTTAGCATGATCAGTCAGCTAAAGAGACTTTTATGGGGGGTGGCACAGAGAAAACTTCAGGGAGTCATCACTTGGGGCTCGGTGTTCATGGATAAATTGCTTTTTATTTACGAGGGAACCTGAAAAATTGTTTAACTTGGTTGTTATTGTTTTTTTGTTGTTGTTGTTTGTTTTTTCGGGCCACACCCATTTGATGCTCAGGGGTTACTCCTGGCTAAGCACTTGGGGGGATCATATGGGACTCCGGGGGATAGAACCGCGGTCCTTCCTTGCCTAGCGCTTGCAAGGCAGACACCTTACCTCTAGCGCCACCTCGCCGGCCCCAACTTGGTTGTTAACTTGATTGATAACTTCTCTATCTTAGTTGAGTCCTCTAGGACTTGTATTCTAGAAAGGATTTCTGAAGTTCTAAGGCGGCTTCATTTTTGAATTATGTGATATAGTCCCCAACATTCAGAGACTCTTGTCATTCTCTCTCTGGCCAGCAGATACTCATGCTAATGGCTCTGTCTATGATCTCACTATCTACAGAATACAGAGCATATGGTTTTGGTGGGAAACTGTACAACTTGTGGAAATGTTGTTCTCATTTTCTTTTCTTTTTCTTTCTTTTTTTTTTTTTTTTTTTTTTTTTGGTTTTTGGGTCACACCCAGCAGTGCTCAGGGGTTACTCCTGGCTCTATGCTCAGAAATCGCTCCTGGCAGGCTTGGGGGATCATACGGGATGCTGGGATTCGAACCACTGTCCTTCAGCATCTAAGGCAAACGCCCTACCGATGCACTATCTCTCTGGCCCCTTGTGCTCATTTTCTAAGTCACTCGACTTTTTTTTATCTTGTTTTTTTTTTTTCTGATGTCATTCATTCATTGCTTTTCTTTGAAAATAAGTTAACCAAAGCTCCCCTCTTCCCATTTTAGAAGTCCCTACAGTTCGCCTTCTCACACCCCCACAAGACATAGTCGTCATATGGTCTATGGGGGAAAAGGAAGAAATCATGACTTTTTAATGGAGATACAGCTAAGCAAGGTAAGGTGGTGCTTCAGAAGCAAAGACCCACAGACCCAATGGGGCTGCTTTGAGTCTCATTCCCACACCAGGCCTCAAACAGCATGGGAGGGCCTAGGCTGATTGGATGATAGGGCCAGAAGAACTAGCACCAGGATATTATTTGTGTTCAACTTTCTCAGCTTCTCTGGAGTTACACCAGCATCACCTGGTAGAGAATATGGCATAGAAGTAGCAGTTCCATATATGCCATATTTTGGCCCCTTTTGGACCAGGAACCCTGATCCCATCAATTGGTTTTCAAGCAATTGAATAGCCAGGCAAGATGAGGGTGTGATATCTTGCTCCCGTTGAGGGCTCTGCTTGAAGAAGGAACCTTCCCAGGTCAGAGAAGAAATGCCATTTAGATTGTGCCCAGCATGACTGAGCACGATTAGCTCAAAGATCAAGGGGATGAACGAAGCACTTGTGGTGACTTATTCTCTTTGGTCAGCATTCCAAGCAGAGGTCTAATTCCTAGATGCTAGACTGTCCTAGCTGGGAGATGTGTGCTGCTTTGGGCCTGAGCTTCAAAGGGAGAGTCCACTTCATAGCAGATGGGTGCTGCCATTAGCTCCTCCTTGTCCTGTAGGTGAAGTTTCAGCATGAGGTCTACCCGCCCTGCAAGCCCGAGTGTGAGTCGAGCCTCGTGGAGCACCCGGTCTCCCGGCAGGTGTTCACTGTTCAGGACCTGGAGATCCGTGACCGCCTTGCCACATCTCAGATGAATAAATTTTTGTACCTCTATTGCAGCAAAGAAATGCCACGAAAAGCTCATTCCAACATGGTGAGATTGAAGGCTTTATTTGTTTTTGTTTCGGTATTTTGGTTTTTGAACTACGCCTGGCAGTGCTGAAGGGTTACTCTTGACAGGCGTTCGGGGGACCATTTGGAATGCCAGGGATCCGAGAAGGCTTTGAGTGTGTTTGCATATGTGATCGCTTTGGAAAACATATTTACATAAATAACTGACAAATAATTTGAAGGAAATGACTGGATACTTTTGGCTACTCACTTTTGATAAGAAAATTCCTGTTCAGTATGCTGCTTCAAGTCTTGGGGCTTTTTGTTTGATTTCCTTTTGTTTTGGAGTCACACGCAGTGATGCTTAGGGGTAAATCTTGCCTTTGCACTAAAGAATCCCTCCTGGCAGAAGTCGGGATTAGATGTGATGCTGGGAATTGAACCCAGGCAAGTGCCTTCCCCACTGTACTAGCTCTGACTCAATTTTTTGGGGTGGTGGGGCTCACACCCGGTTGCACTGAAAGGTTATTTCTGGCTCTGCACTCAGAAATTATCCCTGGAAGGCTTGGGGGACCATATAGGATGCCAGGGGTCAAATGGGGTCCTTCCCAAGTAGGCCACATGCAAGGCAAATGCCCTACTGCTGTGCTATTGCTCTGGCCCATCAGCTTAACATTGTTGTTTGTAGAACTAATTGGCATGTTTCCTAGAAGGTTCATTAACTGTAACTGCTGATTTGTTGACACCTGAGGATAACAGGAAATCTGTAGTGATCTACACAGAAGGTTGCATTTTCTCAGAAGTGGCACAGATTTCTCACACTTGTAAATGGAAGTTTTTTTGGACTATGGGTCTGTGAATCAACTGCAAGGCCAAGCAAGTTGTATCATTTTCATTTTTCCTTCTAAAGGGAATTCATGTGATAATCTTATCCATCCATCAGATTCTTGAGGAAATGTCATGTGTCACCCAGAAATGTTTGATTTTGACTTTTCAGGAAAGAGCATGAATAATTTCCTTTTTTGTCTAATAAGAGAAATAAAAATAGGAAAGCCCCTACCCTACTTTTTTTTGCCTTTTTTAGTGGAAGCCAAGCTTGTAACATCTTTGAGGAAAATGTTTTTCTCTCATAGTTGACAGTGAATGTTTCTCTTCTCTCGTAGTTGACAGTGAAGGCGTTACACGTGCGCCCAGAGTCTGGCAAGTCCCCTCAGGAATGCTGCTTACGAGTGTCCCTAATGCCACTTCGCCTCAATATTGACCAGGTTTGTAGCACAAGTACAGTTCCTGAGATTATGATGAAATCATCTGTTCTACCTTGGGAACAATTTGAGTAAAATCACAGTATTTATTATTAACTTGTGTGAAAGTTGTTTTAGTGCACCAGGCTCTGCTGCTAAGGGGATAGGGCAGAGCCATCAGAAATTGGCCAGCAGTCTCCATGTGAATCCTGTGTGTCCCCCACATCCCCTCCAACAGCTGGAGCCACTCCTGATGCAGTATGCTTTCTCTCTCCTGGCTCAGCTTTTCTGTTCAGGCAGGTGAACTTGGGTTTCCTGAGCATCTTCCGATGCATTTGCAAGTCCATTTTGTACAGTATTTTGTTTTGCTGCTTTTAAAAGTTGTACGGCATAGGAGGGTTTAGCATAAATATCAACAAAAATTCTGGGAGCCGAAGAGATATTACAAAGAGGAAAGATGTTTTCCTTTGGTGTGACTGACCTGGTTCCATCTACGGATCCCTGAACCCTGCCAGGAGTGATCCCAGAGCACAAAGCCAGGGGTGATCCCTGAGCATTGCTAAGTATTGTTCACACACAATCCTCCCAGTCCCCAATTCTTAGACCATTTTGAAAAGCTGAATATTAGTATCTTTGTTGTTATGTACATTTGTATTTGTAGTCAAGGTTAAAATTCTTCCTCCCTTTTTTCTCCCTCCCTCCCATTTACTTCTTCCTTCCCTCCTCCTCTTCCTCCCTACCTCATTTGAAGGTGTTGGGGTGGTTTCGCATTCACCTAGATTCCAGTTTCTCTCCTGTCCAGAGAAGCTTCGTGAAAGCCTGATTCCCTCCTGCTGGCCACCAGAGGGCTGACTTGTAGCAATATCCCCAGCTCGTCACCAAGTGTTGCACCTTGTATTTCTGCTTCTCTTCTGGAGAGGGGCAAGGGGATCCTTTGTTGCTGCCAGGAAGTCTAGTCATTATTATTATTGTTGTTGTAGTCATTATTTTTGCCACACTCTTTGATGTTCAGGGGCTCTGTGTTGAGGGGTGATCCCTGGTCATGCTCGAGGAACCATATATGGTGCTTGAGATTCAAACTGTAGAAATACATATTAATTATAGATTCCTGGATGGTTGTGGATGGTGATGGATGGAGGGTGAGGCCTTTCTCCTCCAGTTCCAGCTCGGGCGCCTGCAACCCCTTCCTGCTGACCAGGTCTGCAGGTTCAGTGTAGTGGTACGGAAATGATTCACAGCAGTCATTTCAGGAGACACGAAGCTTTATTATTAGTACACCCTAGCCACCTAGGCTTACCTTTTAAGCAGCCTCTTTCCAGCTGCCCTGCATCTCAAACCTCTTTCTGTCCTCTCCTTATCCTGCCTACTTCCCCTGAAGTTCCTTACTGACTCCTCTCTATCTTCTTTCTTTGTTACCTTCCAAAGACCCCTCCCAGAAATGGGCTGGTCTTACCATCAGGTAAGATCACACAGGAAGATGGGGGATGGGATGACACAAACCAGGATGGACCATGTGCAATGCAAGTGCCTTAACTCCTTTGGCCATTCATCCTAAATTATATTTATTTTTTTCTTCAGGTCATCAGATTTGAGATGGTTTAATCATTATGACTCAGTTTTTTTGAAAGTACAAATTTATACCAGGAATATTTTTCAAATTTTATTTTTGGCACTAGAAGAGCTTCATGCATAACACATTCCAACACCACAACTTCCCCCAGAGTGTCTGCTTCCCCCCACCATGTCCCATTATAATATACCCTTCCCTCACCTTCCTCTTTCATCTGATTTTCCCTTCCCTGCTGCTGTGGTAAGCTTCCCACTAAGGGCTAGTTCTCAGTTCTGTTGCCTGTGGACACTTGTTAGTCCTTACTGTGTTTCATGTGTTTTTGCATATGAGAGAGGATCATTCTGTGTCCCTCTAGTGACTGACTTCACTCTGCCTGATACTCTCTTGATCCACATGTGTAGCAGCAAGTGCCATGACTTCATCTTTCCTTACGGCCTAGTAATATTCTGTTGTCTAGATGTACCACAGTTTCTTTATCCAGGCATCTATTCTTGAACACTTGGGTTGTTTCCAGATTTAGGCTACTGTGACTAGTGCTGCAATGAACATAGAAGCACAAATGTGTTTTCTGAAGAACTTTTGGGTCCTTGGTGTAGATGCCAAGAAATGAAATTGTGAATGAATGAATATGGAGACTTAACTCCTAGTTTTTTTCCCATATTATTTCCATATATTATTTATTTCCATATTATTTTTCCAAAAGGTTGGGCTACTCGTCTTTTCTGCCAGCAGTGAATGAAGGTCCCTTTTCCCCACAATCATACCAGCACTGGCAGTTTTTGTCTTTGTGATGTGTTCATTCTCACTGTTATGAAATGATACTTCACTGTTGTTTTAATTTGCATTTTCTGGTGATGAATCATGCCAAACATTTTGCCATGTACCTGTTAGCCATACAGATTACTTTTTTTTTTTTGGTTTTTGGTTTTTGGGTCACACCCAGCAGTGCTCAGGGGTTACTCTAACTCTACGTTCAGAAATCACTCCTGGCAGGCTTAGGGGACCATATGCCGGGATTTGAACCACCGTCTTCTGCATGCAAGGCCAACGTCCTTCCTCCATTGTTGTGTCAAATAAGTAACGATGGGGCTGGATGGCGATGCATGGAGGCCTTTGTGCTTAGGCCCCAGCCACGTGGCTTTATCCCCCATCTAGCCGGCGAGTTCCAGGCCCAGGTGAAAGGCGGAAATTAGACTCATTCAGAAACAGGCATCAGGAAGCATTAACTTTATTCATGCCCTATTCACCACATGTGTGTGGCCTACTCATAACCTTTCAAGCATTCAGCCATTCTAGGCTAGCCCTGCGTCTTAACTCACTTTAGCCATCTTCAGGGCCAAAGAAAACGGCCAAAAGGGGCCGAATTCCCTTGGTCCCAGCCTTATCTACCTTTTCCAAGACCCCTCCCAGGAATGGGAGGTCTTGCAGGTAAGGTCACACCTATTATCCGGTTCCCAAGACCCCTCCCAGAAATGGGTGGGTCTCAGGTACACCACACTCCATGTTATCTCTATGGCCCATGCAGATCACTTTTGAGAAAAATCTGTTTATTCCTTCCTCACATTAAAAAAATTTTTTTTCTTATAAAGCTCTGCCCATGCTTTATATATCTTGAATAGTAGTCTTATCAGGTGAATGGTGAGTAGATTTTTCCCTTCACATCCCTGGGGTGTGTTTTTATTCTGGTCAAGTGCTGTTAACATTGATGTGAAGTGATCCCCACAACCTCTTCAGAATAGCCGAAACAATTGTAGTGAAAAAGAAGACCGGAGCTTTAGTCTCTCTAACTTCAGACTATCCTATAAAGTGGTAATCATCAAAGCAGTGTAGTGGGACTGGAGTAAGGACAGAGTCATGAACTAGAACTGAGTTCAGAGATAGGTCCCCAGGCTACTACGTCCAGTTAATCTCTGATAAAGGAGCAAGAAACAGGAAGTGGAGGAAGAAAAGATTCTTCAACAAAATGTGTCAGGAAAACTGGTCTCTTATGTGGAAAAAAAATTCTGTCACTGTACAAGTCAAATCAAAATGGATTAAAGACTTCAATATCAGATCTTTATTCATAAATTATATTGAGAAGAACATAGTAGATGTTATCATGGCACTAAAGCTGGAGGCATCATCAGTGAGTCAGTGTTATTGGCTAAGCAAACGGAAATCAAGAGTAGTAAGTGGGACACCCTCTGCACTGCACATGAAGCAGTGGCCTGCTGCAGACGCCAGCGCCTCTAAGCAGGTTCTTCGTGGAGTCCGGGAAACCTTCACGGGGAGAGAGTGGGAACACGAAATGGCGAAAAGACGGAACAATATTGTAGAAATGAATTACCACACACAATGCATGTGGACTTGCGTCTAGAAAGACGAAGACAAATTTATTTTTTGAGCTGGGTAACTTTTAAGGGGTAAGCTCTGGAATGTGGGGTATAATTTTGGAGATCAAAGAAAGTGGGAGATGGTCAGGGAAACAGAATGAAAGGCCATGGCTAAAATCTGCATATTAAAGAACCGATACTGAAGGTGAAAAGCAGTTTCTGTTGTGGGTTAGCTTTGTTTTGGGTAAACAGGAGAAACTAGGTAATTTTCAGGGAAGTGGGAAGAGAGAGAAATGTTTTAGAGTTTTGGGAAAAACTGAAAATTGCTTTACTCATGAGCTAAGTTTTGGAAAAAACATCTTGGCGCCAAGGTAGCAGAGATCACAAAGAACTGGTCAGTGGGAGACTTTTGGCGTGATTTGATAGTGTGCTTCTTTGTTAGAAAGAAATATTAAGGCCTGATTTCTAATAATGGTCAAAATTAAAGAGAGAGATAGTTACAGCCACGTTTAGAATTATAGCCAAACAATCCACGCGAAGGGTCAACTGATTTGACTGCTCTAAGCGGGCCTTTTTGGCAAATAATTCTTTTTCAGGAGTGCAACACTTCTGATGTGTGCCCTTCCTGAGTAGGGTGTAACAGTGGCCAGAATAAAAATATACAAAATATACACAACAAGGCTATGCAGTCATTAGGAAAAATAAAGTCATGAAATGTGCTTATATGTGGAATGAGTCAAAGGGAAGAGACAGACATAGAATGATCAGATAAATGTTGGAGGGTGTATAATATCAGACTAATGTTGGAGGGTGTGTGTATGTGTGTGTGTGTGTGTGTGTGTGTCTGTAAAAGAACGAAATAAGAATAATATGCAAAGACAGTAGAAATGAGGACCAGGAGGTAGGAAACTTGCCACAAAGAGGGGGTGGAGGAGGGCAATGAGGGCAGAGAAGGGAGCACTAGGACAATGAGAGTTGGGAATGATCACTCTGGACAAGAACTGGCTACTGAAAGGAGGGAAAGTGGTATGCAGGATACCCCTTCAGTAACAATATTGCAAATAATGATGCTTAAAAGGAAAAGGAAGGAGAAAAAAGGGAGAGAGAACAAAAGAGTCAGGGGGAAACTGGGGACATTAATGGTGGGAAATGTCCTGGTGAAAGAGATTGTATGACTCAAACTCAGCCATTAACAACTATGTAATTCTTTCATGATGATTCAGTTTTAAAAAATCACAGGCTAGGGGAGTGGGATTTTCATCTGGAATTTTCTTTGTTTTTGTTTTTATTTTTTGTAAGGCAAAATCATTATAACATTAGAATAGCACCACCCAGTGGCCCTAGGATAAATGGAATATACTGATAGATCCTCTGTAACACACATTGATAAATCAGTGGGAGGGGGGCAGAACGATAGCATAGTGGGTAGGGCGTTTGCCTTGCATGCTGCTGACCCAGGTTTGATCCTTGGCATCCCATATGGCCCCGAGCCTGCAGGAGTGATATCTGAGCAAAGAGCCAGGAGTAACTCCTGAGTGCTGGCAGTGTGGAACAAAAACCAAAAAGTAAATAAAAAAAATAGGTAAATCAATAGGTAATAAATGTATACCATGTAAATTCTATATAAGACTAAACATATATGTGTAAAACAGAAATTCTGTGAGCAGTTCTTGAGTCCACTACCCTATGCAAAATCAGAGCCACCTCCATATTACTGGCTTACCCCTGGCTGGTTATATGCTGTGGAAAAGATGCCTTTTCCAACTGCAAACATGTTTGTTATCATGGTGCTTAAATAAAGATAATAATTAGAACTGGAGCAGTGGTGCAAGCCGTAAGGCATCTGCCTTGCTCGTGCTAGCCTAGGACTAACTGCAGTTCGATCCCCTGGGGCCCTATATGGTCCCCCAAGCCAGGAGCGGTTTCTGAGCACATAGCCAGAAGTAACCCCTGAACATCACCGGGTGTGACCCAAAAACAAAAAACAAACAAACAAAAAAGATGACTTCTAACTTAAATTCTTTGGAATCATCAAACTTTTTTGTGTGCTGTGAAACATATGGACAAAACATTCATGTTCACATTAAACTTTGTGGCATTGTTAATATTTTTATATTTAGACTTACTTTAAGTGGAAGGGAAGAATAAGAACAGGCTTAGACACTTTATTATATTTATTTATTTGATTTTGGGGCTACATCTAGTGATGCTCAGGGGTTACTCAGGCTTTGCACTCAGGAATCACTCCTGGTGGGCGATTTATTTTTTGGTTTTTGGGCCATACCCAGTGATGCTCCAGGGTTACTCCTGCCTATGCACTCAGAAATCGCTCCTGACTTGGGGGACCATATGGGATGCCGAGGAATCAAACCATGGTCTGTCCTAAGTCAGCCACATGCAAGGCAAGTGCCCTACCATTGTGCCACCACTCTGGCCCCCAGGCAATTTATTTGTATTTATTTTGGAAGGCCACACCCAATGGTTTTCAAGGGTTGGTTATTTCTGGCTCTGCGCTCAAAAATCACTTCTGGCTGGCTAGAGGGACCCTAAAAGGATGCTTAGGATCGAATCCAAGCTGGCTGCTTACAAGGCAAACACTCCACTGTATTACCACTCTGGCTCTAGGCAATTTTGTTTTTAACTTTTATTTCAAGTACTATATGTAATGAAGAAAATGTTTTAAGGCAGTGTAACAATGGTAAGAGCAATTAGTGGTAACAAGAACATTGATAACAAGATCTTTTTATTTATTTATTTATTTTTTGGTTTTTCGGGCTACACCCGTTTGATGCTCAGGGGTTACTCCTGGCTAAGTACTCAGAAATTGCCCCTGGCTTGGGGGGACCAGATGGGACACCAGGGGATCGAACTGCGGTTTCGATCTTTCCTTGGCTAACGCTTGCAAGGCAGGCACCTTATCTCTAGCACCACCTCTCCGGCCCCTGATAACAAGATCTTAAGTCACTTGACTCTTAAGTCACAAGTAAATATGTGTCAGTTATTACTGTTAGTAATATTACCCTACTGATTTTAGAGAATGAAAATGGTGTGTTTAAAAAATAGCAATGACCTGGGGCTGGAGTGAGAGTAGTGTGGGTAGGGCTCTCACATTTGTAAATTTTCTTATGAATTGTGAAAATTAATGAGGAAGTGTGTCTGAGTTGTATGTGAGAAAAAAGAAAGAGGAAAGAAAAGAAATGGAGGGGTGAAGAAGGGAGGAGGGGAAGTATGGGAGGAAGGAACATTACTGGAGTTGGTCTGAGGCTTTAGTAAATTGTACTATGTGATGATGACTAAAATAAGAGACTTTCAGATACTTTGATCATAATCTTATAAATCACTGTACCTTTATATTTTTTTCCATTCTTGTTTTAATCCTCTCTCTTAATTTCAGGATGCTCTGTTCTTCCTGAAGGATTTCTTTACAAGTCTTTCTACTGAAGTGGAAATTCTGATGGCTCCAGATCCCGAAGGTAGACAATATCTGTGGTTTCAGAAATTTAGTAACCAGGGATTGGGCCAATTTTAATTGTTAAAAGGCCTTTATTAAGAATCTTTATTCTGGGGCTGGAGAGATAGCATGGAGGTGAGGCGTTTGCCTTTCATGCAAGAGGTCATTGGTTTGAATCCCAGCGTGCCATATGGTTCCCCGTGCCTGCCAGGAGCAATTTCTGAGCACGGAGCCAGGAGTAACTCCTGAGCACTGCCGGGTGTGACCCAAAAATCACAAAAAAAGAAAAAAAAAAAGAATCTTTATTCTTTTATATAAAAATACTTTGTGTTGGGGCCAGAGCAATAGCACAGCAATAGGGCATTTGCCTTGCATAAGGTGCATTCGGGATGGACGCTGGTTCGATTCCTGGTATCCCGTATTCACCAGCCTGCCATGAGCGATTTCTGGGTAGAGCCAGGAGCACTGCAGGGTGTGACTCAAAAACCAAAACAATTTTTTTGTTTACCGTATTTTCCGGCATATAAGACAACTTTTGAAACAAAAAAAAAGTCAACCGAAAATCGGGGTTCGTCTTATACGCCCAGTATATCCCGAAAAATGTTTAAATATGCCACTAAACAAAAATTGTCTGAATATTGCCACAAAATGAATTTTCCAACTCGATCCTGCACCAATCACTGCCAGGCTGCTCAGACCACCTCTCTAACTCAGCCAATCCAAGCAGGCTTTTTATGCATGCAAATTAGACAATGTTCTGGACCCGAATCTACACTGTAAAAAGCCTGCTCAGGGGCCCGGAGAGATAGCACAGGGGCGTTTGCCTTGCAAGCAGCCAATCCAGGACCAAAGGTGGTTGGTTTGAATCCCGGTGTCCCATATGGTCCCCCGTGCCTGCTAGGAGCTATTTCTGAGCAGACAGACAGGAGTAACCCCTGAGCACTGCGGGGTGTGACCCAAAAACTAAAAAAAAAAAAGCCTGCTCAGATTGGCCAGAGTCAGAGAGGAAGTCTATTACAGTATATCCTTTGGACCTTTGCTTGTTGTGATTGGCTCACTGTGGAAGATACAGTTGCAGCACAGAAACATTCTGTCTTATACAGCAAATATAGGCCTAAACCTTTGTTTTAACTGTAAAATTAGGGGGTCGTCTTACACACCGGAAAATACGGTAACTATGCAAGTTTAGTTTATGTAAACATGCCTTGAAAGATGAGTCCATTTTCTCTATAGATGTAATTGTGCATCTTAGTTGAAATATTATAGCGTATTTTCTGGCATATAAGACGACTTTTGAAACGAAAAAAAGTCAACCGAAAACCAGCGGTCGTCTTATATGCCGAGTATATCCTGAAAAACGTTTCATGCTGCTAAATGAAAATCGTCTGGATATTGCCACGAAACGAATTTTCCAACTCGATATTGCACCAATCACTGCAAGGCTGCTCAGACCACCTCTCTTAACTCAGCCAATCCAAGCAGGCTTTTTATGCATGCAAATTAGACACTGTTCTGTACCCAAATCTACACTGTAAAAAGCCTGCTCAGATTGGCCAGAATCAGAGAGGAAGTCTATTACAGTATAACCTTTGAACCTTTGCTTGTTGTGATTGACTCACTGTGGTACATACAGTTAAAGCACAGGGACGTTCTGTGTAGCCAAAGCTGCTGTATCAGGACACATGCATAAAAATTAGGGGTCATTTCATACGCCGGAAAATACGGTAGAATGAGTGAAATCGAGATTTAACATCTACTCTCAAGAAACTCATCTAACTTTTCTAATGTGCATCTTCCATATTTCAGTGAAAAAGTCTCCTGGAGCTGATGTCACCTGCAGTTTGCCAAGGCACTTAAGCACTTCCAAAGAGCCAAGTTTGGTTCTTCCCGTTCCTAGGCCAAAGCAACCTTCTGTACAGGACAGTGCCAAATTGGTGGGCCTGGTGAACGGGGAAGAAGAAAAGGACTTCTCAGCTGAGGAGGCATCCTTCAGCGACCAGCCTGTCTTCTTCAGGTGAATACTCTGGGCTTGATAACAGAGGAAGTCATCTTCATGTGCTGAGATTGCTTTGTGATTTGTTTGTATGTCAGCAGTTATGAGCCTTGCAGCAGCATTTCTCTGCACTGTGCAGCAGTCAGCGGGTGTCTGAATTCCTGGGTCTGTCGCTGGGCCTGCACCTTTAGAGTTCTCATGCAGCACACAGTGGTCTGGCTCAGGAGTCCCTGTAGTTAGCCTGGGCCCAGCATTTCCTTTTCCTCTCAGCTCTTTCCTTTTTCACGCCTCCCCCTCAGCGGCTTCATCTCCAATCACAGTATTCCCCCCTCCCCCCACTCACCACAACTTTGCTATTCCTGCTTTTCCCCTCGTGGAACTTTTCTTCTTTGTCACCTCAATTCGATTCTCTCCTCACTCTTTCCCAACTTTCAAGCTTTTCCCTACTCTCATCACTCTCAGGCCTTTTCCAACTATCAGGCCTTTCCTGACTCTTGGCTTCCCCTGGCTGCAGTATCTGCTATGGCCACTGCCACTGCTCACCTCACATGGTTATACCTCGTGGCTGTCCCTCATTTCAAGTCCATTCTTCCCTTTTCTTTCTCACCTAGCTCTTGGTGCTAGGGATGAAGCATGTCTTATTGGAAGAAGAACCGATAAAGATCCTTTCTCCTTAAGTCACTGAAAGAAAATCTCGGTTTTCTGTGCCTATCCTGCAAGCCCCTTGTTTGCATACAGTTGTGAGGTTAGCCCTTGGGTGCACCAAAATAGGCAAGAGAGCTCTTTTTGAAGTGTTTTATGTTTTTAATATATTATCCTGATGGAGAAAGAAAAGAAAAACTATGAAAATGTAAAGATTCTGGGACATATAATCTCTGATAATTCTAAATCTTTCATTAAAAAAAATTGAACATCTTGGGCCCGGAGAGATAGCACAGCGGTGTTTGCCTTGCAAGCAGCCGATCCAGGACCTAAGGTGGTTGGTTCGAATCCCAGTGTCCCATATGGTCCCCCGTGCCTGCCAGGAGCTATTTCTGAGCAGACAGCCAGGAGTAACCCCTGAGCAACGCTGGGTGTGGCCCAAAAACAAAAACAAAAACAAAAACAAAAACAAAAAAATTGAACATCTTTTATTTTTCCATAGTGAGCTTTTTATTATTATATTATTTTTTTTTTGACCACTTCACTTTCTACCCCACCCTCAGTGGTGCTCAGGGGTTACTCCTGGCTTTGCACTCAGGAAATGGGATGCCAGGGATTCAACCCAGGTTGGCTGTGTCAAGGTAAGTGCCCTCTCTGCTATGTTCTCTCTCTAGCTCAACACAGTGAGCTTTTTATTTTATTTTATTTTATTTTTTTGGTTTTTGGGCCACACCCGTTTGACACTCAGGGGTTACTCCTGGCTATGCACTCAGAAATCGCTCCTGGCTTGGGGGACCATATGGGACGCCGGGGGCAGGATTGAACCGCAGTCCGTCCTACGCTAACGCTTGTAAGGCAGGCACCTTACCTCATACGCCACCTTCCCGGCCCCGAGCTTTTTATTTTTAATTGTTTCTTTACTAATAAAAATATATCTTAAGCATTAAGTTGATTTTTATAAATACTTGTGATCTGAAAGCAGAAAGGCCAATCTGATACATTTTTATTCAGCTAAAAATGCTTTATATATAAATGTCTATATGTTTATTATAAACATTTATATTTAATATATTTATATATAAATATATATAGACATTTATACATAAATGTATATATAATTGTTAACATTTCCCCCCTTCAAAGATTTCCATGTTCTGTTTCTGGGGCTACGCCCAGCAGAGTTCAGGGCTTACTCCTGGCTCTGCTCAGGGATCAAACCCTTGTTGGCCATGTGCACATGCCTACTTGTACTATTGCTCCAGCCTCTAGGTTTCCATTTCTAGTTTAAGTATTTCAGAGGATTCAGGATCGGGGTAGTAATTGATGATATAATTGACATTATTCACTCACTTTACAGCAGTGCTTCTCAATTATTTTCTGTCACGTCCCCCCTAGGGAAAAAAAATTTTTTTTTCGTGCGCCCCCTTGCACGACTGTAAATAGTATTTTTATTTTATTTTTTTTGTTTTTTGGGGCCACACCCATTTGATGCTCAGGGGTTACTCCTGGCTAGGCACTCAGAAATTGCCCCTGGCTTTGGGGGACTATATGGGACTCCGGGGGATAGAACTGTGGTCCTTCCTTGGCTAGCGCTTACAAGGCAGACACCTTACCTCTAGCACCACCTCACCAGCCCCATAGTATTTTTTATTAAAATAAACTTTAACCTGCAAAACAAAAATATATAAAATAATTTGAGTTGATTTTTTAATCAGAGGTGATGTCAGGATTAATGGCTACAATGAGCACGTTTTGCAATACATAACTTTTCGAAGTGGGGTTTGAAGCAGGACACAGCAACTCTCAGCTCCAGAGACATACAGAGACATAAACACGGGGCTTAGCTCGTTTTGACAGTGTTTGCCGAGGTCAGACGCGCCCCTCTTTATGGAGCCTCGTGCCCCCCCCCTCCCCCCGAGGGGCACCCACTATTTGAGAACCACTGCTTTACAGCGTGAGGAAGTTAATGTCCAGAATGGTGTGCTGCTGTTAAGCAAGGACTGGAATGTTCTTGTCTTTTTAATTCCGATTCAGTTTACTTCCCAGGCTATTTATCCATTTATCCTCTTCCCTCTCAACCATCTTTGATGCTTATTGAGCAACTTAACTGTGTGCATATGAGCAAAATTCCCATTTAATTGAGTTTAAAAATCATTTAGATGGCTTGTCCTATAGGTGGAGAGGGAAAGCGTGTAAAAATGAAGATGCACGTACCCTCATTTACCCAGAAACCCAAAGTGGGTGTTTGGCTAATGACTCAGGAATCATTTTTCTCCCATGGGCAAGCAGACTTGGAGAATGGCTTTGGGTATACCATGGAAATTTAGTCTGCAGGGGATAAAAAGTTTCTCAAATCCATGGGCCCGGAGAGATAGCACAGCGGCGTTTGCCTTGCAAGCAGCCGATCCAGGACCAAAGGTGGTTGGTTTGAATCCCGGTGTCCCATATGGTCCCCCGTGCCTGCCAGGAGCTATTTCTGAGCAGACAGCCAGGAGTAACCCCTGAGCACCTCCGAGTGTTGGCCCAAAAACCAAAAAAAAAAAAAAAAAAAAAAAAAGTTTCTCAAATCCTAATTTTTACTCCCAACTTTCACTGTTGTTTTTTGTTTATGCGGAGGACATATCCAGCAATGCTCAGGGGCTACTGTGCACATATGTAAGCCCTGACATTTGCTACGGGGATCATAAGAGATCTAGGGGATTCAAACCAGGGTTGACCACAATCAAGGCAAGTGCCCTATTCACTGTGCCATTTCTGTCATTGTACTCCAAACTTCGGAAGCAAGTTCCTTTGCTTTCTGTAGCCACCCGAATATCATAATTTTGCTCCCACAGAATTGCCAGTATCAGGGGCCGGAGCGAAAGCACAGCGGTAAGGCATTTGCCTTGCACTCAGCCAACACAGAATGGACCCTTTTTCAAATCCTGCCATCCCATATGGTCCCCAGAGCCTGCCAGGAGTGACTTCTGAGTGCAGAACTAGGAGTAACCCCTGAGTGCCACCAGTGTGACCCAAAAACAAACAAACAAAAAAATTCCCCGTATCAATGTCAATAGCCTGTTTATAAGTGTTCATTTGAGGGCTCGGAGAGATGGCACAGCGGCGTTTGCCTTGCAAGCAGCCGATCCAGGACCAAAGGTGGTTGGTTCGAATCCCGGTGTCCCATATGGTCCCCCGTGCCTGCCAGGAGCTATTTCTGAGCAGACAGCCAGGAGTAATCCCTGAGCATTGCCGGGTGTGGCCAAAAAAAAAAAAAAAAAAAGTGTTCATTTGAAAAATGCAGTCTCAAATTCCCCCGTGAATGGTATTCAGAATTAAGGTCCTAGGGCACAGTTGGACTGTGTGAGCTGAAATTCCCCAAGCTTTCTCTATAGACCTTCCTTCTCTTTTATTTCTTGGTCATGATTACATTATTGGGTTTAGTTGAGTGATGTCATCATTAATTTATTGTGTGTGAATAGTGAATGTGGATTGAGAAAATAAATATTTCTAAGAAAAATTTTACCTGTTAAATTAAATGTTTTTTTTTTCTTCTATTCATGGCCCCTTTATTGAGAAATTTTTGAATTCTTTTTCTTTTTTGATACAAAGAAAGAGGACAATTTAAAGTTACAGTGGAAGGACAATCACCCAAAAACAGAGTTCTAAGAAGAAATACCCCTGCTGACACCCCAATTTTAAATTTACAATCAAAGAACAATAAAACAGAACCCATGTACAATTACTTTGTCCCCCAAGACCCCAGATTGCAGTACATTATAAATTTTCCTAAAGGTATGCAAAGCAATCTAAAGCCATAAAATTTATGTAACTCCTTAAACTTGAAGACAGTAGATTTTTACATTTCCATGCACTTGCATATTAGTTCAAGTCAACCTCAAAAGTTTAAGTGTTTTGTTTTTTAAAGATTTAGAGTCAAAGGAGCACAATAAAAACGGTGTTAAGAGTGGCAATTATCGTTTGCATAGGCCCACCAAAGTATGGGAGACATGGAAAGGAAAAACCTTGGCCTAAATACAAGAAGACCCTACCCCTGAAGTTTCCTGACATAAGACCATTTCTAGGCTCCAGGCAAACTAGTTTGTCCAATCCAGTTCATTGTCTGTAGTGCCAAAACAGTTTTATTTTTCACACAGTCCCTGTTGTTGGTATCATGTTTCTGTATTGAAGATCCTGGAATCTGTATATACTACATTGAAGTTAGGATGGTTTGGAGCATCGTCTAATTTCAACTCACAATTAAAGAGCAATGCAGAAAGCCCTGTCTAGTACGCAGGTTGTTGTTGTTTTAATCTTCTCAGTGTTAAGGGAAGGCTCTTGAGTAAATCGATGTCAGAGCAGCAGTAGGGTCTTCCCTGTTAGAGGATTGATTCCAGGTGATGTCATAGACAACTTTAGATGTTACATAGATGGCTTCCCTGGTTCAGGGGTGAATGGAGAATGCCCAAACCTCTGAGGCCTGTGCCAGGTTATCATGTCAATGTTCAGGATGTAAGTTCCCATTGCACCACAAAATTTGTATGTTCCTATCTCTATTAGATAAGAACTTATTTGTATGTATAGTATTTTCCATTTTAATGTGCCTATGCAAACAAGGAATAATGCCATGTGGCATTATTAGTGCATAAAGGGGCCGCAAAAACAAGTCCAACAATCCCCATGACCTGGTTCAAACATAAGCATTAAACTGAGGGACTCTTTCACCAAAATTCCTATTGAACAGTGCACAAAGAGAAAAAAAGATAAAAAGTGGGGAAAATAAACAATCTGACTTCAGACAGTGGACACATTTGTCACTGTTTAGGGGGATATTCAATAATAGTTATAGCGGTTGAGGGAATATACAATATTCAGAGGAGATGCATGTCCCTTTTATGTCATTAGAAATAGTCGGAGGAGGGTGCTGAATCCTGGACACTACTTTGATCTGTGATTTAGCTTTTTGGAGTCTGCAAAATGACTCCCTGCAGTTCAATATAGGGAAATGCATTTGAGTGGGAACTAATCAGAAACCTGGTATGGTAGCAAACACAGTTAGAAAATGAAAGAAGGAAGAGACCAAGAGGCGGCTGAGAGTAAATAAGTAAATATATATATATATATATAAACCGCCTCCCTGCACGGTTTTTGAAATGAAGACCAATGGGAAAAAAATTACCAGTGAATGTCCCAACGTACACCAATGCTGCATTGGCCTGCCCTCCTCCCTATGCGTCCCCCCCAGTGTAGGGAGAGAAAGGGGGAAAGCCTGAGGACCACTATAGAGTCCACCTGGGCCGGCAACCAGGGAAGGCCTGGAGAAAAGGGGAGAAATAAGGGAACGGCTGGAGGCCTGCCAAGCCTCCCAGCACCCCCCAAGCTAAGGAGAATGCCTCCGGCATGGGGTGTCCCCTAACCCCATACCTGGGAAGAGCTGGCCTCCAGGATCAAGGAACTGGAAGCCGGATATCTGCCCAAACCCTCCCCTTGCTCCTCCCTAGAGCAGGGATGGGGGGGAAGCCTGAGGACCCCTAAAAGAGTCCACCTGGAACCCACTTCAGGCCACCTGAACTGGCACTCAGGAAAGGCGTAGAGTCCAGGGGGAAATAGGGGAATGGCTAGAGACCTGCCAAGCCTCCCAGTGTGGTGTACCCCAAGACCCACCCATATCTGGGAGGAGTTTTGGGAACCGGATAATAGGTGTAACTACCTGCAAGACCTCCCATTTCTGGGAGGGGTCTGGAAAAGGATAGATAAACCTCTGAGCCAGGGGATTCGCCCCTTTTGCCGTTTCTCTTTTGGCCCGGCTTGGCTTCCTGGCTTTTGGATCTTTGGGCCGCATGGAGCCCAAAGGGAAGATGGCTAACAGGAGATAAGATGCAGGGCTAGCAAAATATAGCTGTGCTTGAAAGGTTGACATAGGCCACACACCTGTGGTGGCAAGGGCATGAATAAAGATGATTCTTCCTGATGGCTGCGTGTGAGTGAGTGATTTCACCTGGGCCTGGAACTCGCCGGCTGCATGGAGGTTGCAGAGCCATGTGGGCTGGATGGCATCCTCCACCATCCAGCCTCATCGTTAATTATTTCATGCAACATCCCAGCACCCCCCAAGCTAGGGAGAATGCCTCCGGCATGGGGTAATTTTTCGATTTTAATGAGAAATTTTTATTTGACCCCAGTATATAGGTCTATAAAATAGTTGTCACACATACACAATGGTCTAGGCACTTGAGCCTTGTACAGGCTTAACCGAGTTTGATCCCCGTCATCCCATATGGTGGTCCCTGAGTCCTCTAGGAGAAATTCCTAAGCACAAGCTCTGGCCCCCCCCCCCCAAAAAAAAGGCATCACACTTACTGATAATAAACAATCATACATAAATTTATTTTAAAAGGGTCAGAGAGATAGCACAGTGGTAGGGCGTTTGCCTTGCTCACGGCCAATCCGGGACAGACAGTAGCTTGAATCCCGGCATTCCATATGGTCCCCTGAGCCTGCCAGGAGCAATTTCTGAGTGCAGAATCAACATTAATCCCTGAGTGCCTCTAGGTGTGGCCCAAAGACCAAAAAAAATAATTTATGTTTGAAGCTTTTGGGCGTTTGCCTTGCAAGGGGGCCAACCTGGGTTCAATCCCTTGCATCCTATATGGTTCCCTGATGCCTCCAGGAGTGATTCCTGAGAGCAGAAACAAGAGTAATCCCTGAGCACCACTGGGTGTGAGCCAAAAATCAAAATCAAAACAAAACAAAACAAAAACAAAACAAAACAAAAAAAATTTAGAGACTAGGAAAATATTAAGAAAATTTAAATGGGGCCGGAGAGATAGCACAGTGGTGTTTGCCTTGCAAGCAGCCGATCCAGGACCTAAGGTGTTTGGTTTGAATCCCGGTGTCCCATATGGTCCCTCGTGCCTGCCAGGAGCTATTTCTGAGCAGATAGCCAGGAGTAACCCCTGAACACTGCCGGGTGTGGCCCAAAAATCAAAAAAAAAAAAAAAGAGAGAAAATTTAAATATAATCAAAGAAGTGCAATTTATGTAATGATGGACATTGGTTCACTTGTTATTTTAGTTATCTTGCATATAGACTAAAGGACATTTTCTTTTATTTAGGCCTCAAGATACTTGTATGATTTATGCTATTATAGTTTATATTGTAAACATATTCTTTATATTGTCTTTTTACTCTCTAGTTGAGCATGATAATTTATATCTAAACTCATTTTACAAATGTTGGATTATAAATATTACCCTACTTTCTTTATCTTTAGAGAATTTAGATTCACATCAGAAGTTCCCATTCGTCTTGATTATCATGGCAAACATGTATCAATGGATCAGGTTTGGAAATTTTTGTTTTGGTTTTTTGGGGGGGTGCTCACACTCAGCAGCAGTGCTCAGGGCTTCCTCCTTGTTCTGTGCTCAGAGATCACCCCGGCAGGCTTCTGGGCATCATACGTATATAGGGGATTGAACCTGGATTGGCTGCATGCACAGCAGGTACTTTACCCACTATATTATCTCTCAGGTTCCAGATTTGTAAATTTTGTACAAATATGCTTTACAAATTATTTTTTTAAGTGGGCTCTATTTTTTCAAACTTTGTAGTCATAACTTATATAAATTAAATGACATATATATTAAATTTTTTAAAGTAAGGTACATATTTATAAAAGAACCTATAAGTGAAACTTTATATTATTGGATTGGGTTATAAAAGTTATACTAATGTGTTTTCTAGCTATAGATGTTTGAAATTCCTTAGTTTGATTTGATTTACTCAAATAACTATTTAAAAGTTAAGTCTGTTGGGGCCGGAGTGGGGGTGCAAGCAGTTAGGGCGTTTGCCTTGCAAGCGCTAACCTAGGACGGACCGTGGTTCCATACCCCCGGCATTCTATATGGTCCCCCAAGCCAGGAGTGATTTCTAAGTGCATAGCCAGGAGTAACCCTTGCATGTCACTGGGTATGGATTTTAATTTTTCTTTTTAAAATAATAAAAATTAAAAATTAAAAGTTAAGCCTCTTACTTGGCAGGCTGACCTTTTTTTTTCTTTCTGCAGGGTACTTTAGCTGGAATATTGATTGGTCTAGCCCAGTTAAACTGCTCTGAATTAAAGTTAAAGAGACTTTTCTATCGGCATGGGTAAGTTGATTTATTGTATGAGGTTTTCAGACAGAGTTAATAAAGGTAGTTTACAACATATTAAATACTCAGAGTTCTTAGCAAACATGATTTTATAGTTTTGTTTGCAGAGAGCTCATTTTTCAAGAACCTTTACTAAGCAGTTTTATTCTGAAAGTAGATTTATTTCAAAAACAGTGTGGTCTTTTTTTTTAAAGAACAGCTTTAGTTACAGACTTTTTAAAACTGTCCAAACTTGTAAATTAGCTTTTTTTAGAAAAAAGATTGGGACATAGTCTCATAGTGAGGTTGCTAAGACCTGGGTGGTGATTTGTTTATTTTTGGTTTAGCCTCCCAGTGGTGCTCAGGGCTTACTCTTGACTCTGTGCTCAGGGATATATGGCACTAGGAAGTGAAATAGAGTCCATTGCTTGAATATTGTAGATGTTGTGTTAAATATGTTAAAAGGACTGAGGGATGGCTTGGTGGGCCAAGCCTTTGCTTTACATGTATGAGTCCCAGTTTTGGTCTGTATGGTCTCCTGAGCACCAAGCCCTAGAGTAGCCCCTTACCACCAGGTGTAGCCCAAAGACTAAAAGAAGTAGTAGAAAATTATTTATACAGATGATATAAGACTAAATATCATAATTAACTTTATAGATGAATTATATGTGTATATATAATTCAGATTAAACTTCTATAATAATTTTTCTCTAATAATTAGTAAATTTTCTTTGTCCTTTTGGTTTTTGTGATAGTTGTTTTGGGGCTACTCCTGGCAGTGCACAGGGCTACTCCCAGCACAGTGCTCAGGGATCCTCCTAGCATTGCTTGGGGGAAACCTACTTGGTGCTGGGGATAGGACCCAGCCTCTAGCATGCAAAAGCATGCACTCTAGCCCTTTGTGCTTTTGTTTGTTTGTTTTTTGTTTGTTTTTGGGTCATACCCGGTAGCGCTCAGGGGTTACTCCTGGCTCTATGCTCAGAAATCGCTCCTGGCAGGCTCGGGGGACCATATGGGATGCCGGGATTCAAACTAATGACCTTCTGCATGAAAGGCAAACGCCTTACCTCCATGCTATCTCTCCGGCCCCTTTGTTTTTTTGGTTTATTTGTTTTTGCTTGTTTGTTTGTTTTTGGTACTCTAGCCCTTTGAGCTATTTTCCAGGTCCCAGTTTTCTTTGTCAACTGAAAAATAAAAACAAAAACAAACACACCTAAACTTATTTAAGCTTGTGATTTTCTTTCTCCATTCCATCCACTAACAGTTTGCTAGGTGTCGACAAATTATTCTCCTATGCAATCACAGAGTGGCTCACTGACATTAAGAAAAACCAGCTGCCAGGAATCCTGGGAGGTGTTGGTCCAATGCATTCACTAGTACAATTAGGTGAGTTTTCTTTTCATCAGAAGATTGTTTATTTTGCCTGATTTGTGATGCTTACCATTTTAGGTTTATTGATGTTTTTAAAAATATCTACATTGTGGGCCAGAGTGATAGCACAGCAGTAGGGCGTTTGCCTTGCACACAGCTGACCCGGGAGCCAGACCGGGTTTGACCCCCACCATCCCATCCCCTGAGCCTGCCAGGAACAATTTCTGAGTGCAGAGCCAGGAGTAACCCCTGAGTGCTGCTGAGTGTGGCCCAAAAACCAAAAACCAAACAAAAACTACATTGAGAAAAAAAAATTTATTTATTTACTTTTGGCCCACACTTGGTGGTACTCAGGGTCTGAACAGAGGGTCATTCCTGGTTGTATCCAGGGACTATATGGTATACAAAGGATTGATCCCCAGCCTACTGTATAAAAATCAGGTGCCTTACCCACCCTATCTCTCTGACCTGAGAAATAAATTTTTTAGAAAGTTTTCATGTTTGGTCATCCATTTGAAATGCTACTTCCAATTCTAGGTTTAAAAAACCCAAGGACAGGTTTTTTTTTTAAACCTAGACCATATGGACACCCCAGCGTCCCATATGGTCCCTCAAGCCAGGAGCAATTTCCTAGCGCATAGCCAGGAACATCACCGGGTGTGGCTCAAAAACCAAAACCAAAACCAAAAAACAAGAATGGGGCCCAGAGAGATAGGACAGTGTAGAATCACTGCCACAGTTTTCCACAGGAGGGTTATTGCGGTTATCTACAAAATTGCCAGGCTTCTGCAGGTTATTGTAGTAAGCTACAAGTCTGCCTGCTGCTCAGCTGTTGCAGAGGTGCAAGGATGCCAGGGCTGCAGAATTGCATGAGGTTCAAAGCTGCCAGGGACAGCTCCCTCAGGTCTGAGAGAGAAAGGGGCCGGAGACAGAGAAAATGGGAGGGATAAAAACCAAGTATCCTTTTTTATTCCTTATCGAATCTGAAGCCTGCTACTGCTGCCCAGGGTGGGTTTCAGAGAGAGGGAGAGAGAGAGAGAGAAATTCACTGGCCACCTCTGACTGGGGAGACCCGTAGTCTAGGTTCAATAGAAAGATAGAGGGATAGGGTGGGAGTGATAGCACAGTGGTATGGGGTTTGCCTTTCACACAGTCAACCCGGGATGGACCCAGGTTCAATCCCTAACCCCGGTATCCCATATGGTCCCACGAGCCACCAGGAGCAATTTCTGAGTGCAGAGCCAGGAGTAAATCCTGAGTGCCACCGGGTCTGGACCAAAAACTAAAAACCAACCTCCTTCCCCAAAATATAGAGGAATAGATACAAAATAGGCAGCTTTATCTCCGTCTCCCACTCCCCACCCCCAGGAGATGCTGTTCTGGTCTATCTTGGGCTCCCACTCCAGCTGTCCAAGTTTTCCCTTTTATACCTGGTATGACAAGGGGGTGTGCCTAGGGCACGTGTAGTTTCAACTATCATTACAGTGGGGGTATTCAAAGGGCATGTCCAAATCTAGCTGCCATTACATCAATAGGACAGTGTGTAGGGTGCTTGTCTGGCATACTGCTGATTCAGGTTTGGTTTCCAGCATTCTCAAATCCTGCTCAGTTGATCCCTGAACACATCTAGGGTGCATTCCCTCCCCTACTCCAATAATAAAACAGGAAAATGCTCCCAAGGCTAGAATGGAAACAGAGTCAGACCTCAGCCTCACTGTTGATGTCTTCATGTGTCGGACTGTTTTTCCAGTGCAAGGCCTCAAGGACTTGGTGTGGTTGCCGATCGAGCAGTACCGGAAGGACGGCCGCATTGTGCGTGGGTTTCAGAGAGGCGCAGCGTCCTTTGGCACCTCCACAGCCATGGCCGCGCTGGAGCTTACCAACAGGATGGTTCAGACCATACAGGTACTGCACTGTGACCCTACGGAAATGCACAGACTGGAGAACAGATGTTTGTTCTATATAGAATTAATTCACACTGTTATCACACTGCTTTGGATCCATGGGGTTAGATAATGAGAATAAAACACTGGAAGGCAGTGTCAGATTTGTTTCCCTTTTCCAGGTAAACTGTAGTTAGCTGGGCATTTGTTTTGCCACATTTGTGTATAAAAACCACCGAGTAGCTTACTATGAACAAACAGTCTAGATCCCTTTGTGAGGTTATTGAGGTGTGCTGTGGCAAGTTGGCATGGTACCTTACCAGTCAGTTCACAGACTGCATTCTTCGCCAGCTGACTAACATGGAAAGATTCCCACAGAGAGGGATGGGATGAAGACCACCAGCTTAGTCCCAGGTTTAGTTTCTAACATGCACTCAAAAGTCCTGATTATGGGGCCAGAGCGATAGCACAGCAGTAGGGCATTTTTGCCTTGCACACAGCTGACCTGGTCTGACCCAGGACTGGATCGGGTTTGATTCCTGGCATCCTATATGGTCTTCTGGCTTGCCAGGAGTGATTTCTGAGTGCAGATTCAGGAGTAACCCCTGAGTGCTGCTGCATGTAGCCCCAAAACAAAACTAAACAAACAAACAAACAAAAAAACCCACAAAAAAGTCCTGATTGTGACATGTGAATTCTTATTGTCTCAAATTCACATGCTGTGGGAATATGTGCTAGGAAGCGAGTGTCTCCCCATCCACCCCCTCCCAGTTCCTCTCTGCCATCCCAGATTGTGCCCCACTTCCCAGACTCTCATCTAATTTGGCTATTCATCTCTAATGTTGCAGGCAGCTGCAGAGACAGCTTATGACATGGTGTCCCCTGGTACTCTGGCCATTGAGCCCCGGAAGATCAGAAGGTTTCCCCATCACCGTTTAGCCCACCAGCCAGTGGACCTTCGGGAAGGCGTGGCCAAAGCCTACTGTGTGGTGAAGGAGGTGAGCACGGTGCTGGCACTTTCCTGATTCTCCTCTAGGGTTTGGAGAGTATTTGCAGGCACCGCAGGGAGTGGCCTCAGCACTGCCTAATTGTGAGCACAGCAGTCTGCATAGAGGGAAAGACTTCCTGGGAGTAGCAGGAAGTGGTAGGGGGACTATTTCTCTGCACTACAGAAACACACAAGGAGCCATAGGAACCAACATCCAGGTCCCCCCAACTGGACTTGACCTGAACTCGTTCTCTGCTTTATTTACCTTGGGGTTTGTGATACTTAACAGACTTCTTTGGTGTTTCCAGATTGAGCCTAGTGCCTCACACATTATATGTTCCATCTCCAAATGGCTGTGTCTCTCTGTGCATTACCAGATTGCCTTAGAAATGGAGTTTGGGCCCATTGGAGATTGGGAGCACAGTGGGGAGGGCATTTGATGGTCTACCCAGGTTTGATCCCCAGAATTTCATTGACATGAAAAGGTTCAAGGAAATTGTGCTTGTGATTCAGTTATTGGATCCACTTGGGATATTTTCTTTTCTATTCTGACAAGAAGAGGTATCCAGGCAGCCTGTCCGAAGGCAGCTGTTTTGTGCACACTTCTAACAAGCATGAGCGATACATTTTTTTTCCTTCTTGGTCCCTGTCTTGCCCACCCAGCCCGCCACTGCGGCGGCTCTACAGCCTGTGAGGACCCTTCCCCTCCCCATTGACGCGATACATTTTTTTAAAGCTTATTTTTAATAAGTTTAAAATGTTGTAAAAAGAGTGGCTATAATGGGGCCGGAGAGATAGCATGGAGGTAAGGCGTTTACCTTTCATGCAGGTCATTGGTTTGAATCCCGGCGTCCCATATGGTCCCCTGTGCCTGCCAGGAGCGATTTCTGAGCATGGAGCCAGGAAAAAACCCTGAGCACTGCCGGGTGTGACCCAAAAACCACAAAAAAAAAAAAAAAAAAAAAAAAAAAAAAGGCTATAAAAAAGAGAGTGGATGAAAAGCATATGAGAAAAGGTTGTTATTTTCAAAGCCAGTTGTAAAATAAGCTGGGACCACTTGCACTCTGGCCTTCTGTGGAGAAAGTCCCTGGCCCAGCCTGGTTGCCTTTCACTGTGGTTAGAGAGTTCAGAGAGGGCAGTCGTGGTGATCTCAATTCTTTCAGGAGCACCGAGACCTGCTGAGCCATGTCAAGCTCTTTAAAGTCCATGTTTATTTAAGTCTAAACATCGCCTTGGTATTTTGCTTTTCCCATATAAGGGACTTATCTGTATTCACATGCTCCATGATGGGAGTGAGAGACACATTCATTGCTGCTGTTTTCCAGATTCTGGGGCCTCACACATTTTATACCCCATGCCTAAATGACCTGTGTCTCTCTTTGCATTACCAAATTGCCTTAGAAATGGAGCTCGGGCCCTACTGATAGCATTAGCTATTATTTGGGGTTATCATGGCCTGAGAAAAAAGTACCTGTTACCAGCAGCCTAGAAAGGGGTGCAGGGAGAGAGAATGCTGACATGGCTTGTGTGGAAATAACTTTTTTATTTTGCATTTATGTGGTTTTTATTTTCTCCTGTTACCATGTAGATAGTGTTTAAAAATAGCATTTGGATTGGAGAGTAGAGAGAGCACTCTGTCAGGGTGCAGGCAGATGCATGCCTGGTCTCTGAGCCCCTAAGCACTGCCAGGAGCAACCCCCAAAGCTAGAGCCAGGAGTAGCCCCTGAGCACTGCATGGCTTCTGAACCTCCTGCTCACTCCTGCTGGACAACCTTGCTGACTCTGCTGGCTGAAAGGCACCTGGTTGCCTCGTTACTGTGGCGACAGTTAGACTGGCATAAGGCTCTTGGAGTCCCAGGAGTTTTCAAGCCCCTTTGCTCTATGCTACTCCCTGAGCCCTCACAGTGGAATGGCACAGCATATCATCTGGAGGCGCTTCTTTCTTATTTTTTATATTGTGCACTGCCTGGGCTCGAACCCAAGCACCTCACCATGAAAATCACCTGGAGGCGCTTCTTTCTTATTTTTTATATTGTGCACTGCCTGGGCTCGAACCCAAGCACCTCACCATGAAAATCACCTGTAACTCCTATGCAACTTCAGATCTGAGCAGTCATGATTATTTTATTATTTTATTATGATGAAAAAAAGCCTCAAGCTTGGTTTTTATTTATTAACCTTGGTTCTGCTTCATGTTTACATAGGATTTTCTCTAATTAATTAAATAAAATATTCCTTATAGCCTTGTATTTTTTTTTTTGGTTTTTTTTTTTTTTTTTTTTTTTTGGTTTTTGGGCCACACCCGGAGGTACTCAGGGTTACTCCTGGCAGGCACGAGGGACCATATGGGACACCGGGATTCGAACCAACCACCTTAGGTCCTGGATTGGCTGCTTGCAAGGCAAACACCGCTGTGCTATCTCTCCGGGCCCTAGCCTTGTATCTTAATTGAATTTTCAACAGTTATCATTTTTAGTACATAAATAATCATTTGAAACAAATTAAATGATTTTCTGGGGGCCAGAGAGATAGATAGATGGAGGTAAGGCATTTGACTTGTATGTAGAAGGACAGTGGTTCGAATCCCGGCATCCCATATGGTCCTCCGAGCCTGCCAGGAGTGACCCCTGAGCACTGCCTTGGGTGACCCAAAAAACAAATAATAATAATAATTATTATTATTATTATATAATATATTATATATAATATATATAATATATTATATTATAATAATATAATAATAATAATTATTATTATTATTTTCTGGAAGTTAGTAGAATTCATTTTTTTGTTCTTGTTTTACTTGAACCAGAGGAATTATCACCATATTTCTTTAGTGACGATATTTAGTGACGATAAAGGAAACTTTATTTGCTGTTTTGTTTAACTATTATTAGTGCCAAAAGAAACTTCTTGGATCACTAAATCTCTCTGAAAAGTTCTAGATGTGAAATTGCAGTCTAGGGGCCGGGCGGTGGCGCTGGAGGTAAGGTGCCTGCCTTGCCTGCGCTAGCCTAGGACGGACCGCGGTTCGATCCCCCGGCGTCCCATATGGTCCCCCAAGAAGCCAGGAGCAACTTCTGAGCGCATAGCCAGGAGTAACCCCTGAGCGTCACAGGGTGTGGCCCAAAAACCAAAAAAAAAAAAAAAAAAAAAAGAAATTGCAGTTTAGTTAATTTTTTTTTTATATACAAGTGTCACACCACTACACTAAGACATAATCACGATCTTTTACTGTCCCTTACAATTAGAAATTGGTCATAGCAATGCCACAACAGTAGGGTGTTTGCCTTGCATGCGGCTGACCTAGGATGGACCGTGGTTCGATCCCCCAATGTCCCATCTGGTCCTCCAAGCCAGGAGTGATTTCTGAGTGCATAGCCAGGAGTAACCCTTGAGCCATCACCGGGTATGACTCTGTCTGTCTGTCTCTCACTCTGTCTCTCTCTCTTCCTTCCCTCCCTCCCTCCCTCCCTCTCTATCCTCTCTCTCCTCCCCTCTCCTCTCTCTGTTTTGGGGCCACCCCTGGTGGCACTCAGGGCTTACTCCTGGCTCTGCCCTCAGAAATACCTCCTGCTAGGCTCAGGGCACCATATGGGATGCTGAGGATTGAACATGGATTGGCCGTCTACAAGGCAAATGCCATTCCCACTGTACTGTGGCTCATAGCACCCCCCTAATTCAAGGTATCTTCTCGCCTTTTCCTCTGCAGGGCATCACAGACACGGCTCAAACCATCTACGAGACAGCAGCCCGCGAGCATGAGAGCCGTGGGGTGACAGGCGCTGTGGGCGAAGTCCTGCGCCAGATCCCACCAGCTGTGGTGAAGCCGCTGATTGTGGCCACAGAAGCCACATCCAATGTGTTGGGTGGTATGAGGAACCAGATCCGGCCTGATGTGCGGCAGGATGAGTCGCAGAAGTGGCGCCACGGGGAGGACTGAGTGCTCAGAGGGGCTTTGGGGAGCCGGTGGAGGAGAGGGTGGAGGTCGGAGCACAGTGCCTGCCCTGGTGCAGCTGCTGAGAGGTTCACTCACTCTGATTTTGTGCTCATCTCAGGAATTACAGCATTTCCTAGCTCCGTAATCCACTAGCAAAGCAACATGCAACCCCTAAACTGGCGGCTTTTTTTTTTTTTATGGCTAGTTTGGTACTTGCCTGGAGAAGCAGTTAGTAGCTGGTGTCAAAGTCCATAAAACATTTGCTGCCAAGTTAGTGTGGGGAGCTATAGTCAGGTCCCCTGTGAAGGCAGTGTCACAGGTGAGAAGCCCCTGGCACTTCCCTTTCCAAGTCCTGCTGCTACAAAAGGGATTTTTGTGGCACTGAGGAGCTGTTTTGATTTATTCCTCCCCCCCAAATTTATAAAAGAATCACAACCATGAAACTTTTCTTGAGAAGGAGAGCAGATGCCATAGGAGAAGCAGAGCAAAGAGAATGTTCAGTAGAAACACCAGGAAGGGGCTAAGCACCCGCCTATGGCGTGTTGGGTCTCGCCTCTATTATTTCCATGGACCCAGAAGCATCCAGACAGGGTCTGTCGTATTGCACTTTATCCTGTGGGTGTGTATGTAGGTGACTGTAAGTCCTGTGCTTTATTCTTGATGTCGTTTTCAAAGTCACAACAGTGCAGAGTGGAAGTCTGGAGATGTGGGGCTTAGGAATAGTAGCTGCTGGAACAGTGTGCCTTGTCTGGGAGAGGCAAGGGAACGCACATTGGCCCTGTAGAATCACATCTATGTTCCCATTTAAGCAGTGCAGTGCGGGGCAGACGTAGAAGACGTGGAAAGGGAGAGGGGACACAATCTTTACTCCCCTGCAGTTCTGCAGAGATGCCCTAGTAAGCTATTTCAGAGTACCATTTTTACTTGGTCAACAAATGTACATTTTGATAACCTGTCAGGAACGAATAAAGCATTTTTATTTAAAGGTACAATTGTTTTATGCTTCCATGAATATCTTGGCCTTTCTTAAGAGCATATTCATTGATGCACTGTCGTGGTCAGTCAAGTGAGAGGAGATGATTTCCCTGGTGAGTTCATGTAACTGAGACTGGCTCCCTATCCCACTGTTGAAAGTGGCTGAGAAGCCTTGCAGTTTGGGGTTTAGAAAGTGACTCCAACTCGGCCCTAGAAGTTTCATTTAGAGAGAGCCAAGGAAACCGCCCATTTTGTTGATTTGGTCTCCTTTAACTGCTGGGAACTTGGCAGGCGATGTTCAGAGCCCTCTTGGCCTGTCTGAGCGGTCACACTGCCTCCTGGCCCTCCACTCCGCTGTCTCATTATTCTGAAGTGTGTGGAGTTGCAGGTGTTTAGGGAGTATAGTTCCAACATCCCACTCCTCAGTTCTGATACTCCTCCTTGTCTCTTAATAATGGCACCATCTCTGTATCATCTGTAAAGATGGAAAGGTGCGATCAGATGTACCAGGCTTAAGACTTTTAAATACTTCATTTTATTAGCTGTTGCAGCATAAGAAACTGTTCTTTGAAATCTGCATTCCCTCTTCTGACCAATTCGGCTGAAAAACTCTACCAGACATCCAGCTCTTCTGCATCACAAAGCCTCTTTACATTTTCCCTCTCAGAAAGAGTCTTTCGAAATCCATGTTTCCAGGAACACAGGAAAGAAGGCCAGGCAGGACCTTTCATATGACCAGACAAATCTGCCAGACTCATCCATCGAGTGGCCTAGGACGGCAGAGAAAGGCCTCCATCACCATCCACCACCATCCAAGCCCATCCAAAGGGTCTCTTTATTATTTTATTCTACACGTGGTCACCTCGTGGGGTCTCCAAAGCTCATGGCCTTTATTAGCAGGGCTTTCTTCCCCCTCATTCCCCCCCCCCCCCAGACTGCAGTAGCTAGAGTGCAAATGACAAGGGCCCTCAGGAGTGGAGCCTAGAGCCTCTGTGTCACAAGCCACACCCTGTGACATCTGGGTGGTCAGAGGCCCAGCAAGCTTCGGGCTTTATTCCATGTACCCTCGAGTTTCCTTCAGCTGCAGCGAGCTGTAGAGTTTTTCTCTCCTGGCTCAGGTCCTGGTAAGCTAGATCAGGACCTACCCTAAATGTTTCCAACACATACCTGGCCCACGACCTCACACACACCAAACTGGCCAAGGCCAGGAGGGACTGCTCCTGAACGAGGTGGATTCAGAGTGGGCAGAACATTTATTCCACCTTTTTCCTTTTTTTGATTTTGGGGGCACACCCAGCTCCTGGCTCAGTGCTTGGGGATCACTCCTGAAAGTGCTTAAGGGACCATGTGGTGCCCAGGGTTGAAGCCAGGCCCCTGCACATGAAGTCTGTTCTCAACTACAGGCTCTCCTGGGTCCCTCATTCTTCCTTTTTGGGATGATACTTAAGACAGCTTAGAGTACTTTTATTTTAATAAAATTTAGGTATGATTGAGGCCAGCACCTAAGCATATGTATTTAGCATCAATATTTTTTACACATGCAGAACTTACATTAAGGAGGGGGAAAATCATCTCAAAATAGCACTTGAAGTACTTCATAGGTACCTAAAATAGAATACCAAAAATAAGTATAGCTTCCACCCACCATGTGCCACTTTTTTTGCTTGTTTGTTTTTCCTCTTCATGTGTGAGCCATACCAGATGATGCTCAGTGCTCAGAAATTACTCCTTGCAGGCTCGGGGGACCATAGAGATGCTGGAGACAGGTTGGCTGTGTGCAAGGCAAATGCCCTAGCAGTTCTGCTATCACTCCAGCAATAGGTAGGATTACAGAAGGTAGAGTGGTTTGCCTTGCATCAGGCTGATAATTGAGTTGATCCCCAGCATCCCATATGGTCTTGGTCTTCCATGCCCTGCCAGGAGTGATTCCTGAGTGCAGAAGCAGGAGTAAGCACCAAGCATTTCTGGAGTGGCCCAAATCCCCTCCCCCAAAAGAAATTTTAATAAGAGGTTCTTTATAGAATATATAGATAATGAAGGAGGAAAGATGTTTTTAATTACCAAAAGATAAAAGATCTTAACCTCTGTGTACCGGAGTAGATAGTCCATCTATAGGTGTGAGTATAACTGAGTGCTTCTTGATCCATTCCAGCATTTTCTGGATCCTGTTAGCACAGCACATAGTGCCCTCTAAGAGAATAGGCAATCAGCCCTTTTATTTTTAAATTTTTTATTTTTATTTATTTTTTGGGGTCATACCCAGCAGCACTCGAGTTACTCCTGGCTTTTAGAAATCGCTCCTGGCAAGCTTGGGGGACCATATAGGATGTTGGGGATCAAATCTTGGTCAGCCTAGTGCAAGGCAATTGCCCTACATGTTGTGCAATCACTTTGACCCCGATTTTTTTTTATTTTTTTAACCGTTTCAATGAGAAAGATCTTTCTTTTGGCATAGTGCCTGCAGCTCAGACATAGGGAAGGTATTCTAGCACACCAGTGTAGGGTGTGTGTGAGAAGATTTGAGCTTCAACAGCTGGTACCTAGAGAGGCCAGTGATTTGGGGAGGTGTTTTGGCATCAGTACTATGCGTGCACTGAGCCTAGGGACAAGGGAACTCTCCTGGCAGTGCTGTGCCTGATGCTCTGGCTGGTGCAAGAGTCTGCTTTTTTCGTTTGTTTTGGGGTTTGGGGGGGGGCACATATGTTTGTGCTCAGGGGTTACTCCTGGCAGGCTAAGGGGACCATATGGGATGCTGGGGATCCAACCTGGGTCCATCCCATTGCAAGGTAAATGCCGTACTGCTGTGCTATTGTTCAGGCCCCTACTTTTTTGAAATGTTGACTTGGCTATTGCCAAATTGGATTTTTTGTATTTACAAAATGGCTGCCTCCAACTTTTAAGTCCTTTTGTCCTGTTTGTGTAACTGAGCTAGTCACAGGCCTTCATCATTTTCGTTGCAGAGTCTGGTGGGGTGCCAAACCCAGGTCTTTCCCTCCAGCCAGGTTTATTTTAGACTGTGGCTCGCATGCCATGCCAAGTGGAAAAGAACACACATTGCATTCATGGACTGTCAATGCTACATTTTCTAGTTGAAGTCTGTGTTTGTGAATCCTTGAAAAATACTTCTGCTCTTGTACATGTATTTTTGTGGACTTGTAACTTGTTTAATGTGACTTTAAACGTAACAAAATTAAGAAAATACTCTTAAAAAAAAGAAATAAGAAAAAAAATGGACTTGTTGGAGTTTGCATTCAACCCCTTTGACTTTGAGACAAATGTTTCCCAGACTTGTATGGGTATGTTTGTTTTGTGGAGAGATGCTGAGGGTGTGGTTACTGGAACTCAGGTCTACTGCGGGTAAATCTCTGCTGCCAGTCCTGCCCTTCACAGAGCACCTGAATGTGCTGCCTTGTTCTAAATATTAATAACTGTTTTGGTGATCGGCAATCACCCTGCCCTGTGACTGCATCTGAGGAACCAGACCTGATCATTGCTTCATTGGGGAAATAGACTGATGGAAGAAGAAGGGACAGGGGAGAGTGAATTGGGGGTTGTTTTGGGGTTCTTGTGCTTCTGGGGATCCAACCCAGGCCCTAGCATAGCCAAGACCAGTGCTCTGCCTGCTCAAAGGGTACTTTATTTGGATGGGACTTGAAGAGACTGCTCCCAGCCCTGCCTGGGGTTCACTCTGTCTTGGGATCAACCCAGGTCAGTTACATGCATGAAAAGTGCCTTCCCCCTGCTCTATTGCTGTAGCTCTGGAATATTTATTAAAAACAAGATTATCATAGGCTTTGATATGATAGATGTCACTTTGAACTCTGGAAAAATCATGTCCCATTCACTTGTGGCTTTGATGACAAGGAAGGGAGTTAGACGTGTTGTGTGTATGTTACACGTTCTTCCATAGACTTACATCCTCTGAGGCATGTTCCTGTCTTGGCTTTCTAGAAAAGGTCTAGAGATATATGCAGGGCCCTGGGCTTACTCTAGGACTTCATGGATTAGATTAGTGAAAGTGCTCCACTGATGTTGCTTAGAGGTTGCGATTAGATGAGATGTTCTTCAAATGCTCGAGGCAGAAGGATCTGAGTTGGCTCTTGCCCTACCTCTCCAGCTCCTCTCCACACCAGCTTGCTCTAGCCTCTGGCCTGTTTTTGCTGCTAGCTGGAGCGTAGGCTTGGAACAGCTGGAGAATTCTGTCTTTAATGCTGAAGGTCCAGGGCCCATGCATCATCAATGAACTCAAATGCAACATCAATGTAATCCAAATCTAGCCCGAAGAGAGCATTTGCCTTGCATACAGCTGACCTGAAGTCAGCGCCCAGCATCCCATATGGTTCCAACTCGGCCAGAAGAGTAATTCCTCAGCACAAAGCTAGAACTGCCTAATATGATCCCCAAACAAACTTTAGCTTCTGATCTTACAGATGCTAAACCAAGGTCTTAACACTGCACTCAGCACTGGTCAGGATGCTGCTTTGTGGTGGGTCTGACCAATGGGTAGTGAGGGACAGCAACAAGCTGAACCTTGTAGTGGCTCCCCAGCTATAAAAAGCCCAACTATTGAGGGCTGAATCATAGGACAGCGGTGAGAGTAATTTGCTTTGTACGGTGGTTGACCTGGGTTTGGTCCCCAGATCCCACCCATATGGTCCCCGAGTACTGCCAGGAATAATCCTGAGCACAGAGCTAGGAGTAACCCCTGTGCACTACTGGTTGTGGACCCCCAAACGAAAATGACAAAAACCCAACTGTGTCCAGATACAGCCACAGGTTTCCTTGGCTGCAAAAATCCCTCCAGTATCAACGAATCTTCAGCACAAAGCAACCCTGGAGGAAATCAGGTAGAGCTGGAAGGAGGCTGGTGGCTGCAGAACTACTCCCACCAAGGTGAAAGGCTGTACCTGGCTCCCCTGTCCTCAGTGGAATGGGCATCATTTCCAAGCAGACTGGGTCACCCCCCCCCCCTTCTCCGGAGTACCCACACCTGGAGTGCTTGCTCCCATCAGCACTGGCTCCACAGGGCAGATGCTTCTTGCCCAGGATTCAAGACTCAGATTTCAGGGATGGGGAGGGAGGGAGGGAAGGAACAAAGGAATCCAGGAGTCCAGAGTCAACACCACAGTTGGGGTGAGGAGAAAGCAGGGCACCTCCCAGCTATTCCTGGGAAATCAGGTCAATTACTTGCCCTTAATAAACATTTTTTTGAAGATTAAAATGTTTGTCCAGGAAGATCCCTCATGCAGTATGGTTCTACGACTCTAGATATCACACAGGTAGGTGGCAGTGTGAGTTCTAGAAAGGTGGGGGAAGTCAAAAAGATGTGAACATTGTTTTCCTACCCCACTGTTTCTGTCCAGCACTTAATGACATGACAGCCATGTCTCAGGAGAGATCTCATAGCTTCCCAGCAGACCCAGTCGGGAACTGAGGATGGGATTCCTTGGTGTGGTGGCAGGGGCAAGGGAGATCGTGGGCACCTCTCTGCCATGGACAGACTTGGTGCCATGTCCACATCCTGCTATGGGCCTGTGCTGGCCTTCAGTCCGGTGAATCGGGCCAACTGTTCCTCTTCTCCAGCTCTCCTGAAGTCACTACTTCCATCTGAAAACTGGCCCCAGAAACAAGGGCACCCTCCATCTCCTACTGAACCCATTCTAGCTCGGGCCCTGAGCTCAGAGAATGTGTGCAGAGGAGCGAGGAGGAGCCAAGCCCCCACTCCCTAAGTGTGGTTTGATCTTGCAGATGCAAAAAACTAGCTCAGGCTGAGTGGCTTCCCATACTAGTGAGGGCCATCAGGGTACCCAAAGATCAGTAACTGGACGGGAAGTTGATTTCTCATTCACATAAAACCTTCCTTGTGTGGAGCCTGCCAGTTAGTTCTCCTCTAGATGAGGGAAGGACCCAGGTTTCACCCCTTCTTTCTCTCAAGAGGGTAGGTAAGACCTCCTTGGCACTTAGTCACAAGCTATTGGGCAGAATCGTGTCACGTGATCTCACCCTCCCCAAAGGATCCTGGGTAATGTAGTCCCGCCGTGTATGCAAGAAGGAAAGATGCAGTATGCGGCGCATTTCCATCACGCTAGAATTTATTCCGTTTTCTGGTTTGCTTGCTGGGTCAAATCTGGTGAGGCTAAGGGATACTCCAGATAAAGCGCTGAGTTGAGGAGGGTTCCCTGCACTGCTCAGGGGGCCCTGTGATTGCCAGGCAGCAATCCTGGTCATTGGTGTGCTCCCCTGCCCCTTGAGCCCTCTCTCCAGACACCCACTTAAGATCGGAATCCAGGAATCGTATAACTCCAGGCTCCTGCTCTTAGCACATACCCCGCTGGAATGAAAATTGGTTACAGTCGAAAGTAATTTGTTTTTCTGGGTTTGTTTTTTTCCTCTGGGCTGGTTTGTTTATATTCCATGTACCACATGGAGCAAACACAATAAATCCAGCAACATCCCCCACATAACTGCATAATGAGGCAAAGATGGCGTAACTAAGTGGTCTCAGAAACCGGAAACCGTCTGTTTGCAGGCTGGAAGCAAAGGAGGGTCCTTTCATGATCTTAGGGCCCTGAGCCACAACCCAGATCAATTAACAACATTCCTGTGGTGTATTTTTGAAATCTCCCTAAAAGACATAGCTGAGAACCCCCAGCGGAATGACTTAGGAGGTGATATTTAGCCTGGGATCAAACTCTGGCTCCCCTGCTCAGAGCTGTTTGCTGGTGGGAAAGCGACTTAACTCCTCAGTGCCTGCTTTACTCTTCCTAAAAGAGAGCTGATCACAGGGTCCTTGATTGTGAAGGTTTTTTAGATTCATTAAGCACCTATAGCAGTGCTTGGAGCATTGTCTGGTGCTCAAACCCACAGACACATGAGGCATTCAGGTCTGCATCCCAATTGCCTGCAGATGTGCCACATTCCAGCTGAGACACACCAGCTCTTGCTCTCAACAGCTGGTGTGAGCCGATCAGACACAGCAGTGATGTTCTAACCATTGGTGGCTTTGTTTCCGGTGAGCATTGGGATGAGTAGCTTGGAATCCTGCAGAGCCCAAGGGGAGCTGGATTGCTGGTTTGGGAGGCCCCACTTGCTCACTACACAGACTTTATTGTGCACCCCCCCACTCGCTTTAATAAATACACTGATGCTGGCACTATGATGTGTGTTGTGAGCCATTAAGCACCAACTTAAGCTCAATGACCATGAGCAGCCAAGACTAAGTGGGAGCATTTTATCAGTTATTCTTTTTTGGGGGTGGGTGTTTGGGCCACACCTGGTAGTGCTCAGGGATTACTCCTGGCTCAGCACTCAGAAATCGCTCCTGGCAGGCTCCGGGGATCATATGGGATGCTGGGGTTCAAATCATGGTCTGTCCGGGGTCAACCACGTGCAGGGCAAATCCTTTACTTCTGTTTTATCTCTCTAGCCCCTATTAGTTATTCTATAGTGTGCAGAAAATGTCACAGCTCTGAGGAATACTGAGCACTTAGGAAACTCCAGTCGAAGCAGGGGTCTAGTATATGGCTCAGCTGAGCCCCCGGTCTCTGGCACCGTCTTGATCAAGTCTTTCTCCTTGCTTGCACTTCAGGGTTTTTTGGTCAGACACCTCACCACCTGGGAACTCCTGACACCTAGAAAAATGTGTCTGGGAAATGCCATTCACTAGCCAGCAGCCAGACACCGCTATAGACACAATATAGTTCCTCTTTTGCCTGTTTTCTCCTGGCGGCATTTTTCAGCAGTAGTGCTTAAGAAAAATCGCAATTTCTCCTTTCTCACTCAATTCTTGGGGGCAGATAAACTTTTAATAACTTGAATATCCAGGCTGCCTCTCCCAGGCAGAATGCAATTCTTCCTGATGCCAGCAGGGGACGCCCGCTTCCTTCCCTGTGGACCAGGTCAGGTTGTATCCAAAAACCCAGGCAAGGCTTGGGGTGAAAATCCTAATTACCCCAATCCTTTCACAAGACTCTGGATGGGTGGGTGGGTGGCTCTGTGGTCAAGGACTTTGCTTAAATATGAAATCAAATGTCATTTAAGAAATAAATGTTTTAGAACATGATTCATTTTTGCCGGTAAATGCTCACCAAACCCCCCCACCCCCCCACCCCCACCCCCGTTTTTTGGTATTTGGACCACATCCAGTGGCACTCAGCCAACCCTTTTCTTTCTCCACCTTCGACCCCCTCAGCTCCATGTCCTTGTCAGGGCCTGTCTGACATGGGTTGGACAAGTAACCTCTCTTGGGCTTCCCTATGGCTCTTCTTGGCCCCCCAGACCTCTGCCAGCTTCCTTAGTCGGCACAAGAATGCAACAAGGGCCAGAGAGTTGGCCTTGATTTAGGTTCAATGCCGAGAGGCTACAAGAGAAGAGGTGAGAGACACGTACATAGTTAAGAGAAATAGCCCCGGAGTGCAATGCTTTAACAAACTCAGAATAGATAGCCTCACAAATTTCCACAATGGACACACAATGACCTGGTATGAAGACAGAACTTTACTACAGGGGCTGCTCCACCCCAGGCCTCCCTCATCAGACTGGATCAACTTTGCCTTTAAATGTCTGGATATATTTACTTGGGTTTTTTTGGTTGTTCTTTGTTTTAGGGTTTTTTTTTTTTTTTTTTTTTTTTTTTGGTCACATCCAGCAAAGCTCAGGAATTACTTCTGATCTGCTGAAGAATCACTCCTGAGTGATTTTTTTAGGCCTCATCTAGCGGTGCTCTGGTTACTCCTGGCAGTGTTTGGGAGACCATAAAGGGTCAGGCAAGTACCCTTCCTGCTGGACTATCTCTCTGACCCCTAATTAAATTTTGTTTGTTTGTTTGTTTGTTTTGGGCCATACCTGGCAGCCCATCAGGAATCACTCCTGGTAGGCTCAAGGGACCATATTGGATGCCGGGGATCCAAACTGTGTTGGTAGTGTGCAAGGCAAATGTCTTCCCTGCTGTGCTATCACTCTAGCCCCACTAATTAGGTTTTTTTAAGGGCTGCATCTCTAGCATTCCCTAGCAGGGGTCCTCAAACTTTTTAAAAGGGGGCCAGTTCACTGTCTCTCAGACCATTGGAGGGTCTGACTATAGTAAAAACAAAACTTATGAATGAATTCTTTTTTTTTTATGAACAAATTCTTATGCACACTGCATATATCTTATTTTGCAATGAAGAAACAAAACAGATACAAATACAATATGTGGCCCACGGGCTATAGTTTGAGGACCACTGCTCTACAGCCTCACCTCATGCTGCCCCACCCTGGGAAGAAACTACTGGCTGCAGGTGTTGTTAAATGTCAGGGCAGAAAGCCAAGAACAATAAAGGAGCTGATGTCAGCCTGACCCCATGGCCATAAACATGTTAGCCTGAGTGCTTTGGTTGGTTTGGGGTCACACCCGACTGTGCTCACGGGTTATTTCTGGCTCTGTGCTCAGGAATTACTCTTGGCAGGCTGGAGATATGGGATGCTGATGATTTAACCCAGATCAGCTGCATGCAAGGTAAATGTCTTCTCCTCTGTGCTATGGCTCAGAGGTCATTGATAGATCATTGACAGGAGCTTGTTGGTTGGTGCACTTTGAGCGTCATGCATCAAGAGGTGACCTACATCTTTGAATTCCCCAAACACTGGGGGAAGTGACCCAGAGCAGCCTCTGAGTACTACCCAGTGTGACCTAGAAACATAAAAATAACCCCCTAAAAACCTTGTTCATTCCTACAAGGGCCAAAGCCTTCACATCCAGGAAGCACCCCCAGCTCACAGTCTTTCCATGAGACAGTTGTTGATAAGCTGAACCGGATCAACCAGCAAGGGGTTTCTATGGGGGTGGAAGGGAGTGGACTGGAGGTTCTGCACATTTGATAATGTTTGAGACTTCCAAGGTGGCGCAGTCTAAGATGCTCCAAATACCTCCCAGCGCCAGGAGCCACCTCCACTTTCAAGATCAACCTCTTTTCAGCCCAAGTTCTCCCCGGATCTCAAAGATACCCCAAAAGAGAACCAAGAAGCCCTGAGTCAAAACTTGCAAAGATCTTGGTGAGACCATTACACAAACCAACCCAGATACCAGGTTTGCTGACACCATCAAACTCCCATGTTTGGGTTCCAAGATGCATAGCAGGGCAAAGTGACAGGAGCTGTCAGTTGAAGAGCATTCCCATCCTCAGAGTTGACCTAGGGTCTGACTGCAGAGGAGTCAAAGGGACAGCTACTGGGCATGGGGCAGTCGGCTTCTTTCTTCTGTATCCAGCACTGGCTGACTTGCTCCAAAAACCAGGCAGTACCTACAATCCCTCCACACACTGGGAGCTTGTTCCATGGACCTGGGGTTAGTACTTGCACAGAGTACTTTTGGGAGAGCACACATGCTGGGAGTCCAACTCAGGTCCATTACTCAGATCTCTGACCCTCATCCGTTCCACCAGTCAACTTTCCTTCAGAGTGGGGATGGGGGAGAGGCCATGAGATCAGAAATGATCCCCTCTCTCTGGGACCCGAACATTGGAGTGGACCCTCAACTTTTCCCAAATCTCTTGCCACCAAACAACACAGAATGACCCCTTCGGCTACTCAAGCCCTACCTTTGTGTGGTGTGTGTGTGTGTGTGTGTGTGTGTGTGTGTGTGTGTGTTTTGGCTGCATCCAGTGATGATCAGGGGTTACTCCTGGCTCTGTGTTCAGGAATCACTCCTGGTAGTGTTCAGGGGATCATAGGGGATGCCAGGGATCAAACCTAGGTCAGCTGCATGCAAGACAATCACCCTCCCTACTGTACTATCATTCTGCTCTTGACCCTTTTTCTGCTCCCCCATCCTGTGATGATTCTGTGACAGAAGGAACAGGGGCTACAGTACCCCAGATCAGAACAGTTCATAGTCTCACATTCAAGGAACCTGAATCCTGTCCTCCTTGGCCAGAACTGCAGGTTCAGTCGGGCTGTCATCAGTCTGGCTCCTACAGTCCCCATTTCCCTCACTGCCCCTCTATGCCCCTGCTGGCCTCCTGTGAGCCACCTGATCTGGAGCCAGTCCTCAGATTCACCTCCCACCTCAAGATCCATCCTGGCCTGACCCATTACCATAGGCACAGTCACAGACCTGGAGTCTGGTAATCCACTGTTCCCAATAGTCATTATTACATTAGTTGGTATTCCATTTGGATGCATTATTTTTTTTGTTTTGTTTTGTTTTTGTTTTTGGGCCACACCCGGTAACGCTCAGGGGTTACTCCTGGCTATGTGCTCAGAAGTTGCTCCTGGCTCGGGGGACCATATGGGACACCGGGGGATCGAACCGCGGTCCGTCCAAGGCTAGCGCAGGCAAGGCAGGCACCTTACCTTTTAGCGCCACCGCCCGGCCCCTGGATGCATTATTAAAGATTATTACATGATTGGTCTGGAATCAAGCAGAAGAAAATTTGAGCTTATTGGCATAGTATTTTTCTTTCTTTTTTAGTTATTTTTCTTTGGGGGGGGGGATAGTTTTTGTTTGGAAGCTACACCCAGGGATACTCCTGACTCTGCACTCAGGAATCACTCAAGAGACCAAGAGACACAAAGAATCGAACACAGGTCTGCTTCATGCCAGGTAAGAAGCCTTACCCACTGTATTATCTCTCTAGCCTCTGCATCCTCCTTCATTTTTTTCAGTTTTATTCTTTGGGGCCACACACAGTGATGCTCAGGTTTTTCTCCTGGCTCTGCACTCAAGAGTTACTCCTTTCAGTGCTCGGGGTACATATAAGATGCCAGGGATCAAACCTGGGTCTGTCCCAAGCGCCCTCCCCAGTTTTTAGTTTTGGGACCCCACTCAAGGTTTACTCTTTAGCTCTGAGTTCCAGGATCACTCCTAGCAAGTGATCAGGGGAACATTCCCAACGCTGGATTCAAACTGGGGTAGGCAAGTGTCATGGTGAGCGCCTTCCCTTCTGGACAATCTCTGCTGTGCCTAATTCCTCCAAGAGATGTGACTGTCCTTATTGTGGGAGGATGTGGCAGCAGAGGCCAGGCCCCGTGGGGTGCACTGTTTGTAGAGTTCCCAGGCCTTGGTCCTAAAGAGGCGACCCACCAGCACGTAAAGGATGGGATTGAGACAGCTATTGATGAAAGCGAAGAAGTTGGCCACTTGCAAGCCCAAGTCAATGAAGTTCTCCCAGAAGCAGCCTTGCACGACATTCATCTGGAACAAGAAGTCGAGGAGCGCGAAGGAGTGGTAAGGGGCCCAGCAGAGCAGGAAGGCAGCCACCAACGTGAGGATAAGTGCAGTGGTCTTGCCCCCCGTGGAGCCTGCACCCCTTGGTTGGGGCACCGCCTTGCGCCTCCAAAGTGAGCTCAGGATGTGGTAGTTGAAGAAGATGATGGCCACCAGTGGCAGCAAGAAGCCCAGCACGTTGAGCTCCACGATCCTCATGAAGTACCAGGCCTTGTGCGGCAGCCGCAGCACACAGACCACGGTGAGGTTCAGCTCAGGAAGGGTGCTAATGCCCCGGTGCACGAAGGTGGGCACGCTCAAGAGGCCTCCGAGCAGCCAGATGAGTGCACAACTGGCCAGGGCCCATCGTCGACGTGGGTACCTCCTGCTAGCCATGGGATGCACCAGCACCTGGTAGCGGTCCTGGCTGATGGCCACCACCAGGAAGATGCTGATGAAGAGGTTGGCCTTGATCATCCCATTGACCACCCGGCACAGGGCATCCCCAAAGGGCCACTGGAACTGGTTCCGAATGTTCTCGGCCCAGAAGGGCAGGCCCAGGATGAAGACCAGGTCGGATGCTGCCAGGTTGGCCAGGTAGATTTCTGCCACGCTGAGGCGTTGCCTCCGTAGGGGCAGGAGGAAGACCGAGAGCACGAAGAGGTTCCCCAGCAGGCCCAGGGAGCAGATGGTGATGATGATGGTAGGTAACACCCTGTGCAGCATTGCCCAGACCTCGGGGACATTGTCGCAGGATGTGGCGTTGGGAGGTGGGGACAGGCTCAGGTGGGATTCCAAGGGCGACCAGGTTGCCATCCACAGGGACCTGGGGAAAACATTAGGGCCATTAGGTGGAAGCGGGATTGGAGGGGAAACCCTGGCTCCCAGCTTGTTAGATCAATGAAGTTTTATTGGTATGTTGGCATGCTCATTAGTTTCTATCCCATTGTCTGGCTTGAGGCACAAAGTTATGAATATTTGTAATAGAGACCCCTTTCTGTGCTGCAAAGCTGGAAATAGTGGCTCTCTGTCTCCTTGGAGGAAAAAATTGCTAGGTCCTAAAATAGAAGGGAAGACCCAGGCTAGGAAAATTGAGTTCAAGACCTGCCAAGACCTTATGGTGCAAGCCACTTAGATCCTCTGAATTGTTTCCCTTTAAAAATATTGCAGGGTGGGACCGGAGCAATAGCACAGCAGGTAGGGCATTTGCCTTGCATGCAGCCAATCAGTGTTCCCATCCCATATGTTCCCCTGAACCTGCTAGGAGTGATTCCTAAGTGCAGAACCAGGAGTAACTCTGGTGCACAGCTGGATGTGATACCCCACAAAACAAACCTGAAAACAAAAACAAAACTATTTCAGGGGCTGGATACAATAGTGGGTGAAGGAAAGGTGACACTTTGTGGGGTTGGGTTGAAATACTATGTTTGAAACTCAATTTGTATAGCTTTGTAAAGTGCAGTGCCTTAATGAAAAATATATTTATGTATTTGTTTGGGGGCCACACCCATTCATACTCAGGGTTTACTGCTGGGTTTGCACTCAGGGATCACTCCAGGAGGTGCTGGAGTGACCATATGGAATCAAACTCAGGTTGGCTGTGTACAAAGCAAGCCTCACTGTGCTATCACTCCAGCCCCCCAATTAAAATACTTTTTTTTTTAAAGTCAAGTTCCTTGCAAGACAGGAGCTACTATTCAGGCATGCAGGGTAGGCATGCTTGCCTGGCATTGCCCTCCACAGAGAGGAGGGCTCCTTTTAGGGGCAGGCAGCACCCCAAAAATGCTGGAGATTCAAGAATCACTCATGGCCACCTTCACCCCTCTTCTGTGGTGCTGCTGGTGAGGTGCAACTGCTGCTTAGACCCAGTGGGGTTGGGCACTGCTAGGTGCTATGGTGGGGTTTTGGTGGGGCATGTGGTAGTGGTGGGAATCAAACTTGAGCTCTCTGTTAGTAGGAAAGTGCTCCAGCACTTTTTATTTGGGGTGGTGGTGTATACTCTACTGTGTTATTATCAGTAAAAGCTCAACCTTCCCTAAGCCATCCCCTGGCGAGAATAAGTCTGAGTCCCCTCATTCTTGGGGTGTTCACCAGCTAAGGAGTTACAGGCACAAGACCAGGAATCCAGTAGGACCAATTTAAGTAGCAGAACCAAACCAGCCCAAGATAAGACCAAACCAGGACCAGAAGTAGATCTAGGCCTCAGGCCCCAGATATGAACATGAACCCAGCCCAGAACCAGGAGAGAATCAAACAAGGCCTGCCAGGAGCTATTTCTGAGCAGATAGCCAGGAGTAACCCCTGAGCATTGCCGGGTGTGGCCCAAAAACCAAAAAGAAAAGAAAAGAAAAAAAGAAAAAAAAAGAAACTTGGAAGAATGTGTTTGGCTACTGTAATGGCCTCGAATGCCATATTTCCACCTAGGGAAAGCTGATCAGGAGCAAGGGTCGCCTCAGAAAATAATCCACACAAAGCTTAGACTGAGTAGTAATATGTCTTGTCAAGCCAAGAGAGAGATGAGAGAGAGAGAGAGAGAGAGAGAGAGAGAGAGAGAGAGAGAGAGAGAGAGAGAGAGAGAGAGAGAGAGAGAGAGAGAGAGAGAGAAGACTTTAAGGCTCTATTGCAGATTGATTAGTGGAATGAGAGGGAAGTGGGTGATGCAACATCCTGTGGTTTGGGACACTGAGATCTAAACACTTGGATGTGTTAGGGTCTCAGCCAAGGTCACAGGGATCAGCACTGCAGACAAGTTTGCGGGTCACTTGGCAAAGCCTTAACATTTTGCAATGGACCTTCTGGCAGCCTAGAGCTAATACATGGAGCAGGGAGGGCAGAAGGAAGTACTCAATTAGCACTGAATTCTGCATCTCAAGGAAGGTGATGTCATTCACCCCACATGTTTGCTGCTATTTGCGTCACAATGGAGGGCTGCCTGGAGCAATGTTACTCACCACAAGACCCCCAGGACACAAAGTGGTGCATATTGGGGGGTAGTGATTTGAGGGACAGTGTCCAGGCACATTGATTTCCCCCTCAGCTGCAGAAAGGCTGCTACAAATCTTGGGAGAAAGGGGGTGCCTTTCCTCAGCTGCTCAAGTGAGGTTGCTGAAAATGAAGTCCTCTCACTTTTTCCATTTTTTTAAAAAAAATTCCGCTCGCGCTCCCCCCATTTTGTTTTGCTTTTGGTTTTTGGGCAACATCCCAAAGTGCTCAGGGGTTACTCCTGGCAGGCTAAGGGAACCATATGAGATGCCAGGGATCGAACCCAGTAAGCAGCACACAAAACAAATGCCTTTCTCACTGGGCTAACACTCCACCCCCATTTTCTTTATTGATCCTGCTTACTTTTGCTTCCAACCATGTTTTGTGCACACGCAGCTCTAAGCTGAAAGCTGGTGAGTTAGATCCCACCAAGATTGGGACGGGGCAAGTCTGCTAACTGAACTGAGGCCCAGGTTCCTCAGATCAAGCATGAAGTCTGGTCTCTGTCTCTTCTCAGACTCACAGCCAAGCTTCCAGATGCTCCTTTTGGCATAGCAGCACCAGCCTTGCAGGAATGCTGGTCTCCAGACAGCTGAAGTTTGTCTTGTTAGAAAGTCACTGTGATGTGGCCAGAGCAATAGCACAGTGGGGAAGGCATTTGTCTTGCACGCAGCCAACTCAGGTTCAATCCCCAACATCCTATATGGTCCCCCAACCCTGCCAGGAGTGATCTGAATGCAAGAACTAGGAGAAACCCCTGAGCACCACCTGGTATGGCCCCAAAACAACAACAAAAAATGTCACTGTACTTTTGCCTGGTGACAGTCCTATGCATGCTAGTGTAACTGGCTGTAGTGACAGATGTGTCCTTGTTAGATCTGGGTGACAGAGGTGATGACAGGTGTACTTGGGGATGGTCAGCACAATGCCTTGTTTCTCATTGTCTATAAACAAGCTTCAGTATCAGACCAAGAGAAATAAAGGTTATAGTGAATACAATCACAAAACTTTCAACATATCTACAATTAATGAATTGCAAATTTTGAGTGATGAAGTTATGACGAAAAGCACTGGCACATATGCTATTTCTCCCTTTCCTGCCCATCATTAGGTTACTATTGATAGGTGTCATTTGGATTTGGGGCTACCCTTGGCAGTGCTTAGAAGTTACTCCTGGCCCTGTGCTCAGAAATCACTCCTGACAGTACTCAGCGAGCCATATATGATGCCTGAGATCAAACCTGGGCCTAAAAATTTTAGCCCTAAAAATTTGTTTTTAATAATGTTAAAGGGGGGCCCAGAGAGATAGCACAGCGGTGTTTGCCTTGCAAGCAGCCAATCCAGGACCTAAGGTGGTTGGTTCGAATCCCGGTGTCCCAGATGGTTCCCCGTGCCTGCCAGGAGCTATTTCTGAGCAGACAGCCAGGAGTAACCCCTGAGCACCGCTGGGTGTGGCCCAAAACCAAACCAAAACAAAAATAATAATAATAATGTTAAAGGGCAGAGAAAATAATTCGATGAGTTGAGCACAAGGAGTGATAGCGTAGTGGAGTGATAGCGTTGATCTGGATTAGATTTCTGGCATCCCATAGGGTACTCCGAGCCTGCCAGGAGTAATTTTTTATTGCAGAGGCAGGAGTAAGCCCTGAGTATCACCAGGTGTGGCCCAAAAACTAATCAAGCAAACAAAACTCAAATGTATAAATATTGAAACTCACCTAGCTATGCTCCAGGGTTTCCTGGTTCTATTTAGTGCTATGTAGACTCAACCATCAGTGCTCAGGTGATTTATGCCGCTCCAGCTCAACTGTGATGGGAGCTACCAGGATCATGCCCAGAGGTGGGTGTGGGATTAGGCCTAAGGGTTATCTACATGCAGGTACAGCCTTGTGATGATCTCCCTGGACCCAACCAGCTTTAGAAGACTGATTCTAAATACCCTTCACCATTAATTAAACTGTTCACAAAGCACTCCTGGGCATGATCCCCAAATCAAACAAAACCTTTTTTTTTTATTGAATACCAACCATCGGAAATCTTTAATTAACAGAGCCACTTTTTCAATGAGAAAATAATGATGGAAAACAAAGATTTTATGTAGAAAAATCATTGAAGTTATGGCTTTAAAGAGTGAGGGAGGAAATGATCCAATTAAGCGGTGATTGCTGCACAAAGATTCGATTTCAAAATTCTATAAAGAGCTTCGGAACTGTCTCAGGAAAGGAGGAAATTGTTCCAATTGAATCTGGGCCTGTTTTAGTCCGAAAGGAGCTGACATGGAGCAAGCAAACAACCTGCACTTCGTGGTATCTAACTTGGCAAAAGCTTCCAAAAATGTCTCCATAGCTACAACTTCTTGGAAGGTCAAGCTGGTAAAAAAAACTGGTTGAAGAGAGGAAAGTTTTTTTTTTTTCTTTTGTTTTTGAGTCATATCTAACGGTGCTCAGGGGTTTCTCCTGGTTCTACACTCTGGAATCACTCCTGGAAGACTCAGGACACCCTATGGGATGCTGGGGATCAAACCCAAGTCAGCCTCATGCAAGGTAAACTCCCTCCTTGCTGTGCTATTGCTCCAGCCCCTAAGAGAGAAAATTTGAGCCACAGAGAAAGTCTGGTCTGGACACTGTTTAGCCTGAGCCATTGCAGAATCCCTGAGTCTGAGACTGACCTGGGCTTCAACGTGACCCTTTGGTGTCTCCTTAATTAAATATATTCTAGGCCTCTGGTGATAGAATGATGGGAAAAGAGCTTACCTTGCTCTTGGCCAATTCAGGTTTAATCCCCAGCAATCTGTATAGTCCCTAGAGCACTGCCAGGAGTGATACCTGAGCACAGAGCCAGGAGTCAGCCCCGAGTATTGCTGAATGTGAGCCCAAAAGATTCTATATATTCTGATGTAGGGGAAGAGTCTGTGTTTTTGTACACTTATCAACAGCATAGTTGGAAGAAAAAAGATTTGGGGGTGTTATGTGGAATGAAAATAATAAGACTAGGCTGGAGAGATGGAACAGTGGGAAGGGCGCTTACCTTGCACAGAGCTAACCCAGTTTCAATCCCTAACAACCTATAGGGTCCTCCAAGCACTGTAAGAGTGATTCCTTCCTTTTTTGTGTGTGTGTGTGTGTGATTTTTGGGTCACACCCAGCAGTGCTCAGGGGTTATTCCTGGCTCCATGCTCAGAAATTGCTCCTGGCAGGCATGGGGGACGATATGGGATGCTGGGATTCGAACTGAAGACCTTCTGCATGAAAGGCAAACGCCTTTCCTCCATGCTATCTCTCCAGCCCCGTAAGAGTGATTCCTGAGTGCAGTCAGGAGTAATCCCTGAGCATTAAAGGGTGGGGCCACCCATATGTGGCACAAGAAAGAAAGAAAGAAAGAAAAAAAGAAAGAAAGAAAGAAAGAAAGAAAGAAGAAAGAGAGAGAGAGAAAGAAAGAAAGAAAGAAAGAAAGAAAGAAAGAAAGAAAGAAAGAGAAAGAAAGAAAGAAAAAATTAACAAAACTATATTAAAAGGAGAATGTTTCTTCCAGAAAATATCAGAGCCAAGTGCAAGTCTAAGAAATGTATGTGGTTCTGAGGCAAGAGAAATTCTTTTACTCAAGTTATTTTTAGTATTTAATAAATCTGTGGCAGATGTTTTATTTTGCTTTCATATATGATATATGTAAAACTTTATTTCTCCCTAGCTTGAGCCATACCTGGAGGTGCTCAGAATTTACTCCTGGCTCTTTATTCAGACTTAGGACTAACTTGTGAAGAGGCTCAGGGGACCATATAGGTTACCAGGGATCAAACCCAGGTCAGTTGCGTGCAAGGCAAGTGTTCTATAAACTTCTGGTTCCTAAAGACTCATTTATTCAAAATAGCTTTTACTTAGATTCTTTATAACTCCCTTAAGCATATTGTATCATACAAACATGTTATGCATTATACAGATATAGACTATATGTGTATAGATTTTAGATATAATTCTCAGTATAATTTAATAGCAGTATTTATATATATTTACTAATGACTATATAAGTGAAAGACTATAACATTTATTGAAGTTGGTCTCTATACATTTTCTATAGATTTAAACAAGCCTATGTATTTATAGATAGAGAGGGAATTTGGGGGCCTCCCAAGTAGTATTCAGGGGATTGGCTGAGAGATTACTCACAGGAGAACCTGCCCATTGGCTGGGTGGTTCAGTGTTGGATTTAGGGGTGACAGGCTGCTTTGGTCCTGTAGCACAGGGGACCCCCAGAGCCACCTTGGTGATGCTCTGGGCATGTGTGGTATTGGAGATAGAACCTGAAATATGATCTCTAACCTCCGAGACACCTCTCTGGCCCCTTAACCTCATTTTTTTAAAAAATGTTTTTGGTTTTTGGCCATGTTCAAGGCTTACTTCTAACTCTGTGCTCAAGGATCACTCCTGGTGGGACTTGGGGGCTCATGTGAAGTGCCAGGGATTCAACCTGGGTTGGAAAGTGCTCTACCCACTGCCCCCAAACATAATTTTTTTAGGGAAATTAGGGTCTTGAACAAGAATAGAGTGAGAACTAGATTAAAAGGTGCTGCTTTTCTGGCTTTGAATGGGCAAGAAGGGGTCTCAGACAGAAAATGCTTTGAGTACTGAAAGTGAAAGAACAAAATCTCCAGCAGCCCCTGGGAGGAAGGTGCTTGTCCAGTCAGACCCTTGGCTGGTTCAGAGCAAAGTCTGTGCTGGTTTGTCACAACACTGACAGGATAATTAGGGTAGGGGGTGCAAACCACACCCTGCCTAGGAGATCAGGGAATACCAATGCTGCCTGCAGAGATATCTGCACTCAGGGGTCACTCCTGGTAGGCTCAGGGAATCTTATGAAATGCCGGGGAATCAAATCCGGCTCAGCCACATGCCATGCAAACACCCCAAGAAACAACCTTTAAGCCACAAATAATCCAGTTTGACCTCAGGTGACCTCAGGACAGCATTTAATTAATTATTTTAGCCTCCTCCTGCAGTGCTCAGGGGATATTCCTGCTAAAGTGCTCTGAGATCATTCCCAGTGGGGCTCTAGGGGATAATGTGGTCCCAGGGCTCAACTCTGGGCCTCCTGCATTCAAAGCATTTGCTTCATTCAACCCTTTGAGTCAATCCTAGCCCTGGTCTTGGGAAGTCCCAGGCAGTTTGAAGATAACAAATGGGAATGGTCAGAGTCCATAGTGGGCTCCTGTCTGTCCATGGCTCTAAATCTATCCCTAGGAAGAACATTGCTGGTGGCATCTGCACAGGTTCAAATGTTGCTGCCTCCTCATTCTACCCCTACCTACATCCTACCATTATACCACACATGGCCTGGGACACTTAAAAGCTCTCCATTAAAGAGCTCTCTCTCTCTCTCTCTCTCTCTCTCTCTCTCTCTCTCTCTCTCTCTCTCTCTCTCTCTCTCTCTCTCTCTCTCATGCTCACTTGCTTTCACTCTTTTCTCACTTTCTCCTTTCTTCTTTCCTTTCTTTCTTTCTTTCTTTCTTTCTTTCTTTCTTTCTTTCTTTCTCTTTCTTTCTTTCTTTCTTTCTTTCTTTCTTTCTTTCTTTCTTTCTTTCTTTCTTTCTTTCTTTCTTTCTTTCTTTCTTTCTTTCTTTCTTTCTTTCTTTCTTTCTTTCTTTCCTTTTCTTTTTTCTTTTCTCTTTTCTTGTTTCCTTTTTCCTTTTCCTTCTTCCTTTCTCTCTTGCTTTTGGGCAATATCTGGCAGTGCTCAGGGCTTACTCCTGGCTCTGTACTCAAGAATCACTCCAGGTGGGACTTGGGGTACCATATGGGGTGGCACAGATTGAATCTGATTGGCTGTATTGCAAGGCCAGCAAGCCCCTTGCCCACTGTACTATCTCTCCAGCCCCAACCTGAGAATATATTTATATATAAATACCTAAATATTGATTTATATATGTGTATGTATATTTAACACTTAATGATCTCAGGACTGTGTCTCATGTATCACCTCGGTCAGTGTTCAGGAAACTTTAGGGGCACAGGCATTCAATCTTGTGTCTGCCAGGTGCCAGGCAAATATCCTACTTACGGTCCCAACCCTCTGGCCTCAAGAACAATTTTCAAACTCACACGTACAGGACACTGAAGGTTTACCATGCCAGCACTCGCCACCCTCCGAACCACAATCACTTCTCACGTCAAAAGAGCAAGGAAGATGGTCTTTGACTTACTCAGAAAATGAAGGTGCTCCGTTCAGCGAGGTCTGGTGCCTGGTCTGCCTTGGAGGTGCTCTGGCTCTTGTGGCTCCACGGATGTGTGGTCCTGGGTTACATAACCACCACCGATGAGGTCACAACAGGGACGGCTGAGAAAGTGAGTCTTCTGGGAGGAGAAAGCCAGCTGGGGTTTTGAAAGGAAAACTGTTTTGCATTCTCCGGGGGCTGCCAAGAAGTGATTCAGCTTCCGTACCCATCTTGGTCTGGGGGTGGACGCCACCCTGCCCCGTCTATGGGCTTACCTGTCATCCAAGCCCAGCCCAGCCCAGTCCTGCTCTGGTGTCCACCCAAAACCTGGCTGGAATTCTTGCATGTGAATTGGAAACTTGGCCTGGTTTGCTTTGCTACCGAAGGCCCGAAGTCTATAGCAACTTGCAGGTCGTGTGTGTGGCTTGAGACCACGAAGGAACCGTGGCCAAGAATCCATCAGTGTGGACCCTGTGACATAAACATTCGAGCCTGGAAAAATGTGACTCATGCAAAGCGGGAGTTGAGTAAAATCAAAGACCTTTTTTCTGATCTTCCCCGTGATGCTGAATCCAATTTGCCCTGAGTCTTCGCATTTGTCAATTTGAACTGCCCAAAACTCAAGGTTTATTTTAAGACACTAAGAAAGTTGTTTGGAGATCCAGAGAGATAGCATGGAAGTAGGGTGTTTGCCTTGCATGCAGAAAGACGGTGGTTCGAATCCCCGCATCCCATATGATACCCAGAGCCTGCCAGGAGCGATTTCTTTTTTGTTTTGTTTTGTTGTTTTTTTTTTGGGGGGGGAGAGGTCACACCCAGTAGTGCTCAGGGGCCACTCCTGGCTCAACGCTCAGAAATCACTCCTGGCAGACTCATGCCTTGCATGCAAGGCAAACACCCTACCTCCATGTTATCTCTCCGGCCCCCAGGAACGATTTCTGAGCATAGAGCCAGGAGTAACCCCTGAGCGCTGCTGGGTGTGACCTTCCCCCCAAAAAGTTGTTTTTCATGGAATGAGGCTGGGGCCACACCAAGCAGTGCTCAGGGTAGACTCCAGGCTACCATATGCAGTATCTCTCTAGCCCTGTTTATATTTGTTTGTTTTGTTTTGGGGGCCACACCTGGAAGTGCTAAGGGGTTACACCTGGCTCTGCATTCAGGAATCACTCCTGGCTGTGCTCCCTGACTGTGCTTGGGGGACCATATAGGATGCCAGGGATCAAATCCGATTGGGCTGTATGCAAAGCAAATGCCCTACCTGCTATGCTATCACTCAGGCCTCCCTACCAGCTCTGCTTTAACCAGAGAAAAGCCTCAGCTTCTGAGTTATACCCAATGGTGTTGGAACTGGGGTCTCCCAGCAGAAAGTACACTTAGAAAGTAAAATTGAAGACTCATCCCTTTGGGCTGAGGCCAGCCTTGCTCTGAGATGTGTCTGGCTCTCAGAAGCCAGTGATACTCTGAAGCAGGGCTCGAAGGTCCAATTCAGGTTTGAGTTGTCGGGAGGGAGGACAGGCAGAGGACAAAGGAAGGGAAGTCAGCAAGACCTGGGTGTCCCCATGCCACTGACCGTCTGAGTAACCCGGGAAATGACAGCCACAATGGCAGCCTTGCCAAAGCCATGGGCCCCGCCTGTGGGTACAGGGAAAGTTCTTTTAAGGAAATGAGTATGCTGTGGTCAAGTGTGTGCGTGAGACCAGAACTCTGACTCCAGGTCTGGAACCGCTAAAGAGAAAACACCCTTGTTTCCACTGTCACTGGCCCGGGATGAGAAATGAACCTGGGGGGGGGGGGGAGGGCGGGGACGGCCGGGACGGACTTGGTGTGTGTGTGTGTGTTTGTGTGTGTGTGTGTTTGTATATGTGTGCTCTTATGAATATTATTGTGTATTTGTGTGTGCATGCATTTGCATATGAATGTCTATGTGTGTGAATGTGTTTGTGCATATACATGTTGTGTGTATTGCATATATGTATGTTTGTGTTGCATGCATTTGCATGTGTCTATTTTTGTGTATATGTTATTGTGTTTGTGTGTCTATGTGTTTGCCTGTGAGTATGTGTGTATACATGTGTGTATGTGTTTGTGATGAAGAGAGGACTGCTCTGCCTCTGAGCTATGAGGAAAGGGAGTCTGAGTTCTAGGGGTGTAGGGCTGGAGCCCTAAATCCCTGCAGAACCATAGGCCCACCTGTTCCTGGAGCTCACCCACACCTGGTGCCTTGTCTGTATCTAAGGCCCTGGTCAGTTCCACTCCTCCCAGGGTTTGGGGAGCCTCAGATTTTGGGGCCACATAGGATGGTGCCCATTAGCTGGACACTGGATGCTCCAGCCCCTCCTACCCCAAAAGGGCAGGTAAGGCCGTGATGGACCTCCCCCAGCCTTGTCGCTCTCCCCATCCACCATTGCTGACTTTCAGCCTTTGGCAGCAGAAACTCCCAGGCTCCTGTGTTCCTGCTGATTGCAGCTGTTCCCCATGGAGCCCAGGCTGGTAAGTGTAGCCGGGTCACTTCAGGTCCCCTGAAAAGCTCTTCTCCCTTGAAAGCCCTTGTTTGCCTGCCTGTCTGCCTGTCTGTCAGTCTGTCTGTGTGTATGTACTCCTCACCCTGTGCACCCTCTGTGGCAGTGCAGAGAGTTGGGAACAAAAGGGTCAGTGCACAGGGCTGCGTACACATGGGCAGTGCTGGTGATCAGAGGCTTCTCGCTGACACCTTCCTGTCCCATGCCGTGCCCCCTTGGTATAGTTACCCCTGTCATTGGGAGCACCGTGGCCAGAATGCCACAGGATTATTGACCCCAAGTCCCCTTTCCTGAAGCACCTCCGCTCCTCTAACTTCCTTCATTGCTCTGCAAGACTCTTACTTTGTGTGCTGGGGGAATCATACCTGACATTGTTTAGGGCTGACTCCTGACTCAGTGCTCGGTATCACTCCTGGTGATGCTCTGGGGTCCCCTCTGTGCTGTTGTTGATTGAACTGGGGTCTGCTTGCAAGGAAAGTGCCTTAAGCCCTGTTCTAGCTCAGACCATTAGGTAGCGCTCTTCTTACTTTATTTTTACTGTGTGGTTTTACACCTGCAGATGCTCAGGGATCCCTCCTGGTGGGGCTCAAGAACCCTATGGGGCAGCAGAGATAAAAGCCTGTGTCTGGGTGCTGGTGCGAGATAGCATAGTGGGAAGGGTGTTTGCCTCGCATACAACTGACACGGATTCAATTCCCAGCTTCACCATGGTCCCTGAGCCCTCCAGTTTGTCCTTGAAGAGCACAGGGTCAGTCTATTGGCACATAAGAAAGTCAATCATTCTGTCCATACACAGGTCCCACCCTCTCTCTTTCTCCCCTTGGGAAGGTCTCCCCAGGCACAAGGCCCTGTGACTGGCGTGGGGGGTGGTGGTGGACAGGTCCCACCCAAGTATCCTGATGAAAAGCGTCTAATTGTTATCTCGTTCCATTGAATCACTGTGAATCACAAAGTTACTGAGATTAACTTTTCCCCAGTGTGGGATGATCAAAACTGAGGCCCTCAAGGATCAGCTGGAAATCACTGTTCTGTCTCTCCTAATGTCATTAAAGTCAGGGGTCTGAGATTTGCTCTTAGTTCCCCATTTCACATCAGAATTTCCTTTTGTGGGCCAGAGAGCTAGCACGAAGGTAAAGTGTTTGCCTTGCATGCAGAAGGTTGGTGGTTCGAATCCCAGCATCCCATATGGTTCCCTGAGCCTGCCAGGAGCGAGATCTGAGCATTGAGCCAGGAGTAACCCCCTCCCCCCCCCCCAAAAAAAAAAAGAATTTCCTGTTATAGTTGGAACTCGGGCCTGGAATCATTTGTCCCCACCACAGTCTGTCACTTAACCCTGACCTACCCTCATAAACCCCCTCAGGGACCTGAGCCCCTGAGCTCAGCGCTTCCAAATGGCATTCATTTGGGGAGGAGGGACTTCGTTCTTCCTTGAAAAGGCCTTGACCACACTTAAAGAGGAACCCCGTTATTTGATGGGGAGGAAGCAGCTGTTCAGTGCGTGATGGGCCTTTGCAAGGCCTTCATTGGGCACACAGACAGGAAGTGACCGTAGGCATGGGACACTGGGAAGCAGATGGAATGTGAGTGATTCATTCTGCGCCCTGGGCACTAGGAGGGTCAAGGGTCTGGTCAGAAGGGGACAGTGGCCAGGCATGTTCATGCCTACAGGTGGTGGCTTGGAGTGGCCATAGCAGTTGAGTACTGGTGGGGGATGGAGGAGGGGCACAGAGCAGCTCATGAGTTACTATGAGGGGCTAGAGAGGTGCCAAGCAGAGACCCAGTCACCCCTGCCTGGGTGCCCCTCACTCTCCTCTCCCCTCTCTCTGTTCCCTCTTCTCCCATTCTCTCCTCACTTCTCTCCTGGAAGTGGTTCCAGATCCCCAGAGTTCCACAGCCCCTCTGGGTGTGAACCCTTTTAGAAGGAAAAAAGCAAAAGAAATGCCCCAATCAGACAGATCTTGGATAGAGACGCCAAGAGGCCTTGGTAGACTTATGGAAGTGGATAGGTGGTACCCGCAAAAGGGTCTGGTCTTGCTGTGAGGTGCATAGGTCCTGGCATTGGCAGGTGGAAGGTTCCCAGCTCTGGGGATTTATTCAAAGCCTCTGGATGAGGGTGTGTAGCATGAAATAATTAACGATGGGGCTGGATGGCGATGGATGGAGGCCTTTGTGCTTAGGCCCCAGCCACGTGGCTTCATCCCCCATTCAGCCGGCGGGTCCCAGGCTCAGGTGATAGGCGTAATCAAGACTCACTCACAGGCAGGCATCAGGAACCATTAGCTTTATTCATGCCCTATTCACCACATGTGTGTGGCCTATCTCATAACCTTTTAAGCATTCAGACATTCTAGGCTAGCCCTGCCTCTTAACCCTTTCAGCCATCTTCCCTTTGGGCTCCATGCTGGTCCAAGACCAGAACACAGAGACCCCAAAGCCAGCAAGCTCAGCAGGGCCGAAAGGGCAAAGACCTTTAATCCCCTGGCTTCCGGGTTTATCTACCTATTCCAAGACCCCTCCCAGGAATGGGCCGGGTCTTGCAGGTAAGGTTACACCTATGATCCGGTTCCCAAGACCCCTTCCGGAAATGGGTGGGTCTCAGATAGGTACCCTACATTTCCCCCTTTTTTGAAATATAAAAAGAGCCTTTTGTAATTTTGACTCCACCTTTAGCCAAAGGTGGGTTAATATTTTCATGCAGCAACGTAATAAAGTGAAAATTAATATACCAGCCCTTTTCAAAAACATAACATTTTTGCAAAATATACTATACACCTGTAACCTAAAATTTTATTAATGCTTTTTTACCAAGCACCATTTTGGAACTTTCATGTTCCTATACTTTTAAACTATATTGGGGAAACTTCCTGTTCCTATAAACCTTTTCTATACACAAGTACTACAGCATAGATGGCCGGGTCTTGCAGGTAAGGTCACACCTAATATCCGGTTCCCAAGACCCCTCCCAGAAATGGGTGGGTCTCAGGTTGCTACACGTAAATCCAGGGTGGAGTAACAAGGGTGCTGAGGCCAGATCCCATGTCCTCTTTGGGGGTACTGTGAAATTCTCATTGTGGGCTCAGGGCGAGTAATAGGGGAGAGTTGGAGTAGGGGTAGTGCCTACACACGAGGCTTCCCCTCATTTCCTGAGACAAAGACACTGCTCAGAAGCCCACAGGGACTATTGTCCCTGGTTCCCACTAGGGTATATGAGTGTTCCCTCACACCTCTGTCCCTTGTATCCACCCGCTTTGGCCAGACTGACACATTCACCGGACCCACAATCAAGGCTGGGTCTCACCCACACTGCCCACCTGGCTCCCTGCAGCAGCAGGCAGGGGCTCTATCCTTACCTCCAGTGTCACCTCCATCCTCACCTCCAGTGTCATCTCCATGTGTGCCTCCAACATCACCTTCACCCTTACCTCCATCATTATTACCTTCCTCATCCCCTCCATGGTATTCACCATCTTTATCATTACTGGTACCGTGTTTGTTTTATCTCCACCTTTGTTACCATCCTTATCACTATCCTTACCTCGTGTCATCGCCACTCTCACCTCCATGATCCTCTCCATCGTCACCACCAGTCTCACTTCCATCCTCATCTGCATGCTCACCTCCATGTTTCCCAGTCTCATCACCAATTTCATCTCCATCTTTACCTCCACCTCCAAGCTCATCACCACCCTAAGCAACAATATCATCATCCCTGTCATGGCAACTCACATATGTTGAGTTCATGGGCCAAGCACAGTATGTTCACACATCTATTCTGCTAATGGTCTATGAAAAAGTCACGATTACCCTATTTTAGAGCAGGAAGGAAATGTAGACTTGGAGAGGGTCAGAGCAATAACTCCTATGACCCAACCAATAAAAGCCACTGAGAGCTTCCTTCCTCTCTCCTTCCATCTCCTCTCCTTTCCTCTCCAAGAGTGTTGTTCATGTTCTTCTTTATATTTGAATGATCTGTGATAGTGTTGGAAGAATGAACTGATATCACTTATTATTTCTATTTTACCCACTGTTCTTTACATGTTCCATTTATCTGTGATTGTTTTTGTATTATATAGGTTGGGCCATACCCAGCGGTGCTCAGGGCTTACTCCTGGCTCTGCACTCAGGAATCATTCCTAGCAGGCTCAGGGGACTATATAGAATTCTGGGGATCACACCCAGATCAGCCACATGCAAGGCAAATGCCCTCCTGCTGTACTGTGCTCTGGCCTGTCTTTGCATCTTAAGAGACAGTGTTGGCAGCAGCGTGGAGAATAATAATTGGGAGAGGCAGATGGGCAGGTTCCTCATGAGAATGTCTCATAAAGGAAAGTAGAGACGGGCCTGGAGAGATAGCACAGTGGTGTTTGCCTTGCAAGCAGCCGATCCAGGACCTAAGGTGGTTGGTTCAAATCCCAGTGTCCCATATGGTCCTCTGTGCCTGCCAGGAGCTATTTCTGAGCAGAGAGCCAGGAGTAACCCCTAAGCACCGCCAAGTGTGGCCCAAAAACCAAAAAAAGAAAGAAAGAAAGAAAGAAAGAAAGAAAGAAAGAAAGAAAGAAAGAAAGAAAGAAAGAAAGAAAGAAAGAAAGAAAGAAAGAAAGAAAAGTAGAGACAAGACATGCATAGGAAGGGGCATGAAAGAGAGCAAGCATCCTGGCATGAGGAGGTTAAAGGCAGTGTGCATTCCTCAGGAGCCTGGCATTTGGGCACAGATGGATGTTCAGGTGGGTTGAGTTGTCCAGAGACACAAGCTTTGTTTAATGAATAGATACACTGCAACTGGGTTGGGTAGTGAGTTCTCCATCACTTTGGGTATGCAAGGCAGAACCAGACAACAGTTTACTAGGAAAGTTGCAGAGGAAATGGCTGATATGAGAGGTAAGTGGTAGGAAATCCACATTGTCTGTAGGTGAAAAAAAAAATTTTTTTTTTTAACCAATTATGACTACCAACCTCTGCAGCATCTGATGGAAAGCTGGTGATGAGCTTCCAATGCAGGAATGTAAATACAGACAGGGAAAATGGTCCCCAAAGTACAATTTGCTTCCATTTTGACTTTAGAGCACATTGTAATTGCTGCTATAAAGTTTATGTTCGGGTGTGTAGAATTAGAAAGAATGACAGCAGTTTGAGTCCTGCTGAGTCACAGCATCAAGCCTTTGTGGACCCCCCTTCTGCCTTCACTTTTCAAATATCCACGTGCTATCCTACCCCCACCCCCCACAAGCTCTGGGCTTTGGGAGTTGAAAGCAATGAAAAAAAAATCACTCGAAAGATCCTCAGACCTTTATTACACTGACAGGAAAGATACATGAACAAGCATGTAAGTTGCTTCCTCTATGCAAAATGATGCTTCTTCCCGGTTGCTAGGAGACTAGTTACTTCTGATCATGTCTCAGCACTGTTGTTTCAGCTCCCCCTCAGAAGATGGCTGCTTTCCACAGACCCCATGTGCACCCCTATATTATTAAGTCCCTCTGCCCACTGTAGCCCACCCTTACCCATCACAGTCTTTCTCCTCATTCCCAACAGGCAGTTGGGCCAACATGCTGTAATATTTTCTTCTTGTCTTTCTTAACTTCCTTCTGCTTCTCAAAGCAGCAAGGGTAGATATTGATTTGGGGACCAAGGATAGATGAAGATGAGAGGGGAGGGAACCCTTTAAATCCCTTGAGTTTTAAAGTCCAGAGCTGGATAAGTTGCATCTGTGGGTCCCCAGACCTCCTGGGGTTCTGCTCACAGCAGGCGTTTACAAAGGAGGAAGAGGCAGTGGTGGTAACTGGGTTCAGCCTCTAGCCATGCTCGAGTTTCTCGAACCTTCCTTCCCAGCCTGGATTCTCATGGCTGCCATTGGCACCTGTAAAATGTCAAAGAGAGGATGATGCTGGCCCTCTCTCCCAGGAGCTGGGAACTGTGCTGGCCACCAGGAGAATAGTTGCATCATGTTTGAAAAGGAGCAAATTTTCCCTGGAGGAGCTGGAGCTTAGGGGTTCACTGTCATACACACCCCACACCACGTATCATTGTTGGTACCCATCATTAGAGTCAAATCTGTCATGATAACTTGTCACAACCCATCGCACCCACACAAATGAAGCATTGCTGGGTTCCTTCATTTACAGAGACAGGGACCTCATTAGGGCTCTAGTGATCTGGTATGGGGGTTAGGGAAGGTCTGGGCACAACAGCTGCTTGGGCCAGGCCAGTCAGAAAAGTGTCCATCACAGATCAAGTATCAGAGGGATGACCTACACCCATGGTCTTTATGTGTGCTAGCTAATGCACGTCTACCATGCGTATAAATGTGCATATGTGTGTGCTTGTGCACTGCATGATCGTGCATGTTCATGAGCACACATGTACATGTACATGTGTGTGCATGCATGTGGGAGCAGAGTGATGGGAATCTTGCATAATACTATTACACCAGCCGTGTGGGGGCAGAGTGATGGAAGAAGGAAGGTGGAAGGGAGCCCTGCCACCTAGGTCACCCCACATCACTCTGCAAACAAGGTGGGTGGACAGAGCTGAGCCTCCCCCGATCCAAGAAATGCCCAACTGTGTGCATAGGGTCAGCCCACAGCTGCTCCTGTCACTTTTTAAGCATTTTTCTGCTGCAATGACTTGAATGTTCACACTTGTGACAGAGGAAACTGAGGCAGGCTCATGTGCACCGGGGTTGGGCTTCTCCACTTTGTCTTTCTCCACTTCGTCTCCACACTGCGCCCCACCTTCCGAGGTTTGCCATGGGCAGCACCACCCCAGCGGGCCAACAGTGCCTTGACATCACCATCAGGGAGAACTGTAGTACCTAGGCATCACCACCAGGAAGGGCTGCAGTACCCGGACGTCACCACCAGGGGGGGCTCTGCAGTGGCTGGAAGTGAAGCCTTTGTTTTCTCCTCTCCAGCCCAGATAGTTCCAGGCTGTAGCACAGCAGGTGCTTCCTCCGAGCATGTTTGGTCCTTTGGCACAGAATCATAATCTCCTGGCTTTTTGCCAGAGGCTGAGGGACAGCAGCAGCCTCCATGCTCCCGGCTGATGGGCTTCAGAACCTCCAGACATACCTTCCACCAGCCCTATACCAAAGCTGGGGAGTTGAGGTGCCCTTCTATGTACACAGTGCTCTGTGCTCTGTGCTCTGCACTGTCCTGACAGGGCTGGAGGCTCAGTCCTCCCCTGTCCCTGTTGCCTCTCCATCCCTGGAAAGGCACTGCTGGGCCTCAGGATGGCAGCCAGCAAGGATAAGTAAGATGCTCGGGAAGCCATAGCTCTGCCCAGGGGGTATGTAGTGGGGAAGGCTTACATCCCTGCAGCAGGGCCCACTGCACCTGCCAAGTGGGCAGCTTTCACTTGAGCCACCAACGTGTGGTACCAAGTCACAGACATCAGGACATCCTTGAGCTCTTCCTGAGCATCCTCTGAAATCCCACTGTCCACCTGCCGTCACCTCCATGTGTCCCCTCACTGCCTAGTCCTTGTCCACTCAGGCAGCTTCTGCACTTGACGGTCCATGGAGATGGAAGTGCGTATGGTGGCCAGGGAGCTCTCATTGAGAATGGGCCTGGTGGCCACACAGCCCCCGCGTCTGCACAGTGCCCAAAATACCTCCCCGACCTTCTTGCGGAAGCGCTTGCCCACGAGTACATAGACCAGTGGGTTGAGGCAGCTGTTGCTGTAGGCCACGAAAGAGGAGATCTGGGTGAGGATGTCCACCAGCAGCCAGTCCTGGCAGCTCGTCAGCACTTTCAGCTGCACCAGAGTGTCCAGGAAGGTGCTGACTTGGAAAGGCAGCCAGCAGACCACGAAGAGCAGCAGGACAGCCAGGACCAGCAGCGTGGCCTTGCGCTCAGTCTGCATCTCCTGGAATTTCTGCATTTCGTTGTGACGGAGCACCCACAGGATTTGCAGCGTGCAGAAGCTGATGACACCCAGCGGCAGTAGGAAGCCCACGGTGTTGAGCAGCACATTGGTGAACACAGTCCAGGTGCACGACGGATAGTGGATGATGCAGGCCGTGACGTTGTGGCCCTCGTTAGGGTATTCCCTCAAGGTGCGGAAGGCCAGCATGGGCGAACTCAGCAGCAGTGTGCAGGTCCACACCACCAGGCTGTAGATCTTGGCACAGCGCACCCGGCGTAGGCGGCCCAACGACATGGTCTTCACCAGCGCCAGGTAGCGGTCAATGCTGACCAGCATCAGGAAATAGATGCTGCTGTAAAGGTTCATGTAGAGCATGGTGTTCACCACGCGGCACAGTACCTCACCGAAGAGCCAGTCGAAGTGGTGGGAGATGGTGATAGCCCAGAAGGGCAGCCCGAGGCCCAGGATGAGATCGGCCAGTGCCAGGTTGCTCAGGTAGATCTCGGCCACGGTGCAGCTGCTCTTATGCAAGATGTAGATACTGAGCACGAAGATGTTCTCCAGCGTGGCCAGCGTGAACAGGATCCAGAGGAATGGGGCTTGCATGGCGTTGAAGACGTTCAGCCACTCCGGGTACAGGCAGGCTCTTTCTGGGCCCTCCGTTCCATTGAGATTCAAATCCAGGAGCTGCTCGGTGAGGTTGGACATGTTACTGCAGGGGGAGAGGGAGGAAGAGGAGGTCAAAGGAAAGGACACGGGTTTGATCCCTGCATTTCATGGTTCCCTGAGCACCGCTGCTGGGGGTAGGGGGGAGTAGTCAGAGAGGCAGAGCATTGGCTCAATCCCTGCATTTTATGGTGCCTTGAACATTGCAGGGAGAGAAGGGGCAAAAGGCAGTCAAAAGAGCAAAACACAGGCTTGATCTCTGCATTGCATGATACCCTGAGCACTGCTGAAAGAGAAGGGGGAAGACTTGGTCAGTGGGACAGAGACAGAGCTCAGCAGGCTGAAACACAGGTATGATTTCCGCTTTCATTTGCTAACCGCCCCTGGAAAGATCCAGTCAGCAAGGGGCCTCAGTGCCTGTCTGGGCCACAGGAGGGCCACTCAGCTGCTTTGGGCAGCTCTCAGAGAGCCATCTTGGCGCCTGGCACTAAACAGGGACCTTCTGAGCTTCATTCTGCAGTGCCAGCATGAGCCCTGGACTCTAGACCTCCTGGCTGTGTCTATGAGCACATTCTTGTCTTATCAACAGCCCCTCCCGAGGCTGCTGGTTATCGTGAGCTGACCAGGGCTAGGAGAGTGATTTATTAGAAGGCTACAATGAAATGACCTCATACAAGACCAGGATATTCCATCCAAACTCTGGCTGCCCAGCCCTGCAGGGCTCCAGGCCAAGAATTTCAAATACTCCAACTCCAAGATGCACCTTCGTGCATGGAGGGTGGGTGCGAGAGTGGGCGGGCAAGGGCGCCAGATAATCCCTGTCTCTGGTTCCTGGCTCATTCGTCAGCTGTGTGCTTTTGGGTACACTGATGAGTGGGCAAAAGGTTGTACCAGTTAAACTAATGCTGCTGTTAGTGACTTGAGGTATTTTTTGTTGTTTCTTTTGTTTTTGTTTGTTTGTTTGTTTTGAGGTCATGCCCAGTGGTGCTCAGGGGTTACTTATGGCTCTGCACTCAGGAATCTGTCCTGGCAGTGCTCGGGTGACTATATGGAATGCCAGTTGGGTTGGCAATGCCAACCAATGCCAGTCGGGTTGGCTCTGTGCAATACACTAGCTGTACTATCGCTTTGCCCCCTTTTCTGTTACTTTTGGGTCACACCCAGCAGTGCTCCAGGGTTACTCCTGGCTCTGGATGCAGGAATCACTTCTGGCAGAGCTCAGGGAAACCCTATGGGATGCCAGAGATCAAACCCAGGCCAGCTGCATGCAAGACAAGCGCCCCTCCCAGCTGTGCTCTTGCTCTGGCCTAGTGACTTTTAGGTTCTGGCCTAGATTCACTTCATGGCTCATTTGTCCTCATCGATGAAGATGCTCGCTGCTCCAGGCAGTTTGTTCTTCATGAGTGTTTCATCCAGGGCACTTCATGTATCTGTCAGCAAAGAGGCCTCGGCCCTCTCTGTGTGGTCAAACTGCCTGGTGTTTACTGCTCCCAGTTGCTTTGCTTTGGCCTGGAGTGTTCCTGTCTTCCAGACTGACCTAGCCTGACCTTTAGCAGGTTCAAATCAAAGAGGGGGCGTCTGGGACTCTTAGAGTGTGTGTTGCAGAGGGCAGGGCAAGCGGGGTGTTTTCCCAGTGCCCCAGGTCGGGAGAGAGATGTGAGGGGTCTTAGGTTCCTTCCAGGAGACTAGGGTGAGTGTGTGTGAGGGAGTGAAGGGGAGTGGATCTGCATATTCTGGGATTTCCCCGGAGCAGCCCCGATTACCCTGGAGGCCAGCTGCCCTGTGAGTCAGCCAGAGCCCCACATCTGGCGCATGCAGGGCCAGTACCTCCCTTCCCACTGTCCTCTTTCAGCTCTGATGACCTTCTCAGTGACTGGGGGGCTTTGGCTGCTAGCCCTGGCTTCTCCATTTCCAGCTCTGCCTCATTATGTTGCTTTTGGGGCCATACCCGGCGGTGCTCAGGACTGACTACTGGCTCTGAGCTGACTCTGGGATCACTCCTGGCAGGCCCTGGGGGACCCTGTCTGGTGTTGGAGATCAAACCTGGGTTGGTTGTGTGCAAGGCATCTGTGCCAGCCCATCTGTTGCCACCGCCATGTGGTAGGACTTGGGTACAAGAGCCCACAAGGTCCACTAAGTGGGTAGTTGGCCCTTTGGTCCATGCTGGGTCTCAGCGATGAGTTTCTTAGATAAGTGTTCTCCACTGAGCCCCAATTCTGAACCCCAGAAACTGCAAGCTTCTCTGTAGAGCCCACAATAGGTAAGGGCCTCCCTCAGTCAGACCTTTGGCCAGCTTGGGCTCCACTTCTGCAGCCTCAAGATCCCACTTCCCAGGACCACCCCCAGAACTTTGGGGCCCTACTAACAGAGTCAGAAACTTCTTGTTTTTTTGGTAGGTGGCTCCTTGTTTACTCAAGAAGGTGGAGGGTCCCCAGATGACAAGAATGCATAAGCGGAGCCAGAGGGCCCAGGTCTGGTCCCCTCCTGCAGCCCTCACCTTGTCTGTCCCCAAGATCAACCCTAACCTGCTCTTGCTGCCATTCCTCCCTCCATGTTCCTTAAAGCTCGGTGCTGTTCAACCCACCCAGTGCCTGCTATTTGGAGAGGCCTCCCAAAGAGGCCCTCAGGTCCTCCTGCACCCGACTTTCCAGTCTCAGAGCCCACCCCTTCCTCTGCTCCAGCCATGGGAGGAGGCACTTTGAACACCCTCTGATGCCCTATCCCTGAGAGGATCCTTCTGGAGGTTGTAAACCCAGTTGTGCAGATTGTGCCCCTCCCAGACTGGGGACCCTCCTCAGCACAGAAAATGGAGGGATCGGGGACCCCAGACCCTTCCTGAGCAAAGAATAAGTTTTTATTCTGAAACCAGGCCCTCCCCTGCATAGGAAATGGGGCATTTGATGGATCCCAGACCCTCTCTGGTGCACATAGAATGAGGTTCGCTGGACTCACCCTGGAGTGGCCGTGGTGGGCAGTGGGTCCTTGTCAGCAATCAGGAATAGGGATAGTTTCCAGGTGAGAAACATTGACTCTTCAGAGGTCATCCTGAGCTGTGAAGAGGAGAAAAGACATTTAAGGTGGGGCTGGGCCCTATGTGAGCTCCACATGGCACAAAATTTTTTTTTTTTGGTATTTGTGCCACACTCAGTAATGCTCAGGGATTACTCCTTGTTCTGTGCTCAGAAATTGCTCTTGGCAGACTCAGGGAACCATATGGGATGCTGGAGATTGAACTTGGGTTGGCAGCATGCAAGACAAAGACCCTACCTCAATGCCATCACTCCAGTCCCTTAGAGCTATTTTTTAGAACTACACCTGGCGATGCTCAGATGTAAAACAAAAATAAAAATCCACGAGTTGATGCAACTGTGGGAGGCACTGTGTTTTTAACCCCTTAGGAGGATGGGTCTAATGAATCAGTGTAGTTATGATACCAAACAGTCAGAAAAGATATCCATTGAAGTTAGCTCTCTCTTGCCATATGCTCTTTCTCTTCTGTGTGCTCTCTTTTGGGTGTGACCAGGTCAGTGGGTGCGTCAGGTCAGTGGGTCAGGGCTTTAATAAAACACTCTGTCCTCCAGTTCCCTGGACCTACAGCCAGCCAACATGTCTCTTTCATTCAACTCCTTCAGGAGGGATCCCTGAGTGCAGAGCCAGGAGGAAGCCCTGAGCACCTCGGGGTGTGGCTCAAAATCAAAACCAAAAACGAATGGAGACAAAGCGCTTCATGAAGACCTTTGCACATCTCTACCAGGTAAGGACATGACTCGGCCTGGAACAAGAATGAGTTTCCCATTCTGAGTGGCATGCAAACTGAAGCAGCACACTGCTGTTTTAAGGGTTCACCTCCCTCACTCCTTGCACTTACCACTGTCCCGGAGATGGGCTGTGTGAGTCAGTCTTAGCAAGCTTTTCCCATGGGGTGTGGCACAGGGAGATATGCCCCTGCCCCTCCTCTGGGCACCACTGCCCAGCTCACAGCATCACCCAGTCACATGCCCGCTGCCTGCTGCTCGCTGCCTGAACTTGAGAGAAAAATGCCCCTTGGACTTTGGAGTGTCATCGATAGTTTCCCAGAGCTTGGGTGTCTGCCAATGGGGTACTTTTTCCAGGCAGGAGTCAGGGACCGAGAACTTCTTAGGTGTGGTCTAACCGGGGAAGGACCTGGATGGATGATCCCTGCAGGAGGCACAGAAAGGGAGGCAGATGCAGAATCCAAAGTGTCCTGAGTGGCACTCCCGGACCCCAAGTTGTCTCACTAGGTATGGGCCTTGGTTGTGTCCAGCTGCGGACACCCTAGTCAGCTTCAGTGTCTTGCTAAGTCTGGTGAAGCAGTACTAAAGGGGGTATGTAAAAACAGATGAAAAAGTCACAAACTCTGCCTAACATGTTTCCAGGCACTTTGCACACTCTCTGATGCATGGACAAGTGGGTAGATGCCCAATAGTGGCCTAGAAGTCTGGTACTTACACTCGAACTCAGACCCCCAGTTTGTTTGCTTTTGGTTTTTAGCTCCAGATGTTGGAAGGATTTGATTCCCCTACGTAGTTAGGTTCTAGTATCACAAATCTCCAGGATCACCCCAATAACCAACTGATCTCCTCTGATCAATCTTGCTGGTTTCACATCCCCGCTCATTCCACAGTGACTCTCCCAGGTGAGCTAAAACAAACCTTTTATTTTATTTTGTTTTTGGGTCACACTCGGCCAGATCTTACTCCTGGCTCTGAGCACAGAAATTACTCTAAGCAGGCTTGGGGTGCTGAGGATCAAACCCAGGTCGGCTGAGTGCAAGGTAAAAAATGCCCACCCTCCTGTGCTATGGCTCCAGCCCCTCTGAAGCAAATCCTAACCAGCTGTTTTTGAAGCTACACTTACTCTGGGAGGTATCTCTGACACGGGTAGTGGTGGTGGTGGTGTTTTGTGTGTGTGTGTGTGTGTGTGTGTGTGTGTGTGTTTACCAAAAATCATTAACCTGTGCCATTATCATCGGCTTAATGAAGCATGGGCTGTGCTCCAATTTCCAGTGACCTCATAAGCTTCGCAACATTTCCTTTCTCTCACCACCTTGAAACCAGGTCAAAATGCCTTGACACACTGCAGTGAGATGGGGCTGTGCTCTATGCTTACTCTAGATTTCCTGACATGTCTCCCTCTAGCCTTGATAGCTTAGGACAGGGCTACACGTGATCCTCTTAGATCGAGAAACACAACTCGGCTAACTGCTATTGGGAACACCTCGGATTCATGTAGCTGTTCATTTTGGATGAATTTTCAATTGCTCAATTCCTTGTTCAAAACCTATTATTGGAGTCAGAGAAAGAGTGAAGGCAGAGTGCAAGGAGCTGACCTTGACTACAGCCAACCTTGGTTTGAACCCCAGTGTGCAGCAACTAAGAGTGCTGAACACTAAGCCAGGAGTCAGCCCTGAGCACAGCCAACTGTGGCCCAAACCAAAACAAACCTAAAACCTTATATTGCTGCCAATTTTTTATAGTCCCCACCGTCAGGGGACCTTTACATAGTGTTATGACCACCAGTTTAGGAAGCCAGGGCTTAGAGTTCCTGGCTAATCATCCAATTATTTAACACTCCCCATTACACAAGGCAATGTGTCATCAAATATACTGAGAACTGCAAAATCACTTCCCGCTAATTATCACATTTCAAAATAAAAGGGAAGAGAAAAGTCTAAGTGAATTTGAGCAACACAATCTTAAACCGGTTCATGTCAAATGCCATTTCAACGAGCAACCAGTGAGGAATTTCTTCCCCATTCATACATCACTTGCTCCACCTGCTGACTGCAAGATCTGTGGGTAGAGGCTTCCAGTGGGCCTCAGTTTCCTCATCTGTGGGAGATAAATTTCGTTCCAGGATACCAGGCCACGTGGGTCCTCTTTCTCCAAACTGTCCTGGTGGGGGCTAGGGGGAGCAGTGGTCGCTCCTGCTACTGTGGGGCCTTTTAGAAACAGACATTCCAAGGGCCAGATCCATAGCACAGTGGGGAGGGCATTTGCCTTGCATGCGGCTAGCCTGGGTTCAATCCCCGGCATCCCATATATTCCCCCAGACCTGCCAGGAATCATTTCTGAATGCATAGTGAGGAATAACATCTGAGCACCACTGGGTGTGGACCAAAACTAAAATTAAAAAAAAAAAAAAAAAGATATGCCAGAGCCAGAAAGTGAAGGTTCTTGCTTACTTGCTCTGCATGTAGCTGACTACAGTTTGATCCCCGGCACCCATAGGGTCTGCTGAGCCCTGACACAAGTGATCCCTGAGCTCAGAGCCAGAAGCAAGTCATGAGCACCACCAGATGTGGTTCCAAATCAAAGAGACATACATTCCAGTCCTATTTGCACACACATTCATATACAATTATATATGAAATACATGCACGCACGCATGCGCCTGCGCGCACACACACACACACACACACACACACACACACACACACACACACACACACACACACACACACACACACACACACACCCTGTCTGTCCCGCCATCAGTCCTCACAGGAACACAGATGTGTTGTTCTGAATTCTGGCTCTGGGCACATCCCAGCATACTGTTGAGTATCTGCAGTTCACCTTGTGGGAAGCAGTGAGGACCCTGCTGCTGGGATCCAGCTAAAATAAAGGATGGAATTGTGTTGTGGGTCGGCACCAAGATTCCTTGCATTCTATGCATTAGGAACTTGACCAGAGCAGCTTCTGGTTGTCCCATTCCTGCCACCTCCTCCCTCTGTCTGAAATTCTCTGAGCAGCAGAGAGAATGAATGGTCCAGTGCAGGAAACACCATTTGCTTTCAGGTTGAAGATGAATTTCACACAGAGACTTACTTGCCAATCCACCCCACTCCCAGCTAACAAGTATAACTAACTCGTAGGTCAGGGAAGAGTGGGGGGGGGGCAGGGAGCACTGGTTGGTGTCTGCGAAGTTTAGAGGCTCCATGATCTTTCCAGACCATGCCTGGGGGGCAGGAGGCTCCGGGTTCGAGCAGGCAGGACACCCCCATTTCTGAGCTGGGTGGAGTATTTCTTTTTTTTTTCTTTTTCTATTTCTTTTTTTTTTTTTTTTTTGGTTTTTGGGACACACCCGGCAGTGCTCAGGGTTACTCCTGGCTGTCTGCTCAGAAATAGCTCCTGGCAGGCAGGGGGGACCATATGGGACACCGGGATTCGAACCAGCTACCTTAGGTCCTGAATCGGCTGCTTACAAGGCAAACGCCGCTGTGCTATCTCTCCGGGCCCTGGGTAGAGTATTTCTGACCTGCCTGAGCTTGTCCTTCTGGTCCCTGAGCTGCAGTTTTTAGATCAGAAGGGGGGAAAAAAGCCTCCCAGTGCCCAGCCTGGTGACCTGCAGAGTGAGCCAGGCTGGGACACAGCCAAGGAGCTCGGCCCAGTGCTCTGCTCGGAAGTCTGGAGGAAGTAGTGAATCTCCCATTTGCCAGCCCACACTGTTCTGTGTCTCTGCTTGTCAGCTGACCATCCAGACTCAGTTTCTTGAGCTGTAAAACACAATCAACCTCATCCTGAAGGCAGAATAGGAATCACTCTCTGAGACAGACTCGGCCCTGCCTCACAGGCACTACCTTTGGTGGCCTGGCCCATCCCTGTAGTTCCTGCCTGCCTTCACCCAGGGAACCCCAAGGCAGCATCAAAATTATGTGGTTTATGGGCTGGAGCCATAGAATAGCAGAGAGGGTGTTTGACTTGCATGCAGCCAATCTGGGTTAGATTCCCGGCATCCCATAGGGTCCCCTGAGCACTGCCAGGAGTGATTCCTGAGTGCAGAACCAGGAATAACCCCTGAGTAGCCGAGTGTGGCCCCAAACCAAAGTAACAACAACAACAACAACAACAACAACAAAGTGTTGAATGAATAAAGTTGATAAGGATATCTTTTTAAGGGCTGGACCAATAGCAAAGCAGTAGGGCTTTTGCCTTATACGCAGCCAATCGGGGTTTGATTCCTGGCATCTCATATGGTGCCCTGAGCCTGCTAAGAGTAGTTTTTAAGCCCAAAGCCAGGAGTAATCCTCTGAGTGCTGCCAGGCGTGATCCAAAAACCATAAAAAAAGGATATCTTTTCTGGTTTTTATTATTTGTTTGGGGCCAGACCTGGCAGCACTCAGAGGATACTGAATTCAGAAATTACTCCTGGCAGGCTCAGGGACTCCCAGAATTGAACTCTGGTCAATTGCATGCAAGGTAAACACCCTCCTTGCTGTGCTATTTAGATAAAGTCTACTGCCATGAGATCTGATTTTAGATCATTGGAAGAAGCAGATGATCTTGGGAAAAACTTTTTTCCATTTGGCTTGGTAATTGTGTTTATAATCAAAGAATAGGAAAATCTCCATGCGTGCTGAGGAAGACAATGCGGCCACTGCACGCACCCCCTGAGTGATGCAGGATTTGTGCCAATTTTTTTTCCCGTAAAGGTGGAGAGCCACCATTGTATAAAACTTTAGGGTGGGGGGGTTGTGAAGGTGCCATTAAAAAAACAAAACAAAACTAGAAAACCAAACACAAATGGGATCATTTTGTGGGGAAACGGGAAGAAATATAAGGAAGTTCAAGCTCTGGCTGACTCCTGAGTGGAAAAATTGCTCCCGAATCCACCCAGGAGAAATATTTCTAATTTCCTGGACTTGAAAGTGCATCCCAGCACCAGGAAATCACAGGGGCCTCATAAGCCCCCCAGATCCCACTTCCTTTCTATTTTTTGTTTTGTTTTATTTAGGGTCACACCTAGTGACACTCTGGGGTTACTCCTGGCTATGCGCTCAGAAGTCACTCCTGGCTCAGGGAACCATATGGGATGCTGGGATCAAAGTGAGATCTGTCCTGGGTCAGCCGCATGCTAGGCAAATGCCCTTACCACTGCGCTATTGCTCCAGCCCCCTCTTTTGCATTTTCTTCTCCGCAACAGTTCCCAGACCAACCCGGGTCAAACCTCTCCAGCACACCAGACTTGACTCTGCCCCAGGTGGATGGCAGACTTGGCCTCGTCCTCAGATATCTGAGGTCCCTCCCAGGTATACTTCAAAATCTTAGAGTCACAGAGACCAGAAGGGGTCTCAGAGCTGGGGAGTCAGTGCAGGGTAGAGGGGACTCCACTGGGGCAGATCAGATCCCAACATCTCTGGCAGTAATGCCCAAGAACTAAGCAGGGTATAGTCCTTGAGCTCTGCTGAACCCAGCTCCACCAAACTAACCAGCAAATAGAAAGTCTCCAATAGAAAGGAGACTCCAAGGTGTTGTAAGTGGGTGGTGTGGGTAGAGGACCCAAAATTTGAGCCCCAAACAGAAGCGGGACAAATCCTTGCAGTGTCTGGTTGGTTCAGATCATTTCTGGTGATGCTTATGGGGGTGGGGGTGACCCATCTCTATGAATCCTAAGTCTCAGGGTCCTCTATAAGGTCCGGACAGCACCTCATAATTCCAGGTCCTCGACTCCAGCATGTACTGCCTATTCTTCAACTGGCCTGTCTCTGGCCTCATCTCCAGCTCAGCCTGGTCCACAGGAGGGTTCTCATGATCCACCACATAGTGAGAAAACGCACAGAGAACCAGGAAGGGTTTGAACTTGACTGCGGTTCACTCCACAGAGTTCTGTGCATTGATGAATTTTTGGGCATGTCTGGAGCCTGATGCTGAGTGAAGTTATATGCAGAATCTAAAGAAACCTAATGGGACAGTAAGGAGTGTCTAAGGCCAATGGAAACAGGGCACATGAGAGCTGGCCTTTGGCAGGAAACATGTCCCTGGACAGGGAAGAGGTAACATCTACTAGGGGAAGGGTTTAACCAGGAGGAGGAAGAGGTGTTAAAAGGTGGGAAAGTGTCATGGATGATGAAACCCTATAAGCAACAGTACTGGAAACCACAGTACAAAAAACTTTGTTTGGGGGCCACACCTGGAGATGCTCAGATGTTACTCTTGTCTCTGCATTCAGGAATTACTCCTTGTAATTCCTTGGGGAACCCTATGGGATGCCAGGGTTCAAACCTGGTCAGCCACAAGCAAGTCAAACACCCTCCTCTCTGTGCTATGGCTTCGGCACGAGATTTATTTTTTAGAAGAGCCTCTTATAGAAGCAGATGGGTGGGTGGGAGACAAGTGGGCCTGGGGAGAACCTGTAGGGGAAGTAGACACTGTCAAGTCATTATATGCCTGAAACCTAATCATGAATAACTTCATAATTTCCACTGTGACTCGATTAAAAATGATAATCTAAAGGAAACTGCAGTGTCTGGAAATGGAGAGATTCCTCACTGGTGATAGCTCCAGGCAGCTCCGGAAAGGGGATGCTGTTAATGTGCTGTGGGTGGCTTTGGAGATCAGAAAGCCCTGCTCCAATTTGACCTCAGGGTCCCTATTAAAGTACAGCCCAAAGTTCCCAGCACAGAAGGATTGGGCTTGCTCCAGATAAAGGAAGCCCTTTAGCTGCCAAGCTCCCACAGCTTGCTTTGGTAGAGAACAAGCCTTGGGTTCCTGAAAGGGGGTGATCAGAAATGGACCCATCCCTGTAACAGAAGGCATTGCAGAAACTTGCTCTGTGACAGTCTGTAACCATCATGTGGTAGTTTAAGAATAGTTGCCAGGGGGCCCAAAATGATAGCACAGAGAGGAGGGTGTTTGCTTTGCACACAACCAACCCGGGTTCAATCCCAGGCATCCCATATGTTTCTCTGAGCCTGCCAGGAGTGACTCCTGAGTGCAGAGCTAGGAGTAACCATGAGCACAACTAGGAGTGGCCCCAAGATTAAAAAAAAAAAAAAAAAAGGCAGTTGAGTGTTGGTTCTAGCTGATTTTTCTTTCTCTGTAATAAGAGGCTTTTGGATTGGTCCTCATATTGCCTCCTAATTAGATGTCTCTCTATTGGTTCCTTTGGTTTACATGTTAAAAAGATGTTTCCCCATTGCCTCCTCATCTGGCTCTTTCCCCTCCTTTGGGGGTGGGCTTTGTTTTTCCCAATAAAGGCTGCTTTGGAGACCTGGAGGAGAAGCTGCCATTTTGGCTCATCGTTCTACGTGGTGGAACGACTGGCTTGTGAGTGAACAGCTTGCAGTGTGGGTTTCTGGCCTGTTATTCCTTCCCAACTGTGTGTGTATTATTTCCTGCATTGGAATTGTTGCTGGACCTGCATCTCTTGTCCTACCCAGATTAGGGGCATGGAAATCCCTCTTCCTCTCTGGGCATTGTGGAACACACAACCAACGATTTCACAGTTGAGGGTTGGGGATTCCCCAGCAGGCCTGGCCCTTCACCATCAGCATCTCCCACCATCTTCTTGCTGGTTCTTCCCCAGAACCTACTCATTGTGCCTGTCTGAAGCCCCTAACCTAGCCCCCAGGGGACTCATTCTGTAGGTTTGAACAGAAGTCTAAAGGCACATTGGCCATGGTAGCATCACCCAGAAGAGTTTCTCTCCCCTAATACCCTCCTGTGTCCTGCTGTGCATCTCTTCTGGCCCGCAACTGGCAACCCCCACACTGGGCAATCATAGATCTTTCTGCTGACTCCATAGTTTTGACTGTTCTAGAAGGCTGTATAACTGGAGTAGCACTGCCTTTTCAGATTGGCTTTGTAGTGATATGGTCTGTGCTTGCTATGAGTATGCTTTATTTTATGTAACCAAGAGTCATTTACCCATCCATCTTTCATTCATCTTTCCTTCATCCTTCCAGACATTTGTCAATTTTTCTCCACCCACTATCTGTCTATCATTCTTCATTACAATCACCATTTATAAAGCTTCTACCCAACCAAAAAGCTTTCACTCACCCCATCTATCTATTCTTTTCTCTACCCATCATCCATTCATTCATCCTTCCATCCACCTACCCACTCATCATCCTTCTACCCAACTATCATCCTTCTACTCATTCCATCCATTTTTCCTCCACCCATCTCTCATCCATCACCCATTTATCATCCATAAATCTATCCATTATCATTCGTCCACTCAATCATCATTCCATATATTTATCCAGCTGTTCTTCCTTCCTTCTTTCCTTCTTTTCTTTCCTCCCTATCTCTTCCCATCCCTCCCTCCTTTTCTTCCTTCTCTTTTTTCCTTCCTTCCTTCCTTCCTTCCTTCCTTCCTTCCTTCCTTCCTTCCTTCCTTCCTTCCTTCCTTCCTTCCTTCCTTCCTTCCTTCCTTCCTTCCTTCCTTCCTTCCTTCCTTCCTTCCTTCCTTCCTTCCTTCCCTGTCAAATCTCTGAATTCCAGGCACATTTTTCAGGATGGGAGAAGTGAGTGGACAAGCACAGTCCTGACTTAATCTTCCTAACAGGCCACTCCTTTACCTCACATGCCAACTCCTCCCTCCTCCCATAGAGCACTCCTCACTCCCCTCTAAGGAGCACTTCTCTCTCCCCTTTGCCTTCTAACTGGACAGAGCAGAGAGCACACAGCACCTAACTTCCCATACTTGCTCCTCTTGTCCAGAATCCCCCATTCTGTCTGACCCCCACCCAGCCTTCACTGCACCCCTGGGATTCAGTTAACCCTCAGTAAACAGAAACTTTCCTGTTTTCGAGTGACTATCCCCAAATCCAATTTGATGGCAGGTGTCTATGGTTAATGCGCCAGGGGCTTTGTTCAGGTCACAGCCCTGCTGGCTCAGAGGATCAGTTTCCCCATCTGCACCATGAGGTGTATGGCATACATGCAGACAGCTTTTGTGAACTTAGGGCAGACATGGGGGTGTGGCCTGAGGAATCTGTATAGGGAGATTCTTGTTTGAGAGTTTCCCAGATTCCTTCTCTTGGTTCTTCCCGACACCCACATGGGTGAGAGACAGAAGCAAGTTTTTCCTTCTCTCTGTTCCCCCCTGTCAGACCCTTTTCTGATACCAAGGAGTGGGGATGGGTCTACTGCTGCCCCTTGCCCCCCAGCAGAGTTCCCACTTCCTGTGCGGCATCGGTGCTTTTGCCTGAGTCAGGGAGGTGCGTTAGAGTCAGAGCACCAAGCATCCTGCTTCCTGCTCCCCCCACTTCTTTAGTGACTGAATCCCCCAACTTGCTGCTGCTTTAGGGTTGGGGGCACATTGGTCATCTTCATGTCATGGATAACAAGCATAAGAGATTTGTTTCAAATACCCCCCCAGAGGGGCGAGGGTAAGGCCAGACCCATGTGCTAGGTAGGCTCCAGACCCCTGCATCATTTCCTCATTCTAGCTGGCACCAAGAGGAGACAGGAGAGACCTAAGGGAATGCCACTGCCACCTCCTGGAAGTCTCCTGCCTCTGGGATCTCTACTTCTCCAGAAACCGGGGACTGGACAGAAAAATGCTCAGCGAGGTTAAGTAAGTTGTCCAGAATCACACAGGGCCTCAGAAAGCAAAAAGCCAGATTCCAAGAGCCAGAGCCATAGCACAGCAGGGGAGGGCTTGCACGTGGCCGACCAGGTTCGATTGTCAGCATCGCATATGGTCCTTAGAGCCTGCCAGGAATAATGATTCCTGAACGCAGAGCCAGGAATAACCCCTGATACTTCAGAGTGCGGCCCCAAAACAAACCAAACAAAGCCAGATTCCCGACTGTATCCCTCTAACCCCATCATGGCCATTGGTCCCAGACATCCCAGGCAGCGGGCAGGTCAAAGTACAAGGGATCCTCCCCACCCCAGAACCCACAAACTGGACCAGAACCGCTTCCTTAATGGTGCCTTTATTCATTTGATCACCGGCCCTGGAGAAGGACGGAAGCAAACTTTGCCCTAAAGTTCCCAAAGAACGTACTCCCAAAGCCTGGGAGTCAGCCTGCCCGACACCGCCTGCCCTGGGCCGGTCCACCTAGCAAAGGTGAGGCCCCCCGCATCCGGCCCTGCCAGCACCCACCTGGTCCGGAGTAAAGCGCGCCTTTGGAGGCGGCAGGAGGCGTCGGGCTCTTGGAGGAGCGAAGGACTGAAGCGGGCGGGCGAGGAGCGGGCACAGCTCATCTTTCAAGGGCTGGGTCGTGATGTCATCGCCCTCCTGGGCGCTTCCTCCCTCCACCTCCAGCCTGCCTCGCCCCTGTCCAGATCCTGCCCAGCGTCTGCCCCAGATTGGGCTGTGCGCATTTTCGAACAGCCAGATCTGTGTGTGGGTGGAGCGCTTGCGTGTGTGTGTGTGTGTGTGTGTGTGTGTGTGTGTGTGTGTGTGTGTGTGTGTGTGTGTTGCGGGTGGGGAACCCTAGTGTGTCCTGCCTGAGCCACCTGGATCATCTCCAGTTTTCCTCCAGGAATGCACTGTTACAGCAGAGAGAGGGAATCCCTGGAACTCTTGCTCCAAGGCACAAGGAGGATTCGCTTGCAGGATTTTAGCTCCTGACAAGTGGTTTCACCTCTCAGATTTGCGATAGGAGCCCAGATGAAAAATGGGGGGGTGGGGGGGGGAGAGGCCGGGGCCAAAAACAACAACAAAAAAAATTTATTGGGGCGGGAGAGATAGCATGGAGGTAAGGTATTTGCCTTGCATGCAGAAGTTCGGTGATTCAATTTCCGGCATCCCATATGGTCCCCTGAGTCTGCCAGGAGTGATTTCTGATCATAGAGCCAAGAGTAACGCCTAAACGCTGATGTATGTGACCCCCCCCCAAAATGGGGTGGGAGCAGTGCTGTTTCTGGGGTGCAAAGGGCTGACCCAGCTCTCTTTGACATTATTATTATTATTTTTTTATTTATTTATTTTTTTTTGGTTTTTGGGTCACACCCAGCGTTGCTCAGGGGTTACTCCTGGCTGTCTGCTCAGAAATAGCTCCTGGCAGGCACGGGGGACCATATGGGACACTGGGATTCGGATCAACCACCTTTGGTCCTGGATCGGCTGCTTGCAAGGCAAAGGCCGCTGTGCTCTCTCTCCGGGCCCTCTTCTGACCTTATTAACACACTGGGGCTCTCCCATCTCCACAAGAATGGGACAGTCAAAAACAGGATTTCCTCATCCTAGGACACAAAGCAGGTAACTCTGTGTCCCTTCTGGGGACCCCTGGCTTGCATGTGGGTAGTAGACAAGTGTCTGAGAGCTCATTCTTCTCACGGCACTGTCCTGGTTCTACTGACAACTGAGGAACAGACATTTTAGGGGGAAAGAGAGGTGTTTGGCCAAGTATCCTCCCCAAACATATGCCCCTAAGCATCCTTGAGCTCTCTTAGTTATGTGGCCCACACTGTTTTCTCCTTCTGGAAACATGGAAGCTTGGAAAAACTTAGACTTTCAAAGCTTGGTAGAAAAAGATCTAAGGAATGGGAGCAATGGCGCAGCGGTAGGTTGTTTGCTTTTCATGAGCTGATACAGAAAGGACCTCAGTTTGATCCCTGATGTCCCATATGGTCCCCCAAGCCAGGAGCTATTTCTGAGAGCATAACCAGGAGTAACCCCTGAGCATCATCACCGGGTGTAGCTCCCTCAAAACAGAGAGGTCTAGACACTTTTCCTTCAAAAGATACCAAATGAAATATGCCTGGTGGACTGGGGATGGGGGTACAAGGGGAACTGGGACCCTACCTGCTGTATCCCTTTCCTTGGTGGCTTCTCTAAATCAAATCTGTGAACCAGCCATGGAGTCAAATATCCATCACGAACACCAGAACTGAAATTCCAAGGGGAGTCCTGGGATCTTGGCCTGGCTTGGTTTTAGAATTTGGTCCCTATCCCAGCATGCTAATCTGCCTGACCCCTGCAGGTTCCCTCACCTGAGGTTCTGCTGGTACAGATGTGGGCAGGGCCTAGCAGACACTCTGCCCCCAGGGTACCAGTCTGCTGAGATGCCTCATGGAGGCATGTACGTGTGTGAATATACATGTGTTCCTGGGCATGAGTGTTTTCTTCACATGATGGAAAAGGACTTCTCGGATCCAAATCATGTCAAGAGCCATCAAAAGTGACAGAGATCTTGAAACATACCTTCTAATTTGCTAGCCATGCCCAGAGTTCAGCCCTGTGAGTGGAATCGAACTTGGAAACCCGCATGATATCTGTGTATATACAGTCGACTGAGAGCTTCCTTCCTAAGGGGTTAGCATAACTCTCTCTTTCTCTGTCTCTCTCCAGCCTGAAGTCCTCGCTCGAGGTGGGAGTAATTCTTCATCAACTGCTAAGCTCACACTCCAATCACTCACTTTTCTCATTGGCATTCCCCACTCAGGTCCCTGCCTTTAGCCAGTTCTACCTTGGAACCCACAAAATGATCTACTTTCTAGGGGAAGTCTGAGTGACCCAGCTAGCCCCAAACTTCTTGCTCAGCATCAGTTGTTTCTGCAGCTCCAAACTGCTTCCTTGCTCCTGTGTGTAACCGCTACAGGCCCTAACTAGAAGCTTCTCTCTTCTGGTTTGTAATAATAACATGATCTGACTTTCCTCTCTCTGAGCATTACTATGTATATCCTGATGACAAACAAATTTCTCTGGGGCCAGAGAAATAGTACAGTGGGTAAGGCACTGCTTTGCATGTGGCTAACCCAGTTTCTACACCTAGCACCCTATTTGGTTCCTCTGAGCATTGTCAGGGTGACCCCTGAATTCAGAACCAGAAGTTAGCACTGCCAGTGGTGATCCCCAAACAAAACAAAGCAAAAATGAATTTTTACTGTTACAAATCAATAAGAAGTTTTTCTATATAAGCCTTATATAATATTATATAATATAAACCTACTTATTCATTTACTCATCCATTAGTTATGCATCTATCCATCCATCTACCCATCTATCTATTCACCCACCCACCTATTCATTTATCTAGACACCCATATTTCCTACCTCCTTTCCTCCATTCATTCCTCTATATGTTCACTCTATCCCCTATCCAACCCTTATCCCTCCCTATTGATCTGTTTTTCCATCAATCCATTCACCCACTTATTTATCCATAATTTCATCTATCAATTTACCCACTCATCTATCCATTCTTTCATCTATGTATCCTTTCACTAATTCATCCTTCCCTCTATCCATTCACTCACTCATCTATCTATCCATTTAGCCACTCACCCATCCATTCTTCCATCTATCCATCCACTCATTCAGATTCATTCTTCTATTTACTCACTCATCTTTCCATCTATTCATCCACTGACTCTCTCACTCCCTCACTTGCTCACCCATCCATCCCTTCATCCACTTCCTTCCTTCTTCCCTCCACTCAGTGAGTCACTGAGCCTTGCATTGGTGAATGATCCATGTGCCCCACATGCCTGGGAGGAAGCTGCTGCTGATGCCAGCTGCATGCAGAGGGGTGGGTCTGTCTGACTGGGAAACCACTCAAAAGCAGCCTATAGATTTCACAAGAACCTAAAATAATTTATAGCTGGATTAGTGGGTCTTTTGTAGATAGTGTTGGCAGTGAGCAACTTTGGCCAAACCCTTCCTGATCAAGCCTTCTCCTCCTGGCTTCATTTCTCAATCCTCCTCCCCCTAGCATGGCTGGGACCCATGTGGGGAGCTGTTGGACTCCCTACCCTACCCTTCCTCTGGGCAGCCGGGCAAGGACCTGCCTTTCAACCATTGGCTCCCCAATGGGCTCTTAGTGCAAACAGGCAAGATCGGAGGTGGGAGGGTTCTGGGATCAGCAGGTTGTGGGCCCTGGAATCATGCCTAAATTTTTTTGTTTTTGGGTCACACCCGGCAGTGCTCAGGGGTTAATTACTCCTGGCTCTACGCTCAGAAATCGCTCCTGGCAGGTTTCAGGGACCATACGGGATGCCGGGATTTGAACCTTCCGCATGCCTTACCTCCATGCTATCTTTCCAGCCCCATGCCTGAATTTCTGCTGAGGCATCTGGACAAAATTATGTCCTCTCTCTGTACCTAGCAACCCCTACTAATTCCTACCACACCCTAAACTTTCTCTCTGGGACACCTGGATTGTGAAGTCCTCACGGCAGAAACCCTATCAATTGCCTAGCACCCCCAAAATAGCTGCCAATTGAGGTCTGGGAGAAAAGTCCCAAATTTCAGCTTCTGAGTGTGAAACAAAGACACCATGAGGCCCCAAAGCAGCTTACAGACAAGTATGTACGTGCTTAGGAGCATGTTGTCTCATCCTTCTGTTCTAGAACATTCTCTCCAAGTGTCTGCATGTGAGCCCGGCTTCTCAAGTCACCTGATCTGCAGGAGGGCACCCAGCTTTAATCTGGAGACTGTGGTTTAGTCCAGCATCCTGGAAGGCAGATCTGCTGCTCCTAATCCCCATAGGCCCATGTTGGCCCTAGAGCACTGAATCCCTTTGCCAAGCACTGGCCTGGTGCTACTGCCCCTGATCCATCCACAGGCTGATTCCACCCAGCACTGCATAGCCCAAGTCCCACCCCCAGGCTTCCCCCTGTCCCATGCTCAGGCGATGGGCGATTTTAGGCACTCATTGGAGAGAAACAGCCATTTTCACAGAGAAGTGCCATCCGCCATTCTTCCTGGTTGTTTCCCAGTGAATGGCCTGGGAAGCACAAATAGTGCATTGAATTCAGATGAGGTCACAGTATGACATTGGCTGGAGCCCTTAGGAGAGGCATGGCCCTGTGACCACATGAAAATTTGTGTAAGAAGGTTTCCCAGTGATTTCTGTCCCTCATGGTTGCCCCATAACCCCCCCACCCCCCCACACTGTTGCTCCTCCTGGTGTTAGGACCTTTGGGGGTGTTGGTGGGTCAGCTTCCTAGCTGGGCAGGAAAGAGCCCTGCCCCTAGCCTGCTCACACTTCCGAGTTACTCTGTTACTCTGTCGCCAAGCAGTCGGCCTTAGCCTTGAGAGATGCTTTATTCACTTCCTGCTCCTGGAGCTGCTGGCTGAGGCCTTTGGGGAAATCCTCCTGGTGTGAGGCTAGTTCCTGGCATCACCTGGGTTTGACCTCTGAGCCAGGATTCCCGAGAGCTCGCACCCCTGCACCACCTGAGCCTGCACACAGAGCTGTTTGCTGAGCAGGGATGAAGGCTGTGGGTGGCAAGCTGCACTGTGCCAAAGCTTCTCTCTTCCCCGCCTAGGCTGCCCTCTCTTCCTCCTGGTCACCAGCAATTGAGATTCTGGAGGGGACAAGTGCCCTGAGAGATGCAGAGGAAGTTCTTCCAGGACTCCTCGGAAACCATCCAGGAGACCTGCAGGAGAAGGCTTAGGGCTAAGGAGGAAGATCCTTAAACTCAGGTTCAGTTCCCTTGGCCACTGAGGGGTCGCCATGGGTTACAGGAGCAGAGAGAGGCAGTGGGAAGAAGGGGAACAGGCAACTGAACCTGGCTCCTGGTGACCCTCATGAGCTCAGGCAACACCTCTTTGAGCAGCATCTCAGACTCCCTCACTTTGGCTGTGTTTCCCTGTATCCTGTGGCTGGTTTGGTGGCCCAGGACAAGACCCAACCTTTGAACCTGTGTTTGTTTGTTTATTTGTTAGTACGCCTGGCTGTACTAGGGTTACTCCTGACTCTGAGCTCAGAAATCACTTCTGGCAGGCCCTTAGGGACCATATGGGATGTTGGGAATCAAATCCGGGTTCGTCCTGGGGCAGCTGCTTGTAAGGCAAACGCCCTACCACTGTGCTATCTCTTCGACTGCACCTTTGAACCTGTGAAATGCAGTTTGAAGAGCAACAGACTCCAGGCTGGTCCAGGGCAGAGGCACTAAATTTAATGCTCCAATAAGAGGGTTTCTGCTGCAGAACCAAGATATTAAAGCCCCTTTGCACATACATGCATACCTGCCACACATATGTGTGTACCATACATGCGCGCGCGCACACACACGGTCTCCTCCCATGGACTGGCGGCACAGCCAGGTGGAAACTGATACCTGAGTTAACCTCATCTTTTTGCTCTTTCTGGCAGAAAGGGCCATAAATCTTCCTGTTAAAAATAAATCAAGGGTCAGACCATGTGCAGTGAGGTGAACCCTTAAAGTTTACAGTTTCGAGGGCCGGAGAGATAGCATGGAGGTGTAAAGGAAAAGTTTCCCCTGGATTTGCTAACTGCCCTAATCACCTACCCCCCTTCACAATTCTGGGAACTTAAGTTTCCCCTAAGTTTCCTGATCATTCACCTCCCTTCACAATTGTGGGAACGTGTAGACCCAGTTATAGTTTAACTTTCTTTCTGTTCCTACATGGTTTTAACCTGGTCATGTTAACCCTGTAAGCTTGCACCTGTACCTTGCAAAAATGTGATTGAGCAAATGCCAGATGTCATGTACTTCCTAAAGCCAATCAATCTACTGTACCTTTCTATTGTTTGAAATACTATATACAGCTTGTATGCTCATGGCTCAGGGCTGGCAGATTCTGGCTTATGCTGGATTCTAGCACAGCCCCTGCATGCTTGTAAGAAAATAAACCCTCTGCTATTGCATGAGATTGTGGTCTTGGTGTCTTTGAACGGCGCATCATTCTCCTGGACTTAACAGAGGTAAGGTGTTTACCTTTCATGCAGAAGGTCATCGGTTCGAATCTTGACGTCCCATATGGTCCCCCGTGCCTGCCAGGAACAATTTCTGAGCACAGAGCCAGGAAAAACCCCTGAGCACTGCCGGGTGTGACCCAAAAACCACAAAACACACACACACACACAAAGTTTACAGTTTTGGGGGTCAGCGTGATAGCACAGTGGTAGGGCATTTGCCTTGCATGGGCTACCCAGGAGATAGAGGATTCAATCCTTGAGAGTTGCTGGATGTGGTCCCCAAACCAAAAAATAAAAAATAAAAATTTTAATTTAAAGCTTAATATTTAAAAAATAAGAGCCTGAAGCGATAACAGCAATAGGGTGTTTGCCTTGCATACGGGCAACTTGGGTTTGATGCCCAGCATCAAATGTCTCCATTCCTGCCCACAGCCTAATCGGATACAGCCACAAGTGTCTGATCTCGGGATGCATGGCCTGGGTTGATTCATAGGTATGAAAGCTTGGAGACCCCAGTTGAAGCTCCTGGAGAGTGTTTGTTTGTTTCTGCAGCAGTGAGGGGCTGGAGGTGGGGGTTAAGGTCCCACCTTAACGGAATCACACAGCAGGTTCCTGGGTCCGTCCCTGCAGGTTTGAGCTTATGGTTTTGCTTCTCATGGAGTCAGACCTTGTGATGACTGTTAAGCTCTCCATGGCGGCCAGACTGTCCTCCACACTGTAACCAGCCAGGCCACCAAGTTTATGGGGTGTCCCCACTCACAGGGTCCAGAGCATCCAGGGAGAGGCTCTCCAGAACCAACATCTCCCTCCTTTCCGACTCATGTCTGTTCAAGAGCTCCCTGTCCTCCAAGGCTCCTCCAGGGATCTCTGGGCTAAAGGGTGGGGACCTCCTAGCTCACTATGGGTGAGGGGCTGTTTTGGGGGACAATTTCAGCAAATCTGACCTCTAGGAACCATCTCTACTTCTGCTGGATCTGCCTTTAGCCCCCAGATTCAGCCCTGTGGTCAGTCTTGGCCCCCTCTTTGCCCATCATCCCGATGTACCCACGTTCCTCTATGTTGTCCACTGAGTTCCAGGGGAAACTGCCCTGGTCCTGTCCCCTGCGTGTCTTTCAGTCTCCAGTGACTCTTCTTCAGCTTCCCCAGGACCCAGTGGCAGTTCACTGGGAGGAAAGTGGGGTCCCTGGCATTCCCCCCTTCCCCACAGGCCAGGGCCCACCTTCTTTCTGTGTGCAACTGGGAGGGGTCACTGTAACAAGTCCCAGAGATATTTAGTATTAGTTTGGGGCTTTGGGACTACCCTTGGCCATGCTGGCTGGTGTTTGGGGACCATGCGGAGGGTGGGGACCAGCCCCGGGTCTCCCATATGTGAAGGATAGACTGTGTGTGCAGCCTCACTAGCCTGCAACCCCAGGGGGCCCCCAAACCATCCTTCAAAGAGGTCATGTGGGACTTGGTTCTTTCCAAGTTTCTGCAGGTGTTTCAAGCAGACTCAGTCCTGCACCCCTGGCCTGAAACTCTCGGTTTCCACATGTGCAGAGTTGGACTTTGCCATCAGCCTCTCCCCGGGTTCCCATTTTCAGGCTTGGGCTGAGGTTCTGTGTGGGAGAAATTCTGGAAGGTTCATGTCTCTTTTCTCTACTCTCCATCTCCACTTCACTTTTCTCCTTTGTCCCTGCCTCCTCCTCTCCCATCCTTCCTTTCCTTCCCCTCTTCTTTTGTCCTCTCCTCTCTCCTCTCCTTGTTTATTCTCCCATCTCTTCTCCACACTCTCCCCTATCTCCACTCTCCTATTCTTTTCCCTCTTGCCCCCAATATCCTCTCCTCCCCTTCCCTGTAGTATCCTCCCTCCTCTCCCCTTTCCTTTCATCATCTCCTCTTCTCTCCTCTCCTGTCCTCTCTTCTCTCCTCTCCCTCTCCTTCTTTCCCCTCCCCATCCTCTCATATCTTCCCCTCACCCTTTTCTCCTTCCCTCTTCCCTCCTGTCCCATTCCCTCCCATCTTTTCTCACCTGCCCTCTTCCCTTCCTCTACTCTCCTCTTCTACTTCTGTCTCCATCCCTCCTCTTCCCTTTTCTTCCCTACTGTCCTTTCCCTTCCCTTTCTTCCCTTCCTCTCCCTCCTTCTCTTCCCATTGATGCCCCCTCAGCTCTCTCTGGATAGGTCACGGTTATGAGCCAAGGATGGTGGTGGTGGAGGGGCTGGGAGTGCCGTGAATGGGGGCTGATTTAGATCCTGAGAGATCAGTCCCAGGTCCCCCTGCCCAGGCTGTGACTGCTCCTCACCTCAAGTCCTTGCCCTTGGGGGTGCAGGGCGACCCTGTGTACTTTGATGGGATGGGGGCACTCTGTGACCCTGATCTTAGGACCAGGGTAATGAAGCGCTTCGCTCCTGTATGGTAAATAGGTCCAGGTTGGCTCACCATGGGGGTGTCGTGGGGGGGGGGCAGGAACTGAGGTCCCTGTTTCAGAAACAGGCCTGAAGGGCTCCACAAATTATGCAGGAGTGGTGATGTTCAGCCTTTCCAGGCTGGTGACTCAGAATCTGCAGAACTTCCCCTGCCCGGTTTACTTCACAGCAGTGAGGCTGCTGGAGCCAGCCTCGGGTGCCAGCGGGTGCCAGTCTTCACCAGGCGCTTCCAGCCTCAGGTGCCAGCGGGTGCCAGTCTGCACCAGGCGTTTCCTTCTCCCCTGCCTGGCCAAAGGCTGAAGGCAGGGGTTGACCTCAGCCCTGGGGTCCCCACCATGGGAGCTACTGCCGTTGCACAGGCACTGCAGGCAGATGCCCAGGGACACTGAGGCCCTGCCACTGACCAGCCTGGCCCTGAACCTCATGCTGCACCTGATGCATATGGGGGACTCGAGTGGGAGGTTTTCCACCTAAAACCAGCAAGGCTATCCTGAAATGCAGGAATGAGCAAATGTCCTGAGAAGCAGAGGTGATTTACGGAGTGAGTGGCCCTCATGACACCACCCTCTGGAGGTTCCCTCTCTGCTCTCAACAAACCTCATCTACCTCTCATGCCCTTAAAGCACATTTGTGTTATTCTGTACAGTGTGACTTCCCACCATCTATCACCCTAATCTACCTTCTAGTCAGTCTCAGCATCCATGTCACCTCCTCCAGGTAGACTTTTAGGGTGCTTGCATGGAATTTGGCACCAGGAAGAAATCTTTTCCTCCTTCAAACTATGTCTCTCTGAATTTATGGGTGTGGGGGTCCCTGTCCATCTTCAGGTGCCAGCTCTGTCAACATCTGCTGGTTCTCAGGTCACTACCCCAGAGCTGGATCTGAGAGTCCCTGCCAGGAAGAAGGTCCTTGACCCAGTATTTGACATGACATAGACTCAGGGCAGAGCCCAGAGTGCCCTCCCGTTCTGTCCAGGCTCTAATAGATACCCCCCACAATCTCCTCTCTGGCCCTTCCCTGATTGGCTCGGGTGGGAGTGGTACCCACAACCCTCCTCTCCCCAGACTTGCTGCTGTTACAGACATGGCCCAGGCCTGCTCCCAAAGGACATGCATGGCCCTGTTTTGTTTTGTTTTTTCCGCAATTGTGACAACTCGGTGACCCACATTGCAAGACCGCTGAGCCACTGGAAGCCAGGCGAGTTTCCAGAGCTACCAGGAACAAGAAGCTGCCTTCACTGTAGGACCCCCATGGGACTCCTCACTCAGGAGCTCGTGCCAACGCAGCTTCTGCCCACGCATAGCTTCATCTGCTGGGATTTCCTTTCTAGTCTCCGTTAGTACTTAAGGTGCAGCTCAGGGTCCCTTTACCGAGTCCTACTATTGGTCCCTTGGTTCATGGACTGCCCACTGAGCCCTATCATTGGTACCCTAGTTCATAAACTATCTACCAAGCTCTCCTATTAGTCCGCTGTAGCTCATGGACCATCCACTGAGCCCTCCTATTGGTTCCTTAGTTCATGGACCTCCCACTGAGTCCTCCCATTGGTCCTCTAGTTCATGAACTGTCTACCAAGCCCTTCCATTGGTCCCCTAGTTCATGGACTGTCCACTTAACCCTCCCATTGGTCCCCTAGTTCATGGACTGTCCACTTAACCCTCCTATTGGTCCCTTAGTTCATAGTCCATCCATTGAGCTCTTCCACTGATCCCCTAGATTTTCTGGACCATCCACTAAACCGTCTCATTGGTCTCCAGGTTCATGGTCTGTCATTGAGCTCTCCATTGATTTCCTAGAGTTCCTGGACCATCCACTGAGCTCTCCCATTGGTCTCCTAGTTCATAATCCATTCATTGAGCCCTCCCATTGGTCCCCTAGTTCATAGTCCATTCATTGAGCTCTCCCATTGGTACCCTAGAGTTCATGGACCATTCATGTGTGAGCATATATGTACACGTGTATGCATTTGTGTATGTATGTTATGAAGATGTATGCATATGCTTGTGTGTACATGTGTCTTGTGTGTACACATGTGTGTGCAGCCTCTCCCTCCCAGCCTGCCTTTAAGAGTCCTCGAACCTTGCTTCTAGTGCTTCCCGGTGTTGTTTTGTATAATCCTGTATGTCGTATGGTTTGACCCTGCCCAAGTCAGCTACTCCGCTGCCGTGGGGCTACCCCAGACCCAGCTGAGAGCTGGGCTGTCACTCCAGTGTTGAATCAAATAATTAATGATGGTGGTGGATGGTGAAGGATGGAGGCCTTTGTCCTTAGGCCCCAGCCACGTGGCTTCATCCCCCATCAACCGGCGGGTCTGGGGTTCAGGAAAGCGATGGGTATTGAACTCACTCACAGGCAGGCATCAGGAAGCATCAACTTTATTCATCCCTATTCACCACATGTGTGTGGCCTATCTTATAACCTTTCAAGCATTGCTATTCTTAGCCCTGCATCTTAACTCCTTTCAGCCATCTTTCCTTTGACCTCCATGCTGGTCAAAGACCAAAAGGGCAGAGACCCTGCCTAAAGCCAAAAGGGCAAAGACCCTAATCCCCTGGGTCAAAGGCTTTATATAACCTTCCAAGACCACTCCCCGGAATGGGAGGGGTCTTGCAGGTAAGGTTACACCTAATATCTAGTTCCCAAGACCCCTCCCAGAAAAGGGCAGGTCTCAGGTATGTACACCTAAATCCAGGGTGGAGTTACATTTCCCCCTTCTCTGAAAATATAAAAGTGTTTCCTTAGGATTGTTCTGTGAATATTGCCCCACCTAGCCCTTCCAGGTGGGGCGCTGTGGAGTTGGCAATAAATAGCTTGATGGACAGGGAAGAGGGGTCCTTTTGCGAAAGCTGTCGGCTGCAGGAGGATTCTCTCGCTCTCCTTGCCCAATCTTTTACACCCTATCCTTCTTGTCTGTGTGGATTATTATTTGCTGCGGATAAATATTACCAAGGTCTTCCCCCGAAAGGGGACAAGGGGATGGGAAGTAATTTCTCATTCTGGGGACTGTTCTTGGATTCACAAATACCCAGCAAAGTTAACAGAGAAGATACATTACACTCCAGGAGTCCTACCATGTTGGCTCTGGCAGGAATCCAACAGGCTGGTGATGACCTCAGGAATCCTAGGGTGACATGAGAGACCCCAGAGTCCCCAAAAGCTGCAATGATCACAGCACAGCAGGGGTGGGCAAGAATGAGCGTGGCATTCCCCAGAGGGAGTCTGGCTGGGTCCCCAGGATGTCAGCCACCCCAGGGACACAGCATGGGGCCCATATGCACCACTAGGCCAGCAGCAGCTGGGTGCTCAATACCAGCTCAATACCAGCTCAATACCAGGGGTGGGGGGCTCAATACCCCATTCCCAGGAGACATGACCCTTACTGGGGTGATGTTAGATTAGACCTTATTTTACCTAAAACAAAGCTCATCCCTGATTCCTTTGTATGTTTATTTACAACTTGGATATACCCCAAAATAGAGATTGTCTTACTTGTAAACCTGAATGGGACTGGCTCAGGATAGACTGAGCCTGGAGAGAGCACACAGTAGGGTGTTTGCCTTGCACTCGGACAACCCTGCATAGACCTGGGTTCAATTCTTGGCATCCCATATGGTTCCCAGGGCCTGGCAGGGGCGATTTCTGATCACAGAGCCAGAAGTAACACCTGAGTACCACTGAGTGTGACTCAAAAACCAAAAATAAAATAAAATAAAATAAAAAATAGCTTGAGCTATTCTTTTATTTTTTTTCTTTTTTCCAGCTGAGCTATCTATTCTTACTGCCCCACCTAAGGGTGGTCTCTGTACTCAATAAAAATGGCAGTTCTGGCAGGCAGCTTGCTCTCCATACAAGGTAGAAGACTCCCAGACTACATGTGTTTCAGCCTCAGCCTGGTTTGGATTATTTCATGCCCGAACCTAATTTAGACTCGTTGGCCTGGGGTTGGTGATATAGTGCATGGAGTGATTTTACAGAGTGACACCTTCTCTCTGGTTTCATCAGCCCAGATTGGGGATCTGTGGAATGAGACTTAAGACTGACAAGATGGGGTTTCATGGGGCAGGGGCAGTGATTCCTGAGCGTGAATCAGAGCTGTAGCTGGGGCAGAGAGAGAGGGCTGCAGGCATCTTGCATCTCAGCATCTCTGGTGGGGACAAAAATCCTTCAAGAAGGAAAACAGAGAGAGAGAGAGAAAGAGCAGTTCAGGCCAACAGAAAAGAAGAGCCCAGCCCACACAGTCCTGGGTGGTTTTGAGGAGTGCCTGTGTCTCTGCTTTCAGGGCATAGTGAACTCTGGGACAGGGTGAGTAGGAGACGTGCAGCCTGTTCTGGGAAGGGGGAAAAAGTACATGAATGTTCTGAGGCAGACAGGAGAGAGATATCTGAGATATTTGAGCCCAACCTGGGGACGTCACTGGCCTGGGGCCAGTTCTGAAGAACAGAGCAGAGAACAGAGGGGCCCTGGGGCTATGGCTTGTGTGAGCAGAAGCAGAAAAGCATATGGTGTGAGGGGACAGAACAGCTGATTGGATTAATGGGGACAACACAGTGGATGGTATGAGCATCTTGGGCATTTGGGGACCGGGAATGAGGCAGGCACCTTTTAGGGGGCTTGTGCCCTGACCACTTCAGGTAGGGCTATGCTGATGGAGCTTCTCCGCAGTCTCAGGTCCCAGTCTCCAGCCTTAGAGAGGGAGCAGAAGGAGTGCAGGAGAAAGGAAATGTAACCTGGCACCCCTGCCTCAGGGCTAAGCTTCCAGGGGCAGTGTTTAGACTTGTTTCCACTCAGACACCTTTGGGACCCCATCCTACCCTGCCCTCCCCACATCATTTCAGGGAGATGGAGGAATGATTGCTGAGTATGGGGCTCCCCACTGCTCAGACTCTTTTCCAGAATGTGACCTGGTGTAGAATAAAAACATAAATATATTATCCAATAGTTCGGTGAGGCCACCCCAGGTACATACCATATTTCTAATCCCTTAGGCCAATGGGTCTGATGAAGCAGGGTAGTGGCAGAGAAACAATACACCAAGCAGTCAGAAAAGATATTCATTGGAGTCAGCTCGTTTTATTTCTCATGGCCTTTCTCAGCCATGTGCTGCCTACCTGCCGGGTGCTTTCTCTCCTGAGCTCATTCTCCATCTCCAGCACAAAACCAGACTCTTTATTATCCAGAACCCCACCCACCAGGGTGGGGGGAGGCCGTGTAATCCAGGTGGGCTTTTACATACCAAAAGAAGAGGTTAGGGGGGCTGGAGCATAGCATAGCTATAGGGCCTTTGCACAGAGTCAGGAGTAAACCTTGAGTACAGGGCCAGGAGCGTGCCTTGAGCACAGAATTAAGAATTAACTAAATTAATTAGGATTAAGTCCTGAGTACAGAGCCAGGAGTGAGTCCTGAGCACAGAACCTGACCTCAGAGCCAAGAATGAGGCCTGAGCTCAGAGCTAGGAATGATCCCTGAGCACAGAGCCAGGAGTGAGCCTGGAGCACTGCCAGGGGTAGTTTTGCTTCCTCTATCTACCCCCCCAATAAACACCAGAATCAATTTTACATCCAAGCCAGTGTAGCCTGGAGACTTACATGTTTCTAGGATGGAAGTGCCAGGCATGGAATTCATTCACAGCGTATGCTTGGCAGAGTCAGCTTGGGCCCAAGTACAGCGGAGATAGGTAATTGCATCACATACAGATCCGAGGCCTAAAGCCTTGATCCAGCTGCTTCTGAAGCTCCAGACCTCCTGCAGCTCTGGCTATCCCATTGGAATCCCTTTGAGAGGAGCGGATGGGCTTAGGGTGCCTCAGGAATGTTCCTCAGAATCCTGCCGTGGGAGTTAGGAATGGTGTCGGGAAGATACTCAGATATGTAGGGGAAAGTTCGGAGGTGATTACTAATTTGCACATGACGGTGGCCTCAGCCGTGGAGGTCTCTGGAGCCAGAGTTTGTCATCAGAACACGTAATGGGGATGAGACCCCACTCCAGGCTGGAAATGCCCTATTGAGTCATAGCTGCTTTGGGGTAGTTCTGTCTTTTGAGCTGCAGAGCCCTGCAAGGTGCCAGGCCAGAGCAGATGTATGTGGACCTCGGAGAGACCCCATGCGTGGGGATGTTGGGCTGAGGCCCAGGAAGAAGGATCACGGGGAGGGGTGCGGGCAACAAGGATTCCTGGATACACGCAAAGCCCCGGGGCTCAGGGCAGGAGGCTCAGCCCAAAAAAGTGGATGTTTGTGCATCTGTAGGCACTTGACTAGGTGAGGAGGTGCAGAAGCAGGATGGCAGGAGTTTTCTGGGGCTTGAAGAGAAAGTGCTAGAAAAGTCTTGTAGGACAGGCAAGGGGCCTGCCTTGGCCTGCGTGGTCCAGGGAAGCCACGAGGGGTGTCAGTATATGTGTGTGCGTGTGTGTATTTGTGTTTGTGTGTGTATGTGTGCATGTGTGTGTAGAATTTGACAGATTTCCCCTGCCCCCAAGGTCAATTCCTGTCTGCAGTGAACAGCTCGTACCCTTCTTCATCTGCAGGGGTCCAGGAGGCCGGCATGAGAGAGCACCTTCTATATCAAACTGCTGGAACTGAGCCAGTTTCAGTTCCAGCAGTATGTGGGGATGTTCTGAAGCCACCTGAGCCTGTTTCTCCATCTGGATGGAAAAAAGGGGAATTGGAGGTTGCAACCTCTGTGTAAACAGCAGCAGGGACATTGGGAATCAGGCTGGTGTAGAAGGCAGGACTGCTCTGACTTAGAGGAGGAGACGAAGACAACTCTATAGGCCCAGGTTTTTTTTTTTTTTTTTGAGCAGAGGGGCCAGGATCAGGCTGGTTCTTCTGGGATCCTTGCCCAGAGTTTCCAGGATAAGGCTGGGTTTTCCTGGAGAAAGTGCTCACATGTCTGACCCCCACCCCCATTGAAGGCTGAGCAGGGCAGATTGTAAATAATTTCAGAGTCTGCTCTGAGTTTTTCCCTGCACCCCTTTACACACCTGCATGGGGGGGGGGCTGACTCCTGACCTCTGATTACAGAGATATGCAGGGACTCTGCAGTGACCAGGCCACAAGGCTATCCTGCTGTAGGGAAATGGAAATGTCTACAGTGCCTTGAATGGGCTCCGCAGATAAACTGCTCTGCAACTTTCTTTTTTATTTTTTGGCCACACCAGCAATGTTCAGGGATTACTCCTGACTCTGTGCTCAGAACTCACTCCTGACAGTGTTGTAGAGAACCATATAGGATGCCGAGGGTCAAACCTGGGTTGGCCGCATGCAAAGCAAATGCCCTACCAGATGTGCTATCACTCTGGCCCCTGCTCTGCTCTCTGAGAAAGTTCTCTGAGGAGAACTTACAGGAAAACCCCCCTGTTCCAAAATGCTCCTGATTGTAAGCATGTTCTGGAATGTTCTGGAACGTCCATGACTGGAAATCACAAGGAGGTTAGAAGTCTCCGAGTTCTACAAGAGTCCAGTTGGCTCAGACACTCAGGGATTTAACAGCAACATTGCTTGCATAAATATTTTTCTTTGTATGCCCAAAGGGTTGGGATGCAGTCCAAAGAGAACAGGCTAGACTCCTGATGGGTGGGGTTTATTCTAGAGGAAGGAGACAGAAGAAAAACAAACCAACAGATAGACAAGATAGTTCTCGGGAGCCATAAATAGCCGAGAAAGAAAGGATGATGGCACAGCAGCAGCCCTGGGTGTGATTTCTGGGTAGAACATTCAGGAAGGGTCTGTCTGGGAAGAAAGATGGTCACTCAGCCCTGTATGGAATGATGTGAAGGAAGCGAGGAAGGGAAGTTCTGAAGGGAAAGGATCAGACAGGGGTTAGCCTGGCCTGCCAGGAGGCACAGAGAGAAGCTAGGCCCTTGGAAGTGAAAGATGGGTGCAGTGGGAGAAGTGAAATCAGTTTGACTGAAGGCCATGAGGAAGCTGGTTCACTCCAGGGACATTCATCGCAGCTGCTGAAACCAAGTCAATGGGCTGAAGTTCTCTTTCTAGCCCACTTCCTTGCTCTGTGCAGGTGTTGAGGAGACCCACCCCTTTGGTCTTTGAAGAACCAAGCATCCTGCCTGCCCCTCATGCCTGGGTACCCTCTCCCTGATCCTTGCCTCTACCTAGTAGCCATAGGGAGAAAGAGATGAAGAAAAGAAAACTTCCCTTGATGGGCTCACATTCCAAAGGCTCAGATCTCTGGTCTTCCCAAAGCAGACTAGGGCACTGCCAACAAGGTCTGGTCCATACCAGAGGGATTGGTAGAAACCTACCAGATTCTTTCCAGTTCAGACCAGAGAGGGTAGTGGGTAGAAAAACTTATGCAGAGTCTTGAAGACCCCCATTGGAAGACTGGATTTTGCTTGTTTGGGGGGTCACTCCTTGTAGTACTCAGGCTTATTTCAGGCTCTGTGCTCAGGGTTTACTCTTGGTGGGGTCCAGGGGACCATATGGGGTGTTGGGTCCCCAAACCCCAGACCCTGTGCATCTGCTAACAGAGGCTTCTGCCCTTTAAAACATCACCCAAGTTTTACCAGAACTTTCTGGGAGATAGAGTCAGTGTCTCCATTTAATTTTTCAAATTTATTGTTTGTTTTTGTTTTTGTTTTTCTTTTGGGCCACACTGGCAGTGCTTGGAGCTTACTCCTAGTTCTGTGCTCATGGGGTTACTCCTAGCAATGTTGGGGGACCATACGATGTGCCAGGGACTGAACTGGAGTGAGTCACAGTCAAGGATTTAGGCCCTGTCTTAGTCCTATCTCTCTGGCCCCAGAATGCCTGGGTTGGATTCCAGTGATCTGGAGGCTGATGAAAGGAGGGCAAGGAAAAGTGGCATGGCCTGGTCTGGTCTGGCTTGTCCCATCTTTGCCACCCTGCTGCTGTCATGTGTGCTCAGAATCCACCCCAGGCCTTCTAGATTATCATGTATGACTTCTCTGGGTAGACTGTGGGTTGTGGGAGGTAGACCTCCCTTCTGAGGTCAAGTAATTGGGTGCGGGGGTAGAAGGAGGGTGATCATGAAAAATTTACTTTCAGATAAATTTATGGTGTACATTTATTTTATATACCCAGGTTCCACAAAAATTTCAATGGTGAGAAAGTTTCGAGTGGAAAAAAATTAAAGAGGCCTTGCTCCAGAGAGAAAGGAAATTGAGACAGTGCTTTTTTTAGTTTATCAAGTCCCCACTTTTTAACATTTTGAGAGCTCTCTAGACTGTTTCTATTGAGGCTGTTTAAACTCATAATTTAGAAAGGGTGAACATTCGGGGGCCGGAGAGAGAGCATGGAGGTAGGGCATTTGCCTTGCATGCAGAAGAAAGGTGATTCGAATCCCAGCATCCCATATGGTACCCTGACCTAACCAGGAACAATTTCTGAGTGTAGAGCCAGAAGTAACCCCTGAGCACCTCTGGGTGTGAACCAAAAACAAAAAAAAGAAAAAGTGTGAACATTCAGTGGTGTTCAAAGAAATCACTCCTGGCAGGATTGGGGGACCATATGGAATGCTGGGGATTGAACGTGAGTTGGCTGCATGCAAGACAAATGCTCTAACCACTGTACTATCACTCTGGCCCTCAAAATTAAAATCATTAAAAATTGTTTTTTGAGTTAATGGCTTATAAGACAGCATGTGCGTTGGAATGCTATTTCATGCCTCTTGAAAGCACATGTCACAATCTCCCACTCACCATCAAGACCCATGGTCCTTTATCTTCCTCATCTCTCCTCTTCCTCTTCCCATCCTCAGCATCCATGCACTGAGGCCTGAGTCTGCCTTCTGGCTTTGTCTGTGTCCCTGCTCTGCGGCTCTACATCTCACAGGTGATAAAATAATTTGTACTTGTCTCTCTTCTTTGGATTTATTTCTCTTTTATTTTTCTTCCCAATAGTGCTCAGGAATCACTGCTAGCCATGCTCAGAAGATCATATGGGATAACAAAGATTGAACCCAGGTTGGCCATGTGCAAGACAAGTGCCCTCCCCACTGTACAGTACAGGCTATTTCCAACCTCTTTCTACTCCATGATCTACTGGATCACTTTCCTGACCAAGGCGCCCCTCACCACTGCAGTGTGTGTGGGGTGGGTGGGTGGATGGATGGCAGCAGAGAGAAATGTGACCAGGTCAGAGGTATTCATCCTAATACCTTCTCTGTTGGCTGGGAGCTGGCCTGGCATCTGTTCTGGTCCCCAGGTCCCCCAAGACATCACTCTGCTAATCCCACTTTTGCACAATTGGCACCTTCATCTGTTGGGTGATTGTCTTCTTCCCCGAAGACATTTGCAGTTTCTTCCCTTAACCCAAGTCTGACTATCCTAGCACAGTCCTTGTTGTGCCTCTTTTTTACTGCTCTTGCTCCATCTTCTCTAAAACTTGGCCCACCTATGCTGCAAATTATGCCAAGTGGCCTGCTTACTTATTATCCTTGAATTTTTATTTATTCATTGGTTTTTAGACCACATTCGGCAGCACTCAGTAGTTACTCTTTGCTCTGTACTCAAAAATCACTCCTGGCAAGCTTGGGGGACCATATGTGATGCCAGAGATAGAACTCGGGTTGGACACATGCAAGGCAATCACTATGCTATTGCTCCAGCCCCTATCCTTGAATTTTTTGTTTTGTTTTGTTTTGTTTTGGACCACACTGGTGACGCTCAGGGGTTAGTCCTAACTATGTGCTCAGAAATTGCTCCTGGTTTGGGGGACTATATGTGATGCCGGGAGGATCAAACAGCAGTCTGTCCTAGATCAGCTGTGTGCAAGGAAAATGCCCTACCACTGAGCCACCACTCCACTCCACTCCCTTGAATTTTTAAATTTGTATTTATTGTCTTTATCTTTTATTTATAGACCCAGCAGGTCTCTGGGGATAGGAGTGGTTCATTTGAAGGGGCTTCGAAGCAATAGTCATGCCTCCACTCTTAGCTTTGGAGACTTATTCTCATTGATATCACAGCTGCTTGTTGCTTCTCCAGCCTCTGACATGGCTTATAACCCTCCCCCTACACCCTTTTACCTAAACTTTCTTTTGAGATGTTAATCCCACCTGTATGATCAGATCCGCCCACACCTGGGATGAGGCGAGTTGTTTTAAATAAAGAATAAAGGAGTCTGGCTGGGGGGAGGCAAGTGAGAAGCTGCTCGGCAAAGAAAGATTTGGGTTCTATCTCCAGCATCTCATAGGGTCCCCTGAGCACCGCCAGGAGTGAATCCTTAGTCGCAGAGCCAGGAGTTAACATTTGAGCACTGCTGGGTGTGGCCCAATAATAAAACAAAAAGTAAAGGTTTATTTCCATATATGTACATTCATGAGAACAAGAAACTTGCTGGTCAGTGCAAATGACAAGAATTGTCTGCTGGGGCCATGACAGCCTCTATGACTCAAGCTCTTCTTCCCTGGTCTCAGAGTGCTCATGCCTATTTCATTTGTTGTCTCATTATTTGCCCAAGGAGGCTCTGATCACCCCCGATAGGGTCTTGAGGGCACGAGCCTTGGGAGACCCCTGTGTGGATTCAGTATCTAATGTACCCACAAATTTGGGAGTGAAGTCAGGAGGGGATTCAGTGGATCAAGTCAGTGGGCGCCTGCCAGGTAGTCCCCATCATTAAGGGGGTGTCCTAGGATGACAGAACCAGAAGTAGAGGCCTCAGATGCCCTGCTGTGATTTAGAAGTTCACTGTGGTGAGCCTGCTGAGGGCTGGGTGACAAAAGCAGAGGTGAGTGGTACAATGGCATACAAGGAGTTCAGCTGACATGTGGGGTTGGGAGAAGGCAGGTCAGGAACCTGTATGCACAAGTCTGCTCTGAGATGGGAGTCATGCCCAGTCCTTGGCTCTTTCCAGAACTTTCTTTCTAAATCAATCCATGGCATGGCAGCTAGGAAGTGCCTCAGGGCTGCTTCTGTCTCATCCACCTTGGCTTCTGCATTTCTCTTCTAATCTGCCTTGCCTCACATTCAGCAGTGCAAATGCGGGATATTTCAAAGGCCTATCTTCCTGTAGGGCCAAGACATTAGGGTTTAATATGCCATGTTTCTTGAGGGTTAACATGCTCTCAAGAAGCTTTTTTCTTAAAGAATGATCCATGGTAGAGACTTTACCACAAACTGAGGAGGAGGGCAGTGAAGGAAGAGAAGGGAGCACTAGAACAATGAGAATTGGGAATGATCACTCTAGACAAGAACTAGGTAATGAATGGAGGAAAAAGGATAGGCAATAACACTTCTGCAAACCACAGGGTCTAGAAGGAATAAAAAGAAGAGAGACAGAGACAGAGAAGAAAAGTGTCTGCCATAGAGGCAGGGAGTGAGGGGAGGGCAAGGAGAAAATGGGGTCATTGGTAGTGGGAAATGATCACTGGTGAAGGGAATTGAACATTATGTGACTGAAACTCAGTCATAAACAACTTGGTAACTGTATCTCCTAGTAAATCAATTAAAGACTATTAAAGAAAAATAAGGGGCTGGAGAAATAGCATGGAGGTGGTTCAAATCCCAGCATCCTATATGGTCCTCCGAGCCTGCCAGAAATTATTTCTGAGCGCAGAGACAGGAGTGAGCCCTGAACACTGTGGGGTGTGTGTAATCCAAAAATCAAAAAAGAAAGAAAGAAAGAAAGAAAGAAAGAAAGAAAGAAAGAAAGAAAGAAAGAAAGAAAGAAAGAAAGAAAAAAAGAAAGAAAGAAAGAAAGAGAGAGAAAGAAAGAAGAAAGAAAGAAAGAAAGAAAGAAGAAAGAGAAAGAGAGAGAGAGAAAGAAAGAAAGAAAGAAAGAAAGAAAGAAAGAAAGAAAGAAAGAAAGAAAGAAAGAAAGAAAGAAAGAGGGGCCCGGAGAGATAGCACAGCGGTGTTTGCCTTGCAAGCAGCCGATCCAGGACCAAAGGTGGTTGGTTCGAATCCTGGTGTCCCATATGGTCCCCCGTGCCTGCCAGGAGCTATTTCTGAGCAGACAGCCAGGAGTAACCCCTGAGCACTGCCGGGTGTGACCCAAAAACTAAAAAAAAAAAAGAAAGGAAAGAAAGAAAGAAAGAAAGAAAGAAAGAAAGAAAGAAAGAAAGAAAGAAAGAAAGAAAGAAAGAAAGAAAGAAAGAAAGAAAGAAAGAAAGAAAGAAAGAAAGAAAGAAAGAAAGAAAGAAAGAAAGAAAGAAGAAAGAAAGAAAGAAAGAAAGAAAGAAAGAAAGAAAGAAAGAAAGAAAGAAGAAAGAAAGAAAGAAAGAAAGAAAGAAAGAAAGAAAGAAAGAAAGAAAGAAAGAAAGAAAGAAAGAAAGAAAGAAAGAAAGAAAGAAAGAAAGAAAGAAAGAAAAAGAAAGAAAGAAAGAAAGAAAGAAAGAAAGAAAGAAAGAAAGAAAGAAAGAAAGAAAGAAAGAAAGAAAGAAAGAAAGAAAGAAAGAAAGAAAGAAAGAAAGAAAGAAAGAAAGAAAGAAAGAAAGAAAGGAAAATAAGATTATGTGGGCAGGACCATGGCTTTTTTTTTTTTTTTTTTTTTTGGGGTTTGGTTTTTGGGTCCCACCTGGCAATGCTCAGGGGTTACTCTTGGCTCCAAGCTCAGAAATCACTCCTGGCAGGCTCAGGGGACCATATGGGACACCGGGATTCAAACCAATGACCTTTTGCATGAAAGGCAAATGCCTTACCTCCATGCTATCTTTCCGGCCCCAGGAGAGCCATGTTTTTATGTTGCAAGAGCCTATGCTTTTATATTGAATCCCCAGCACCATGCAACTCCGTAAGTATTGCATGGCATGGCCTGAGGGAACCCCAGTGCCATTGAGGTGATCCCGATTATAGATAAAAGGAGCCTGGAGATAGGGCACATAATTAGCCTTCCAGAGTGCAGCCATGGAGGCCCTGAGCACTGCAGGGGTGACCCAGGTACCCCCAGCATCCCACAGTCTAGCCCACTATCTCCACTAGCCCTGGCATGAAAGTGCTGTCCAGTTACAAGGATCTCCAGGCAGATTTCCCTGAGCTCTCTTCCAGCAGTGAAGTGCTAGTACTAGGTTTTCATCTCATTCTTCTGCCTCCCACTCAGATGCACATCCTTTCTCTCTCCCCTGCTGCCTCCTCTCTTTCCCTCAAAGACACCCCATTTGGTGCAGTGAGCCAACTGATGAGTAATAGGGTGTCCAGGATCAGAGAAACTTGTATGGATCATTTCAGTAGTAGAACTGGGGGTGCAAACATACCAGGTTGGGGAGCAAACATTTCCACAGCAATGCCTGAGGTCTGCACAGAGGAAGTGACATTGAAGGGCCATGTGTCCTAATTGGCGACATCTACCAGGTCCTCACATCTAAAGTGACGCCTTCTGCCTTCTCATGGGAAAAGCAAGTAGAGGCTGCACCCCTGGCTTTTTTTCTGATGATTTTTGTATGGTTGGTTTTTGGTCCTGTGAGCAGGGGTTACTCCCGTTAAGATCAGGGGACCATATGGGATGCCAGGGATTGAACCCGGGTCAGCTGCATGCAAAGCAAACACCTTATCCATTGTTCTATGACTCCAGCCACACTTTTCCTGGTGATTTTCTGGAGAAGGAAAGACCCTGGGCTGAGTTCTGGGGATCTGGGCAGTGTGTGGTCACATCAACCTAAGGAAGCCGTGATAGCCTCATCACTGGACATCGATGGGCATGGTGTAGGGCATGGCAGCTTGTTTTGTGCCTGGCCCTGACAGCTGATGCCAGAGATGCCAGAGGAAAGACTAATAGTCAAACCATCATTATTATTACAACTACTATATTATTATTATTATTTTTAGTTTCATCATTATTATTTTTACTAGCACTATATTACTATAGTTGCTGCTATATTATTATTATTATTATTATTATTATTATTACTTTATTATAATGATGACACTATTTCCCCACTGGTCTCCCATCTACCAAGGAACTTAGTCAAGGTTTTCTGACTTCTCCTTATATGCATGTTTTTTGCTCGCTCATTTTATAACCAACTTTTATTGTACACAGGGTTGACATCATCCACTCCTGGGATTTTTTTTCCTCTTGATTCATTTCCATAAACTGCTCTGGTTTCTTCCATTTTGCTTGTTACCTCCAGATCTTGGCTATTATAACAAAGGTTGCAAGAAACAAGAAGAAAACAACTCTGAATTTCTGTACACATTTTATGGAGACCCCAGGCTGTGAGGGCTGAGTCAGAGCATGAAAGCTTGGGTCAGAGGGAGGGGGGTCAGGTCAGAGTAGGGAGGACTGGGTCAGATGGGGAAGGGATTTTGTCTTTAACTTACAAAGGAAGCTTTACAAGGTTTCCCGAAAATGGTCACACCGACTCACCTTCCCACCACAGCGCCTGAATGTTCCTTTGTCTCCACATCTTTCCAAACCTGCTGCTCTTTCTGCTTCTGATGAGCCATTCTCACAGGGCTGGGGTAGATCTGGCCATAGTCTTCACCTTCTTTTCATGATGGTCAGTTATGATCACTAGGTTTTCCCAGGCTTCTTGACCCTCTGGACAGGCTCTTTGGAGATTCAGTTAAACCTTCTGCCCATCTTTTGATTGGGTTTATTTTGAATTATGAAGTTACATGACTTTGTTGTGTTTCTTGTTATTGTTGTTATTTTTGGGCTAAACCTGGCAGTGCTAGGGGTTACTCCTGGCTCTGCCCTTAAAAATCACTCCTGATGGTGCTCAGGGGACCATATGGGGATCGAACTCATGCTGACCGTGTGCAAGGCAAATGCCCTCCCCACTGTGCTATGGCTCTGGCCCTCAAGTTACACGAGTTCTTGATCATTCTTGGAGACCTTCATCAGATCTGTGGTGCACATCATATATTAGGTTGTCTTTCAGTCATGTTTGTAATTTGTTTTGCTGTACATCAATATTTGAATGTAAAGTCTCAACACTGTTTGTGTATGCAATGCTGGGACAGGATCCAGGGCTTCTCATGGAAAAATTCTGAGCAGTTCTGAGCCACCAAATACAAATTTCTACTTTGGTTTTCCTCAATATTAGGGTGGAGTCTCTCACACAGTCTGAAAGTCACTTTACAAAGCAGGTGCCTGGGGTCAGAGAACAGCTAAAGAGAAACAGTTAATGCTGCAAAGTTGGGAGATCAGGAGCCTCTAGGGCTCCTAGGGAGGTATGGGAGTGCTCCAAAATGAAGCAAATGAGCTCCTCAATCTACAAACAGAGCATCTTAGTTCATTCCCTGCTTCTCTTCTGTGCCAGGCCAAGCATAGCAAAGGAGATCAAACTACAGACCTGCCTACCAATAGTCCTGCCCAGCTGGGGAGAAATGGCCAGCATGACTGGGAAGATTTCACCTGCACAGGGGCCAGAGTGATAGCACAACCAGGAGGGCTTTTGCAAAAGCAGGCAGGCAGGGAGCAAGATGAGAAAAGAAAAGAGGAGGAGGAGGCGGCTAGGGATGTGGCTCAATTTGTAGAGCAGATGACTTACAGATGACAATGCCTAGATTCGATCCCAGATAATCTTGCGTTCATGCTCTAATATTCTCACAACTTGTATGAATTCGTGTATATCTGTATGTATAAAAATATATGATATACTTATGCATGCTCACATCTAATAAAGCAACTGTAAAAAAAATAAAGACTTTTCTTCTAAAAAGAACAAACAAAAATAAACAACAACTAAGGAACTTTATAACTCAAAATTAACTTTAAAGAATAGGAGGGGGTACTCTAAAACAAAGAATTAGAATAAGTGAACACTTAACCAACACCTCCCACTCACACACCCCAGGCAGAGCACAGGATCTAAAACCAGGAAGGGGATTGGACCCCTTAGGAGAGAAATGTGATGCTTGTTGAGGCACTTTCATGAACAACTGATGACAATCAGAAAATAAAAAGAAAATAATACAAAATTGGGGTGATTTCTTTTCCAGAAGCAGTACCAATCACTATTAGTGCTAGATTGTTCAATTTGGTAATATCAGTTAACATCTGAGATCTGTTTTTCTGATAACCCACCTGAGAGTTAAAGCAGAAAGTCAAGTATCAGAGCAATCATTCATTTGTCAAAAGAGTCACTTGCTTCCTAAGAACAGATGACATCTCGACTTAGTTTCCAGAAATTTAAACTTTAGATATTACCTTGCTTCCTGCCAGAACAGCTCAACCCTGACACTGCAGTGACCAGATTTAAATAAAGAAAGGAGGGTTTTTGCCTTGCATGTGACAGACCTGGATTTGATCACTGGCATCCATCCCATATACTCCAAGCATTGCCAGGAGTAATCTCTGAGCACAGAGCCAGGAGTGGCCCCTGAGCATTGCCAGTTGTGGCCCCAAAACAAAACAAAAAATATTTTACCTGCACAAGGAAAAGGACAGCTAAGAGAAACAGATTCAAGTGAGAAGTTTAAAACTTCAAGTCAGGGACTGGAGAGATAGTTAAGCTTGGAAGGTGTTTGTTTTATGTGCAGCTAACTTGGGCTCTATCCCTGGTATCCCATATGAGCACTTCTAGGAGTGATTCCTGAGTGTAGAATAAGTAGTAAGTAACTCCATGAGTATTGTCAGGTGTGGTACCAAAATTCAAACCCTAACCCTAATAACTAAATTAGGATGTCAAGTCACTGGGCTGGAGTGATAGTACAGCCAGGCAGTATGCTCACCTTACACGTAGCCAATCTGGGTTTAATCCCCGGCACATATAGTCTCCTAAACCCCACCAGGAGTGATCCCTGACTGCAAAGCCAGGAGTGAGCTCTGAGCACCACCGGGTATGACCCACCAAAAAAAATTAAATAATAATAAAAGAAAATCTAAAGTCGCTTAAGAAGGGGCTGGGCATCGCTCAGTGGCAAAGTCACCTCTCTGGGAAGCAGGCAGCCCTGAATTTGATCCCTGGTGCTGACCAAATGCACTGAGTACATTTCTAGCAAATCTGCTTTTGGGGTTCTCAAGCTCACAACAGAATGTGCATTGTCCAGCCCAGCACAGGCAGGGTGTGAGAGCTCTACAACATGAGGGTCAAGCTCCCCAGGAAGGCTTGAAGCTAGAAAAATGTTTGATTTCCACAGACAAAAATCGCGTTTCTCCTGGGGCCAGAGTGATAACACAGCAGGAAGGGCATTTGCCTTGCACACAGCCAGCTTCAGTTGGCTGGCATCCCATACGATGGCTGAGCTTACCAGAAGTGATTTCTGAGCACAGAACCAGGAGTAACCCCTGAGAGCTACCAGATGTGGTCCAGAAACAAACAATAAAAATCCCCTCCCCCAGAAAGCCAAAACAAATATTGCTTCCCTCCTGCAGAGCACAGCAACCCTCAACTAGGCCACAACAAACACAGGAGACAGAAAGGGGGAACAGGGAGGAGGCCAACAGTGAGTGTAGTTTCAGGACATGCCTCAGGAGTACATCTACAGCCCTGGGACCCCAGAAAGGGATTTTCCCAGGAGCAGACCTGGAAGAGAAGATGTGGGACTTTGGGCAGGCCATGTCCTCAGGCTGAGCCCCTGGGTTCCTGTTCAAATGAATGAGATGAGAGGTCCGAGGGGGTGGGAAAGATTAAATACCCCTCCACTAGTGGGACCAGCAAAGGATTCCAGGATGGGGTGCTGTGAGCTGGGGGTCTTGTGGGGAATTTGCTACAGGCTGGAAGAAAGTCACTGAATAGGGAGTGACAGGAGCTGAAACCAATCACTAGAGAGAGTGGAGAAAGTCCTGTGTTCTCAGCTTCCCTTGGAGTCCCAGTGCTAAGGGCTCAGAGGAGGGATGTTGGGGTTCCAGCTCTGCTTCTTCTCCAGTACAAGTGTTGTTGGCTCTGGGGTGTTATGACTAAACACGGAGATCAGAGACTGCGCCCATCCCTGATCCAGGTTCCGTGCAGCCACATAAACTCAAAGAAGCAAACAAACATCTGGTGTTTACAGTGGATAAGTGGGGAAGTGCTGGGTAGTGCCCCAGAGTCAGTGAGTCATTCAGTCACCAGCCCTCCCTCTGGGCAGCTGTAGGAGAGTAAGGACCAGGCAGTTGTGGGGTTCTACTTCCCCACACTGTGAGACCAGAGCTCAGCACACTAGGGGCTCAGAACTGGAAGGGACATGGGAAGCCGGCATGCCCGCACCCCACTATACAACTCAAATCCTTCCCCCTTCTCAACGGTACATTCACTCAGCCTCTGCAGATGAGGCTAGAAGGTCCCTCTAGAAGGTAGGAGTCTACTCCAAAGACTGAGGCTCAAACTCAGTCAGGGCTCAGGAAATTTCTCCTAGATGAAGAAAACTCGGTATTGACCTGGAGCACCCCATTGTTGAGAGAGAGGAGGGGAGCAAGCAGGTGGGGAGCACACAGTGATGACTCTGAGGGGGCACAATGGTGAGCAAGTGGGCATGGGAGGCAAGATGCAAAGTCTCTGTGTGGGTCTGAGGTAAGCGGAGGTGGCCCTGACGTGACTTATTCAGGGAAGAGAGGCTGAAGCCATTAAGTCTTAAACTGGGGAAACCCAGAGATTTTCTTGGGATTTCCAGAGGAGCAGTTTCTCCCTTCCTCTCTTTTCACCCTCATTCCTCTTTCCCTCCCTCCCTCCCTCCCTCCCTCCCTCCCTCCCTCCCTCCCTCCCTCCCTTCTTACATCTTCCTTCTCTCCTTTGTTCCCACCTTCCCTCCTTCTTCCCTCCCTCCATCCTTCTTTCCTTCTTCCTTTCTTTCTCCCTTCATCCTTCCTTTTCTTGCTTCTTTTTTCCTTCCCTTTCTCCTTTCTTCCTTCCTTTCCTCATTTCTTATTCCTTCCTTCCTTCTTTCCCTTCCTTTCCTTCCTTCCTTTCTTCTTTCCTTTCTTCATTTTTTTCTCCTTCCTTCCCTTCCTCTTTCCTTCCTTCATCTGAACCAAGCTTTTGTGAAGCTCTCCCTGAACCCAGGTGTCCAGTTTGGACCAGTAGCAATGATGTGTAGAGCTGGCAGTGAGGAGAACAGTGTGAGAGCAGCTGCAGGTCTAAATTCTGGATGCCTCTATCAATGTCGATGGAGGTCCCCAGGTGACTTAAGAGAAGTAGAAAGGAGAGAGGCAGAAGTGGGGCAGAAAAATATGAATTGAGGCTGATCCTAGATGCACAGTCTGTCTTGTTTCTCACGCCTGACCCTCACCACCTTCTTCCTGCTTCTATGGCTCTGGGTTTTTCCTCCTGCCCCATACCTACTGGAGTCTATACAGAGAGTTGTGAGGAGCAGCCAAGGCACCTTTTTCTTCTGCAGATTGGCCCACTTCTCTCCTCTGGTTCCCAAGGTGCTGGCAGCTAACTTGAAACTTGTAGGTCAGTTGTGTGATTTGTACCCTCCGGTCAGTGCCCTCACTCCAAATGCTGGGTCTCATTACACTTCCTCCATGCCCGGCTCAGGGAGTGGCACACAGCAACATCAGGGAGTGCTTGTAAGTGAAACCTAGCACATCCTGGTGGCCATAATGGATGTCAAAGACAGAACCAGTAAGGTCATCCATTACCCTCTTGAGTTAGAGCCCCAATGGCCAACTTCATTGTTTCACATTGCAAAATGACAGAGAGTTGGCACAGTTCTTATTTTTGTTTGCTGATTTGGTTTTGGGTCACACCTGGTGGTGCTCAGGGGTTATTTCCAGGTTTTGCAGTTAGGAATTACTCCTGGCAGTCTTGGGGGGACCATACTGGATGCTGAGAATCAACTTAGATCAGCTGCATGCAATCAAGTGCTTTCCCCACTGTATTGCTATGGCCTGAAAATTGGCAAAGTTCTAAAACAAAATGAAATTAGGAGAAGAAATAACCCTTTCTCCTTCCTGGGTTCCTTGAACATTCCTAACATTTCCTTTCTAGAGTCCTAGCAGTGAGGTCATACAGCTGCTGATAGTGGTTAGATCTTCAGAACTATACCTTCTTCACTCACCAGGTGTGGTGAGGTTCTATGTTGCTTTTTTCTTCAAGACCTTTGCAGTTTATTATGTGTTGTGGTGTGGCTGAGTAAGAGAAAGAAAAGCAGAGCTACAGGAGCTCTATTTGGGGTACACTGACCTGGGTGCTAAGATGGTGCTTCTGAGTTTGCTGTTGCTCTGTCTGTCTGCTTCCCCAGTCCCCTTCCAGAGACTGTTCCTGCAAATATCTTCTTTGTTTGCCGTTCCAGTTTATTTCAGTGATTTGTTTTATTTGGAGCCCTTGTCAGAGTTATAATCATGTCATATAAACTAGTTTAGAGATAATCTCTCCCCACACACTTAACAGTTTATCACCAGCATCTTTTTCATGCTACTAGTTGTAATGCTTTTCTTAAACATTGCATAATCTTCCCGAGGGCAGACAGGCCATGGTTTACGAAACAGATTCCTGTTGGTAGAAAGGAAGGTTGTTTCCATGTTTCCCGTGTTGTAAATAACACTGTGATGATACAGCCCTGCCCAAAGCAGGCTTTGTTTGTGCTTGTGTCTGTTCTATACAGACGGGACCAGGAGAAATGACCTGGGAAGCATTTTGCTTAGCCCACGGAGTATTGCTCATCTGCCTTTTGCAAATGAGTTTGCACATGAGGTTTACTTTATGACTTTGGGGTAGGAATCAGAAGATGAGGCGGGGCTGGAGAGATAGCACAGCAATAGGGCATTTGCCTTGCACACAGCCAATCCAGGATGAACAGTGGTTCAAATTCAGGCATCCCATATGGTCTCCCAAGCCTGCCAATAGTGATTTCTGAGTACAGAGCCAAGAGCGTCGCTGGGTGTGACCCCCCCAAAGAAAAAAGAAAGATGAGGTGACCTCATTCACATTCCAGTAGGTGACCAGCTGTGAAATTGTCTGTTGTATGTTCCATAATCCCCAGAGATTCCCATGCCCCCAATCTGGGTAGGACAAGAGACGCATGTCCAGCAACAATTCCAATGCATGAAGTAATCCACACATGGTTGGGAAGAAATAGCAGGCCAGAAACTTACACCACAAGCTGTTCATCGACAAGCCAGTAACTCCTCCACAGCAGCCATTTTGGGGAAAAATAAAGCCCACCCCCAAGGGAGGGTAAAGAGCCAGATGGGGCAATGAGGAAACATATTTTTGTTTGTTTGTTTGTTTTTGGGCCACACCCGGTGACACTCAGGGATTATTCCTAGCTATGTGCTCAGATATCGCTCCTGGCTTGGGGGACCATATGGGATGCTGGGGATCCATCCTGGGTCAGCCGCAAACAAGGCAAACGCCATACTGCTGTGCTTTCTCTCCAGCCTGGGAAACATCTTTTTAACATGTAAACCAAAAGAACCAATCGAGAGACATCTAATTAGAAGGCAATATGAGGACCAGTCCAAAGGCTTCTCATTAAAGCGAGAGAAAAACTGGCTAGTACCAACAACCAGCTACTAAAACCCTTTTGGTGGGGCTAAACCCCCTTTGACCACTCTCCACTCCTCTCTACTACTCTGCATGTGCCAGAGTAATTGGTCAAGGTACTTCTTTTGAGGTTTGTTTTGTTTTGTTTTGGGGTCATACACACACAGTGCTCTACATCCAAGAATCACTCCTGGCCGTGCTTAGGGAACCATATGGAATGTCAGAGATCAAAGTCAGATAGGCTACGTGCAAGGCAAATGTTCTACTCTCTGAACTATCTCTCTGGCATGGCCTCTGCTGTTTTATCATTCTCATTCCTTGGCTAGTAAGAAGCTCATTGAAGAAATATCTGACGGAAGATCCAGAGGTCTGGTCTGCTCCACTTGTGACAATTCTCGGCTCCTTCCCACATTTTCTTGTGTGCGACCTTTTCTTCTGTTCTAAAATACTTTATTTAATGAAAGAGTTGTGCTTTACAAAGTTATTGATAGTTGAGTTGGAAACATTGAATATTCTAGCACCAATCCTACAACCAGTGTCAACTTTTCTCCATCATGTCCCCAATCCTGTCAGTCCCCCCCCCCCCAAAAAAACCCCACTATATGTGATGTTCTCTTTTCTAGAGGAAACCACACCCATCATCTGAATAAGAATTTGGGGTAAAAAAGGCTGGAACTGGAGAGATTTCACCTCACCTTACTTGTAGTTCAAAGTGCCGAGCATTGGGGTCTATGGTTCCCATAGGACTCTGAACACTCTGGTCTGATGGTTACCACAGGGCCCTGCCTTCTTCCCATTTCTGTTTAGCACCAGCATTATCTCTCCTTCCTTGTTGCAAGGCCTTGACCTCAGTGTATCTATTTCTGGTCACACCCATTAGGCCAAAACTAAAAAGCTGCCTTCCTAGACTTGTGAATGTGTTTTTAACATTTTTTTATTAAGACACCATGATTTAAAAGTTTTTCAGAGCTGGTTCCAGAAATACAAACTCCAAACTCCAGTCTGCCTCCAGGACAGGCACTTTTTTTTCTTTGCCTGCACAACTGACATTGGCCAGGGTTTCCTCCTGGCTCTGTACTCAGGAATTACTCGCTGTGCTCAGGAGACCATATAGGATTCTGGTGATCAATCTCAGATCAGCTGCATGCAAGGCACTATACTGTCTTTATACTACCACTACACTATCTCTAGTTCTGAGGCATATATTTTTTAGTTTTTTTTTTGTTTTTTGTTTTGTTTTGTTTTTTTTTTTTTTTTTTGGGTCCATACCCAATGCTCAGGAGTTATTCCTAGCTCTGTGCTCAGGGATCACTCCTGGTGGTGCTTGGGAGACCATATGAGATGCTGGGGTCAAACCTGGGTCAGCCACATGCAAAGCAAAAGCCCTAACCACTGTGCTTTCACTTGAGCCCTCTCCATAGTTTCTTGCTTCCAAAGGTAGTTGTTGTTTTCAAGCCTACAGCAGACCCAGGAGACAAAGATCTGAATTACTGTAAAGTGCTTTGGTAGCTGTCAACAATTCCATGTGGGGGGACCAGAAGTGATTTTTTTCCTATCAGACTCCCCATTTCTGCCCCTAAAGCTGCCTATAAATCTTAGCAGCTGCTGACCATATCATTAGTGGATACTCAGGAAGCAGCTGGGGGAGGGGGCATCACAGTTATCAGTTCTTCTACCCCATGCGCTGGGCTGATGCCAGTTACAGTCCAGGAAACTGGAGTCCCAGAAGTGATTAGCAACAGTGTGTGTTTTGCAGTTGTCTTTCCTTCAGATGCTGCTAATGTAATTACGACTCTTGTGACTATTCCGACTATTACTCCAGACCAAAAGTTTCGTCTCTGGGTCTATCTGTAAATGCTCATTAGGCCCCCAGCCAGCACTCCATTCCCATTGACCCAGGGACCCCTGGCAAAGTTTACATTTAGCAGAGAGCGAAATCACACAAGTCCAGGAACTGGGTAGGCACAGTTGGCCTCATGCGATCAACACTCGCCCTATTAACCTGGGATACTGGGCAGAAAGAATGATTTTTAATTGGCATGGGAGTGGGGGGTTGGACTACACCCAGGGGCACTTATTAGTTACTCCTGGCAGGCTCAGAGGATCATGTTGGGAAGCCAGGGATAGAGCCCAGGTCTACTGCATGCAAGGCAAATGCCCTACCAGTGGGTATTACTCTAACCCCAGAAGGATAATTTTTCAGTATCACCCCAGGACATGGCATGAACCAAAAATACAGAATCGCAGCCCAGTTGTGTCACCAGTCTCACCCACTCATAAGTGACCAGGTCATTGAGGTACAGATGGGAGGGTCACAACTAGAATTTCAGCAGAGCCATCAGGGCCACTGATCTCAGGTTGGAGAGAATTGAAAGGACTGGAGCGCAGCTCTGCATGCAGAGGCCTGGACTCCACCCCGAGTACCGAATGGTACCCTCATCCCCTAGCATCACTAAGACTGACATTGAGCACAGAGCCAAGAGTAGCCCTTGTGCACCAGCGGATTTGACCCTGACTGAAAGCAAAAGTGAAATCACTGGTCTCTGTGTCTCCATTCCCAGCCCTACCTGGGGAATGTGTCTTCAATTTTGTCTTTGCAGACCTGCCCTTGACTTCTGGAACCCTGAGTGCAGAGACTGATCCAAGTGGGGACTTGTGGGGCTTGGGTCAGAATCGGGAAGGTGTTTCCCCAAGTCATGGCCCCAGTGACCCTTTTCTTAGAAAAGGCCATTATTACTATAAAACTGTTATGATAATGATAATGATGATGATGATAAGAATAAAAAGGAAAAGGAGAAGAACAAGAACAAGAAGGAAGAAGGAAGAAGGAAGAGTAGGAAAAGGAAAACAACAACAACAACACTTGGCTATGCTCAGATCCTGCTCTTAGCTCTTTGGTGATACTCAGGGGAACATATGTATTAACTGGGATGCAAACTGGATGCAAGGCAAATGCCTTAACCCCTATACTACTAGTTCTTGGTCCTATACTCCCACCCTCTTTTCTTTCTCCTTTTCCTATCTTTAGAAAGCTATTGGAATTTTGTTTCAGTTCTTCTTATTCTTAAAAAAAAAAAAAAAAAAAAAAAAACTTTATTGCAGTTGGAGAGATAGCATGGAGGTAGGGTGTTTGCTTGCACGTAGAAGAACCACGGTTCAAATCCTGGCATTCCATATGGTCCCCCGAGCCTGCCAGGAGTAACCCCTGAGCACTGTCAGATGTGACCCAAAACAAACAAACAAACAAACAAACAAAAAAAACCCACCTTTATTTATTGATTAATTGTTGGACCACACCCAGTGGTGTTCAGGGTCTACATCTGGTTCTAAACTCAGAAATCATCCCTGGCAGACTGGGGGACCATATGGGATGCTGGGAATCAAGGTCAACCGCATGCAAGGCAAATTCTCTACCACTGTACTATCTCTCCAGCCCCAAGTTCTTTTTCTCGTTTTGTTTTGTTTTGCCTTTTGGGTCACACCCAGCGGTGCTCAGGGTTACTCCTGGCTTTGTGCTCAGAATTCACTCCTGGCAGACACGGGGGACCATATGGGATGCCAGGATTTGAACCACCGTTGGTCCTGGGTCGGCTGCTTGCAAGGCAAACGCCCTACTGCTCTGCTATCTCTCTGGCCCAAGTTCTCCTTATTCTTTACCTAAATTTCTTTTTTTTTTAAAAAAATCACCTCAAATCTCATGTTATTTTATTTTATTTTATTTTTTGGTTTTGGGCAACGCCTGGTGGTGCTCAGAGTTTACCCAAGGTGGCCACATGCAAGGCCACCTGTACTATTGCTCCAGTTCCTTCCTCATCCAAATTTCTTTCCAGGTTAATATTGCTTAGGCACCTGAGGTATAGAATTCAATTTTGAATTGAGGTGAAATATCTATATAGTGGTGAGTCCAGACTAAACAGTAACAAAGAAGGCTTACTAGCAGCAACCACAGCCAAGTAAATCCTTAGAGTCTAAGTGGTCCTCAAACTATGGCCCGCGGGCCACATATTGTATTTGTATCTGTTTTGTTTCTTTATTGCAAAATAAGATATATGCAGTGTGCATAAGAATTTGTTCATACGTTTTGTTTTTACTATAGTCAGACCCTTCAATGGTCTGAGGGACAGTGAACTGGCCCCCTGTTTAAAAAGTTGGAGGACCCCTGCTAGACACTGACTTTCAGTAACACCATGTAAGGAAAGAACCATCACTTCAAATGGACCCTTGTTCTAAGTTTTGATAATTCCATTTGTCTTTGTGGTATAACAAATAATAAAAGTAAATTTGTTTGTGTCTCTCCCAACCCCTGCTCCCTTGCTTTTTTTTCATTTTCTTTTCTTTTGTTTTTGGGCCACACCAAGGGATGCTCATGGCTGACTCTTGGATCTGTGCTCAGGGATCACTCCTGGTGGTCTTGGGGGGCCATCTGGGATGCCTGCAAGGGAGTAGGGTAGGGTGGTAGATGGAAATTGGTGACACTGGTGAAGGGAAGGTCAAACTGGTAGTGGGGTTGGTGTTGGAACATTGAATGCCTCAAACAACTACATATGAGTAATTTGGAAAATCATGATGTTATAGTAAAAATTAGAAAAAGTATTAATTGACATTAAAAAAAATACCAATGAAGTAGGCTGGGACCCAAGTGATAGAATGAAATAGTGAGTGGGGAGGACTCTTGCCTTACACCTGGATGGCTCAGGTTTAATTTCCAGCACCCCAGAAAGTTCCCCAAGACCATTAGGAGTGATCCCTGAGCACAGATCTAAGAGTCAGTCCTGAGCATCTCTTGGTGTGTCCCCAAAACAAAACAAAACAAAACAAAAAAAAAGAAATAAAGCAAGGAAGCAGGTGTCAAAAAGACAGAGACAGAGAGACAGAGAAATGGCCACTATTTGCCTCACATGTAGTTACCGAGGTTCAGTCCCTGGTACTACATAGGGTTCCCTTGAACACCTCCAGGAGTGATCTTTGGGCACAGTACCCTATGCACTACTAGGTTTCTGTTTATTTGTGGGCCACACCTGGTAATGTTCAGGACTTACTCCTGGTCTGCACTCAAGAATCACTGTGCTTAGGGGATGCTGGAGATCAAATCCAGATCAGCCACATACAAGACCAGCACCTTACCCATGACTCTACTGCTCCAGCCCCCCAAAACATCTCTGAAAAGAAGAAAGTACATAATTTCATTTCCATAGAAAGATCCCCCCACCCCTGCCTTTCAGCCTTCCTGCATCTCTCATAGGAAATCCCAAATCCCTTGAGGATCTTCCACTAGGGCTGGGCAGAGCTACAGCATCTTGTAAAAACATTGTGGTCTGCTTACTGACATCCCCTGGAGAGAATGTTGGGTGGTTTTCAGTGTACATAAACCGCTGTAAATGTGTGTGCAAGACACTTGGGGCATCTACTTTCTTTTTCTTTCTTCTTCTTCTTTTTTTTTTTTTTTTTTTTGTGAACATGTTTCTTGAACAATGACCTGGGAGAAGGTCTGTGGGCCAGGAAGTGTGTGTGTAGAATCTTGTAGCAAACACCATGAGTGTCTAGGTGAGCACTTTAAGACAGATTGGGTGTATGTGGGAGAGGTAAGGGGAGCCCCATGTTCATCTGTATTTGCATCTTCAGAACTGTAATCTTTCACCCCTCCAAGGGACAGGAGCTCAGGGTACTGGTAACTAAACACTTGGTCATGGGTTAATTTGCTTTTCTTCTGAGAAATCTCTGCTGATGTCTCTTCTGTCTATTTTAATTGTGTTGTCCTTTCACAACTGCCTTTAAAAATATATCCTGTAGACTCACCCTTCCAGATACATAATTCATAATGATTTCTCCTCAGGCTTGTGGTGCTTCTTCACTTAAAAAGAGAAATAATGAAAATGACCTTTGAGGGACTGGAGAAATAGCACAGCGGTGTTTGCCTTGCAAGCAACTGATCCAGGACCTAAGGTGGTTGGTTCAAATCCAGGCGTCCCATATGATCCCGAGCCTGCCAGGAGCTATTTCTGAGCAGATAGCCAGGAGTAACCCCTGAGCGCTGCTGGGTGTGACCCAAAAACAAAACAACAAAAACAAAAAAAAGAAATTGACCTTTGAGTAATTCAGAAGTTTGAATTTAAAGCGAGCTAATTGATTTTCTTTTTCCTTCTTCCATGCTCTTGGCAATTTTTTCCTGTTTTCTGTAAAAATGGAATGCCGTCTAGTTCAACCTTTATGGAAAGCAATATGGAGATTTCTCCAAAAACTGGAAATTGAGCTCCCATACGACCCAGCTATACTACTCCTAGGAATATACCCTAGGAACACAAAAATACAATACAAAAATCCCTTCCTTACACCTATGTGCATTGCAGCACTATTTACCATAGCAAGACTCTGGAAACAGCTAAGATACCCTTCAACAGATGAATGGCTAAAGAAACTGTGGTACATATACACAATGGAATATTATGCAGCTGTCAGGAAAGATGAAGTCATGAAATTTTCCTATACATGGATGTACATGGAATTTATTATGCTGAGTGAAATAAGTCAGAGAGAGAGAGAGAGAGAGAGAGAGAGAGAGAGAGAGAGAGAGAGAAAGGCAGAATGGTCTCACTCATCTATGGGTTTTAAGAAAATGAAAGATATTCTTGCAATAATAACTTTCATACACAAAAGAGAAAAGAGCTGGAAGTTACAGCTCATGTCATGAAGCTCACCACAAACAGGGATGAGTTTAGTTAGAGAAATAACTACATTTTGAACTATTCTAATAATGAGAATGTATGAGGGAAATAGAAAACCTGTCTAGAGTACAGGTGGGGGTTGGGTGGAGAGGAGGGAGATTTGGGACATTGGTGATGGGAATGTTGCACTGGTGATGGGTGATGTTCTTTACATGACTGAAACCCAAACACAATCATGTATGTAATAAAGTTGTTTAAATTAAAAAAATCTGGAAAAAAAAAGTTTGACCAAGAGTTTTCTTCTGTTATGTTAGAGTTTTTAATTTTTGCTTTGTTTAAGTTATTTTTTGTTTGTTTTTAGGTCACACCTGGTGATTCACAGGGCTTACTCCAGACTCTGTGGTCAGGAATCACTCCTGGCAGGCTCAGGGGGATCATATAGGATACTGAGGATGAAACTCAAATTGGCTGGGTACAAGGTGAGTGCCCTCTCCATTGTACTATGTAGCTCTGTCCCCTAATTTAGCTTTACTTAAAAAAAATAAATAAACCTCCAAAGGCAATTTAATTTCATGATGTGATGTGGGGCTCTGAGTCAAGCCCTCACCAGGTTTCATAGTGATTAAAAAGTTTTTCTGCTTTTGCACCATCAAAACCCACATAATTTGACCTAAATGTGCCTTTATTTTGGGTGCTCTCATCTGTTCCACAATCTGAATCATTTGGGGTTGGAGATTGGGGCCACATTCAGCTGTGCACAGGGTTTACTCCTGGCTCTGTGCTCAGGGGCTACTCCTGATGGAACTAGGGGAATCGTATCTGATGTGGGAGATAGAACGTGGGTGGGCCACCTGTAAGGCAAGAGCTTTACTTAATATATATACTACCAGTCCGACTCTGGGTCTATAGATATTTCTGATGGTATCATCCTTTGTCTTGTTTTGTTTTGTTTTGGTGCCACACCCAGAAGTAGTCAGGGTTTAGTCCTGGCTCTGGGGACCTCTCAGGGATCACTCTTGACTGGCTCAGGGGACCATATGGGGTGCCAAGGATCAAACTGGGGTTGGCCATTAATCAGAGCAAATGTCCTTGCTGCTGTACTTCCAATGCCGCCCTAGAACTATATTTATTTGGTGGCTTTCCAAGTAGATTGAGGGGAAGGTCAGGAAATGCACCTCTTCTGGCTTACTTTTGTTTTCTCAAGAGCACTTTAAAAATCTCTGGATCTTTCCATTCCAATTTTGGAAGCATCTTGTCCTTTTCTGTAAATAAGAACCCACAAACTAAAGCCTTTAATTGATTTAATTAGAGTTTTAATCGTGAAATCATTGTAGAAATGATCTCGTCTACTCAGTTTCCACATTCATGAGCATGCAATGCAGTGCTGTTTTCTGATTTAAGTCTTGCAAAGTTTTCATTTAGTAAATACATAACGAGCTTTTAAATTTTCTTGGGATAGATATGGATATCTAAATGTAAATCATTGCTTTGCTGCAAATGTACAAAACAGGATTGAGTTTCATATGTTAACCTTGTTTGGTGGCCTTGAAAAATTAACTTATTAAACCCAGGGTTTGTTTGGCTTTTTGACTTAGCATTTGACCTTTATTATATTCTTTTTAAAAAAAAGTCTATTAAAATTATAATGCTTTCCCTTTTATCTGGTTAATAATTTACACAATTTGATTTTTAAAGGTTATACAAACTGCATTTCTCAAGTAAAACCCACTTTGTCATGATAAATGCTTGTTTTTATATAGCAAAGGATTTGGTATGATGCTTAAGATCTTTGTGTTAATATTTATAAAAATGGTATTTATGTTTAATATCCTTTTGCATGATATCTTTGTTAGGTTTTTGAATGAGGGTAAGACTGTTAGCTCTTTTATATGTCGTATTCAAGTTTATATTATTTTCTTTTTTGGAACTGTTTATTACTTTTTCTTTCATATATTTGAAGGATTAACTTATGGGTTTGTTCATTATTTTCTTACATCCTTGTCTCTATCTTATTGATTTTGGTTTTTATCTTTGTCAGTGTCTTCTTTCATTTTACTTCATTTTTTTAAGATTTTCTTTCTGTACAATTTTAGAATATTGGTGTTAGAACTTTAGTAAAGAATAGTATTAGGATTGAAGGCAATAATTTTTCTTTTTTCTTTTTTTTTTTCTGCTGGGTCACACCCAGCAGTGCTCAGGGGTTACTCCTGGCTCTGCACTCAGAAATCACTCTTGGCAGGCTCAGGGGACTATATGGGATGCCGGGATTTGAACCACCGTCCTTCTGCATGAAAGACAAATGTGCTACTTCCATGCTATCTCTCTGGCCCCGTAAGGCAATAATTTTTCTCCTAAGTACTGTATTATCTAATGCACACATTTTCTTTGCTATTTAAATAAAAATATTTTTGAATTTCTTGTTATGGTATCTTTTGACCTACAAATTATTTGGAAACCTGTTAATTTTAAATTATTTATAGATCCTCTAGGCATATTCTTTATAACTGATATCAAGTTAATCCATTTACTTAATAATTTAAGTTTTTATAAATTAATTGAGATTTAATTTATGACCAGCTTTATATCCATTAAAAATTTAGATCCATTTTGATAAATATTCTTTTTTTTGTTTGTTTTTGTTTTTTTGTGTTTTTTGGGCCACACCCAGCCTTGCTCAGGGGTTACTCCTGGCTGTCTGCTCAGAAATAGCTCCTGGCAGGCATGGGGGACCATATGGGACACCGGGATTCGAGCCAACCACCTTTGGTCCTGGATCGGCTGCTTGCAAGGCAAACGCCGCTGTGCTATTTCTCCGGGCCCCATTTTGATAAATATTCTAAGGAGCGTTTAAAGATAGAGCATGCAATTGTTTAGTCTAGAGTTTGACAGTATTGTTCAAATTATCTATTTCTTATAGAACCTTGTTTTTTTAAAAATTGAATTTGTTTTGGGGTTGGAGCAATAGTATAACACATGATCAACCTGGGTTCTATCCCCGAGGACCATATGTTCCTCTGAGCATCATCAAGAGTAAGACCAGGTGTGAGCCCCCCAAAAATACTACTAGTGGCGGGTAGAAAGATAGCTCAGTGGATAGGGTTCTTGTCTTGCATGTCACTGACCCTATTTCCATCCACAGCACTAAATATGGTTCCCCCAGCCCTGCCAGGAGTGGTCCTTGGGAATAGAAACAGGAGTAAGCTCTGAGTTAGGTAGGACCTAACTCTCCTCCTTACCCCCTTTCCAAATAAATAAATAAATAAATAAATAAATAAATAAATAAATAAATAAATAAGGAAAAGAAAAAGTAAAAAAAGAAAAGGTAAAAAAAGAAATTTTCAACACTGATTTTCCTTCTAGAAGACTGGAGTACAGAACAATTTAGCACATACAGGCACCCCTCATGATTGCCAACAAGAGTCTTGTTTCCACTCAGTACCATACAGTAGACCCCACGGGCCATCTCTTCACTACCAGTCCCCGCCCCTGGAACCCACCACTCTGTTCTCTGTAAAAGTTTCATTTTGCTTTGTTTTATTTTGTTTCTTCTGTATACTTTAAATCACTTAAAATAATATGCACACTCTCATATTTAAGATCATGTGTTTTTTAGCATATTGATTTATTGTTGGTTTACAAGTCTATGTTTGGCTTCAGCCTTCTAACAAATTTAGTCTCAAGTTGTTTTGTCAGTTGTTGAAAGAAAAATATGATCTGGGGCTGGAGAGATAGCATGGAGGTAAGGCATTTGCCTTTCATGCAGGAGGTCATCGGTTCAAATCTCAGTGTCCCATATGGTCCACCGTGCCTGCCAGGAGCAATTTCTGAGCATGGTGCCAGGAGTAACCCTTGAGCACTGCCGGGTGTGAACTAAAAAACCACCAAAAAAAAAAAAAAGAAAAAGAAAAATATGATCTACCAGTTGTTCCTTCCTTCCTTCCTTCCTTCCTTCCTTCCTTCCTTCCTTCCTTCCTTCCTTCCTTCCTTCCTTCCTTCCTTCCTTCCTTCCTTCCTTCCTTCCTTCCTTCCTTCCTTCCTTCCTTCCTTCCTCCCTCCCTCCCTTCCTCCCTCCATTCCTCCCTCCCCTCCTCCCTCCCTTCTCCCACCTTTCCTCTCCTCTCTTCTTTCCCTCTCTCCCTTTTCTTCCTCCCTCCTTACTTCTGTTTTTAAAGAAGGAGCTACATGACTCTGCATGTGAGACTTCCGAGCATTTCTCTCCTGCAGTTAACTTCAGATTTGTTATCAATCAATACTTGTTTGTCTTTTGCGTTGGTTTTGTCATGTTGTCAGCTTTATATCTTTATACCTTTGTATCGCACACATTGATGAGTCATGGACTATTTGTCTTTCTCCTTCTGACTTATTTCACTTCACGCAAACTCACTCAACTTCTTCCATTTTGTTGTGAAAGGCAAAATTTCGTCTTTTTATAGCTAAGCCGCATACCACTGTATAAACATATAAGTTACACACTCTTGATCCCACCATCTATGGACAGACACTTCACTGACTTGGAGCTCAACTCTTGTAACTAGTTCTGCAATAAACAAGGGGGAATGTAAGTTATTGTTTAAAATTTCACATTCTTTGGATAGAGACTCAGAAGTGTGATGGCTAACTCAAACATATTCCTCTCTCTGTCTCTCTCTCTCTTTTTCTTCTTGAACTTTGTACGGTTTTCCAAAAATGGTACCACTTAATGACCTTCCAAGAGTGCCCCAGAATTCCTTATGCTCCACAATATTTCCAGTACCTGTTGTCCTTTCTCCTTTGGATGAAGCCGTTTGTTCTCACAGCGATGGGGTGACGCTCCTTGTAGTCATTCCTGGAACTGCCCTGATGATCAATAGTGACAAGCATCTTTCAGTGGTTGGCCAACCAATTCTATGTCCTTTTGAAGAAATGTTTATGTAGATTATCTCCTCATGTTGGAGTCTGCTGTGTGTGTATATTGTTCAGTTCTTTATATATCTTGGCTATTAATTCTTTGTCAGAGAGTCTGCAAATATTTCTCCCACTCAATAGGTCCTATTTAAGTCCTGTTTCTTGATGTGCTTATTTTTTTGTTTTTGCTGCACACAGTTTTAGAAATTTCATGTAGTCCTAATTATTTATTGGGACTGTTGATCTGACTTTCATTTTCCTTGCTGTTAGGGGTAAGTCCTGCCTCCAACATCTGTATGTTAATGTCATGTGATATCTCACCCATTATCTTTTATGTACTTTATGGTTTTGAGTCTTGGCTCGAGATCTTCAATTCATTTTCCTTTTGTATACAGGATGACAGAATATGTTTCTGATTCATAGTTTTTGGCCTCTGGCTGTCCTATTTTCTCGAAACCATTTGTTGAACGAACTCTTTTTTTCCCACTGCATTATCTCATATTCTTGGGCATAAGTTCAATATTAATGTGTGTCTATTTCTGGATTCACTATTCTATTTTCTTCACCAAGGTGTCCTTTTTCTGTTCCAGTACTATCTAGTTTTAATTCTGGTGCTCTGTAGAACAGTTTGGAATCAGGTAACGTGATTTCTTCATTTTGATTTTTTCTGACTCAGACATGTTGTAACTACTTTGAGGGTTTTTTTTTTCTGAATTCATAGAAATATTAGTCATGTTTGTTCTACTCATCCCCACCCTCGCTTCTTCATTGAAATTCTGTTTGGGATTGCATGAACTCTGTATTTTTGTTCTTGGTAGAATGGGCATTTGACTATACTAATTCCCCACCCCTGGACATGGAATACTTTTCTATTGCTTTATAGTATCCTATATTCTTTGGACAGCTTCTTATAGTTTCTATCATGTAGGACTTTCAGCTCCTTATTTTATTTATTTATTTTTTTGGCCATACCTGGCAGCCAAGAGGTTACTTCTGTCTCTGAGCTCAGAAATTATTCCTGGCAGGCTCAGAGGACCAAAGGGATGCCAGGGACTGAACCCAGATTGGCTGCATACAAGGCAAGCGGTCTACCCATCGCCTCCTTTGTTAAATGTATTTTTGAGTAATTAGTTCTTTTTTTGGTTCTGTTTTTGGACCATATCTTGCAATACTCAAGGGTTACTCTTGGCTCTATGCTCAGGAATCACTTCTGGCAGACTTGGGGGATCCTATGGGGTGCCAAGGATTGAACCCAGATTGACGGCATGGAAGGCAAATGCCCTACCTGATGTACTATCTCTCTAGTCCTGATAATTATTTTTTTAGAATAAATTATACTTGGAATTCCTTTCTTCACTGCTACTGCTTCTCCTTCTAATGTCACTCTTTGCCAGAGTTCTCTCTCAAGGCATCTTCTGATAACCATAATTCTTTCCCTCTTTCTCCCCACCCCCAGGGGTTAAACCAAGATCAGCTGCATGCACAGCAAGTGCTTTAAGTATTTTCTCTCTGGTCCATCACCATCTGGTTAGTCCATCATCACCATTCATCATCTGGTCCTTTTTCTTTAAAAGCTGGCAAGGGTGCCCAGAGCACTAAAATAGCAGGTAAGGAATTTGCCTTGCACATGTCCAATCTGTGTTCCATTCCCAGCATCCCATTTGGTCCCCCCAGCACTTCCAGAAGTAATTCCTGCATGTAGAGCCAGGAGTAACAGCCGCACCTGATATTGTTGGGCCTGGCCCAAGCAAGCATTCCCTCTCCAAAAAAAGATAAAAGTAAAAGCTGACAAGGGGCTCCCAACTAGGAGGGCACAGCCCATGATGTGGTTTTGTGTGCCCACCAAGACCTAGCTCTGGCTTATCTCCAACTTTATCTTTTCCAAACAATGTCACAAAGTGTCCCCATAAAGTTTTCCACCAGCTCTGGAGCACAGGGACTTTGTCCCAGCCCTGTTCAAATGTTGCCATTACCCCACCCATGATGGTCCGAAGAACTTTGGTTGTGTTGGTTATACTAAAGCACCCAGAATAATTTCTGAGTGTCATTTACCAGCTGATGAATTTCAGTGGTCTGGGCCCTGATGAGTGATGCATCCGCCTTCACTTTCGGGTGATTTCTCAAAGTTCAACAGGCAAAGGGACCCATTCAATACAGGACACAGAGACTTTTTTTCCTCTTTTTCTTTCTCTTTTCTTTCTTTTCTTTCTTTTCTTTCTTTCTTTCTTTCTTTCTTTCTTTCTTTCTTTCTTTCTTTCTTTCTTTCTTTCTTTCTTTCTTTCTTTCTTTCTTTCTTTCTCTTTCTTGCTTGCTTGCTTTCTTGCTTGCTTTCTTCTCTCTTCCTTCTCTTTCTTCTTTCTTTCTTCTTTCTTTCTTTCTTTCTTTCTTTCTTTCTTTCTTTCTTATTTCTTTCTTTCTTTCTTTCTTTCTTTCTTTCTTTCTTTCTTTCTTTCTTTCTTTCTTTTCTTTCTTTCTTTCTTTTCTTTCTTTCTTTCTTTCTTTCTTTCTTTCTTTCTTTCTTTCTCTCTCTCTCTCTTTCTTTCTTTTTCTTTCTTCTTCTTTCCTTTCTTTTTTTTTGTTTTGCTTTTGGGTCACACTCAGTGGCACTCAGGGTTACTCCTGGCTCTGCACTCAGAAATCACTCCTGGCGGTCTCAGGGTATGGGATGCCGGGATTTGAACCACTGTCTGTCCTGGATCGGCTGTGTGTAAGACAAATGCCCTACCGCTGTACTATCTCTCAGGCCCCACAGAAACTCTTCGTGAAGTACTTTAGAAACGGCCTCTGGATGAGATATCAGAGTTGTAGAACAAGAGTACAGTATGAGGGATGACTGAGGTACTCTGACACTGCCAATTAGGTTCATCTGGCCTGGCCAAACTAGGAATGCTCTAGCTGGGCTCCAGTCGCAAGCTCCAAGGCAGCATTTGCAGGATATCAAACCCCCTGCACTCTCACTTCTTCACCTCTGAGAGTTGAACTCACCATATAGAGCCCTGCTTCATTCATAACACCTCCTCCCAAAAGCCTCCCTTGATTTCTTTCTAGAAGGCCAACCCATCATTGCCTCAGGCATGTTGGTGACAGTAAGGGAAAAATAATTAAAATAAAAGGGACTCTGGGAAAGCAATGGAGTTTGTGTCCTGGGTCTATCCCACTCTACCTTTAAGATGTGAGGCCGACTATGGAACCTCAGAGTCTGTGTTTGCACCCCCAGAATGTGGGAATTTCCTTCTCAGCTTAGTTGGTTTATAATTTACAACTTGGTTTCACCCCAAACAAAGATCATCCCTGGTTTCTTTGGATTTGTTTGTTTACAACCTGTTTTCACCCCAAACAGAGATTTTCCTACTTACCATCTTGTTTTATATGTCTAAAGCCTACCTGGGTGGGACTGGTTCAAGTTCTTACTTCCCCATCAGAAGTGGTCTTGATACTTAATAAAAGCTTCAGTTCTGATAGGCAGTGCTCTCTCTCGCTCCATGAGGATGAAAGCTCCCTGGCCACACATGTTTTACCTTCTTAAGCTTGGGCTCATTTATTTCATGAGGCAACCCCTACTCCAGACCCATTTCCGTAGGGTGGGATTATGGCATGTGGAGCCTAATATCAGCTGTTGGGGGATTTGTATGAGCTGTGTGTTCTGCTATGAACTGCAGGAAGTTCGTGGAGGATGCTGATGGCTGTGAGGATGGTTATCATGACCTTGATCCACCATCCTTGAGCCAGAGTATTTGATTGATTTAAGTTTGCTTGTGCCAGAGACTGAACCCAGGGACTTCACTAGAGCTGGTTCCACCACCCTGAGGGGCCGCATCCAAACCCTCCAAGAGAAATAATGATTCTCATTTCTTGTACCCCAACATCCATTCTAAAAGGTGGTTTCTATTAATAGACAAGATGACCTGGGAATGCATGTGAGGGCCTAGGTTTAGTTCTGCCACTAAAACAACAACTGGTTGAAATAAAATGCAAAATGAGATGAACTGACTTTAGAGCCAGGATGAAGCTCTATTTTCCTCCACTTTGTCAAGGGCAATTTCTGCATCCAGTGAAAAAAGTGCTTCCAGGAAAATGTGGGACCTCCCATGGGGTTGGCTAAGGCCCAAGTATGCTGAAAATAGATGTGCTGTTTGTTGATCTCCTCTCCTCCCCTCTTTTCCCATCCTCTCTCCTCCCTCCCCTCCCTTCTTCTCTTCTCATTTCCTCTCCCTTCTCTCTCCTTTCCTCTCCTCTTCTTGCCTCTCCTTTCCTTTCATTCTTTACCTTCTCTCTTTCTTCTTCTCACCTCTTCTCTCCCTTTCCCCCATCTTTCCTTTTTTCTTTCCTTTTCTTTCATTTTTCTGTTTGAGGGTCAAGCTCAGCTGTGTTCTGGGTTCTACTCTTGATCCAGTGCTCAAAGATTATTCCTAGCAAGTTCCAAGGGGGAGATATGCAGAGATATGTCTCTGCATATCTTTTGCCCAGGTCAACTCTGGGTAAAGCAAGTGCTCTACCCACTGTACTATCTCTCCAGTCCACACAGATTCATTTCTTACTGCCTCTTTGAGTTGTTCTTTTGTTTTGTTTTGTTTTGTTTTGTTTTGTTTTGGTTTTGGGGCCACACCTGTTGATGCTCAAGGATTACTCCTGGCTTTGCAATCAGAAATTGCTCCTGGCAGGCTCATGGGACCATATGGGATGCTGGGGATCGAACCCGGACCTGTCCCAGGTTGACTACATGCAAGGCAAACAAACACCCTAACACTGTGCTATCTCTCTGGCCCCTGAGTTGTTCTTTTTGTTTTGGCCTTTGGGTCAGTCCTGTGGGTACTGCAAGGTGACTCCTGGCTTAGTGCTCAGGAGCCTCTCTCCTGGTGACTTCTGGCCCCTGGTATTGGGGCAGTCAGAAATTAAGCAGTGCTGGGGTCATACTCGGGCCTCCTGCTTAGAAAACACATGCTGCAGCCCCTTGTACACTTTTTTCAGAGTCGTTGCTTTGCTCTTGCTGACTTCCTGTCTTTGTACACTACAGGATTGGGGTTGGGTGGTTGGACGGATCAGCTCTGCTTTAGATGCAGGTTTTTGCCCATGCTAGTGAAGCGTTGACCCCGTCAGTCTCCCGCAGAGCTGTCCTGGAGGTACTGGGGAGAGGCTGACCAGCCTCTGCCTCCCCCGTCTGGGTCCTCACACAGAAATGTTTGTGCTGAGATGACCCAGGCAGCTCTCCGTTCAGAACAAGAGTCAATGATTTATTCCGTTCCGGGTATTTAAGTTCCCAAGTGTTGCTAAGCATACTAAAGAGCTGCCTTCCTCTGCCAGACCCAGCTGGAATTCTCTGGATCCTTCTAGAGAGTTCTCTTCATTTCCAGTTTTCCAGCTGCTCTTCTAGCTTTACCCTCAAGCTCCCAGTCTTCCCTCCCTTCAATCACCTCAGCATCTCTCGCCCTTCACAGGTGATGGATGTGGTGGAAATCTGAAAGAATTAGGGCACCAGAAATATTAAGTACAGCCTGGAGGGCACTTGACTTGCACACAGTTGCTGACCTGGGTTCAATCCCTGCTACTTCATAAGATCCCCGAAACCTCCACCAGAAGTGATCCCTGAGCACAGAGCAGGAGTAAATCTTGAGCACCATTGGAAGTGGGACTCGCCCAATTTTTTCTTGAAATGTGGGGGAGATTCAGGAAAACTGGGGAGTAAAAATAGTTGACAAGGATTTAAAAGCATCAAAGAAAAAAAAACACAAGGTTTGGAGATGCCCCAATCATGAGAGCTGCTGTAGCAAAAACAGTTATTGCAAACCCTCTGTTCCTCCCACTCAGCATTAACTGTGATATAGCTTGTATAAGAATGTTGGCTTGGGGCTGGAGCAATAGCACAGTGGGTAGGATGTTTGCCTTGCACACAGCTGACCCAGGTTAAATCCCAGGCATTTCATATGGTCCCAGAGCCTGCTAGGAGAAATTTCTGAGCACAGAGTCAGGGGCAATCCCTGAGCACTGTTGAGTGTGGCCCAAAACCTAAACAAAAACAAAAACCAAACTAAAAAGAATGTTCCTTTGTTCTGGACTCAGAACAAGCTGAAGAATCAACTTTCTCTTCCTCCCACCTTGGCACCTTTTTGGTTCTTTGACTTCCCCTAACAAAAAGAGTTGAACTTTCAACCCAACTGATAAGACACTTGACAGGTTAACCGCAATGAGTACTGAATGTTGCTGGGCTTGAATCAAATTTATTTGATGTTCTGAGGCTGCACCATGTGGACGTCGTGTCTTCCTGTCTGTCCTTCCTGGATCAATCACTTACCGTGTGTGTGTGTGTGTGTGTGTGTGTGTGTGTGTGTGTGTGTGTGTGTGTGTGATCCCTCTCTTCTGCTCTGAACTAAGCCTTGCTTTTAATCCTCAACTAATACACATCCTTTCTAGTCTGCACCAGAGCTGTGAAATCATAAAGAACTAAACAGTCTTCCCTTGGAGGATGAACCTTCTCTGCAAATCCAGCGAATTAGGGAGCTTTGCAAAATACAGCTGAGCCTGATCATTTATCCCCTGCTGAGCTGGGGAGTCTACACAGCGGGTTTCAGGAGACAATATTGCTTGTCATTTGTATACTTTATTGCTTTCTCTTAGCTATGATGCTATGTCAAGAACATTTTCTTGTCCTAAATGATTTTCTTCCAGAATTATTTTCGAAGATTATGAAGGATTGTTCCATAATTTACTTGTCCAAAATATTATCATTAGATGTTTGCAATAACTTAATAGAATCCATGAGTTTATTTGACCAATGTCCTGTAAACCTCCATCCATCCTTATAAGATACATTGCACAATGTCAGCTCTACAACATGTTTCTAAACTAGAGAAAAGATCTTTGGTTTGGGGGCCACACCTGGTATTGACCAGGGCTGACTCCTGACTTTGTGCACAGGGATCACTCCTGGGGACCATATTTGGTGTTGGAAATTGTTTGAACCAGGTCATCTGTTTGCAAGGCAAGAGCCCTACCCACTGTACTATCTCTCTGGCTTCTCAGGAAGATCTTAATTGTACACAGAAAGAGCATGGGCAGCTCGTTCAGCAGTTGCGGTGGCCATACAGAAGTCTTGGGTTGGCTTCTCAGATGATCCCTACAGCCTGCTGCTCTCAACCCAGGCTGGGTCCCTCATAAGCTGGTCTGTGCCTGTTGTGGGTGGTAGGTGCCTGCCATGGCCTCCTACCTTCTATCTTCTTCCTCACCCTCCCTTCATCATTCTGACCCTCCCTACATGACAGACTCGGCCCGGAGATTTGAAAAATTGCCCCTGCCAAGGGCTGGTCACTAACCATGGCTGAGGGCTGGAGAGAGGCACAGTGGGCTGGACATAGGCTTTACATTCAGGAAGCCTGAGTTCTATCCCTGTTACCACTGAATACTGTGCTGAGAGCATTCTGGAAAAGTTGGCAAAGGAATCAAGATAACAGTTCAAGATGGGCAGAAGAGAAAGGAGTTAGTTGATTACCACAGGTAGTCACGACAACTCAGCCCCAAACATTCTGGGCATTCCTGGGCCCTCAGCACAGCACCATTGAACCAATGGTAGAATCAGAAAGATGGCAGGGAGCAGCTCTGAACTTCCTGTGTTAGAAATAAAACATAAAGTAAGAAACAATTATTACAGAAGGTTTTGCCAAACAAATGTCCATGGGAGTGCCCAATGACTTATGTGATATGAGGGGAAGGAAAAGAGACTACAACCCTGAAAAGGGAATCTGCCATTTTTCCTACTCTCCTCTGCCACTCCAAAAAGGCTGGCTAGGGAGATCTAGGGTGCTGTGAGCCAAATTTTGTTTGCAGTTTTCAGCACCTGCAAACAAATCCTTCGTGGAGTTCGGGAAAAAATTCCACGGAGGAGAAGGTGGGCACGCGGAATGGCGAATGACGGAAAATATATTGTAGAAATGAAATGAAACCATGCAGATTGCATGGGGACTCGCGTTTTCAAGAAACGAAACGGAGACCAATTTATTTTTTAAGCTGGCAGCTTTTAAAAGGTAGAGGCAGGAAGGCAGATGCAAATTTTAGGCATCAAAGAGGCTGGGAGAAGAATGAAGGGACTTTGGCTTAAATTAGCATTTTAAAGAGCTGATGCTGAAGGTGAAAAGGCAGCTTGTAATTATCAGGGAAGTTGGAAGAGTGAGGAATGTTTTAGAGTTTCGGGGGGGAAAAGTGAAAATTACTTTGTTTTGAGCTAAGTTATGGAAAAACCTGAATTTAGGCGCCAAAGTAGCAAAAATTACAGGGAGCTATTAAGTGGGAGATTTTTGGCGGGATTAGTACTGTCCTAGAAAGAATTTACTAAGGCCTGATTTCTAATAAAGGTTTAAAATAAAGAGAGAGATAGTTATAGCCACTATTTAGAATTATTGCCAAACCCTCCACGCAAAGGGTCAAGTGATTTTGACTGCTCTAAGCGGGCCTTTTTGGCAAATAATTCCTTTTCAGGAGAACACTATACTATTTGGTGTGTGTCCTTCCTGAGTGGGGTGTGGCACTAGGGCTGTGAACCTTGTTCACTGCAGGACTTGAAAGTCAGTCCTAGATTTCCCAGGTCCATTACCTTTCTTTCAAGAGAAATTTCTGGAGATGACTAGGAGTGAAGTAAAAACAGGTTTTATTTTCAAGTTCTGAGGAAGGAGAGGGAAAGAGGAGGGAGAGAGAGAAAGTGCTCAAGAAGAAGCAATGACTTCTCCAAAGGCAGAGGGAACCCTGATGTGTAGTCCATCAAGAAAGGAGAAAAATATAAAGGTACACCTCTCAGGAGGGAGAGGCAGGAGATATGTGTTTGACACCATGGACCAAGGCAACACATGTGCACCCTTTCTTTGTGTGTGTGTGTGTGTGTGTGTGTGTTTTGTTTTGTTTTGGGCCACACCCGGCGTTGCTCAGGGTTTACTCCTGGCTGTCTGCTCAGAAATAGCTCCTGGCAGGCACGGGGGACCATATGGGACACTGGGATTCGAACCAACCACCTTTGGTCCTGGATAGGCTGCTTGCAAGGCAAACGCCGCTGTGCTATCTCTCCCGGCCCTGTGTTTTATTTTTTAATATTTTATTGAAACCATTATAATTTACAAAGTCCTTCATAGTTGGGTTTCAGACATACAATGAAATGCCAATCCCACCACCAATGTCAACCTCCCTCTACCGATGTTCCCAGAGTTTATCCCATGCCACCCCCCCTGTCCCTAGGCTGCCAGCATCACAGGTCTGTTTTAAGTTTTGATTATTAAAGTTTGGGTCTCATGATTTTATAGTTGTTGACTTTGGCTTGGATAGTTAGCTCTGTGCTATTTTAACACCTCCAATGCCCCTGAGACCACATTGCTCCTAGCCCGCATCCTTTCAGATTTGTGTTTCTCCTCCTCTCCACAATTTCTTTCTTTCCTTCTCCTCATTATATATACACTGGGATCAAGAGTGTTCAAGACAATCCCCCAATGGAACCATTGCATTTCTTCATGCAGTTTTTCTAAATATCACATATAAGTGACATTTTCTGTATTTATCCTTCTTCTTCTGGATTACTTCATTTAACATAATATCTTTTAGTTCCAGCTATGTTGCAGTAAATTGCATGCTGGCATCATTCCTTATAGCTATGTAGCATTCCATTGTATATATGCACCACATCTTCACAATTCACTCGTCTGTTATTAGACATCTAGGCTGATTCCAACTCTTAGCTATTGTACTAAGTGCTGAAATGAATAGTGTTATATAAACATCCTTTTGAATCAGTGTTTTTCTGTTCTGGGAATAGATACCCAAAAGTGGGATCACTGTCTTTTTTTGTTCTAAATTGACCTTTTTTAATATATTTTATTTAAACACCTTGATTACATACATGATTGTGTTTGGGTTTCAGTCATGTAAAGAACACCACCCATCACCAGTGCAACATTCCCATCACCAATGTCCCAAATCTCCCTCCTCCCCAACCAACCCCTGCCTGTACTCTAGGCAGGCTTTCTATAACCCTCATACGTTCTCATTATTAGGATAGTTCAAAATGTAGTTATTTCTCTAACTAAACTCATCCCTGTTTGTGGTGAGCTTCATGAGATGAACTGTAACTTCCAGCCCTTCTCTCTTTGTGACTGAAAATTATTATTGCAAGAATGTCTTTCATTTTTCTTAAAATCGAGAGATGAGTGAGACCATTCTGCATTTTTCTCTCTCTATCTCTGACTTATTTCACTCAGCATAATAGATTCCATGTACATCCAGTTATAGGAAAATTTCATGACTTCATCTCTCCTGACAGCTGCATAATATTCCACTGTGTATATGTACCCACAGTTTCTTTAGGCCATTCGTCTGTTGAAGGGTGTCTTGGGGTTGTTTCCAGAGTCTTGCTATGGTAAATAGTGCTGCAATAAATATAGGTGTAAGGAAGGGGTTTTTGTATTGTGTTCTTGTGTTCCTAGGGTATATCCCTAGGAGTGGAATAGCTGGGTCGTATGGGAGCTCGATTTCCAGTTTTTGGAGGAATCTCCATATTGCTTTCCATAAAGGTTGAACTAGACAGCATTCCCACCAGCAGTGGATAAGAGTTCCTTTCTCTCTACATCCCCACCAACACTGTTCGTTCTCATTCTTTGTGATGTGTGCCAATCTCTGTGGTGTGAGGTGGTACCTCATAGTTGTTTTGATTTGCATCTCCCTGATGATTAGTGATGTGGAGCATTTTTTCATGTGTCTTTTGGCCATTTGTATTTCTTCTTTGTCAAAGTATCTGTTGACCTTTAAAGGGTTTCTCCCAACCTGCCTCATGTGAAGCTTTCTCCCTAGGCGAGAGTCCTGTTGCTAGGGTGGTTGTCAGAAAGAAGTGTTAGGATCTTTGCTGATCTTCTCTGATCTTACTTTCTGGGTCTTGGTTTCTGCTGGTAGGATGTCAAGGCATCTCACAATGGTGCCAGCTCAGATTCTAATCTGTGATGAAGAAACTCCTCCAAATCCCTTCTCTGGGTTTTATACTATCTCAAGAATTCATTGCTGGGGCTGGAGAGATAGCACAGTGGTAGGGAGTTTGCCTTGCATGCAGTTGATCCAGGACAGATGGTGGTTCAAATCCCAGCATCTCATATGATCTCCCGAGACTGCCAGGAGTGATTTCTGAGTGCAGAGCCAGGAGTAATCCCTTAGAGAAACTGGGTGTGAAAACCAATAAACAAACAAACAAACAAACAAACAAATGGAAAAAAAAATTCATTGCCATGGGGGCGGTGCATTCCCTATTTGCCAGCCTCAAAACCATCATCAACAGGTTTCTGAATGAGAACCTTCAGCAATGGCAGATATTTACATGAATAAGTAAAAGGAAACAAAGCAATTTAATGCCTTTTACTTTTGTTACTTTGGAGAGTGCCCTACCCAGCGATGCTCAGAGGTTCCTCCTGGCTCTGCCCTCAAAAAACTTTCCTGGCTGGCATGGAGGACCCTATGGATGCTGAAGATCAGACCCAATCTGCCACAGGCAAGTGCCCTACCCTCTGTTCTATTAGCCCAGGCTCCTAGTTCATTCCCTTTGGATGTCAGGCTACTTGGTCTCTGCAGTGCTGGAAGCCACAAGCCATAGAGTGTTGGAGAAGGGTCCTGGGCCAGTTGTGTGAAAAGCATGAACCCTAACCATTGCACCATTTCCATAACCTTTCTTTTCTGTGGATTCCTATTTCCACTCCACTTCTCTCCAAGGTTCAGGTGGAGATCCTCTTTACCTGCCCAAGAAAACAATAGTCATTATCCCCTGTGTAGTTTCAGTATTTACAAGTATAAATATCACTTTCATACAATTAAAAAGTCCCAGGGATTCAGCTGGAGGCTTCCTTCCCTTTATTCTCCTGGAAGACTCCTCCTCTGATTCTGCTCTGCCCTTAACAAGGTCCATTCACCTGGTCCAGGACATCCGGCCTCCATCATCTGTCTGGTCTGTCCTGTCTCCTTTGCACAATCCCCCCAAATCACTCCAGTCAGTTCAGTGATGCTTTGGGCTAAATATATTCTGTTTCTGTTCTGGGCTAAATATGACTTCTGAGTGCCCTGCTGATTCAACTCTAGGGGTACTCACTTCCCTGGAGTGAGTACTGGAAAGAGTTCCTCATCTCTCTCCCACCCCACCCCCACCCCCATAGAAATTCAGATAAGGAGAACAATGTTTCTCTGCAGACCAGCGGCCCTAAAGGAAAGGTTGTGCCAGGCTGCCAAGTATTGGATCTGTAGGAAGTTGACTTAATTTCAGCTTTTGCCAACTTGTAACATTTTTTTAGAAATCAAATTTCTCCACAGTGTGCTTTCCCAGATGAAAATATCAACAGGCTTCTGAGCAGTTTGATCTTGGAGTTCAAATCCCACTGTCTTGCAAGAATTTTTCCTAGAGGAATTCTTTGTGTGAGAGAAAGGGGAGGTAGGGTGCATAGGGAGAAATGGGAATTGGGGGACTAGAGACACACAGTGTTGTAGAAATTGACCTCCAGCACCCCACTTGTAGAGGAAGAGGAGGAGAAGGAGGAGTGTCTTAAGAGAGGGGCTTTTGCCTGTTGACCCCTGGGAAGTCCTAGCAGAGTCACTTATGGAGACAAGAGCGCATGACCACACAGGGAACCCACCCCATGGTCACTCAGGACCGGGTTCCTTCCAGAAATCTCTGCAGCTCTGGAGACCTCTGCAGTCTCTGAGACCTCTTTCTCTTTGAAGGTGGGACCAATTGGCCAGAGAAGGGAAGAGGCAGAGCTCTGGAAGGGGTTGAGGAATGTCCTCCAGGAGCTGGAGGAAGGAGGAAGGTAGGTAGAATGGGGTAAAAACATGAAGTAGAGAATCTTCCCCCACTAAATGAAGGATCATTGAACATAAGGTTAGGACAGGTGGCAGACAGCTGAAAAAAAGGTAGAAAAGGGAATTCTGAAATTGTGTCTCAGATGTCCTATCCATGGGAGTTAGAGGTGAGGACTGACAGTACATAAGAGATTAAAGCGGGACTATCAAAATCAGGGGGGATTAAACTGTGGGTAACTATGGTCCCCACAGGGGTGAGGGGAGTGGGCTGGGAGTTAGCCAATTAAGAAATGAGAATCCAAGGCCTCTAGGACCAAGGAATTTAACAGGCCACACAGAAGCAGATATTTGCAGGTTTGTTTGTTGTTGTTGTTGTTGTTATTGTTTTAGGTGAAAACAGCACTTATAAAATGTGTTGTTTATTTCATAACATGGTTTGTCACTCATTTCCTTACACACTTTCACATGTCAAATGCTTCTGGATCCTGTCAAAACAAGTTCACTCCAGTTGCAGGTGTTAAATACGGACTCAAAGCCTGTTCCACAAAGGATTAGAGGAGACAGACAACACTGCAAAATACAAGAGAGATTTATTTCAGCATTGGGGTCAATTACCTCCTAAGAAAATGGTGACTCCAGTGTGCTCACAGCCCCCCCTTTTAATAGGGAATTTAGGGGATTCCTGCCTCTTGGTAGTTAATTTTTAAAACTATAGGTTCTTAGTACAAAGTTGCATAAGACAAATGGCTAGGATTGATTGTAGGTTATACTTAACATCAGCAAATGGCTAGGGTGGGCTGTAGACTCGGGGAAGGAAAAGCATGCGCCTCCAGATCCAAGGTGTGGTGGTATGTTTCGTCAGACTCAGGGTGTGGTTGTCTGATCATCTGTTTACTGCTATGTATTCTAGTAAGTATCCCTATGGTCTGGTCCCAGGAACTGGCTGTTCTTCTGAGCCTAGTCTTTGTTCCTTAAACTTGATCCTGTCATGGCTGTATTTATGTTTAGGTGTTTAAGCAAAACCAGGGTTAATTCCAAACTTATATTCTAATATTTTCCCTTTTTTTGTTTTTGTTTTTGGGTTACATCCAGCAGCGCTGAGGGGTTACTCCTGGCTCTATGCTCAGAAATTGCTCCTGGCAGGCTCAGGGGACAGGGGCTCAGGCTCAAGAACAGGCTCATATGGCATGTTGGGATTCAAACTACCCACCTTCTGCATGCAAGGTAAATGCCTTACCTTCATGCTATCTCTCTGGCCCTCTAATATTCCCTTTTAACACAAGAATAATACAAACTTATTTACTTTTTAAATACCCAAAGATAAATACTCTCATTCTAGAAAACACCTCTTGGTTTGGGGGTCAGCCCTGATGGTGGTTAGGGTCACTCTTCACTGCACTGGGGGAGAGAACCCATCTTGTTTCCTAAGATACCCTAATTGTTTGAATCCATCTGTGGATTGAGGGATATTTTGTCTCCTGTTTTCTCTGGTCCACAGTTGTGAAAAAGGTGAAAATACTATGTTAGATCTGTTTATATGTGTGTGTTTGGGCTATGTGTGTATTTGGTTTTTGTGTGTGTGTGTGTGTGTGTGTGTGTGTAGGGGCTGTGTGTGTGTGTGTGTGTGTTTGGGGTTTATGCAGACTATATGTGAGTTTGTGTATTTGAGGTGCTTGTGTTTGGGCTATGTGTATGTGGGGGTGTGATTGGGCTTTGTGTATGTTTTGTGTGTTTGGGGTGTGTGTTTGGAGACAAATGTGTGAGTTATGTATATGTTTGTGTTTGGGAGTATGTGTGTTTGGGCTACATATATGTTTGTGTTTGGGGTGTTGTATGTTTGTGAATGTGTGTGCTCATATCTGTGTTTGTGGTTGTATGTGTTTGTATGTTCAGGGATGTGTATTTGTGTATGTGTTTGGGGGTACACGTGTGAGTGTATGTGTAGGGAAGGCTGACCACCATCTATTGAGGTGTTTTCTGAGTGGCCCCTCAGTTTCTCCAGCTGAAGTTTTGGTGTACGTCTGAGTCGTCCCCAGCACTCCCTTGGCCATGAGGCAGCTGGCAAGAGCCTTGGGGCAGGTATCTGCTCTCAGAAGGGTCAGAAAAGGGTGGATACCCCAAATCTCGTGTACTCCACACATATCCCCACTGAGAGCTGCAGCTGAAGTAGGCTCTAGGGGAGGCAAAATCCCAGAGCCAGGCTGGGACACCCCAATTTCTAGGGCACAGAGCCCTTCACAAGAAGAGGCTGAGCAGGAAGATGTAGAGAAACCTGAACTCTGTACCAGATCTAAAGGGCAGCTCTGGGTTCTTTCTGGAAGCTTCATCCATGGGGAGTGGGGAGGGTGCAGAGAGCCAATGAAGAAGGCTGAGAAGTGTCACCAGAGCTTTGTTGCGTTTAGGCTGAGAGTGACCATAGTACCATGTGAAGAATGACCTTGGGGGCCAGCCACAATTGCAGCAAATCCAGACTTGGTTTCCCCACTGGCTGGCACGCTGAGTGTCAGCGGTTAACCCCTGACGGGAGGTTGGGATGATGGGGGGGAAACAGTCCACAACAGTACCCCCCTGATGGAAAGTTGGGGATGATGAAGGAAACAGCCTGCACAGTGCCCCCTGGGCCTGAGGTCAGGGTGATGGTGAAATAGCCTGGCAGGCTTCCCCCAGGCATGCAGCATGTGGGCCTGAGCTGAACACGCGTTGCAATTGTGGCCCAGGCTAGGAGTTTGCTGCAGTTTGTGAATTCAGCCTCTATGCCAAAATCTGATGGTCTTAAGTCAGGCCATGGGACCTGGGCTCTTCCACTTGTCCCCTGACCACAGGAAAGAGGAAGTGTCAATGTATCTGCAGGGAAGTAGGGCATGCAGGTCATGTCCAAACAAGCTAAAACTGAAAGGAAAGAACCCAAAGATGCAAGGTAAGTACTCAGGAGAGATTTGAGAGGGCAGAAGAAGGGGAGGCAGGAAAGCTCCATAGTCATGTAGGCAGGTAAGCGGGGAAGGGCCCTCCACAGTGATGAATTCTTGAGATAATAAAACCAAGAGACAGAATTTAAAGGAGTTACATTTTTTTTTTTTTTTTGGTTTTTGGGCCACACCCAGCAGTGCTCAGGGATTACTCCTGGCTGTCTGCTCAGATATAGCTCCTGGCAGGCACGGGGGACCATATGGACACCAGGAACGAACCAACCACCTTTGTCCTGGATTGGCTGCTTACAAGGGCAAACTGCCTCTGTGCTATCTCTCCGGGCCCAACATCTTTTAAGATAAGATCTTTACCACTACAGGCCCAAGAAGACTGGACCCTCCACTGAGAAAAGCTTTAGCAGGAACAAAAGCAAGAAAGGAAATCAGAAGAGACTATCAACTACTTTCAACTTCTCTTTGGCAACACCTAGCTGACTTTTAACGAGAGAGAAAGCCTAAAATGGGTCAGGTTGGGAGAAAGCCCAAAGAAGTCAACTTAGAACAGAGGTACCCAAGCACATGTTGACTGCATCTTCCCTTCTGAAATGTAAACTTCCATGCTTTCATGCTTTCACAATGGGATGTGCATTAGAGCACATTTCATTTTCATTTTTGGAAAAGCCAGTACTCTCCCTTGACCATGTTACTCACATTCTCTCTCTCTTCAGCTCTCCCACTTTCTACAAAGAAAACAATTCTGGAGGGGGATGGCATACTGGTGATGCTCAAGGGTTACCTCTGGCACAGTGCTTAAGAATCTTTCTGATGGTACACAAGAACCACATGGAGGCTGGGGAACAAACAAGGGTCAGTCACTTGTAGGCAAGCCATTACCCACTGTACTATCGCTCTGGTCTCATAAAAACCTATTTGTACTTCATAGCCTATCTTCCCCTGAAAATTCTTTCTGAGAAAATGTAAGACTGGATGGCCTGGGTAAGTTCTAGGACTGACTTCTCTTTCCCGCAAAGTGCAAAGCCCAGGGTCTAGATCTCCCTAACCACATTCCAGAGTGGCAGCAATTGGTAGAGAGAAATCAGTTGATTCCCTTCTTAGGCTGCTGCTTCTCTCCCTCACCACTTCACATGAGTTAATCAGGGAATCCTGCCATCATCAGTAGTATGGGAGGGGTCTCCTGAGTCCTTTTATTCTGAAAAAGGTGAAAACATTTTTTGTTTTCTTAACTAGGGGGAAGGTGTAAGCACTTATCTCTAAGGTTTTTGGTGGTTTCTTTTCAGTTTGTTATTTTTTCTCTTGGATTACTCCTGGCTCTGTGCTCAGGAATCACTCCTGAAAGGGCTTAAGAGATCATAAAGGGTGCTGTGGATTAAAACCAGGTTGACCATATTAATGCAAAAGTGGGATTTATTCCTGAGCTCCTGGGTTGTTCAGAATTGTACTTGAGTTTTTTTTTGAGGTGGGTATTTGGGGCCCCATTCAATAGTGTTCAGGGCTTCTTCTAGCTCTGCACTCGGGAATCACTCTTGGCAGTGCTTGGGACCATATGGGATGCTGAAGATTGAACCCAAGTTGGCCATGCAAAGCAAATGCCTACCCGCTGTACTATTTATTGCTCCAATCCCTTGTGGAAAAGATTTAAAATGACCAATTCAATAAGCTAATTTACATGATATCCCTCCTTCCTTTCCCATTGCATCAAGCTCACAATCTTTCATTTACAAGACATGTACTAAAAACGCATCTTCAAGGCCTGGGAGTAACACTGACTTGCCTGTGTTGTAGGTTGCTAACACTAGTAGAAACAACAGTACAAGTGATATGTCTATTTATTTTAACCATTCCCTCTGGTTATCTTCCAAATAGTCACATAAAGAACAACAAGTTGATTCTGGCTCTTGACATATAGAGAAGAGGTTCAGGGAGGGATAATGAAGGGGTGCCTTCATTTTATTCAAGCTACTGAGATTTCTGGGATTATAGGGGTTACTCCCTTCTGGTATCTGACACTTGATACCTCTAGAAAAAAATCAAGCCTTGATCGAATGTAGGGACTGAGTAAAAAATAATACACATTCATTGAACATGTCATTTGCTCTAGAGTTTTTATTTCAAGAACATTCTAGAAAAGTTAAAACACCAGAAGTAGATGTGTGTATGAGAGAGAGACAGATCAAGATGTATGCATATAAACATACATTTTTATAGGTGGAAGGCAAGTTTTGGGGACACCTCATAAAATTTAAAGATTTGATGAGCCCCCAACTCTGTACAAGTCACAGCCCTACCTATTTTGTGAAGACAATGACCAAGCTACATTTAACTCCAGTATCGCTGAATAGTTTAGGGCTCAGGGACACCAATAAACTTGAATTCTAACAACATTTTCCTGTTTGGGATGGAAGGAGAGGATCTTGGACTCAGCCCAGAGTCCTAAATTTCTGTCTTTATTTGAAAAAAATTCAAGAGACAGAAACCATATAGAAAGCAAAAGGACCAAGTTTGCACTTAAGGTGTGGGTTAGAACTCTTACTGGGCTTAGGAGTAAGAATTTTCTGAGGTGAGTAAACAAAGGCATAGAACATTCATAGTGGAGTGGACTAGACTGAGGGTGTTTGGCACATGTAGGCAGTTAGGGTCACAGGTTTGTTCAGAAAAATGTATCAGTAGCATCTACTTCCGCAGCTCAGCAGCTGGTGAGTTAATATGTAGTCTGGCCTTAATGAAGGAAAAAGGTGTGTTCAAAGGCAAGAGTCTTTTCCTTTCATATGCTTCAGTAATTTTAAACTAATTCTTCCAGACTCCTTGTTATCAGAAACTGGTAACAGTAAATGCTGAGTGTTGCTTCTGGGTGTTTCCAGCCTTTATTAGTCATTGTCTGTACTGCCTCTCTGAACTACACATGCATAAATGCTTCCCACATTCTCACCTAGATGAACTAAACTCCATTTACTCCAATTTATGTCTTTTTTTTTTTTTTGACATGCAAGGCAGCACTCAGGGGTTACTCCTGGCTCTGCACTCAGAAAACACTCCTGGCAGGCTCAGGGCACCATCTGGGATGCCGGGGTCAAACCAGGATGATGGCATGCAAGGCAAACACCCTACCTACTATGCTATTGCTCTGGCCCTGACTAGTCCATGTCTTAAATCAACTTTTGGGCTTGAGCACATGCTTTGCAAGCAGGAGGCCTGGGATTGATCCTCTGGATTGTATGGTTACCTGAGAACCATGAAAGTGTCTCCCAGAGCACTTAATCAAGAGTAACCCTTGAGCATCACCAGGCAAGTCCCAACACTATCCTCTGTATTAATCCTTGGCAATGTATGTTGTAACCATGTTGATACCTGAGCACCTTCCATTGAGTCCCAGTCAGAATCACGTTCCTTTCCACACTTGCAGAAATGCTACATACTCCTCTACCCTGTGACTGGCCACCTTTTATGTTCCCTCCAACTCCAGGGAAACCCCAGCATTTAACTTAGTTTGGAGTGAAAAGGCTGCTCAAGGTCACCCCATGAACTAGCTGAAATTTAACTCAAATTCTGTCCCTTGCATTCTCAGTCTCTAACATTTTCTCCCTAATTTTTTTTATTAAAATGCCATAATTTACCACATTGTTGATAACACAGTAATTTCAGGCATTCAGTGTTAAAACACCAATCCCACCAGCAGTGTGACCTTTTCTTCACTATTGTCCCCAATTTCCCATCCACCACCCTAGCCTGCCTTGATGCAGGCAACAAATTTCCTTCTCATTGTTTGATACAACACAAAGGCAAACGATTTCTCAAAACTTAAATAAACAAGGTTCAATTTGAAATGATTGTTCTATCTTTCCCTCTCCATGGTGTTATTAAAGTCAGTGTCTAAGAATTTCCTGGACTGTGCTAGCTGAGCCTTCTGTGTTCCTGTTTAGGCTCACTGAGCTTGGAAGATTTCTATGTGATTGTCGCAATTAGATTTCCTGGCATATTACTGGACTGACACAACTACTATCAGATATTGAGGTGATGTTTGGCTGTGTGTGGCCAAATGTTGGGCTATTGTAGTTCATGCAGAAAGGGGAATGTGAGGAAGTCACAGTAAAAATGAAAAAACGAGGAGGAGGAGGAGGAGGAGAGGACGAAAGAAAGAAAGAAGAAAGAAAGAAAAAGAAAGAAAGAAAGAAGAAAGAAAGAAGAAAGAGAAAGAAAGAAAGAAGAGAAAGAAAGAAAGAAAAAGAAAGAAAAAGAAAGAAAGAAAGAAAGAGAGAGAGAGAAAGAAAGGAAGAAAGAAAGAGAGAAGAAAAGAAAGAAAAAAGAAAGAAGAAATAAAGAGAAAGAAAAAAGGAAGGAAGGAAGAAGAAGAAGAAAGAAGAAAGAAAGAAAGAAAGAAAGAAAGAAAGAAAAAGAAAGAAAGAAAGAAAGAAGAAAGAATGAAAGAAAGAAAAAATGAAGGAAGAAAGAAAGAAAGAAAGAAGGAAGGAAGGAAGGAAGGAAGAAAGAAAAAGAAAGAACAAAAGAAGGAAGGAAGGAAGGAAGGAAGGAAGGAAGGAAGGAAGGAAGGAAGGAAGGAAGGAAGGAAGGAAGGAAGGAAGGAAGGAAGGAAAAAGAAAGGGGGATGTGCACCCTTCTTTCTTCTGAGAATGCCACAAAAGTATCTGCCAGGACCAGACTGTTGGATCCTCCCTGTGATGCTGTTTTCCAGCCATCAGGCAGTCAGAACTCTAGAGCAACTGTTATAGGATTCTCTTTGAAGCAAAAGCTTTTTGGAGACACCACTCCCGAGATGGGGAAAACAGCACAAATAATTCCCCAGGATTAGTCACTCTCAGGCTTGACTTCGGGCCTTTCCTCCTCCCTCACAGAGAACTCTAGTTCAGGAAGATGACCTATCAGCCTTACAGGCCACTTTATTGCCCACTGTCTTACTCCTGAGACATTCCTAAAACTCTATATTTATATTTATCTTCCCCCTGATGCCTCACTCCCCCCTGGCTATCTTGCTACGTCCCTGGCCCTGCTACCCTGCAAGTATCCCAGTTTCTCTTGTCCTATACAAGCATTGTTGGAGTGAAATAAAGTGTCTCTGGGTATCATCCTAAGACCTGTTCTCTCCTGGGAGAAAAGTACTTGGTCCCAAACACACCAGAAGAATGGAAGTTGACCCTCACTAGCTGTATGGACAGTATTAGTGGTCATTATTTTCTTGTCTTTGTGACGTTTTGTTTCTCAGATTGAAAAAATAGCCCTTTCTCTTCTCTCCAGGAAAGTGGATTGAGAAGGAATGTGTAGACGAGTTTCCTCCTTTGGAAAATGAGCCAGAGTGTGACTAACTCTTGTACATCCAGGTCCAGATAAAGCTTAGACTCACTTCACTGTCTCCTTGCAGGCTGTAGGAAACCTGAGCCACGACCTCTGTCAACCTTTCAAGTGTCCATTTCCCCTGGTCTTGGGTCACTGGGCATCCCCTCTGGGGGCGAACCCACTGTCTTTTTAGGAGAGTATGATTCCCTATTTGGGGGTTGTTTTTCTAACTTTGGGCTGGTTCCCAAAATAGGTATTTGGGAAGAAGTTCTCCTTCCTCACCAAGAGAAGGGCGTCTTCCAGGCAGGACAAAGCCAGCCTGGGATGGAGCCGGGGAAAGGGAAGCTGGACATTAAAGGGAGGATATAATCAAGCCTGGTGTCATGTTTGCATCCTTCAGATCTCCCCAGTGTTCTCTGGGGGTTTTGCAAGCTGGTGTAGTTTTCCAGCTCAAAAGAACTTTGTTGATTTTCTAGTCTGTTAGGTTTTGGGCCACACCCAGCAGTACCCAGGCCTTATTCCTGGCTCTGCCCTGAGGGATCACTCCTGGCAGGACTAAGGGACCATGGATCAAATATGGGTACCAGGGATCAAATAGGGGTCTGCTGTGTACAGGGCTGCATCTTTCCCACTGTACTATGACTCTGACCTAGTTTTGGTTTTATTTTGTTTTGGAGCAAAGCTTGTGGTACTCAGGACTTATTCCTGACACTGTGCTAAGGGATCACTCCTAATGGTGCTCAAGGGACCATCTGATTGCTGGTGATTGAGCCCAGGTTGGCTTAGTGCAAGCAAGAACTCTGCTCTCTATCTCTCTAGCCCTAAACCCTGCTTTTGTAGCTAAGTTAGACAGAAAGAAGTAAGAGTGACTTGAGTGCCAGAGACCCTGACAAGTATCTGAACTGGGCACAGTCTTGTGGGAATATTCTCCCCAACATTTGGGGTCTCAGATTATTAACTGTATCTGGTGTCAGAATGGCCTTGAATAAGACACCTATTGGCATCTGCAGGGTTGGGGAATTGGTTAATGTGAGGAAGAAAAGTCCATAATTTCTGGAAGAAGGATGAGGAAAAAAATCGATTCCTCTATAAGCTGTTATTTCTAGAGTTTAGAAATAAAACATTGCAGATACACACACATTTTGCCACATCCTCAGGAGAGCTTGAGAGACACCCTGAAATGCGACTATCCACAAAGGTGAATAAGCACCCAAGTCTTCGTGGGGCAATGGTCTCATTCTGCAGCCCTAAGTTCTTCCCTGGAGCCCAGCATATGGCACTGGGCAGCAAACAGAGAACAGCCACTGGTTCCTGTTCCAGTCCCCCAGAACAGAGATACTACCCAGAGACTCTCTGACTGTGTGCCTTCTGGTGATTATCAGGGGCACTCTAGCTACTGTTTTGATATGTAAAAGTCCACCTGGATCATTCTACCCTGCTCTGCCCTGGTGGATTTTGTTCTGGGAGAATAAAGAAAGAGCAGTTTGCTCGGTGTGCTGAAAGAGACCATGAGGTGAGAGAAGCAACTGATTCCATGATTCTTTCCTGGCTGGCTGGGTTTATTGATCCTTTGTGGATACCCTGCTGCTTCAGACCCATCCACCTTGGGTTAGAAATTCATATGTGGGGTGATCTCACAATTCGTGGGATATATTTTACACTCAGGATGAACGCCTGCAGTGCCTGGGGGACTATGTGGTGGTGCTGGGGGATGGGACTGGGATTAATTATGCAAGGCACCTGCCCTCTCCTGAGACTAGCTACTGGGGTGGGCCCTTCCCCCAATTTTTATAAGAAGGACCAGTCCCTTCCAATGTGGGAGGCCTCAGTAAACAATTCTTTCTGCTTCTCACACTCACTGAGCTCTGCAGACAAAAACTGCCACTCCTAATGACTTCCTGCCTTTGTCCACGTGTAGATGTGTCCCACATGGGCACTCCTAATGTCCAGCCCAGCTTCCCTCCCACTCCGATGTCCTCAGTACAGGCAGCCCACACAACCCACAGTTGCTTGACTCTCTGCCCCATTTTGGGAGTTCACAAGCACAAAGCCCCCAAGGCCTCTTTGTGGCCTTTTATCAGTGGAGTTTGTCTTGGCCATGGTGTGAGAGCATGTTGGACACACAGGGAGACTGTGCCACGCATCCTCTCTGCCTCTAGAGATTGTGACACCGGAAGTGCTAGCATAGCTATGGCCCCTGCTGACCTCTCTCCCATCCAGCACCCTGACCACAGGGCCAAGCGCTCACTCAGCTGTGCAGGGCAATTCCTGTATGGTCTGCATAAACAGTTCCTATTTGCAGGGTGCTCCCTTCTGGAAAGAGGGGAAAGGACAGCTCTGGTGTGGCCAGAAGGCAGTCCGATTCTTTGCTGTGGAGATCTCAGGAGACTACAGATAACTTCTGAGGGTCTTCTGCTCCTAAAATCCCTCTTCCACACCCTCTACCTTGTCACTCCACTTCTTTTCCTCAACAACCCCAGACTGATTGTCTTGATGCATCTGTTTGTCTCTCTTTCCATCTTGTTTTGTGTCTTCTAGGTTTTTTGTTTCTAAGTAGAATTGAACAACATGTGGTCCCTGATGTGTGTCATCTTCCACTTAACATTTTCTCTGTGTTTTTTTGTTGTTGTTGTTGTTGTTTTTTGTTTGTTTCTGTGCTGTTAGGAAGGAGCACACTGCAGTTGTCTGTCTCCTTCTATGGCTGAATAGTATTTCAACAGGCTGATATCCGCATTGATCTGGCTAATGAACTAGCGAGGTTATTTCCACTGCTGGGAACATTGGTGTGTATCTTAGTGCAAATATATTCCTTTCTCTTGAATAGATAATTATATGCGAGCTCAGAGTAGAAAAGTGATTCAGGTCTGGGATTTGATCTATTAGTGTTTTGGGGAAGAATTTTTGTATCTATGATTAAAAGAGCTGTTAGTGGGCACTTTTCTTTTCTATCTTAATATTTTGAAGAGTAGGGGCATGCCAGACTCCTGAAATAAAATAAATCATTTTCACTCTGCTTTTATTTTAATTGGATTAACATGTTGCTCTCTGGTGTATTAATATTATTAACTTATAAACATTGCAGCTGTTTTCTTTTTTAATTAATTAATTAACCACTGTGTTTACAAATATTTTAATACTGGGGGTTTTGTCATAAAATGTACACCACCCTTTATCACTACCATCTACTCACCACAAATGTTCCCCATATCCCTCCCTCACTCCAATCCCCTACCTATCTCAGACAGTCATTCTGCCTCTCTCCTTATCATTGTCATGGTAGTTGTCATCGTGATTAGTGCTCTAGGTGCATTCACCACTCTGCAGCTGTTTTATTTCTGATTTTTTCCATTTTGTATTGATTAAGAATGAGCATGCAACATTTTTCTAATTACCTCTTGAGAACACAAGTCTGGCTGTAGGTAACACACAATTTTATTTATTGTTTTGACACACTGGCCTTCTTTATTTATTTAAAAACCTTTTTTTTATTATAACACTGCTTTTTCCAAGTTGTTCATAATACAGTTGTTTCAGGCACACAATGTGCCAACACCACTCTCACCACTGACCTCTCCACTAGCGTACCCAGTTTCCCACCCATTGCTTCACTTTGCAGGCACAAATTTACTTCACATTGTTTATGACAACACAAAGGCCAATGGGTTTATCAAAACTTAGATCAATGAGGGTCCATTTGTGGTCATTGTTCCATCTCTTTATAATGTTAGTAAAGTCATTGTCTGAGGATTACTGTGCTGGTTGGTACTGGTTGAGCTTTCTATCTTATTTCTTTTACTCATTGAGCTTGGTTATTAGATGCCCTCTGTGACGCTGTTCCTAAACTGCCTGGCAGACAGAACCTCTGTAGAGCTACTTGTTCCAGGAATTTTTCTTGAGGCTGAAAGCTTCAGAGACAACACCGCACAAGAGATGGGGAAGGACAGCACAAAGAGGGGTGCCATGATTCCTAATTGGGCTTGACCTTGGGGCCAGCTCTCCACTCTCAAAGAGACCTCTGTTATAATATCTACCAATAATGCCTTGCCCCAAAGCAGGGGTCCTCAAGCTTCTTTTTTTTTAACAGGAGGCCAGTTCATTGTCTCTCAGACCTTTGGAGGACTGGACTATAGTTTTTAAAAAACTATGAATAAATTCCTATGTATGCTGCACATATCTTATTTTGAAGTAAAAGAAAACAAAATGGGAACAAATACAACACTTAAAATGAAGAACAAGTAAAGTTAAATGAAGAAGCTTACCAGTACTTCAATGGGAACTATTGGCCTGCTTTTGGCAGGCCAAAGTTTAAGGACCCTTGCTCAAGAGTCGAGAAGGAAGAGTCGAGAGACAGATAAGAAGGAGGGGAGTCAGAAAGTGTGGTGTACATCTCACACATGTGCACTGCAGGCTGGGGTGAGTCATCGGCTAAGCAGGATGGGCAGCAGCAGCTAAAACACCCAGCAGGCCAGAGAAACGTATTCAGTAGGCTGCATGTGGCCTGTGCCTGTAGTTTGAGGACCGCTGCTCTAGGACACTCTTATGCACTTACCTCTGGGCTATGCTTTCCTTTTAGATATTCCAGTTCCTCTTTTGGTGCTACATAAGCATAGTTGTAAGGGAATAGAAGATCTCTGGACATCAGCCTCAAATCTGTTCTTCCCTTGTCATGAGCTGAGGGGAGCAACCTTGGTCCCCGAACGTACCTGGAGGAGGAAATTGACCATTGCCTGCCCACAGGGTCAGCACATTTGGTGATCTACACAGATTTCCTATCAGATTTGCTATGATCCTACAGGGCTGATAGTATCATGAAATTTGGTGGTGTTGTGCAGCCACTAATGTGGCCACACAGTCCAGCAGCTATAGATCTGGAACAATTTGGTGTCTTGACAGTTAATAAGGTTCAAATGCGTCGCTGAGCCATTTCTATGTCAGAGGTGGCTTTGGGCTGCTGTCTTCAGACATAAAGAATAATCTATCCCTCACTCCATTCTGAGAAGGCTCCAGAGTAGTTAGCCCAGACTAATCAACCTGGGAAATTTTAGTGGCATCATGTTCTTTGGAAATTAATTGTCCCATTAACTTTTATAAATTCATTTCTGTAATATTCTGAGAAAATGCAATGTTTTCTTTGACCTCTTTTAGCGTCTCAGAGAATCATCAGCATCTAACATGCCTATTAGATGAAACTTTTCATCTGGAATGAAAATCACTTTTTGATGTGTTGATCCCTTCATAGCATTAAAATTGTTTTTCTGATATTTGGTTTAAGGACACAGTAATTTTGTGGGTTTTCCCCAGCCTTGCATCCTTTTTTGTTTCTCACTCTCCCTGTTAATGTGCTTTTTCCTTTTGCTCTCAGCTGCCCCAGGGACTGTCAGGAAACCTGGACCGGTAATAGGGCTTTGGCACTCTTGCTTCTTGGCAGCACCAAGAGACCACAACCCACTTATTTAATGTGTGCGTGGGAGTATATGTGTGTGTGGGCATACACATACAATGCATGCATGAAGGCATATATGTATAACAATATGTGTGAGTGTCATTGTATGAATGTGTGAGTTTGTATAAGCTTGTATGAGTGTGTGAGAGCATGGATGTTTGTGAGAGTATTAGGCATTTCAGCATGTGTATATAAGTGTGTGTGAGTATGTGAGCATGTTTGTATGCGTGTGTATTGCATGAGTTCGTATATATAAGTGTGTGAAAATGTTTGTATGAATGTGTACATGCATGAATATATATGTACAATGTTTTGGAGTATGTCACAAAAGCATATGAAAGTGTGACAGTATGTATGTGATTGTGTAAATGTCTGAGTATATATATATATGTGTGTGTGAGTATGTGTCAGAGTGTATGAGTGTGTGAGTACATACGTGAGTATAAGTGTGTCTTGTGTGCATGAGTGCATTTATGTGTGTATGTGTGTGAGTCTGTGGTGCATTTAATGTAAGTGTGTGTATTGGGCAAGTGACTGAAGTGTTTTCCTTACACTCCCAAGATTCCTAAAAAGGCTGCAGAGACCAGTTCCCCAACCCCCCGCATTTCCTGAGCCCTCTGTGAACAGTCTATAGCAGGGGTGGCGAACACGCGGCTCTTTGCCTCTTATCATTGTTTTGTCTACTGTGGCTCTTTGCCAAGTTTGGATTTTGTTCTGCTGCTTCTGAGGAGGGACCTCTGAGGAGAGATCTCCGAGAGAGTAGTCCCTCCCCCAGGCTGCGTCATCCCGCCTTCCATCCCTCGGAAACAACTGCACGGGCCAGCGATTGGGGGAACCGTGTGTCACATGTTGGGTCACTTCTGGCTGTTAGTTCTTAGTGGAGGACACAGCACATCCTCACCATCACTGTAGGATTTTTACCTTCACTCAAAATGGCAAAATGCAATATGTGTTTTATAGATTATTGTTAAAATTATATGCTTTTGTGTGAGTGTCTGTTTGGCAGGTCACTGCATGGTGTGGCTCTCTGACTCTCACAGTTTAAAATTTTGGCTCTTTGTGTCAAACTTGTTCGCCACCCCTGGTCTATAGATAAATGCACAGAGCTTCTCCCAAAACAGAGACTTTGCCCTAGTTTCCTTTTCCCTTCACCCACCCCTTTTGAGAGGTAAAAGACCCACCTAGGCTTATTAGCATGAGATAGGTACTTTGGTCTGTTATGTCTCCTTCCCTCCTCCATGTGGATTGAGCCGGTACAGTAAAGATTGTAGGGAAGGGCAGTTGGCTCCCAGTCCACAAGGATAGAAGCACCCTGACCCCATGCTTTTATCCCTTATGGTTATCTTGTTTTCTTAACTCTCGCAGTGACCCTGCTTCAGACCTGTTCATCAGGAGGGGGAAGGTTGGATTATGACAAATGGAACCTTTACATCACTCCAACCCCAGCTCTGTCCTGATGGACTCTCACCCTTCTCTGCCCATTTGCTCTTCATTCAGCTCCTTACATCGCTGCACCTTCTCAGGTCATTGATCTCTGGGCTTTGTTCTCAAGTCCATGATGTCTCCTTCAGAAATTTTTTTCTTTTGTTTCTTCTCTTGTTGCCATTCATTTGGGTGTGTTAAAGCCTGGAGTCTGCACCAGGACAGGGTCAGGTTAGCCTGGCAGGGGCAAGTGCTGCTCTGGAATGTGGAGGATGCATGGAGGACTATGAGACTGTCCAAAAGACGGATTCTGTAAGGGTAGGTCTAGCCTGCAGGATCCCCCATGGAACAAGAGGATCCACTTAATAAGCCCTTTCACTCTTCTGCTCCACCCTGGGACTCTTTTCTCCTCTGGGCCTGATGGTCTACACTGGTAAGAACTATCATGGGCTGCCTATCACCCATAAGTACTAGATAGTATCAAGGACACACTGTCTGCAAGAATTGAATGTGTGAGAGCATGGATGTTTGTGAGAGTATTTTTAATTTCAGCAAGTGAAATCATGTGAAAGCATCTTTCTTTCCTTTTCTGGGGGCCACAGTGGGCAGTGCTCAGGGATCTGTCCTCAGGGATCACTCCCAGAGGGAAACTGGGAATTGATCTGGTTACATGCAAGGCAACCAAATACTAGATTTTTACACCTATAGTAGCTTTGTAGAATTGAAAGAATTCAATTCTGCAGGGGAGCTGGGGAGGTAAGAGAGCAAATCTCAGGACAAGCTGCAACCCAGAATAGCTTCAGCTTCAGTGCCAGTCCCCTGGTAGAGTTCTGGAACCCTCCAGCCCGCCCCGGTGCTAGCTCCTGCCCTAACTCTCTTCTTCTTCTTCTTTCTTCTTCTTCTTCTTCTTCTTCTTCTTCTTCTTCTTCTTCTTCTTCTTCTTCTTCTTCTTCTTCTTCTTCTTCTTCTTCTTCTTCCTCCTCCTCCTCCTCCTCCTCCTCCTCCTCCTCCTCTCCTCCTCCTCCTCCTTCTTCTTCTTCTTCTTCTTCTTCTTCTTCTTCTTCTTCTTCTTCTTCTTCTTCTTCTTCTTTTCTTCTTCTTCTTCTTCTTCTTCTTCGGTGCTAGCTCCTGCCCTAACTCTTCTTCTTTCTTCTTCTTCTTCTTCTTCTTCTTCTTCTTCTTCTTCTCTTCTTCTTCTTCTTCTTCTTCTTCTTCTTCTTCTTTTCTTCTTCTTCTTCTTCTTCTTTTCTTCTTCTTCTTTTCCTTCTCCTTCTCCTTCTCCTTCTCCTTCTCCTCCTCCTCCTCCTCCTCCTCCTCCTCCTCCTCCTCCTTCTTCTTCTTCTTTTCTTCTTCTTCTTCTTCTTCTTCTTCTTCTTCTTCTTCTTCTTCTTCTTCTCCTTCTCCTTCTCCTCCTCCTCCTCCTCCTCCTCCTCCTCCTCCTTCTTCTTCTTCTTCTTCTTCTTCCTCTTCTTCTTCTTCTTCTTCTTCTTCTTCTTCTTCTTCTTCTTTTTGGTTTTTGAGTCACACTCAGCAACACTCAGGTGTTACTTCTGGATCTATGCTCAGAAATCACTCCTGGTAGGCTCAGGGAACCATATGGGATGCCGGGATTTGAACCACCATCCTTCTGCATGCAAGGCAAATACCCTACCTCCATGCTATCTTTCCGGCCTTAGGAAATACATTTTCAGAGGCTGTTGCTGGCACCTAGCTGAAATAAACTTTGCAACACTATGCATTCTGTAGGGCATTTTAGGGGAACCGAGAAGGCTAGATTTTTTCAACTGGATTCTTAGACTATGAGGAAGATCACTCTGGGAAAGTTCTCTGGTACCTATGTGATATGGACATTTCCTGATCTGTATATCATTCATCAATAAAAAGTTTTATTAAAATGAAGTCAAACTCTGTGTGCCAGGGGCCCACAGAAGATGGCTAGGTTCTACCTGTGGGTCACTGATTTACACCCCTGCTTTAATAAGAATCAGTTTATTTTGGGGGAAGGCATTTATTTGGGATCTAGGCACACACAAACAGCATTTTGCTTTGTTTTAGTTTGCTTTTGGTTGTTTGGTTTTGCTTTTGGGGGGGGGGTTGGGCCACACTCATTTGGCGCTCAGGGATTACTCCTGGCTATGCGCTTAGAAATCATTCTGGCTTGGGGGAACCATATGGGACGCCGGAGGATCAAACCGCGGTCCATCCTACGCTAGCGCTTGCAAGGCTTACCTCTAGCGCCATCTCTCCGGCCCCTGGTTTTGCATTTTGATGCTGGGGGCTCCTCAGCTTGTTGCTTGAGGGACCACGCAGTACTAGAGATCAAACCTGAGGCTTCCCATATGCAAAGCCTGAGCTTCAACCTAACAAGTTTTGAGTGAATTTTCTGGGTGAGAACACACTATCGAGATGTACCCATAGGCGGCGCTGTTCCTGCAAGGGGCACAGAAGGACCTTCCAGGGCCTCGACACATTCCTAGGCCCACACTACCCCCTACTGGCCATAACCCACAGTATTTTCCCTTTTTTATGGTCCAGGCAGATCATGATGCTCTCTAGTGGCTAGTTGGGAGAATGACTTGAAGATGCGAGTTCAGTGGATTTTGAGTGTGTTTCTGCAAGGTAACGCTGGTACAGCTAACGCTGGTAGAAGGACCTCAGACGGGGGTTCTGAGATTCCTTCTGAGGTTTCCAGCTTCGTACTCTCATCCTCTGCCTCATTCTGCAGCAAACCCATGAATCCCATCCAAGCATGGGAGGGAGAGAAAGGCCTAAGGAATATATATACATGTCTCCCTATGTGGCTTTATAATTTGCATCTTTTACTCTCTGGAGGGAGAGGGCTCCTAAGCAATGCTCAAAGGACAGGGAGGGAGTTTCTTATCCGAGGATGTGGTGCTGGGGTGCTGTGCTGCTGGGGACACTAGGGGACACCACTGGAAATGCTTGGAGTGAGGTGGATTCTCCTCCTCCTCCTCCTCCTTCTCTTCATTTTTCTCCTCCTCTTCCTCCTCCTTTTTGGATTTTGGGCCACATCTGGTGGTGCTTGGGATTACTCCTGACTCTTTGCTCAGATATCACTCCTGGTGGTGCTCAAGGAACCATATAAAATGCCAAGGATTGAGTCCCAGTTGGCCATGTGAGAGGTAAACACCCTACCTGCTGTGTTATATATTCATTTACCTCCAAGGCATCATTCTCTAGTTGTAGTTTTCAGAACTTAATATAAGAGCCTAATATATGCTGGTTCCCTGATGATTCTCTGCAGTGTGCTATGTGCAATCCACCTTCTCCACTTCCACTCCTCCATGCCTCTTCTTTCACCTCCTCCTCCTTTCTCATTTCTTCCTCCTCTTCCTTCTCCTCCTCATCCCCAGCTCAGTCTCATCTTCCCTTCATCTCTTCCTCCTCATCTGTTGAGCAGAAGGTCTCACACACACACACACACACACACACACACACACACACACACACGGCTGGGAGAGGAGCAGGCAGGGCAGATGCTGATGACAGGAGGGAAAGCAGATGCACCTTGAGTTGAGGGGTCATAGAACTGGGTTTGAGGCCCTCACTGTGTGATGCAGGACCAGTCACTCCGACTCAGGTAATCAGTTTCCCATCCGTGAAATGAAGGGGAAGCTGAACAGAGCAGAGCACAGGCTGCAGTTTCAGGTGGTCTCCTGCAGGGGGCAGGCTCAGCATTATCCCTCCCAGATCATTGGTGCCATCCAGCAGGTGGCAAGGCTGGAGCAAATTTGGAGCAGCAAATTTGGAGCAGCCTTCTCTGCCGCTCCCTCCAGGCTGGCAGAGCTCCATCTGCCACAGCCAGAGGGCAGCACGTGGGAGCACAGTAAAAACGACTGCAGCTGAACTGGGCAAATCCTGGCAAGGAGGCTGGATGGAGCCCTGAAGTGTGACCAGAAACACTTTGAAGATGAGGGTCACGGTGATTTGGGGATTCCAGGTGTACAGAAGTGGTGGTTGCCCTGGACACCTCGCAGAGCTATACCACTTCATGGGAGGAGCTGTATTTGCCCTGTGCCCTGTGCCTAGGGTTTGTACACTGATGATAGAACAAGGCCCCAAGGTCAGTGCCTGCAGAAGCACCCATAAAGACTCTGTTACCAAGACCAGAAGCCCTACTCAACCTGGATTAAGACATACAGGAACTTTGTTCCTGTTGCTGAGAAATTCAGCCTTCAAGAATGGCTTGATCTAGTCCAACCCAGCCCCACTAAGATTCAATAGCTTCATTCTCATCCCTGGCCTCTGTTTTCTCTCAGGTTTTCTTCATCATTGCCCCAACTCATAGCCCTGGGCTAGAAGGCAGCTTCAGAGAAACCTTGGTTATCTCTGCTCAGCAAAAATGACCATTTCACAGTATTCCTGTGTAGGTCGCAGATGTGCACAGCTGCCTCTGCCTCTACAGGGTCTCAGCTTTACCCTCCAAAGCAAGTTGGGCTCTGCTTTCAGAAGTTGGGGGTGGGGGGAATGTCCCCTGGGTGCAGCACAGCAGATGGTCCCACCAGCTCTCTGGGTGGCTCAGTCCCTCTCTGCTGTCTAGCAGGGCAGGAGAGGTTGGGTGAAAGGAACTTCAATTGTCCTTTGTGGAGAGAGACTCCAAGTAACCCCACAGGAGCTAAACCTTAGAGATATCCTGAACACAGCCAGTGGATGTACCAGGACCTGGTAAGGATGCAAAGGACAAGGCTGGGACATGAGCCCAGAGCATCTAGGAAGGGCAGGAAAAGGGTGTCCTGGGCAGGCACCAAACCGGTCAGCACCTAGTGGGTGTCCCCTAGAGCAGGGCTCTCCATGGGGTTCTCCAAACTCACCCTCACAAAGAACGGAGGACTAGCCCCTGCTGCACTGCAGCCTGTTGCACACTGAAATAACGCTTTATGGCATCTATTCCCCAAACCTGACTCAGGCCCAGCTGGTGGATCGCCCAGCAATGATCCTTCTCAGAGATCATGGTGTGGGGTATAGACATAGGCATATCAGAACCATGGACACTTCACCTCGCAGAGCTCCCAGACCAAGTTTCATGCTGCCTGATGGATGTACAGAGATGGGCCTCATTATCCGCAACAGAAAAATGGGGATGCCCAGCCATGAGTCCCCCTTTCTGTTGTGAGGGCTAATGGGGACACTGGGCAGCACATGACTTAGAAGGGGCAGCTATGAGGTCTCAGCACACTCATCAGAATTGTCCATTGGGGGCAGAGGAAGCTCAGAGCAGATGCTGTGGGGGGTTAGAGGGTCCCCCTGAGGTCTGAAAAGGGGCAAACATGACCCCACAGACAACAGACAACTGAGCATGGGTATAGAAAGGTCTGAACATGGGTTTAGACATACCTGTGACCGATATAGATAGAGCGAAACAGAGGTGTATACAGACCCAAGCATGGGTATAGACAGATCCATGAGACAAGTGTAGACAAACCTAAGACAGGTATAGAAATGCCTGCACAGAATTGTAGACAGATCTGAGAATGGGTGTAGATTGGCCTGAAACAGGTATAGACTGACCTGAGCTCGGGCATAGACAAGATGCTGGTGGGGGTTCAGGTGGCCCTGGGGACCCCGAACCCTTCCCTCCCCATGATCATTCTCCCAGGAAAGCCCTGAGGGATGTCAGGCCCTTCCCTTGACCCCACCAGCTCCCTCCTAGTCAAGAGGAACAGCATAAGGTACCCTTGAGCTCCGAGCCCAGAAGGAAGAGCATTTGCTTAGAGCCAACAGATCCATTGTTTAAATTTTTATTATAATACTTGGGGTGGGGATGGGGCTCTCTAGATGTCAGTGGACCCAAGGGCCAGTCCCAGAATCAACCTGGTCACCCACGGGCCCTTCCTGACAGTGCTGACGGGGCTCATGGGACCATGTGGCACAGGCACACACAGAACTGAAGGGGGGCTCACCCAAGTGATTTTCCTGCCCCCACATCAAACAAGAGAAAAAAATATGGCAGATAAAGACTCCCCGCTTCCACCCAAGTCACCCTGACTTCCTTGGGGTCCCCAAAGGGGTCAAGTATGCAGAGACAGGGGGTCCTTTCCAGATCAGTCAAGGGGACTGATGTGTCCCTTCCAGCAACACCCTAGAAGCTGGATGAGAATCCATGATTGGCAGGGGGCTGGATCTTAATTCTTCCCACCACCCCCCTACACCTCACATACAAACAGAGCTAGGTTCAGGTCCCCACAAGTCCCAGGGGTGAATAGTCACTCAAGGAGGCAGCACTCCCTGGCATCACCCCCTGGAAACACAGCTTTTAAAAGTCACCAAGCCGATGTTTGAGGTTCTGTCCCATCCGGTCTCCTGAGGATGGGGCTGGGAGGCCAGAAGTCGCTGCCTCCAACCCCATGGCCACAGGTGGGGAGTGATGCATCTGTGGGAGAGGACTCCGGGGCACGCCATGGGGGCTCCTGGCTCCAGTGCTCGAGCTCAGAAGGTGAAGGCGTACACCACCCCCACCACCACGATGTTGCCCAGAGTGGCGATCACGGCGATCCACAGCAGGACTGCATCATGGGAGGAACGGCTGGGTTCGTCGTTGGAACCCGAGCCTGGGGTGGCAGCGTGCACGTTGTTGGAGGAGGTGAAGAGGGAGTACTCAGTGCTGAAGTCCTCGTTGGATGAGTCCATGAAGGCGCCTCCCATCATGGGCAGCTGGGGAGAGAAGCGAGAGTTAGGGGGGACCTGGAACCAGAAAGAGCAACCCCACCCCAAATAATGTGACATGGAAACATGACAATGTTTGGGACAGTCCTTTGATTTTTTTATTTGGTTTTGGGGTCCTATCCTTTGATACTCAGGGCTGACTCCTAGCTCTACATTTAGGAATCACACTGGCAGTTTTGGAGAACCATGTGGGATGCCAGGAGTTGAACCTGGATTGGCTGCATGCAAGACAAACCTTCCTGGCTGCCACTATGGCTTTAGCCAGGTCCTTTGACTTTTTTAATCATGGCTAAACCTGTTTTATTTGTTTATGTTTTTTTTTTATTTCTGGACCACACTCAGCAAAACTCAGGACTTACTCCTGGCTCTGCACTCAGGGATCACTCCTGGTCATGCTCAGGGGACCATAGGGGATGCTGAGGATAGAATCCGGGCCAACCTAGATGCAAAGCAAAAGCCCTCTCTGCTGTGCTATCACTCCAGTCCCAACATTAGAACTGTTTGTGTGGAATTTGCAGCATGCCCTGTTTTTATTAGAAAAGAAAGGCCTCATCAGTCATCTTGACCTTAAAAAACAAAACGAAAAACAGGGGATGATGAAATTAAATCCAAAGCAAGGTAAAGGATGGAAATAAGATAGAATCAAAACAAGAAACATGGAAACAAGAAAACAATGGAGAAAAGCAAATTTCCTGACTCGGAAATCTAAAACACAACTTTGGGCCCCAGATCCAGGCCTGCCAAATACTATCCCACATAGTCATGTTGAATCAGAGGGACCACTCCCCCCCCCCCACACACACACATACACCAGTTCCTACAACCCTATTTCTGTCATTATGTCTACAGTATTTATTACCTTATGTTGTGGTTAGTTGCAGTGTGTTATCTGATTCCTGTGTGTTAATATTACAATATGTACATTGGAACCACACTGTGAGCTGTGTACTGATAGTGTATTCTAGGGACCAACATTTTCTATGTTCTACTATAGTTCGTGAAATACTTATACAGCATATCCTGCTATATTTATCATAGCTACGACTAGCCTTATGATAGCACAGCACATTATACTTAGCTAATGTCCTTTCATTACATTGCAGCACGGTTTTAGACTACTGTTTGTCCCCTGACACAAGGATAACTGTTCACTGCATCAAGCCTAGCTCCATATTTTGCTCTCCTTCTTATTATCACTATATCTTCAATCTCAGCTCATTTCTCTTTGAGTCCAAGGCATCCACTATCTGAAACATGGACTCATGTGAAATTGCTTTTTCGTTTTGTTTATTTGTTTTGGGGCCACACCCAGAGCTCAGGGATTCTTCCTGGCTCTGCACTCAGAAATCACTCCTAGTAGTTTGCCCAGGTGACCTTATGGGATGCTGAGGATGTAACCTGGGTCAGCTGCATGCAAAGCAAATGCCCTCCCGACTATTACTATTGTTTCAGTCCCTGAAACTGCTATTGAGTTAGCTTCATGTATATGCTCCAAGCTCTGTCGTACACTCTTGCTCTTTCCAAGTTGCGGTTCTGGTTGCTGGGCCACAGAAACAAGGCTATTTTTCACAAAACCAGAAAGCATTGCAGAATTAAGAAAACAACAACAATCAAGTTTATATCTTTGAAACTGTTGCCATAGAAACTCGACTACATTGGTCAGAGCTCTCCAGTGCTGATTATTAATAAGGAAGAGACGCTCAGCTGGGTTTGGGTTGGGGGTAGGTGGGAGGGTAATAAATACCAGGGGACCTCATCCCTGTCTTCCATTGTGCATCTGCTGATTTCAGAAGGCAGCAAAGCAGCCTGAGACCCTAGAAACAGCAGCTCAGAAGGTTCCCCCACACGGCTGTGTCCAAGAGCAGTGGGGATCCTACATGTGGAGGGGTTGTCTTACCTGGTGTGACTGCCTCTGTCAGTTCCACCCATGAGACACCCATGTCAGTGTCACGGGGACTGGCAGAGCAGCCCAGGAAACAATGTAGAGGTTTCCGGTCTCGTTAAGGGCCCTACCTACTTGGGCACCCTGAGTTAGTCAAGTCTGTCTCAGGGAATCCAGGACACGGTGGGCAGGAATCAAAGTAGTGGTCCAATGTGGGTCTGTACCCTCTAATCATAGTAAATTCCCTTCAGGAAGCAGAGTAAAGTTTGGGGTGTTAGGGTGATGGGTGGGTGGGAGATATACTAAGTCACCCACTGGTTCATTCATCAGCCCAGGGAGAAAAAACAAGAAATACTGGATTTTTGAACAAAAGAAGCAAGAGAAGGGCGTGTATGTGGGGGTTAACAAAAGTCCAAACAGAGCAGAGGGTCACCGTAAAGAGCAGGGAGCAGTGTGGTCTCCACCCCCCCCCCCCCCATGACAAAGCCACAGCCAGAGGCTGACTTGACAGAGATAAATAACAATGGCTGAGCAGGGCCCATGGCAGGTGAAGGAGAAAACATGTTTGCACCTTTTTCTGCTTTCATCTCTGCAGGAAAATGCCTTCAAACAAGAAAGTTTCTAGATGGGAAGCAGAGGTCAGGGCTTCAAGTGTTTGACTGCACACAGCAGCTGACCCGGGTGTGATCTCTGGCACCCCGCCTCCCTCTGAGCACCATCAGGAGTGAGCCCCGAGTGCAGAGCCATGAGCAAAGACTGTGCATTACTGGTTGTGGTCCAACCCTCTCTCTTCCTCCCCCCAAATCAAAACTCAGGATTTCCTTGAAATAAAAGAAGGTAATCTGGTAATAATGTCCAGAGACAATAGAGACAAAGGCCAGGAGGAACAGACCATTGGGGGGAAGCTTGTCACAAAGAGCAAGGGAGGGCAGTGAGGACAGAGAAGCAACATTAGGATAATGAGAGTTAGGAATAATCACTTTGGACAAGAACTGGGTGCTGAAAGGAGAAAAGTGATAGGCATGATATTCCTTCAGTAACAGTATTGCAAAACAGTGTCTAAAAGGAAAGAGAGAGAGAGAGAGAGAGAGAGAGAGAGAGAGAGAGAGAGAGAGAGAGAGAGAGAGAGAGAAAGAGAGGCAGGCAGGCAGAGGGGAGAGCAGGAGGGAAACTGGAGATATTGGTGGCAGGAAATGTGCACTGGTGAAGGGTGTTGGACATTGTATGACTAAAACTCAATCATGAACAACTTTGTGAAAAAAAGCTCAACTGGATTATGAAAAAAAATTGGAATCATGCTTAACTAAAGTAATTAAAATAGTAAATAAAATAAAAAACTCAAAACCCAACACATTTACACACACACTCATAGACATACACTCATGCCATCACATAAAGCCCCAGCAGTGCACTAAATTTTCCTTCCAACCCTGGTTGCTTCTTGTCAAACTTTTTTACATTCATTTTGGGGCTATACCCAGTGATGCTCAGGGGTCACTCCTGTCTCTGAGCTCAGAAATTACTCCTGGCAGGCTCGGTAGGACCCTAGGAGATGTCGAGGATCAAACCCTGGTGAACCAAATGCAAGGTAAATGTCGGTCCCATCTTAAGCAAAGATTTAACCTACAGCCCTTCCTGTTAAAGTTGGAGGTACTGAGGATAATCACAGTGCAGTGATCCCCCCCTCATCCTTCAGAGACTAGAGGAGAGATTGGGAATGACCTCAACTTTCAAAAATACATGACAAGGGTCTGGAGCAATAGTACAGTAGGCAAAGCACTTGCCTTGCACTGTTGTCCAGGGCTTAATCCCCTGCATCTCATATGGTTCCCTGGTTCCCACCAGGAATGATCACTGAGTGCAAAGCCAGGAGTAACCCGAGTGCCCACTAGGTGTGGACTGAAAAGGGGGGAGAAAAAGTGGCAAGACCAGAGAGCTAGGACAGAGGGAAGAGACTAGACTAGCTTCACATACAGCTTAGCTTTTATCCCAAGTACCACATGTCCCCCCCCCCCACCCACCCACCCCCGAAATCCTGCCAGGAGTAATTTCAAGCACAGAGTCAAGAGTAAGCCCTGAGCCCTGCCAGGTGTAGCTCTAAACCCAAATAATAATATAATGGAAATGGACCAGGAACATAAAATCCCCCCTCTCCACTGTCCAGCTGTTCCATTCAAGCTGCTGTGGCATCTGTTTACCTGAAATGCTTAGTTCAAATATCGGCAGAAATGCAGCTGTCTTAGAGTTTGCATAAAGATAAATCACTTCTGTCTGCCATAGAGCAGGCTGGGGGGACGAGGGAGAACTGGAGGTAAATCAGGGACACTGGTGGCAGGAAATGTGCACCAGTGAAGGGTGTTGCACAGTATATAGCTGAAACTCAACCCTCAACAACGATATAACTCTGTATCTAATGGTGATTCAATGGTGGTGAATGGTGGTGGGAATGTTGTACTGGTGATGGGGGGGGGGTGTTCTGTTTATAACTGAAACCCAACTATAAACATGCTTGTAATCATGGTGCTTAAATAAATATTTATTAAAAAAAAAAAAAGTAAGAAAGACAGATGAGAAAGGAACACAGATAACATCATAAGGTTAAGAGTGAACAAGGGGGCCCGGAGAGATAGCACAGCGGCGTTTGCCTTGCAAGCAGCTGATCCAGGACCAAAGGTGGTTGGTTCGAATCCCGGTGTCCCATATGGTCCCCCGAGCCTGCCAGGAGCTATTTCTGAGCAGACAGCCAGGAGTAACCCCTGAGCACCGCTGGGTGTGACCCAAAAACTAAAAGAAAAAAAAAAAAAAGAGTGAACAAGGGAACCATGAGACCCAAACCTTAACAATAAATGAAGCAGGAGACTGGCAGGAGAGGGAGGGATAGGAAGAACCTGGGAACACTGGTGAAGGAAAGCTGACAGTACTAGTGGGATTGGTGCTGGAATAGCGAATGTCTTAAACTCAACTATGAATAACTTTGAAAATCACAGTGCTTTAAACAAGTAAAAAAAATTTTTTTTGGTTTTGGATCACACCCTGCAACACTCAGGGCTTAATCCTGGCTCTCTGCTCAGAAATCGGTCCTGGGACCGGAGCAATAGTACAGCAGGTAGGGTGTTTGCCTTGCGAGCAAATGCTGGGTTCTATCCCGGCATTCCATATGACATTCCCAAGCCTGCCAAGAGCGGTTTTTGAACTCAGAAACAGGAGTCAGTCCCGAGTGCCAGATGTAGCCCCCTAACCTCCCTAAAAAAAAAGAAATTGCTCCTGCAGGCTCAGGAACTCTATGGTATACAAGGGATTGAACCAGGGTCACCACATGCAAGGCAAATGCCCTACCTGCTGTGCTATTTCTCCAGCTCCAAGTAAAAACATTTTTTAAATAAATAAATTATACAGCAGGAAAAAACTAAACAGAATGATGAGAGTTTCTCCAGGACCGCATAGTATCTGGTTGGGGTGTTAACTATTTGGGGGTCTCCCCCAATTGCTAATTCTGGACTTGGCTGTAGCTGTCCCCATATTGTCTTCAGCTAAAAGTAAGACAAACTCATCTTTCTATAAGTCCCAGATACTAGGTTGGGGCAGGGGAGTGACTCAAGGCCTCCTTATTCCCAGAAGATCTCTGCTTGAGAGATTTGTATGGAAGTATTTCTCAGTGCCTTGGTAAATCAATTGTTACCACTTGCTTGCATGACTTGCTGTTTCGGGAAATTCACTTTTGTTCAATTCAATGAAAAATGGGCCTGATGATAACTGCTGTGTTTGAAAATATTTGCAGAGCCAGGGTGCAAACAGCCCCCAGGGAAATCTCCAGCTGAAAGGAAACCAGCTTCCAGAGTTCCTTGGGTGATGTTTTGTAATAAGGGATGAACTTTAAAAAATGAGCCAGGATCCTGCATTGCCCTTTCATGGTGAGGTGAAACGAGAAGGCACTCCACATCATGACTTCAATGTAGGACATGCAGATTCCAGAATCTTTAATACAGAAACATGAGACCAACAACAGAGACTGTGTGATAAGTGTGTTGGTGCTACGGACAATGTCTTGGATCGAACAATAACTTGCCTGAGGCCTAGAGCTGGTCTTATGCCAGGAAACTTCAGGGGTAGGATCTCTTTGTATTTAGGCCAAGGTTATTCCTTTCCATGCCTCTCATATTTTGGTGGGCCTATGCAAACAACAATTGCCACTCTAACACCGTTTTTACTGTGCTCCTTTGACTCTAATCCTTAAAACGCACCCACTTAAAATTTGAGGTTAACTTAAGCTAATATGCATGTACATGGAAACGTAAAAAATACTATGCCTCTAATGTTTAAGGAGTTACGTAAGTTTGATGGCTTTAGATTGCCTTGTGTGCTGTTAAGAAATATTATAATGTGCTACAATCTGGGAACTTGAGGGACAAAGTAATTGCACATGGATTCTGTTTTATTTATCTTAACTTTCTTTGGTGAAAGTTCAAAGTTAAGATATCAGCAAGGGGACTTCTTCTGATAATTATTTAATGGGTGATTGTCCTTCCACTGTAACTTTACCTTATCCTCTTTCTTTGCATCTTTTGTTCTCATAATTCAAAATAAAAAAATTATAAAAAAAAAAATGAGCCAGGAGGGGCTGGAGCAATAGCACAGTGGGGAGGGAGTTTGCCTTATTCATGGCCAGCCGGGGTTTGATTCCTGGCATTCCTGAGCCTACCAGGAGTGATTCCTGAGCACAGAGCCAGGAGTAACCATTGAACACCATCAGATGTGGCCCCAAAACCAAAAAAAAAAAAAAAAAAGAGCTAGCACCAAGGTCCTAAAAAGGAGCCAGTGGAGTGCTGAGTGTTCGGAGGAGGGAAGGAAAACCTTCAGTGGTTAAGAAATTTCTGGTAGAGTAAAACTTTCTTAAATTGATGGGGGCCACAGTGGAGGGCTTTTGCCTTGCTGTGGGTGACAGGGTTTGATCCCTGGCACCCCATATGGTTCTGAGTCTGCCAGGAATAATTTTTGTGCAGAGCCAGAAGTAACCCCTGATTAACACCAGCTGTGGCCTCCAATGCCCAAATATAAATTAAAAAATAAGAGAAAAATCTTGGGGCCAGACAGATAGCATAGCAGTAAGATATTTGCATTGCATGTGGATGACCCAAGATGGACCCAGTTCGATTCCTGGCATCCCGTATGGTTCCTGAGAATGCCAGGAGTGATTTCTGAGCACAGAACCAGGGGTAACCCCTGAGCATCGCTGGGTGTAGCCCCAAAACCAATCAATCAATAAATAAATAAACTGCTTTAAAAATAAAGTATATTGTGTATATGTATACACAATGGAATATTATGCAGCTGTCAGGAGAGATGAAGTCATGAAAATTTCCTATACATGAATGTACATGGAATCTGTTATGCTGAGTGAAATAAGTCAGAGAAAAAGAGAATGACGGAGAATGGTCTCACTCATCTATGGTTTTTAAGAAAAATGAAAGACATTTCTCAACAATTTTCAGAGACAAAAGAGAGGAGGGCTGGACGTTACAGCCGACCTCATGAATCTCACCACAAAGAGTGATGAGTTTAGTTAGAGAAATAATCACATTGTGAACTATCCTAACAATGAGAATATATGAGGGAAGTGGAAAGCCTGTCTAGAGTACAGGTAGGGGCAGGGAGGGGAGGAGGGATATTTGGGTCATTGGTGATGAGAATATTGCACTGGTGATGGGGGGTGTCATCTGATATGACTGAAACCCAACCACAATTATGTTTGTAACCAAAGTGTTTAAATAAAAATATTTAAAAAAGTATATTCAAAGAATAAGAGAAAAGTCAGCAAGGGAACAGGCAGAGTCAAGGAAAGAACTGGGCAGGCTCTAGATGTTGGGGCCCACATTCAGATTTGGAGGTGGGGAACTGACTGGGCCCAGGTTTCTGGGTCCAGGGCAGCAGTACAGACTTTCACATGTCCCTTCTGGGTCACAGGGGACAACTACTGCCCCAGCTCAGGTTTAACAAGGAGACTAAGAGATAACCAGCGCCGGAGAGGAGCCCTGTCTTGCACCCACACCAGGCACCACTTGGAAAGGTAGGGCCTCCTCTAACCACCTTGTTTGTACTCACAGTTTCAACAGAGCAGTCCCCCCAATCAATGAGCAAATGGGGACCCTCATGGCCTCAGTCTCTGTCTTAAAGAGAGGTTAGCTAGATAAGCAGCAATCAGGCAAAGCAAAAACCAGGCTTCGTATATGTGAGACTTCCCACCAGGCAGACTGTAGAGGAGCTGGGGTCTGGACTGCAGTCAGCCCTAGATTCTGGAATCAATGCAGAAAGAAGCAATGGCCCACGTGCTAGAGACAGGGCAGTTCTACGGTGTAACTGGCACTTGTCCTACCTTCACCTGGACCCAGGTTATGAATTATCCAGTTGTATGAATTCTCCTGACACTTTGCATCTTGTTCTCTCAGGTCAAACTTCCTCCTGTCTATAGGCAAAAAGCAGTTTCACAGTCCCCATTTGTGCTGGGATGATTCTTAGGGTGGGAGACAAGGAACTCAGAATGTTCGTGTTTCTGTAGCTTATTTGATGTGCAAAACTCTCTGGTTAGCCCGGGCAGGGTCATTGCTCAGGGATCATTTTCTCCAGCTCCCACACACTCAAGTGGTCCCCGAGACCACTGTCTCCTCAGTTGCAAGGGGGAGATCTGATCCATGGCATCATTCTGCAAAGCCAAGGATGGCCCAGGTCCACGAATACCCCCAAGGCAAGAATCTTTGAGCACAAAGAATGTGATCCCAGGGGGCCAGAGTGATAACACAGTGGGGACAGTGTTTGCTTTGCACATGGCTAACTTAGGTTCTATCCCAGCATCCCAAATGGTCTCCTGAGCCTGCCAGGAGTAATTTCTGAGCACAGAGCCAGTAATTTCTGAGCACCACCAGTGTGATTTTTCCCTATCCCCACCAAAAAATTAAAATGCAGCCCTGATAAAAAGGTCAGAAAGAGTCAGACTGGAAACTTTACCCCTTAGCAGTGCGGATACACAAATTATCTCCCCAAAATGGAGAGAAGAGAATAACCCCTGAGCACTGTAACCCCCCCAAAACAAACAAACAAGAATGTGGCCCTGGCATGCTACAACCAAGCTTCCCTGCATGAAAGAGGGGGAGATTTCTACATGTGGGTCTCACTGATCTCTGGTCCAAATCAGAATCTATGTAATGCTGGACTACCCCCTGGGCCCAGAGGAGGGAGGAATTCCAGAGGGACTCACTCTCAAGCAGCTCTGGTGCTGGGAGCTATAAACCCTTTCTCCAAGAGCCTCATGTCTCGGTCAGCATTTTAAAAACTATGTCAGGCAGACATGCAGATGCCAGCAGTGTAAATGCCAGCAGCATAAATGCCAGCCCCTCTGTGGTGCCTGAGAGATCTGTGCCAACCCCAGTGCGGCAGGTGTGTGTGTGTGTATGTGTGTGTGTGTGTGTGTGTGTGTGTGTGTGTGTGTGTGTGTGTGTGTGTGTGTGTGTGTGTGTGTGTGTGTGTGTGTGTGTGTGTGAGAGAGAGAGAGAGAGAGAGAGAGAGAGTGTAGTCTTGATGCAACTTTGTAAATAGACATGTACTGAGAGAACTCAGTAGCAGTGTGGGAGGTCGACCAGACTTTTATGAGACTTGACAAAGGATATGAATGATTTTTTTATAAGCATATATATATATAGTTTGTTTGTTTGTTTTGGGGCCACACCCTGTGATGCTCAGGGGTTATTCCTGGCTATACACTCAGAAATTGCTCCTGGCAGACACAGGACCATATGGGATGCTGGGGGAATGGACTGCTGTTCGTCCTAGGTCAGACGCGTGCAAGGCAAATCCCTTACTGCTGCGCCATCGCTCCGGCCCATCATATATATATATATATATTTTTTTTTTATTTAAACACAAAGTTCTTTATGATTAAGTTTTAGTCATACACTGTACCCAGACCTGAGAGAGGGGTGGGGGTGTAACTGCCATCTTGTACCTCCTCTCCCTAACTCTCATATTATACCCTTTCTACTGAATTTTCCCATTTCTCATTTCTCCACATATCCACATAAATATTCTCTCTGGAATCTTCTGGACATGACGGATCACCTCCTTGAATCTAGCCCTGATACTTTTGTTAATGTGGCTCTTGGGAGGTGAGCCCGCCTTCTCAGGCTGCTCCTTCCAGTCTCAGTACAGAGATCTTCTAGGAGTCAGACATAAACAAGGAGATGAAAACTCAGACTGAGGGAACTCAGAGTGAGGGCTGGGATGGTGGGTCCAGGAGGAAGAAGGAGGAACTAGAAGGGGTGGGAAGGACAGAGGGAAGGGAGCTGGAATGAGGAAGGAGGAAGAAGGAAGGGGAGATGAGATGGAAAGGAAAGAAGAGGGAAAAGAGGAGAGGATGAAGAGGAAGGAGAGAAAGGAGAAGAAAGAGAAGGGGGAAGTGTGGAGAGGAGGAGGGTTAGGAAAGAAGAGGGGAGAAGGAAAAGGAAAGAGGAGGGGCTATGAAAAAGAGGAGGGCTAAGTAAGAGGAGTGGGAAAATGGGGAGGAAAAGGGAGGGCATGTGGAGAGGAAGATGGTTTTAAAGAAGGGGAGGAAGGAGAGGAAAGAGGAGGCAGAGTGGAGAAGAGGAGGGTTAAGGAGGTGTTAGGGTGTGGGAGAAAGGAGGTCAAGGGGTGTGTGTGTGCATTTTCCAAGATTCCTTCCTGCTATGGGCCTCCCCACCTCCCAGGTGTGTTGGGGGGGGGGGTTCCACCCAGGTCTCTGGCACTAGCCAGAAGAATCTGGAACAGTCACGTCAAATCTGCCCACACACAATGGCCGTCAAGATTTGGACACACCCTGTGTCTGGGTTCAGGGCCCCTGCCCCTTCATAGGTCCTTCCCTGCAGCTCCGAAGGGCCTTGGGTCCAGCTCTGGCTGGAGGGGACCTCATGAGGGGCGCATGGGGTCCCATCCCAGCTTCCTGCACAACACAAAGTCTCTAGGCTCAGTCCCCATGGGTGATCCCACAGGAGGGTCTGGCCACTGGGATCCCTGAGACGAAGGGCCAGTGAGCTCAGGCAGGACTGGAGGCACAGAGTTCAGGGTTTCAGTGGGGACTTGGAGTCCTGCAGGCACATGTCACTCCCCAGTTCTCCCTGTGTCCTCAGAGTCACTGGGGTCAGGTCTGAGCTCCTTTCTCATCAACACTCCAAGCTCCGTGCTGGGGAGACTACAGATGAGGGTTCTTGGGGGTTCAGCTGTTTACCTTCTTAAATGAGGTCCTCTGTTCTCACCACTTCAACCCTCCATCCACCCAGGGAAGGTGCCCTAGAGCTGAGTGTCAGGATGGAGGTCCAGAAACCACCCTGCTCATGAAGCTCCCCAAACTTGGGCAGTTGGATCACCCTAATCATCAACCTGCACCCCCTAATCCTGCCCTGTACACCCAGAAAAGGCCACAGCAACCCAGAAAGGACCTTGGTTCACCTACTCACCATCTGGGTTCAGGTGTCTGTGAGGCCAGTGCATGCAGGAGCTGCATTTGGGAGCAGTAGGGCTAGAAGTGGAAGGCCACAGGCAACCTTAGGACATGTATTATCCCCTTTCTACATGGGAAGAAAATCAAGGGCTGGGGGTGAGAACCATATAAACATGCAGACCAGCTCCAGAGCTTTCTGCTTCTGGCCAAGACTTAAAAAAAACAACAACAACAACACAAAACAAAACAAAACAAAAAAACAAGGACTGGATGTTCCCTTGCAAAAGCAAGTGACAAAAATGAGCAAAGCTGTTGGGAACAGGGCTGGTATGTGATTCATGAAGGAAAGACATGCTTTGTTTGCAAGAGATGTGGGTTTCAGCCTGGGAAATGCCAAAAGGTGTGTGTGTGTGTGTGTGTGTGTGTGTGTGTGTGTGTGTGTGTGTGTGTGTGTGTGTGTGTGTGTGTTTGTGCGCAGGCGCGTGCGTGCATATGTGCGCATATAGGTGTGTTTTCAAAACAGTGGACTTCAGACAATGCAGAGCCCTGAAGCAACAATGCAAACCTTTTAACCACTCCTATTTACTACCAAAAGTGGTCTCTTGAGGTGCAGAGCAGGAAAGGAGAGAACTCCATCAGGCCATGAGTTCCTGATTCCAGATCATGCTCTGTCACCTACAGTCAGGGTGCCCAGGAGATGCCCTTGGCATCTCCAGTGGAAGACCAGGGCTTGTGTGAGAGGGGAGCCTTCCCCCCAGGGAAGGCACCTGGTACCCTGAAAAAGCACCCTGTTTCACATCTCTGGAAAACCTCCTGATTCTCAGGGTATCACAGGGCATACACAGAACAGCCTTGCTCCATAGAGAGAAATAACAATTCTGTGACTTAAGGGTTCCTGGGCCTGCTTGCTAAATCCAAAAAGCAAAAAGATAAAAAAAAAAAGAGTTTCTCCCCAGAGGAAAGGTCAGAAAGACCTGCAGGTATGTAACAAGAGAAAAGTGTTCGAATTAACTGTCAATCCCAGGGTTCTTATAGTCTAGAGCAAATGCTCAGATTTTTTTTCTCCCTGAATCAAAACAAATTTATTCCCCTTCAGCCTCAGGGGGATGCCCCTCCAAAATGCAGCCCACACTCTCTTCCAGACAGGAGTCCTGAGAATAAAAAAAATATTTAAATCCCTTTCATGAAAACATAAAGTACAACAATACAGGCATTTAAAAACAGGCCTTTATTTGAGGAGCTGGAATGATAGCACAGCAGGGAGGAAGTTTGCCTTGCACACGCAAACCGAGTTAGATCCCCAGCATCCCATAGAGCCCACCAAGTCTGCCAGTGATCCCTGAGTGCAGAGCTAGGAGTAATCTCTGAGTGCCAAGGAATGTGGCCCCAAACCCAAAACCAAAACCGAAACACTTGAGATGATAAATAATTTGTATTTTAGGTTTTGGGGCCCTACCAGCAGTGCTCAGGGCTTTCTTTTGGATCTATGCTCAGGGATCATTCCTGGCAGAACTTAGTCTCATGCAAAGGCAAGTACCTGGCCTGCTCATCATACTACCCTGCTGCCCCAGCAAATTTGTACTTTAAATGTCGAATTTTGTTTAATGCAGAGCCGTGGCTAACAAGAAGCTTTCCGTGTGCAGATTGCTGCCCCTCAGTTCTGTGTCTGGGTTCTGTTTCTGCTGTGCTAGAGCCTTTCAGAAGAAGCCCATAGGCTCTCTGGGTAGCGACAAACACTTAGATCATATAGTGGCCTGGTTGCCTTAGTTCGCAGAGAATCATGATTAAAATACTAATGAGTTGGGTTTTCTCTAAGGGGTATATGTGTGTGTGTCGTGTGTATGTGTACTGTGTGTGTCTCTATGTATGTGTATATGTGTATGTGGTGTCTATATGTGGTGTATATGTATGAGTGTGATGTGATTTGTGTCTGTGAGAGAGAGGAGAGAGGGGGAGAGACAAAGAGAGAAGGAGAGAGAGACAGAGAAAAGAAAAAAATGCCTTTCCCAGAGGCAGGTAGGAGGGAGAAGGAGAGGGAAAACAGACATTGGTGGTGGAAAATGTTCATGGGTGAAGGGTGGCATACAGTGTTTGACTAAAACTGAATCATAAAGAACTTTGTAAGCACGTATTTAAATAATATATATATGATGGGCCGGAGCGATGGCGCAGCGGTAAGGGGTTTGCTTTGCATGTGTCTGACTTAGGACGAACTGCGGTTTGATCCCCCAATGTCCCAGATGATCTTGTGTCTGCCAGGAGCGATTTCTGAGTGCATAGCCAGGAGTAACCCCTGAGCATCACAGGGTGTGGCCCAAAAACAAACAAACAATATATATATATATATATATGTTTATAAAAAATAGTCATTCACATCCTCTGTCAAGTCTCATAAAGGCCTGGCCGACCTTCCACACTGTTACTAAGTTCTCTCCAGGACGTGGTTATTTACAAAGTTGCATCAAGACACCACACACACACACACACACACACACACACACACACATACACACTGACTACGTGCAAGGCAAAGGCCCTACTGCTGTGCTATCTCTCCGACCCCAAGCACCTTTAGCTTTTTGGGGCAGCCACTGTGTGCCCAGGCAAAGACAGAACAGGAAGGTCCTGGCTCGAACTGTCATCAAGAGATGCCGCTGGACTCCTATGTGACTATCCCAGGCCCTGCTTTCCCTCCGTGTGCCCGAAAATGTCTGCTGTGCTACGAACTGTCCCTAAGGTCTCTGTCACTCACACGATGGTCACGTGCTGGGGAGGACCTGAAGAGGGGATCCATACTGCAGGAAAGAAATGATCAGTCTGTTGGCTTCACTTGCAGGTGCTCTGGAGACCCCAAAGCTTAAACAATCCTGTGGTTTTGTTTTTTTTTTTTGGGGGGGGGGGCACATCCAGCTGAGCTTTAGGGTTTACTTCTGGCTCTACACCTCTGGCTCTAAGGGGTTCAAGGAATCATTTAGAGTGCCAGGGATCAAACTTGCATCAGTGTATCAAAGCAAGTGTCCTACTCACTGTATGATCCAGGCCCCCCTCATGTGTTGTTCTATCCTACCCTCTGAACCAGCCTCTATCCCATCCCTATAGAGGCAGTAGAACCAGTTGACAACGCTCAGCATCAATTCACCCTAGTGACAACCCTTAGAGCCAACCAAGGCAGTTTGGAAAAAATATGCAAAGAACTGGGTGCTGAAAGGAAGTTAAAGGGATATGCATGATACCCCTTCAGTTAAAAAAAAAAGGAGGGGGAGAGAGAGAAAGTGAGAGGGGAGAGAGAGAGAATGAGTGAGAGTGAGTGAGAGAGAGAGAGAGAGAGAGAGAGAGAGAGAGAGAGAGAGAGAGAGAGAGAGAGAGAAAGAGAGAAGAAAAATGTCTGCCACAGAGGCAAGCAAGCAGTGGGGAGGAAAGGGGGAAAAGCAGGAGGGAAACATTAGTGGTGGGAAATGTGCCCTGATGAAGGGTGTTGGATACTGTATGACTGAAATTCAGTAAGGAACAACTTTGGATTTATGAAGAAAAAACATCCTAACTGTATTACAAATAAGCTTGCAACCATGGTGTTTAAATAAAGTATTTAAAAAAAAAAAAGGAGGGGGGAATAGGGCCTGAGCGATAGCACAGCAGTAGCACACTTGCCTTGCACAGGGCCAACCCAGGACAGACCCCAGTTCAATTCCCAGAATCTCCTATGGTTCCCGAGCCTGTCAGGAATGATTTCTGTGCGTAGAGCCAGGAGTCACCCCTGAGCGCAGCTAGTTGTGACCCAAAAAACAAAAAAAAAAAGGAAAAATAAAAATCCTGTGCAGCCGGTTTCTCCAACGTGTGTGCCCACACCCCAGTTTTGGTTCTGTCATTTCTCTGTTGTTCTTTACAACTCCGCATCCTCAGTTCATCAGTGCATTTCTCTAAGACTGACACATCTCCTTTTCTTCTAGCACTCTCCTGCTTACTGGAAAAGTCCCTTCCCCTTAGAAGTTGTCTCCACCTTCCTTAATAAAACAATGTTGCTTCACTGTCTTCTTCTGAAGTTCTTTTTAAATTTTTTTTATTTTTTTTTGGGGGGGGGGGCATACCTGGCAGTGCTCAGTGATTCCTCCTAGCTCTGATCAAGGGACCATATTAAATGCCAGGAATCAAACCCACATCAGCTGCGTGCAAGGCAAGTGACTTAACCTCTGTGCTATCATCATTATGCTGGCCCCTCTCTTGAAGTTCATGATCTGAGTAGAGATTGGGCAGCCCCCTTCTTTTCCTGCACCTGAACCTGACGCCCATAGAGGCACAAAAGGGTGACAAAGGACAGCACCCAGCTATACAAGGCAAGTGGGACTCAGATGTGGTCTGACAACTGCTTTGTGAGGTTGGCAGGACCATTGTGGACACACAGCACATCTCCCCATGGACAAGCTCCCCTATTTCAACAAGCAGCCTCGAGTCCCTAAAACCGAAGAAAGGCTCCTGGAGCAGAAACTCACTGCTTTTCCAATTTCTGGTCTTGTAAAATGAGTGAGCCTTAGCAAGCCATGCCTACAAGCCACTCACTAACTGAAACCAAAGGCCTAGTCATTGAAACAGTAACAATGAAACCACCTCGAGGTTGATTGCCCTGTTTTTAAAATGCCAGTTTAGGGGCAGGTGAGGCAAAGTGCCTGTCTGGGATCAGCAGACCAAGGCTCCATTTCTATCACCACACACTGCAAGAGCAACAGCAGCTCAGCACCTCATTCCAGTCAGGTATCTCCCAACACCCCAAATCTGACCTGTTGTGCTCCACTCTCTGAGATCAGCTGCCTGCTTCCAGGGTCCCTAGCCTCGGGCTCACCCCATGCTGTCTGCATCCTTGATGCAAAGAAATGGTGAACAATAACTTGCAGCCTCCAAAGAGGCTCTTTCAAGGCTGTGCTATGGCAGCCACCAAGCCCGTCCCAGTCCCTTCTTTCTCCCTTCCCTCTGCCTGCAACCTACTCTTGCCTTTCTACATCACAGCTCTGCACACTTCAAACCTGCTACATCCCAACTCCCAGGAGCCTTCCTGTCTTCCATTCTGTCATGTGTCACATAGCAGGGACACCCCAGGTCTTGGTACTCTGCAGGGCCACCTGGCTAAGAGGTGCAAAGGACGGACTGTGTCCCCATTTCAGATGATAAAAGGTCTCTCCCTGAGACCCCAGCCACTCACTCACTCCACAGCCCAGATTATTATTCTGCTAGGGGCTTCAGACCCCTTCCGTGTTTTCCACAAAGAGCTGTTGAATTCCTGCCACTGTGGTTGCTTTGGAGACAGGCTATCTGAGGGTGATCAAGGTGAAAGTCCTGGGGTGAGCTGAGTCGGGTGTAACTGATGCCCTGGGAGTGACCATGATGCAGAGGAAATATTGTATATTTAGCAAGGCCGGAATTGCCCACCATCCCCCACAGAAGAGAGACATGCAGAGGATAGACTCTCCAGAACCTTCCAAGCAGCCACTTTCCTGCTTACATCGGATTCTGAGAGCAGAGAAAGGAGCTGAGAAATACCAGAGGCTTTTTTTTATGTGTTTGTGTGTGGTTGCATTGTTGTTGTTTTGATTCTTGACCACGCCCAAGGTATTGTGGGTGACTTAGGGCTCTGAACTCAGGGTTTGTTCCTGGCAGGGATTTTGGGATGTTGGGGTGAGGCATTAACTCTTTCCAAGCCCAGAGCCTAGAGCACATATGAAGCAGAGGAACTGGTAGCCAGCTTGGGCAGCTAATGGGAAAGCTCAGGCAGCCACTGGAAGGGAAATCCCTGTGAAAAGGCTTTTAGGCTGTTTTAATCTTGGACCAAATGCAGTTTCAGAACAGGGAGAGACTTGGGTTGGGGAAGTAGGAGAAAGTCAGACCTGGCTTCATTAGATTCTTTTTCTTTTTCTTTCTTTTGTTTTGTGGCCACACCCAGCAATGTTCAGAGCTAACTCTTGGCTGTGTGCTCAAGGATCAATCCTGGCAGTGCTAAGGTGACCATAGGAGATGCAGCGTTTAGAACCATTTGCAAGGCAATCGTCCTACCTTCTGTGCTATCACTCCTCCCCTTGATATTTTTTCTTGATCTATTCTAGGAATCATTCTACATGTGATCAGTGAAGCAGTCAGGCACACACAATCAGGCTTTGTCCACAGCTCCAGTTTTGGGGGACTCCCCCAGGCTTTGATTTTGGGGGGGGGAGGATTGATTAGGCCTCACTCATCGATACTCAGTGGTTACTCCTGGCTCTGTAGTCAGTAATTAAACCTGGTGGACTTAGTCAGGGAAGAGGGAGGGATCCAGATAGACTGCCTGTACCAAGTACCCTCCCTGCTGTACTATATCTCTGCCTTCCTCTAAGACCCCCCCCAAAACTTTGAAAGTTCTGCCTACTCACTACCCCATGGCCTGTTGATTCCCATCACCCCTCTCACCTCCCACAATTCCAGCCCCCAGAATCTCTCCCAGAACCCCTTACCCTGAGACTCCCTGCAGGTGGCCTGATTTCATTCTGGGCTCCCTCCCTCTGTACCCTTGTCCCCAAGTTTCCTAAGAAAAGACCCCACCTGTTGCTTTCACCCACCAGGTTCCTGAAGATAAAGAGGGAGAGGGGGAAGGGAAGTGAAGACCCCCAAAGTCAGGTCTCTGGGCACACCTGCCTGCCCATCCCCTTCACTGTCCTGCTCAGCTCTTACCCCTTCCCTCACTGGGAAGAGCTGAGTTCATCATAGCTCCAGGGCTCCAAAAGCGCCACCAGGTGCACCCCTCTCACTGTCTTCCTGCACCTCTGCCTTGTGTTGACCTGCACAGGCACAATTGTAGGCTCCTCTACCTGCCCACCAGGTAATCCTCAGGTCATGGAGGCCAGTGACTCAAGGGGTGGGGAACACCAGTGTGGGGGCTCCAAGGGACTAGTTAACAGCCCCCACATGGGAGGGGCGAGCTCAGGCAGGACAGCAAATGCCCCATTAGAGCAGAGGTGTCCTGGGAAAGAGGGAACATTGAGGGGACAGGAGAGAAGAGTCATCCCAGCACCCCTGCCTTGTCCCCAAAATAGGTTCTTCCTGAGAGTGAGAAGCAGTGAGGGGTGACCTGGCTGATAGGAGATGCTCAGATCTAGATGGGTGTAGCTAATCACTTTAAGCACACACCCTGTTTTAACACCCAGAGCACACACCCTGCTTTCCCTAATCCCCTTAACCAATCTTCCCCAAACCTGAAGCACACACCCTGTTTTAATCTCCTCTCACATCCTACCAGATTGGCTTGCATAATCCACACCCTACTCTCCTCTAATATAAATATCCCTTTTTCACCTACAATTAATTGATACTCTCCGGATGTGGCTGGTGTATACTTCCTTGTGAGTGCTTTACTCGCCTGAGATCCAACCTCACCAGTTACTTCTACATCTTGGGATCTGATCTTACCAGCTTCATTTACAGACAGGAACCCTACTTTTCACAATAGTGACTAGAGCAATAGGACAGTGGGCAGAGCATTTGCCTTGCACGTGGCGGACCTGGGTTCAATTCCCAGTATCCTATAGACCTCCTAGATCCTGCAGGAGCGATCCCTGAGTGCAGAATTAGGAGTAAGCTCAAAGCATCAGTGGAACCCAAAAAAAAAAAACAAAACAGTGTGCCCTGCACAATTCGTCAGCTAAAATGGTCATCCTGGTCAGTGGTGTGGGAATCCCAGACTGCCTCATGGGCTTGAGAGATTTCCACTAAGAGGAGGGTAAATGTGTCTTCATCTGGTACCTCACAGACACTTGGCCAGTTCCAGGATTGGCGGGCACTTTTGTTTCTGTTCCTCAGTTCTGAGATGTGATCAATGCCCACATATCTGAGCTGGGAGGAAAAACTTACCACATGATACTTCATAGTAAACAAAAAAAGAGAGAAGGCTACAAAAAATAAATAAATAAATAAAAGAAAAAATAAAAAAAATGCAGTGTCTGTGCTGAAAAAGCCTGTTTATTTTGCTATGTTACCATGGCAACTGGTGACGCTACAGCTAGCCTGGGGGAGAGCAAGGATCAATTTAATCTTGTAACCATGGAGACACCAGTAGTTCTTAGGATCCAAGGGGGGAGAGACAGAGGCAAATGGTATGGCTGCCTGTGAGCCCCTTTCCTCTTTAGAAATAAACCTAAAGGGGGCCTGGAGAGATAGCACAGTGTTTAGGGCATTTGCCTTGCACCTGACCGACCCAGGTTCGAACCCCAATATCCCAGATGGTCCCAGGAGCACTGCTAGGAATGACCCTGAGTGTAGAGCAGTACTAGATGTGGCCCAGATGTAGCACAGCCAGTTATCAGTTATCAGGTGGGTAAACGCCACACTGTCTAATGTGGCCCAACACTCCGTCAATACGTGTAAACACGGAGCAGGTAGAAAAAGCCCCCTTGGGGTTCAGCACTTCGGAAAAACTTGTGAAGAGGCACTCTGGACCTGCCAACCTGACCCCGTACTCTCCACACTGGATTTTGCTGCTACTTTGGGTTAAGTTTTTTTTTGGGGGGTGGGGAGGAGAGGAGAGGAAGAAAGTCCCTCAAGAGCTATTATTCCCTGGAGAGGAAGACAGCCAATGCCCCCTCCCTCTGTCATCACACATCCAGGAGAAAAGGGAACCCCCAGGACTCCTCCACTCTGGGCTCCTCGCATAATCCACCCCAGGGAAGGAGTACGCCTGGTGACTTCCTGTCCCAGATTAAGGGCCTCCCTTCCCAGCGACCAGATAGTCTGTGTGCATTGGGGACCTCGAGATGGAAAGGCCCCGAGGATGGAGAAGGCCCCGCAGCCTTTGTTCTTTCAGTCTGGGAAATCTACAGATCAGCAAAGCTGCCCACTTCAAGGCCGCTCTCCCACTGTCCCCCAAGGCACCCCATTAAAGCTCAGGAGGTGGGACCCTATTTGAAGCCATGGGCTGAGTTCTGGTGGCAAAGAGGCCATCAGAACCAGACCCAGTGCAAAAACAATACAAGGGCAAAACCGGGCTGGTACAAGGCGGTTCTCATCATCTTCGTGGGGGTGAGGGTAGGAACAGGCGTGGGGCCGGAGCTGTCCTTCAGAGGGGAGAAAAGTGAAGGCTGGGGGTACCTCGGGTCACCAGCAAGCGACAGATATACTCGGAGTCTCCACAAAGATGCCAAAGAGAGGAAGACGAGGTTGTCCGCCAGCCAGGTACGCGCGGACATGGGGATGCCCACGCCTTGGAAAGATCCGGGACACCCGAGGGGGTGGGAAAGGGCGGACGGGGAGAAGCAGAGAAGGGGCGTCTGATGCTGCACCGATTAGGCGCACCCTCCTGCTCCAGAGATGACCGGTGGGCACCCCTCGAGCAGTGCCCACCGCCTCCCCGAACCCCCTGGGCTTGCAGCCGCGCCCGCTGCCCGGGAAAGGCGCACCAGGTGGGCGCTCGGCTCGCCACAAAGGGCCGGGCCGGGATTCTCCCGTGGGCGTCACCGCCTCGCTCCAACCCCGGAGGGGAACCCGGCTTGGAGTGAGCCAAGCCTCGGATCTCCCGAAACTTGGCGTTCTGCAAGTGGGGCGCGCGGGGAGGGCTCCCGTTTACCTGCGCGGCCATAAAGGACAGATCCATGGCGCTGCCTTGTCTCCTGTGCTCTAGCCGGCTTTGCTGTCGCTGTTGCACTCCCGCCGTCTGCAGGCAGGCGGGGAGCAGACGGAGCAGCAGCAAACCGGCGCCCCGAGACCCCCGCAGCGCCCTTGGCTCCAGACAGTGGCCGGGCGAAGAGCCCGGAGGACGGGGGCGGGGTGGAGGCGGGGAAAGGGGGGCTCCCCTCCACGTGACCACTGTCAGTCCCACCCCCAGGGGCGGGCCCCGCGTCCTCCCTTGGCTTGGTCCAGCTTCTGCCTGTGTGGAACGAGAAACTGAGGCCTGGGATCATGCATGCGCACCGCTAGTGGACTGTCCGCCGCTCACGGAGCGTGCTACTGATGGCTCCCCGCAGGGGGGCTTTTTGGGGAGTCCAGCCCCAGCCCACCCAGGGCTGGGTGTCGCTTTGGGCTGGAGGAACAAGATAACTGGTTGTGGCACCACCACCGGGCAATGGGTGCTAACTCAACACCCACTGGCACCATTGTTGGGGTGCTCAGGATTAAGGGAGCTGGAGGAGGCGAGCATCATGTCTGCACCCCCACAGTCTGTAGCGAAAGGAAAGGCCCCATCTTAGAGTGGCCCGCGACAGGAATGAGTGTCCAGTGATGTGCCTTCTGGGTTTTTCAGTGACAGTCAGCCTAACTCGCATCTCTGAACCATGAAAACCAGGGATGCAGGTCTCACCCTCAGGCCTAGTGGCTGGTCTGGGGAAAGAGGGCGGACATTGCCCAGTGTTCGAAGGGTGGCCGACGGGGAAGGCTGTGTTCTAACATGTCTGCAAAGCTTCCTGGGTTCTTTCATGCCCTAAAGCCTACAACAGAGTTAAGAGATACTGGAGTTCCAGGTTTCCCTGTAGCCAGGAACCCCCTCAGCTGCGGGGTGAGGTCACGCCTTCATTGTTTATTATGAGCTGCACCTGTGTGTCCCCCTCACTTTCCCTGTGGAAATTGTCCCCCAGTGAATGTGCTGGGAGATGGGCCTGAGTAGTATCAAGGAGGGTTGAAAGTTCCTTATGCAAGAAGCCTCAAGAATCAACTTTCTTGGTTTCTACATCAAGGATTAGTATTTCCCTTTCATCTGTTCATCTCCTGCTGACCTAAAAAAAAATTCCTTCCCACCTCTAGACTTCCAGATACTCTTCTTATTTTTCTTCTGTTTTGTTTTGGGCCACATTCAGCAGTGATCGGGGCTACTCCTGGCTCTGTGCTCAGGAATCACTCCTGGCATTGCTCGGGACCCTATGGGATACTTAGGATGGAACCTGGGTTAACCGCATACAAGACAAGGGCCCTCCCCACTGTGCTCTGGCTCCAGTCCCAAAATACTCTTCTGTAGGGTTTCTTTTCTTACTATCTTTATATTTCAATCCCTTGGTAACTGATTTTTTTAGATGCATTATAGAAGCAATTTTATCTTTCCCATATCAGGATGAAGGATTTACAATTGATTCTCATTAATAGATGTTTTACAGCAAGGCAAGACTTTTCTTGAGTGGGTCTGTTTCAAGGTGGCCTGTCTGTCTCATTGGTGGTTCTTTTATCCTGACACCAGGGTTGCCCTGACTTTGTTACTCTGATGGTTAATTTTCTGAGACCTAAGCTACCCAGAGACATGGTTCAACCTGATGCCAGAGTACCTATGAAGGTGGAGATTGGCATTTGCAAGATAGATGCAGAGGTTCCCTCCCGGTGTGGACTAGGCCTCTCTTTTGCAAAGCCTGTTCCAGACAAAGATCTGGTTTCTCCTCCACACGGGCTGTTCTAAACTTGTGCAAAGCCCAGCTTGGCCGTACTTACTTTTATAAATTGCACAACTGATGCCAAGTCAGGAATCTCTACCTAGCCCTAGTGCTTGGAAATTTTCTCTTACTTTTTTTTCTAACATACTTGTAGCTTTATGTGGTACTGAATGACAATGCCTATGATTCATTTGGATTTCTCTAGCAAGTTCTTGGTTTCCACATTAAGGCTTACTATTTCTCTTTTATCAGCTCTTCTACTGCTGACCTAAAAAATTCTTTCCCAGACTTCAAAATACTCTTTTTTTTTTTTATTTTGTTTTGTTTGTGGGCCACGGCTGGTGGTACTTAGGGGGTTGCTCAAAGTGTTACTGCTCTTGGGTTAGGAATCACTCCTGGTTAGCTCATATGGGATACAGGGGTCGAACCTGGGTTGGCAGTGTGCAAGGCAAACATCCTACCTGCTATACTATTCCTCTGTTTCCCCCCCCCCCCCCCCCGCACACAAAAAAATCTTGATTGTATTTTGTTGTTGTTGTTTGGGTTTGGGGTTTTGAGTTTGTTTTTTTTTTAAATCTGGGGGCCACACCAGGTGATGCTCAGGCATTGTCCCTGATTCTGCACACAGAATCTTTCCTGGCCTGCTCATGGGATCATATGGGTTACTGAGGATCAAACCTGGGTCGTCTGTGTGTGCTAAGTCCAGGAGAATGATGCGCCGTTCAAAGACACCAAGACCACAGTCTCATGCAAAAGCAGGGGGTTTATTTTCTTACAAGCATATGCAGGGGCTGCGCTAGAATCCAGCATAAGCCAGAAACTGCCAGCCCCGAGCCATGAGCTTACAAGCTGTATATAGCATTTCAAACAATAGAAAGTTACAGTAGATTGATTTGCTTTAGGAAGTTCATGATATCTGGCATTTGCTCAATCACATTTTTGCAAGGTGCAGGTGCAAGCTTACAGGGTTAACATGACCAGGTTAGAACCATGTCAGAACAGAAAGAAAGTTGAACTGTAACTGGGTCTACAAGTTCCCACAATTGTGAAGGGGGGTAGGTGATCAGGGCAGTCAGGGAACTCAGGGGAAATTTTTCCTTTACATGTGGAAGGCAAGTGCTCACCCCATTGACCTATTGCTCTGGTCCCTTCATTGTTCTATATAATCTCTCTGTTTCCCCAAGTGTGTTTTCAACCCATACTTCTCTTGGGGCTGCTCATTACTTGCTACTTATCTATTTTTGTGTGTGAAAGTGAAGCTGGGCCTCAGATCAGTGTTAGACAAGGTCCCCCAAATAGGAACAGTTTATCCTCAGTGTCTCCTTCCCAGCTTCTTCATAAAGAGCTACAGATTAAGTGTCTCCCTCATTATGCATCCTCCTCCTTTGTAGCTAAGATGGAGAGTGCTCCAGGGAACTAGGTCACAAGTGGATTTATTGTTCATGCTGGTGTCCCCTGGTCTGCGGTCTGCTCTTCCCTAGTAAAGTCCCTTCTGGAATGTGCAGATGGATAAGTGGTTCTAGATTCCACCCACCTGTTGCTTCCCCAGGGGACCCTTTCTTCCACATGACAAAGGGATGGTCCCAATCTTGAAAATATGACAATTGTCCTTCAGGTGGAAATCCTCAGAGCTCTTCCTGCCTTTTGGAATCTGGATCCTATGTCAGATCCAGATACCACAAATATCTCAGCTGGTGGCTATTTGCCTGATCTCTTCATGTTAAAAAAAAAAAACTTTTTGGAGTCGGAGAGATAGCATAGAGGTAGGGCATTTACCTTGTATGCAGAAGGTTGGTGGTTCGAATCCTGGCATCCTCTATGGTCCCCCGAACCTGCCAGGAGCGATTTTTGAGTGTAAAGCCAGGAGTGACCCCTGAGAACTTCCAGGTGTGACCCAAAAACAAAAACGCACAAAAAAAACTTTTTTTTTTTTTAAATTTTGGGCCATACCTGGCAGTACTCAGGGATTACTCCTGGTTCTACACTCAGAAATTGCCCCTGGCAGGTTCAGGGAACCATATGGGATGTTAGGGATCAAACATAGGTTGGCAAATACCCAACCCACTGTGCTATGGCTCCGGCCCCAAAATCCTTTGTTTTGATACAATTTCTTTTATCTTACTCCTTATATGGCTCTTGCTTTATGTATCATAAGTAAACTTTTCTGAGTTTGAGATTGTGGCACCTTTACCCCAAGAGGGTGATCATTCATTCTAGCTTTGATTTAAGGTCTAGGGCAGTGGTCCTCAAACTATGGCCCGAGGGCCACATATTGTATTTGTATCTGTTTTGTTTCTTCATTGCAAAATAAGATATATGCAGTGTGCATAAGAATTCGTTCAAAAGTTTTGTTTTTACTATAGTCAGACCCTCCAATGGTCTGAGGGATAGTGAACTGGCCCCCTGTTTAAAAAGTTTGAGGACACCTGGTCTAGGGTATTTGATTTTTGTTTCCTAGATTTTGGGCTTACTAATGGCTCTATGTTCAGTGATTACTCTTGCTAGACTCAGGGGTCCCTGAGGGGTGCTCGGAATTGAATTTGAGTCAGCCATGTGTAAAGGAAATGCCCTCTCCACTGTACTATCTCCAGTCTCCTACCGTCTATTTTTCTGTTCTTGGTGTCAAAGCTGAGATTCATCTTTAGCCAAGTAGATGTTCAGAGATGCCAATGATGACTCTTCCTCCTGGAATCACTCAGGATGCCCCCTACACTGAACTAGATTGGGGGGGCATTCATTCTCACACCCCATCTTGGCCTGCTGATCCCAAACATGAGAGTTTACTTCAGTTCTAATTACATGATACCTTGCTGCCTGCTACACTGATGGGTCGCTCCCTCTTAGGAACCCAGAGCTGACACTCTGTCCTCTCTACCTAAGCTTTTGGTGTGTCCCATCCTAGAGGAGACACCTTCCCAGACCTATATGCTGAGGAAATGTGGGTATCCTCTTCCCCAATTTCTTATTTATCCCACCTGAATGATCAGAACTGCTCACACCTGGAATGGGTGGGTAGAGGAGTTTGCATGGGGGGAGAGAGAAGGGATAAGAAGGAGAGTTAGAGAAGTGTAGGAGAGGCATCATCATCAGAGATTCAGCATCAGATTCAGTATCACCAATTCAGCATCAGATTCAGCATTAGCAACTGAGCATCATCAAAGAAGCAGCAGCAACTTCACTAAAGGGAGTTAGTCAGCCTGGAAGCCAATTCGGAAGCCCCATACCAGCTGAAAGGGAGACAGAGGCCGAGAGAGCCAGGAGTAGAGAAATAGCTGCAAGGAAAAGGCTTTGTATAAGAGGTCATGTGAGGAGGTGTGCATGGTGGTAGGGACTATGAAATAAAGCTGGCTGACTCCTGAAACTTCATCTGACTACTCTGTGAATCTCTCCTCTCTCACCCTGCAACCTTCAGACCCACCAGACCATAGGGGCTTCGGGAGCCAGGTCAAGCCCAGAAAGGCCGCATCATCCCCTACCAACTCGAGGCCTCATTAATTAATTTATATTAAGACAACAAGGAAGGTGTAAGTCACTGTCCCCACAGAAGTTTATCCTGAACAGTCCAAGTGAAAACTGGCTGGTGTAGGTCTCTGATTTTTCTCATCTATCAGCTCTGTCATGAACAGATACTGGCACCATCAGGGCACCCAGGAACAGTCCTGCATGTGGGGCACTGCATAAGGGAGTCTGCCAGTGAGGGGGCCTGGCTATGGGGCAACAGTTTCACCCTGCTCCTCTGTGTATCAAAGGAATGACTGCAGGTGATCATTCCTCCCAGAGAAATAGATCCAGGTGTGGTCCCTATGTCTCAGCTCTCTGTCACACTGTCACCAGGGCTTCGTTCCATCCCACAACACCCCAGTGGTTTCCCTGCCAGACCTAGTTCTGATCTTCTCCTCTCTCTTCCTCACCTCTCCCCTCCCCTCCCTCCCATCCCTTCCTCTCCCCTCTTCTCTTCTCTCCATTTATTTCCTTTTTTTTTGTTTTGTTTTTTTGTTTTTTTTGTTTTTTTTGTTTTTGGGCCACACCCAGCAGCACTCAGAAATCACTCCTGGCAGGCTTGGGAGACCATTCGGGATGCTGGGAATTGAACCCAGGTTGACTACGTACAAGGTAAATGTCCTACTGCTTTGCTATCACTTGGCCCAGTCTTTCAGCTTTTGAAAGCTGGCTTTTTCCAACCTCATTTCAAAGTTGTGTTTTAATTTTTTGGTATTGGCGAAGGAAAACCACACTGGTGATGTTCAGGAGTTTCTTCTACTTAGAAATTACTCCTGGCAGGTTTTTCTTGATCTGGAAGCTAGCTCTAGCCGGCATGGGGTCTGGGGATACCCCAGGTCGAATGCCTTCTCCCTAGCTTGGGGGTGTCTCCCCCTCCCCCCCCCCCCCCCCGCCTCCAGGCCTTCCCTGGGAGCTAGCCCAGGCAGCCAGAAAAGGTGGGTGTTGGGTGGTCCCTCCTGAAGGGAATCCAAAGCTTTCACCACCCTTCCCCCAGCGAAGAGGAGGGGGGGCACATGGAGGAGGGCTGGTAGATCCTGGTTTCCCGTTCTCTACTGAATCCTTTCTTGATCTGGAGTCTAGCTCTAGCTGGCATGGGGTCTGGGGAGACCCCAGGTCGAAGGCCTTCTCCCTGGCTTGGGGGTGCTGAGAGCCTTCGTAGGCCCCCAGGCATCCCCTCTCCTGCCCCCCGGCCTCCAGGCCTTCTCTGGGAGCCAGCACAGGTGGCCAAAAAAGGTGGGTCCAAATTGGGGGGTGCTGAGAGCTGCTCATTTTTACTAAGGCAGTCTCTGACAATTTCTTACCAGTCTACGTGTTCAAAACCGCGTGGGGGCGATAGCCCCCTTGTGCACAGTATATATTAATAGTATATCCTATCCTTAAGCTATGTTTTGTGTATGTAGAATGTCCATCTGGTATTCTGCCCTTTCGCACACCCCTGTAAAGCTCATTTTCACTCTTTAACTCTATCACCCCCCCAAGGATCAGTTACCCTTTTTAACTTCAGGACTGCACAGTCCTAATCACACATCAAAGTGGTGCACTGGATTTAACAACCCCAAACTATTTCAGAAGACATAAAATGGACACATATGGCTTTTGAATATTTTATGTCTATTTTCTTAGACAGCTATATCTCTTACTAAATATTCTCTTATACAGTGAAGATTTTCCCCACTTTTTATCTTTTCTTCTCTCTGAGCTGTTCAATAAGAAATTTTTGGCGAAAGAGTCCCTCAGTTTAATGCTTATGTTTAACCATGTCATGGGGATTTTTGGACTTGTTCTTGCAGCCCCCATATGGGCCTATAATGCCATGTGGCATTATTCCTTGTTTGCATAGGCACATTAAAATGGAAAATACTATACATACAAATAATTTCTTATCTAATAGAGGTAGGAACACAGAAGTCTTGTAGAGCAATGGGTCCTTACACCCTGAACATCGACATAATGACCTGGCACAGGTCTTAGAAGAATGGGCATTCTCCATTCACCCCTGAACCAGGGAAGCTAACTACGAAACATCCAAGGTCATTTATAACATCATCTGGAAGCAATCCTCTACCAGGGAAGACCCTACTGCTGCTCTGAGGTTGAGCTGCTCAAAAGAGACTTTCTTCAACACTAAGAAGACTTGTCAACGACGACCTGCTTACAGAACAGGGCTCTCTGCATTGCCATTTTATTGTGAGGTGAAACTAGAGGACGCTCTACACCATCCTGACTTCAATTTAGGATATGCAGATTCCAGGATCTTTAATATAGAAACATAATACCAACTACAAGGACTAAAAAATAAAAGTGTATTGGCACTACAGACAATGACTTGGATTGGACAAACTAGTTTGCCTGGAGCCTAGAGTTGGTCTTCTGCCAGGAAACTTCAGGGGTAGGGTCTCCTTGTATTTAGGCCAACGCTTTTCCTTTCCATGTCCCTCATATTTTGGTGGGCCTATGCAAACAATAACTGCAACTCTAACACCGTTTTTATGGTGCTCCTTTGACTTAATCCTTAAAAAAACCCACTTAAACTTTTGAGGTTAACTTAAACTAATATGCATGTGCAAGGAAATGTAAGAAAATACTATGCCTCCAATGTTTAAGGAGCTACATAAGTTTTATGGCCTTAGATTGCTTTGTGTACAGCTAAGAAATGTTATAATGTACTACAATCTGGGGACTTGAGGGACAAAGTAATTGTACATGGGTTCTATTTTATTTTTCTTTTTTTTTTTTTTTTTTTTTTTTTTGTGGTTTTTGGGTCACACCCGGCAGTGCTCAGGGGTTATTCCTGGCTCCGTGCTCAGAAATCGCACCTGGCAGGCACGGGGGACCATATGGGACGCTGGGATTCGAACTGATGACCTTCTGCATGAAAGGTAAAACGCCTTACCTCCATGCTATCTCTTCGGTCCCTATTTTATTTTTCTTAATGTTCTTTGGCTGAAAGTTCAAAATTAAGGTATCAGCAAGGGGTTTTCTTCTACAAATTCTGTTTATGGGTGATTGTCCTTCCACTGTAACTTTTTACCTTTTCCTCTTTCTTTGCATCCATCTTTGTTCTCATAATTAAAAAATAAAATTATTAAAAAAAAAAAGAAATTACTCCTGGCAGGCTCAGGAGATCATATGGGATGTAGGAGATCAAACTCAGGTCAGTCACATGCAAGGCAAAGACCCAACCCACTGTGCTATTGCTCCTGCTCCTATGTTTTAATTTTCACTTGTAAAATATTTTGGGGTCACTCCTTAAAGTCCTCGGGGCTTACCCCTACCTCCATTTGCAGATAACTCCTGGTGGGATTTGTTGTATGAGGAGAGACAGCAGGTCTGTGTATACTCACAGTTCACTTACAGTTCCCAAATTCTTCAATGTTGTCAAAAATGAAAACATTGAGTAATAAAGATGTACAGATTCAGAGTTAGAAAAATAGGAAAATTATTGGAAACTAGAAGAAAGGAATTTAGTGCAAGATTAATTTAAATCTGGCTGTGTGGGTGTGGGTGTGGGTGGGCGGGTGAGTATGGGTGTGTGTTTCTAGGAAAACTGAGTCTTACTTTACCTAAGAGTGACAAGAATGTGCCAGAGTACACAGGGATCTCACAGAGTGGCCTGGCTGGTTCAGGTTTTGGGATTATTCATTTGGCTTTAGGTATTGTTCATTGTCTTATGGACAATTGTCTTCATGAGCCTATTGTATGGGCCAGGATGAATGAGTTTGGATAACTGTTAACTTCTGTTTATCAGAGAGAACACAGGAATTCACAAGAATGTGAAAAACGCAAGATGAGGTCAGAGCCCCTGACAAGGGGATACTGAGTCTTCTCTTTCAGACTCAGGATTATCTAAAGTGCCAGGGTTTGAACCTTGATCAGCCATGTGCAAGACAACTCCCGTCACACCTGTAGTAGCTTTCTGGTGAGGGCTCTGCCTTAAGCAACCAACCTTGAAACAGTAAGATTAGTGGGGAATGTTCAAGGCTCTGTGTTGCTCCCAGCACTAATCAATGGTCCAGGACTGCCCGTGGAGATAGTGGGCACATGTCACCTCTGATGTGTGCAAGGCCTTGATCCCTCTTCTATCCTCTGCTGTCAACCCTCATAGCAGGCGGTCTGGAAACTGCCAGCCTCCAGCTGGGAGCAGCAAGAATGCAGGCTTCTGCCTTTTCTCCATCATTCCAGGCTGACACTTCTCAGGATGCAGCACCGGGAGATGGCTCAGTGACCATCCCTGGGCTCTGCTTGAGCAAGCGCCAGATCCATAATTCATGTGCCCCAGGGAGCTTGGAATTCTGGGAGGAACATTCTGTTCCTTCCATGGCCACAGCAGGAACAGTGGCCTTGTCCATTGGGCTCCATCTGGGGCCCAGTGGGTGAGGGCAGAGGGGAGCTAGCCCATCCTGGGAGGCTCTTCAGCAGGGTTAAGAGTTCACCAGCTTCTCACTGAGCAACTTTATCTATTATTCAGGATATTCAGTGACTGTGGGAGATGGCTTGGCCTTCAAGCAGCCTTTTCTTCCCAGGCTGAGCCCAGAGACTAGCCATGAAGGTGGCAGAAGGAGCAGAATCTCTGCTGTCCCAGAAGGCCTGGCCCACATGCCTCCCCTGCTGCTGCTCAGGGCCAGGCTTGCTTTGTGATCAATCCACACCCCAGTCTCCAGGTATCTCTGGACCATGAGCATTGGGACCTCCTTCTTAAAGAGGAGGTTCCTGATTACTGGGCTGAAGTGATTGTATAGCTAGGAGGCCATTTGCCTTGTTTGGGGCTGAACCAGCTTTGATTCCCAGTGTCCCATATGGACCCCTTAGCCTTTCAGGAGTGATTCCTGAGCTCAGTAAGATATAACTCCTGAGCACCACCAGGTATGGCTCAAAACCAAACAAAAAAATAAAAGAAGAGAAAAAAAAAAGGATGTTCCTGACCAGCCAGATCCTTGGAAGAGCTCCCTGTAGTGGGGACTCAAGTGCTCTCCAAATGCTATTTCTGTGTTTCTGTGTGTCTCTGTCTATCTTATTGAAAATGGAAATCCAGCAAAACACACACACACACACACACACACACACACACACACACACACACACACACAGCTCTCCACCCCAACCCTGGCCCTTCTCTACTCTGCAGCTTCCATGAGTTCTGCTCAGAAATTCCAGGTCTCTTACAATCTTATTGTCAAGTGCTCATGAAGCACAAGGAGGTGCTCTCCAGGTGGGGGCCCCCCACAGACACAGTCACTGCAGAAGCCCAGGAGACTGACTCATGGTGGTTAAGGGACTAGCTCAGAGCTGGAGCGATAGCAAAACTGGGAGGGTGTTTGCCTTGCATGCAGCCAACCTGGGTTTGATCCTCGGCACCCCATACGGTCCTCTGAGGCTTCCAGGAGTAACTTTTGAGCACAGAGCTAAGAGTAATGCCTGAGCAGTGCAGAGTATGTCCCAAATCTCCTTCCCCCAAAAATGAACTGGAGAGATAGTGCAGCACAGCAGGTAGAGCATTTGTCTTGCATGTGGCCAGTTCAGGTTAGATCCGGCATCCCAGTTGAGCATCACCAGGAATGACCCCTAAGTACAGAGCCAAAAGGGAGAGAGCACTTCCTGATGTGGTTCCCAAACAAAACAAAACAAGCAAAACATTGACTTAGCAAACTCAGCAAATAGGGGTGGAGCCAGAGGTAACCCCCTACATCAGTGGGTCCCTGAGCCCCCCAAGTCTTTCATATGCTGATGCCTGAAGTGCATTCATCTATTCACACATTCACTTATTGGTGGGCTCTTTCGCTCCCCATCTTACCTCTGTTCAGCAATCTGCAATGTGTTTCTTACTCTGATTTTCTAAGTATGTTCTGGGTACTGAGTACATGTTGGGGGAGGGTGGTGGAGAGAGCTGGGATGTTTCATCCATGTCAAAGGATGGGGTGTGAGGGCCAGACTGTTCTCCTCATAATCAGTATGGTCCTAAGGAGTGGCAGGATGGGGTCTGCTTCTTGCCTCTGACTCTTGCTTGTTGGACAGTATCAGATAAACAACAAGAACATGTGAAGCATTAAAGGAGTCGAAGGCCAGGGTGCTGAGCGGCTCCCTGTTCAGTGGCAATGGCACCAACCATGGCAGAAGGTGCAATGCTTGTGGGAAAGAGGACCTGCATTCTTCAGGGAGGGAGATGCCAGGGACCAGAGTAGAAGGATGAGACCAATCAACTAAAAGAAAGCAAAGCAAAGCTTTATTCCTTCAACCAAAAACATGCTACAAACTGACCAGCCAGGGCCATCTCCCACAGGAGGCAACCCAGCCTAGGGGTCACAAGTCAAGTTATCTAGGGCTAGAATCAAAAAGTCTTGATCTTATAGTTGTTTGTTGTCTAGGGTGTTTCATCATGTCCTTTTATGGCTAGATATCAAGGATGGTATATTATGGGTTATAGGGCCTTGGGGTCTGCGTCATTATTCTTGGGATAGAAACTTAGCCCTTAAATGGAAATTTAGCCTTATTAGCCTTAAGTGGAAACTTAACATTGGTTTGAGAAAATGGAGACCCTTCTGTTCTAGGCATCACAGGAGGACCCACATTCTGAGGGAGGATCCATGTTCTGGGAGAGGGTGGCCCCATTTTCTGGGCGAGAGAGGAGCTGTGTTCTGCAATGAGAGAGGAACAATGTTATGCAGGGAGGGAGGATCTGCATTCTCCAAGAATTGCTCTCTGGATCTGGGGTCCCCAGGGGAAGAATATTCAGTGTGTTCTCTACAGGATCAAGACACCAGGGGGTCCCAGAGGGAAAAGGAGAACTGCATCTCATGTCCCCTGCTGTACTCCTAGCCTGCCACCAAATCCCAAGAACAGGTCCTGCCCGACTAAGCTAATGAGACAAATAAGCATTTATTAGCCACAGAAATGAGCTGATGGGATGAAGTGGGAGGATGGAGGCGGTAGAATGTCTCCCTCTGGGCCCTTGTGGGCCTCACTCGCTTCCCCTGGCCAGTGAACACAAATACCAGGCCTGGTATTTGAAATGAGCTAATGGCCAGATGCTCCAAAACTCTCCTTCCTGGTTCTGCTTTCCTCCCCAGAGTAGGAGGCTGGGATCCAGCATGGAAGGCAAGAAAGTGCAGGGCAAGACTCCCAGCTCCTACTGTCTCCCAAGGAGCAGGTACAGTGGATGAAGGTGGCTGCCTTGCAGACAGCTGAACTGGATATGAGCCCCAGCACCATATAGGGTGCCCTAAGTGTTAGATCCCCCAGACCTTGAAGTTATAACTCACTTTAATGAACAATAAGCCTATAGCAGCTTGAAAGTTTACTCCCACTTCCTCCTCCCTTCTCAGATACTGCTCCATTCCCAGGCCAAATTCTGAGAAAATGAGATGTCAGTTTGTACTATAGAGTGGTCAGGGCCTCCTTGTTATTCAGCCCAAATGGTATCAGATCAGATGGGGTGGGGGGCAGGAGTTAGGACATCTGTGAGGCGTAAAACATCTGTGTAAGGGATGGACACAGAGATAGAAAATTAAAATTGAACCAATCATGTATACTGTGGAAGTTAAACTGTTCATATTAACCAATGAAATGTTTAGCCTGCTAAAGCCTATTAACCCTATATAAACTGCCTGTTAGTTTTATGAAGGGCCTTTGTCTTTTCATGATACTGGGCCTGGCTAGCCAAATAAACTCCCTTTTGCATTTTACATTATCAGGGGTGATCTTTGACTCTCAGCCCCAGTTGGGTTTATCTCTTTGGACCCTAATATGCACACTAGCAGGAGAGATCCCTAAACGCAGAGATAGAAGTAAGTCTTGAGCACTGCTGGATATGGCATCCCTAGGCAATTCTCCACCCACAGGAAAAAAATATTCCCAATCCAGAGTCATGACAATACATTAGAGAGACATCCCACACACACACCTTCTCCACCAAGTCTTGGTGACTGGGGACCTAGAGCACTCTTTTTTTGAGATGATGATTGTGAGCTCAACAAGCACAGACCAATCCTAGGGGGTGGTAGTGAATATGACATATCCCACTGGGTTGTAGTTCCAAAGTTGCACTAGGCAACTTTGTGTGGCAAAGGAGGGCAAGTTCCTGGCATCCCATAGGGTCCTCTGAGCACTGCCAGGAGTGATCCCTGAGTTCAGAGTAAGGAGTAAACTCTGAACATCACCAGATTTAGCCTAAAAACAAAAAATGAACAAATAAATAAATAAAAAGTAAAAAGTAACTTGCACTTTAATATGGATTTCCCATATTGTGGGCATATTGGACTAAATGATATATATTAGAATCAATTACCTAGATTTACTTTGATTTTTGGGGAGGGTTGATACTGGGTTACACTCGGTGCTGGTCAGGGGCTGTCTCTTGTCTTTCTAATTAGGGGTTACTCCTGCAGTGCTCAGGGGACCCTATGCAGTGCTGGGGATTGAACTGAGGTTGGATGCATATGGGCTAATGCCCTTACCCCTCTACTATCTCTTTAGTTCTTGTTTTGTTTTGTTGTTGCTTTTGGTAAAAGGGGATTGGATCACACCCAGCAGTGCTGGGGTTTACTCCTGGATCTGCATTCAGGGATTTCTCCTGGCATAGTTCTGTTGACTATATGGAGATTGAACCTGGGTTGGCTGCATGCAAAGCAAGAGCCCTACCCACTGCACTATCTCTCTGGCCCTTGTTTTTGCTGTTTGATTAGTGATCAGAGAATCTGCATTCACTTATACGACTCTCACTCTATTTCTCTCCAACAGTGCTTGCTGGCCAGGACTGTGAGGTTAAAAGCTCCCCCATGATGTAGGCTGGACCTAGAGGAAGAGGAGGTGTAGCATTAAATAATTAACGATGGTGGTGGATGGTGAAGGATGGATTGAAGGATTCTTCCCTGCCATCCCAGGCCACGTGGCTGGTGGCTGGCGGGTTCCAGGTTTAGGTGAATGGTGGAATCAGACTCATCCAGAGACAGGCATCAGGAAGCATCAACTTTATTCATGCCCTATTCACCACATGTGTGGCTTATATCATAACCTTTCAAGCACAGCCATTCTTCGCTAGCCCTGCATCTTAACTCCTTTCAGCCATCTTCCCTTTCACCTCCATGCTGGCCAAAGACCAAAAGGGCACCAGATGTAGCATTAAATAATTAACGAATGAGCAGGATGGAGGTGGATGGTGAAGGATGGAGGCCTTTGTCCTTAGGCCCTGGCCACGTGGCTTCATCCCCCATGAACCAGCGGGTCTGGGGTCCAGGAAAGCGATGGGTATTGAACTCACTCACAGGCAGGCTTCAGGAAGCATCAACTTTATTCATGCCCTATTCACCACATGTGTGTGGCCTATATCATAACCTTTCAAGCACAGCCATTCTTAGCTACCCTGCATCTTAACTCCTTTCAACCATCTTCGCTTTCACCTCCATGCTGGCCAAAGACCAAAAGGGCAGAGACCCAAAAAGGGCAGAGCCACAGAAAGCCCTAATCCCCTGGGTCCAAGGCCTTATCTACCTTTTCCAAGACCCCTCCCAGGAATGGGCGGGGTCTTGCAGGTAAGGTCAAGTTACCTAGGGAGAAAGGGTGGGGGATGAGGCTTCAAGGAGGGACAGAACAGCAGCCCTCCAGCTCCCCCACAGGCTTTGTGATCCTCACAGTTGGTTCCTTTGGGGACATGTGAGCAGAGAGGATGCCAGACAGGGTGCTCCAAGCAGGCGGCAAATATAATCACAAGAAAGTCTCCAGTTTTCCAAGGAGATTTATAGACAGGCCTGTGAAATCCAGCTGCTTGTGGGGAGGGTTCTTTCTGAGGGGGACACCATTCCTCTCCACCTGTGCCCCAGGACAAGAAAAGGACCTTGATGGGCTGGGGTGTATGGTCTTGCCCTCACAAGTCCCAGTCCTGTGGCTCTCACTAGAAAAGGTGCCCTGAGAAAGAGAGAGAAAGAAGAAAGAAAGAAAGAAAGAAAGAAAGAAAGAAAGAAAGAAAGAAAGAAAGAAAGAAAGAAAGAAAGAAAGAAAGAAAGAAAGAAAGAAAGAAAGAAAGAAAGAAAGAAAGAAAGAAAGAAAGAAAGAAAGAAAGAAAGAAAGAAGAAAGAAAGAAAGAAAGAAAGAAAGAAAGAAAGAAAGAAAGAAAGAAGAGAGAGAGACAAAGAAAGAGAGAAAGAAAGAAAGAAAGAAAGAAAGAGAGAAAAAAAGAAAGAAAGAAAGAGAAAGAAAAGAAAGAGAGAAAGAAAGAGAGAAGAGAAAGAAAGAGAGAGAGAGAAAGAAAGAAAGAAAGAAAGAAAGAAAGAAAGAAAGAAGAAAGAAAGAAAGAAAGAAAGAAAGAAGGAAGGAAAGAAAGAAAGAAAGAAAGAAGGAAGGAAAGAAAGATAGAAGAAAGAAAGAAAGAAAGAAAGAAAGAAATACAGAAATAAAGAAAGAAAGAAAGAAAGAAAGAAAGAAAGAAAGAAAGAAAGAAAGAAAGAAAGAAAGAAAGAAAGAAAGAAAGAAAGAAAGAAAGAAAGAAAAAGAAAGTACAGAGGATCCAAAGTGGAAAAAAAAAAAGAAAGAAAGAAAAGAAAAGGTGCCCTGTGTGTCCAGCCCCCTCTGGGCTCCAAAGAAAATCTTCCTCATTCCCCCATACAGCTTCCATCATAGGAAACTTCCAATGCCTGGGGCGAAGTCCCCAGAAGGTAATTGCTGTTTCTGCTTCCTTTGTTGCTGCTGTCTCTGGAGCTTTAAGAACTCATTTTAATTAAAACCCTGATTGCCTTGAAAGGGAAAGTGGGGCCCTGAGTTTGGAGGGACTGGTGTGAGACCGGGAGCTTTTGTGCTGTGAGCCAGAGAGACGCCTCCCTGAAACCTCCCAGGAATGGCCAGGACAGCAAGAAAGAATAGGCGTGTGGCCGCTGTGTCCCCAGAGGTTAATTTCCCAAGCTCTGCCTGCTCATCTGTGGTTGTTCCCAGTTCCCAGCCTCTGTTCCCCACACACTGTATCTGGCTCCTGTATCTTTACACTTGTCTCTTGTGCTGTGTGTGCACATTTTTCTCTATCTGGTCCCCTCAAGTCTCAGCTTGCCAGCAGAATCCAGTACTTAAGCTTAGTGTCTGCTGTCACTGCGCACCTTCTCATGTCCCTATTACCTGGAGTCAGACACTCCCAGGAAAACTTCCTGAGTCCCAACCTAGCCATATTATGCCTTAGCTCTTTCTCTTCCATCATCAGTCTGCTGGGCAATCCATGTTGGAAGTCATGTGTCACTAGCTCACAGATGGGGAGGATTCTTCTCAAATCAGCATCTTCCTGAGACAGAAGCTGTACCTAGGGTGCCTCTGCCATCCAGGACACAGTGTATGGACTCAGCATGCTTCTATCCATCCCCATAGGCTCTCTCTGTCCCTCAGCTTCCTCCTTGGTTTGTCTCCCACTGGCTTCTCTGACCTGGACATGCTAAGTCTTCTGAGTGAGTCGAGCAAATGCTGTTCCTCCTTGGCTTTTGCCCTTAGCTTCCTTCCTGTCCCAAACACATTCCTCCAGCCCATCGCTGCCCTGCGTGCTTGAAGTTCACCCCCCCTTTCCAGAATCCACACAGACATCCCCTCCTCTAGGACCTCTCCCTGGATAAAAGGGGAGTGCTAATGAGCTCAGTAGCTGCCTCCCGGACTGAGGCCAAAGGCAAGCAAAGTATCCTGCCAGGCTTGGTTCAAGGGTCTCAAACTCAATTTACCTGCAAAGTCAGGGTGATCCTTGAGTGCAAAGTCAGTAGTAAGCCTTGAACATTGGTGGGTGTGACCCAAACAACTAAAACAAAACAAAATAAAAAAAGATTCCTCTAGGGCAGGGCCACAAAGTGTTGTATGGAGGGCTGCAAATGGTCTGTGGGCTTCGAGTTTGAGACCCCTGGTAGATGTTCCGATGGGTTGATTAGTATCCCACCCCCCATGAGGGCCCAGCATTCCACTCACCCACATGTGCTTCCACTTATATGTAAATGGCTTGGCCCTGTGACCAATCATAGAGAGAATCATTGCCCTGATAAAGCCTGTAGGCCCAAGACACCATGGTGCTGAATCATTCTAGTGATACAGGGTGGGAGTATGTGGCCACATATGCAGCCATGCAACATCTCCAACATTCACAGTAATAACAGCCTAGTAGGAACACAGAAAATTAAATAAGGGGCTGGAGAGATAGTAGGGTGTTTGTTTTGCATGTGGCCAACCCCGGAGGGAACTAGTTCAATTCTTGCATCCCGTATAGTTCCCCAGCCTGCCAGGGATGATTTCTTAGTACAAAGCCAGGAGTAGCCCCTGAGCAACACCAGGTGTGATCCAAAAAAGAAGCAATCAATCAATAAAGTTTTTTAAAAAAAGAAAATTAGATGTGTTTTTTTTTTCTGGGGGGTTGTTGGACCACACCCAGAGGCGCTCAGGGGTTACTCCTGGCTCTGTGTTCAGAAATAGCTCCTGGCAGACTTGGGGGACCAAGTGGAATGTTGGAGATTGAACTCAGGACCGGCCCTGGGTTTGCTGCATGGACTGCAAATGCTCTACTACTGTACTGTCACTCCGGTCTCTAGATGGGGGAGTTGTGTGGAAGCCTACCAAGCTCCATTAGTGAAAATAATAGCACAAAAGGCTCAACTAGCACCTAACAGCTCAGCAAACCCTTGGACAATAACTTCAACACTACTACAAGATATATGTTTCAACAAGCAATTTGAAGTAAATTATTTTGTGCCTGTTAAGGGAAGAGACTAGGGGGCAGGTAAGTGGGTAACTTGGTGTGAGAAAGGTCACACTGGTGATGGGATTGGTATTTGAACATTAAATATCTAAAACAACTGTATGATGAACAACTTTGTAAATTATGGTGTTTAAATAAAATTTCAAATGGGAAAAATAAATGAAAAAAATATTGATATACACAAAGAAAGTGGCTTTGGCAAATGAAATCTAGTTTAAATAAAGCCATTAGGTGGACAATAAGCCAATGTGGCTGGTGGTTTTTAAAGAGGCAACAGCAGGGGCTGGAGCAATGGTACAGCAGGTAGGGCATTTGCCTTGCACATAACAGACCCAGGTTTAATCCTTAGCATCCCATATGGTCTCCTGAATACTTCCAGGAGTTGTTCCTGAACTCAGAACCAGTAGTAATACCTGAGCAACACCAGGTGTGGCTCCAAAACAAAAAGCAAAGAAAAGAGGCAACAGCAGGTGCACACAGAAAAGATAGTCATGTATGTGAAAGCAGAGACTGAAATTGATGTGGCCATAGGTCAACACACAAAGCTTGCTGGCCACACCTTGAAGCCAGAAAGAAACAAGGAAGAGTTTCCTGAAAGTTTTGGAGGGACCCTAGCCCAGGCCAGTCAGGGTGTTTCTGGGCTTCCAGCCCAGAACCAGAAAGGACTATATTTTCATTGTTCTAAGGTACCTGGTTCATAATTCCCCGGAAACAAATAAGTCCTTGTCTGCACAATGAGTGAAGAAGCTCTGCTTCAGTTTCCTGTAAAATGGGATTGTTACGGCACTCATATTAGACAGCATGAAGGAGACATTTTTTTTGTGGAGTCCTTAACAACAATGAGGGTTCTAGGCTAATTGATTGTTCCTGTCCTTTGCAGTAATAGATGTTCAAAGATTTACACTGAAAAAGCAAACAGGCAAGTTACTGAGAGGATGTTCCAGAGTCTTCCTCCCTATCTTCTGGGTGCTCCTCAGCTCCAACTGCATGGAGATGGACACCCGTAGTGGATCTTTTCCTGGCATTCTTTTACTCTCTTCTGATAACATCCACCCAATTTTCCTCCGGTAACCTCTTTCCTCAGTGCTCTGACTTTGTGAATCTGCCAAGGTCGATCAGGAAATTGTTTTCAGAGCTGGACAGAGTCCCCAGTCACACCCATGAGAGGGAACTCTGGGAGTCTGGCTGGTCTTTTTGTGAGGTTGCTACATCTTTGTTCCAAAGTGAAGTGGAGCTGTGAGTTGAAGTTTCCAATCCCATTGTTTCAACTCCTGGTTCAGACGGTGCCTGAGGACACATCCACTACTTAACTTCTCAGGTACTAGAGAAATCAGAGTTTTACGCCTGAAGTGGGAATGTCTGACTTCCTATTGTAGTCAGTAGCAGAGTGAGTATTGCAGGTAATAATCTGAAAGGGATGGAGTGGAGGATGGTGGGGTTAGGGGCAAGGGAGTGTCCACAGCAGAAATTTAGCCATTCCTATTAGGCTGGAACAGACCATGCACTTGTCCTGGGATGGACCAGGTGCCTACTGAGATGAGAGTGTTTTTCGTCATGGTTTTGGCCAGAGGGCTGCTGGAAGGCACATCTGGAGCTACCAATGAGGCATCATGCCAGTGTGAAGGCGATAGTGCATGAAGCAGAGGTGACCAGAGTGGAAAGACAGATGGAGACAGAAACACTTCTGTCTACTCAAAGCCCCTGGAATGCTGGAGCCCTGGAACTCACCACCAAGTGAGCCAATAGCCAATTTTCTATGCCCAGTTCATCTTTGCCCATTTGAGCTGAGCTTTTGCCCCGAGTTGGGAGTGATCCTGCCAGCCAGACACTCATATGGGTTCCATGTGAGGTGACAGGACTGGAAGAAAGAAGGGTCTGGGTGAGATTTAGCCTCCACCTAGCTGTAAATGATTTGGAAATTGTATTATTTCTACACTCACACAAACTGTAAATCTCTCACCTAGTTAGCTCACACAATGGTCCTTGTGTGAAGGAAGCTTGCCCTGAACACTTGGAGCATGTAGGAAGGGAAATTAGTTCTGCCAGACTTGATTGGTGAAATCTTCCTTTGGACATTGTTTTAAGCACCAAAAGGTTACCGTAGCATGTAGAACGTCCTGAAAGCACCAGAAAGTTACAATAGTATATAGTATTCCATGTAACATTCATCCGGGAAGTCAGTGCTACATTTGCTCAGATTGTTGGCTATATACACTTCTCTAGGATCTGCAGATTCATCTCTACCCATGGGTGCATACACTTACCCATCTCCATCCATGCCATGATGTTACATGTCCATTTTCATCTGTGCATACATATGGCACCATCTCCATCTATGCCATTCATCTAGCTGTCCACCTCATTCATTTCACGGAAACTCCTGGCAAATAAGACAGCAGGCATTATAGTACCTTTAATAACTATTTTGTGCTTGTAAATATAAGGATATTAATCTCATAGAATAATGATCACAACTAGTCCATTTAATTTTGATGTAATATTATTAGTTAATCTATAGAATAGATATGTGTGGTACCAATTATTCCCTTTATGGTTGGCTTCTATTATAGGGTCCTATGTGGGGCCCAGCATAGCTTTCTGATTTCTTGTTTTTCTTGTCTTCCTTCCCTCTGGAATGGTTGATTTATTTGTTTTTTGTTTTTTTACATTGATGATTCTTTTTCTTTTTGATTTTGGGTCACACCTGGAGATGCTCAAGGTTTACTCCTGGCATTGCACTCAAGAATTATTCCTGATAGGGTGTTCAGGGGATATATGCAGTGCTAGGGTTGAATTTAGGTAGGTCACATGCTAAAGCATGTGCCTTATCCACTGTTTTATCTCTCTGGCCCTCTTAATGTTTTCTTTTTTGTAAAACGTTGATTCGTTGTTCTTCAGGTTGGGCTGTCACCACACAACGTCCGGACAGAGTGACTTAAACGAAGCAGCTGGGGGATGGGATGTCCATGGTTGAGAGGTCAAGGACTAGGGCCAGAGAGATAGCATGGAGGTAAGGCATTTTTGCCTTGCATGCAGAAGGATGGTGGTTCAAATCCTGGCATCCCATATGCCGAGCTTGCCAGGAGCAATTTCTGAGCATAGGGCCAGGAATAACCCCTGAGCGCTGCCAGGTGTGACCCCCCCCCCAAAAAAAAGAGATCAAGGACTGAAGGTGGGTGAGAAGCTGCTCCCAACTTCCAGACATCCCTTCTCTGTCCTCTTGTGCAAAGAGCAAATACTGATGTTTTATCTTACAAGGTGTTAATTACTATTGCAATGAATTATTTACCTGGGCATTAATTAATTTTTAGGAGTCAACCCAGAGGACTTAATCTAATTCTAATTACCACCCAAGAGTCCACATCTACGTGCAATAGCATTGGAAGGGGTCACTGTATGAAATTTAAGGAAACCTGACTTAGTTCTAAGCAATGGCACTATTTAGATGTCCTTGTGGCCTAACTGTGGCCACTGGGAATCCCTTTGAATTTTAAAAGTAAACTGGACCCTGTATTCTTTTCACATGTTCTTGTTTTTATTTAGTGCATTTACTTTTGAGACCTGATTCAATATTATTGGCTCATTCACAGCCTAGGAGAAAGTCTAGACTCTTTGACCAGAACCTGGCTTTTGCCCCATAGAGCTGGCTTTTAGAAACAATACCCAACAATCCATCACTAGGATTTTTGAGCTCTGCATTGGGCAATATGGAAGGCTCAGGAGAACCAATCTGAGGCCCAGAGACCTTGCAGAGGTGCATGTATCCAATGCTAACACCTTCCATTCGTCTCCAGCCTTTTGTGGCCAGCTGTGGTGCACTTGTCCCAAAGTGCCCAATGGTAAAGCAAAGGTGACAGGAAGTACAAGGGAAATTAGTGTCTTGCTTCTTGGCTGTTGCCTCCCTTTAGTGAGAATCAGAAGAAATCCCACTCCCATCATTTCCCCCAACCCGCAGGTGCTGGGGACAAGATGGGGCAGAAGACATACCAGACTTTGAGACCAAAATTGGCCACTCTGATCTCAAAGAGGAAATGATAGCTTTTGGGGTTCACAATGAAGCTGCCTCTTTCCTTGGGGGAACAGTTGTTGGTTTCTGAGCTCCAGGAGTGGGAGTAGGAGTGCCCTGTACTTGGAAAGGACAGTGAACAGTGAGAAGGCAGACCAGAGTAGGAGCACAGTAAGTCAAGGAGAAAGCCAGCCCCAGTTTCTGGGGTGAGACATACGCAGTGGTGCTCAAAGATAGTGGAGAGCTGGGAGTTTCTCAGGCTCTGATTGGGGAATGGTGGAGTGCTAGGGATTGAACCCAAGTCTCCCATATGCGCGGCCTGTGCTCCAGCCCCATCTCTGTCTCACCATCCAATGTTAGGGTCTGAAACAAGCCTTTGGTCTCTGGTGTCTCTGTGGGCAAGGGTGTGGAGCTGTGCATTGGGAGTTAATGGGTTTCCTGGAAATTCTCATGAGAAGCTCTCAGGGATGAATCTGATTTAGAACTTCATTTTTATTTGGGGGCCACACCCAGCAATGCTTAGGACTTATTCAGGGCTCTGTGATGAGGGATTATTCCTGGTAGGGCTCAGGGGACCTTGTGGGGTGTTGGAAATCAAATCTGGGTCAGCTGTGTTGGAGACTAGATAATTCAATACAAGAGAAGGATAGGATGGGTAATTTGTGGGACTTTTAAGCCCAGAATGCTGGCGCCGGTGATGGAATGCTGCAGGGGAGAGGGGTTTGTGTATGTGTGTTCTGTAACTGCTCTATCTCTGCTCCCTCTTGCTCAGAGAAGACTGTTCCTTAGAGAAAGCCTTGTACAAAGATGTTAATTCTGATAAACTAAGGACCTCAGATGTGTAAAAGTCTGGCCAGGGTAGATTAAGGTAGACAGGAATCTGACCAAAGAATGTTCTTCTATGGCAGGAGAGATAGCACAGTGGTAGGGCATTTGCCTTGCACAAAGTCAACGCAGGACTGTCAGTAGTTCAAATCCTGGCATCCTATATGGTCCCCCGAGCCTGCCAGGAGCAATTTCCAAGAGCAGAGCCAGAAGTAACTCTGGAGCACCGCCAGGTATAACCCCCCACCCCCCAAAAAAATAATGTTCTTTTTCTTCTGGTGATGACTGGTCTTAAGCAATGCATATTGTACTATAATAATAATTATTGTGGAGGACAGTCAGGGCTCTTGGCTGTCACCCCTGCCCCACCCCGCAACCCCATGCTTTCCTCATATCTGTCTTGTTGCTAATCCTCATAGTGTTTTCCTGCTTCAGATCTGTTCACTTGGGGCTGGTCCTCAGCACAGCAACATTCAATGCAAGCATCCCACCTCTTGTACTATTCAGCCAAGTTTTGTTTTTGTTTTGGGAGGCACACCCAAGGATGCTCAGAGCTTATACCTGGCTCTGTGCTCCTGGTAGAGCTCAGGGACTTTAAAGGGATCTGGGAACCAAACTTAGGTCAGTTGCATTTAAAGCAAGCATCCTACCTACTGTACTATCTTTTCTTCTATCTGGGTTTTGGTTTTCAACTGGATTTTCCCAATGTGGCACTTGGTACCCTGAAGAATTCTGTGAGCTTGACTCACAAAGCTGAAAGAAATTCTGTAGTTGAAGAGTGAATTCCCAAGGCAGGTGCGGTTTTCTGTGTTCTGAAGCCTCTCTGCTGAGCTTCTGTCCAGCGATGTCCCCATATCGGGCCCCAGGGTTGAACTAGAATCCTAGCAGTGTCTTTCCTTGTAAGGGGAGCTGGTAGCGCTAGACCTAGATTGGTCCTGTGAAGTCGGACATCACCTAGGAATGATTCAAGCATTATCCTTCTTATCTTTTGGATCTGTACACAGGCTCCAGTTTATGTTTCAATGAGCCTTAGTGTTGTTTGGCCCACTTTTCATTGTTGGACTCTGGCATTTCCGGGGACAAATATCCATACCCAGGCCACCAGGAATCCCTACCACCTTAGTTCCTCCACAGGAACTGCTTATCTCATTCTGTACAAACTCAATATCAACTGGCTGAGAGGGGTGGGTCTAGGCTACTGAGTCCCTGTCATTGCCTGAAGGCTCCACCTGCCTTTTACCATCAAACAGGGCAGAGCCAGTCAGGGTGGCACTCCAGCCATCTATGGTCCTGGCCATTCCACGAAGCTTGGCAACAGCAGAAAAACCCAAGACATTGGTGTTGTTTCTCAGGCATAGAGACAATGAGACTTCCAGAGCTGGGATTACACCAATATGAGGCTCTTCAATATAGTTTCCCCAAAATGAAGTTGCTACAGATGCCTCCTGAACTAGCCAACAGGACCACACAACTGTCCAGGGGAGCTATGGAGGAGCCAGGAAGCATCAGAATGGACCCCAGGAGGCTGCTTTGCAGTGAATGAAGCAGGAAATAGTGATGCTCAGGGATCTGTCTGCCTCTTGCCTCTTGGGCTCAGTTGAAAACTAATTTTCAGTTTGAACCTTAGTGATGGAAGGTTCAGAGTCTTAAACAAACAAAAACAAAAGTGTCCTAACACTTTGGGACAAAAAAAGGTCATTAGAGTGGAACTGTGTTCCCAGGGGTTTTCTCCAGACACCTAAGGGGAGCTGGGGCTGGCAGGAAGATCCTGTGTCAACAGATACACAGGAGCTTAGTGGCAGGAATGTACCTTGCACATGATGCTCTAGGTTTAATCCCACATACCACGTTTCTCCCTGAGGGTGAAGCTGGTAGTGCCTCCCACTATGTCTATGATGTATGTAAGTGTGTGTGTGTGTGTGTGTGTGTGTGTGTGTGTGTGTGTGTGTGTGTGTGTGTGAGAGAGAGAGAGAGAGGGGGGGGAGGGAGAGAGAGGGAAGGGGAGAGAGAGATACTGATAGACAGAGATTGACTTAGAATTCATCCTGTTGTTAAGGAAATTGGTTGAAGGAACCTCCTCAATTTTTCCCTGAGTAGAACGGCCTAGTGGTCTTTTTGTTTTGTTTGTTTTTGGGCCATACCCGGCGGTGCTCAGGGGTTACTCCTGGCTGTCTGCTCAGAAATAGCTCCTGGCAGGCACGGGGGACCATATGGGACACAGGGATTCGAACCAACCACCTTTGGTGCTGGATCGGCTGCTTGCAAGGCAAAAGCCGCTGTGCTATCTCTCCGGGCCCCCTAGTGGTCTTTTTTCAGACATACTGTAACTCAGTGGCACAGTTCGATGTTGGAGGTAAGCTCTTGCCTCTTGCTTCTTACCTGATGGGATTCTCACTTCCTCCCCCCACCCCATCCCCCGTAGGCTGTATGCACTGTAAATGCACCCATGGTACATGATACTTTGTGATTTGTGGATTAATTGAGATACTCCATTATTTTTTTGCTTGTTAATAAATCAAATATGCACATTCAGCAGTGCACAGTGACTTCTGGCTCCTGGGACCACGTAATGCCGAGATCAGACTATGGGTCCTGTGTATGCCAGACTCCAGGCCTTTGCGCTTTCTTCCTGGCCCTACTTAGAAAAAAATGTCAATGGGTCAAATTACATTATATTTCAGACATGCACCTCCCAATTTAAACTAGATCAGAAACCACAGACTGAAAATGCCTGTCAGAATTGAGTCTCTGAGCTCAGACATGAGATTCACTTTGCTTATTTCATGGTGATAGAGAAAGAAGCTCTTTTTAGTCTGCCATATGACATAGCAGGATGTTGTAAATATAGATATTTCATTATAGATCATTCATTTTTCTTGATTTTTTTAAAAACTTTATTAATTGATTGATTGGCTTTGGGGCCACACCCAGCAGTGCTCAGGAGTTATTTCTGGCTCTGCACTCAGAAATTGTCCCTGGTAGGCTGGGGGACCATATGGTATGCCAGGAATCGAACCAGGTCCTTCCCAGGCTGGCCACATGCAAGGTAAATGCCCTACCACTGAGCTATCTCTCAGGCCCCTTTTCTTGATTTTTTGGGGGGTCACACCCAGCAGGGCTCACGGTTTATTCGTTGCTCTAAGCTCAAAAAAATTACTCCTGGCTTGGGGAAACATATGAGATGCAGGGGATCGAACTTGAATTCGTCCTGGATCAGCCACATGCAAGGCAAATGCCCTATCACTGTACAACCACTCCGGCCTCTTGATCATTCATTTTTAAATTTTATTTTTTTAGAATATGAACCCTTGGTGGGTTGGGGTGATAGTACAATGATACCATTACCTTGTATGCTGCTTACCCAAGTTTGATACCTGACATCGCTATGGGTCCTCAACCCTACTAAGAATGATTCCTGAGCTCAGAGCTAGGAATAATTTCTGAGACCATCAGGTATAACCTACCACTTGCCCCCCTCCCCCCAAAAAAGTATGGGCCACACCCAGAAGTGCTCAGCAATTATTCCTGGCTCTGTGCTTTGGAATCACCCCTGACAGAGCTTGGGGGATCATATGGGATAACAGAAACTGAATCTAAGTTAGTCACATGCAAGGTAAGTGCCCTCTCCACTATACTATCTCTCCGGCCCCTAGGTCATTCTTCATTGCCCTGCAATAAAGGATCCATCTGAGAGATGGATCATCTCTCAGAGAACAAAGTTGTCAATTACATTTTGAAGTTCCTTATTTTACATTCATAACCAAGGCTCGGAGCCTTGAAAAGCAGTGTTTCATTCCATTGTATAAGCAACTAATTTTTGTACATTTAAAAATTTTGTCTTTGAGCTGAAGTGCCAAACCCTGAAGGACTTGACATAAAAGAAGTTTCCTTAGGACAGTTGGAGAGGAAGTAGGGTGAGACAAGAGGGAATTAATGGGCAAGTGCAGGTCAGAAAAACTGGTGGGAAAGAAGAGAGAACTTGGGAGATTATAACCAGAAAGTGACAGAGGCTGGGAAGGGGAACAGAAACTTCAGACAAGTTGTAGGTAATTTTAAAACCAAGAGAATTTGGGGACTGGAGTGCTATCACTCCAGTGGGAAGAGCATTTGCCTCACACGAAGTTGACCCGTGTTCAATCCCCAGAATCCCATACATCTCCCTAGCCTGCCAGGACTGATTTCTGAGACAGAGCTAAGAGTAACCCCTGAGCACCACCAGGTGTGCCCCCACCCAAATCAAACAAACAAAATAAAACAAAGAAACTTAGATTTTTCACAAGGAAATCCAGGGAATTTTCTAGTCCAGAAAAAGAAGGATCTGGTAAGTTCTGGAAGGGCTGAGGCAGTGAGCAATTGAATTGCCTGGTTTATGTGTTATATATAGTATTTTTACATCTTAATAGCAAAGAATTCAAATAACCCTTTTTTGTTTGTTTGTTTGTTTGTTTTTGGGCCACACCCGGTGACACTAAAGGGTTACTCCAGGCTCTGCACTCAGAAATCACTCCTGGGCACTGGTATCTACTTTATCATCATTGATCAGTAACACATCTCTGGCCATAAATCATGGAACAACTATACTTCTAGGCCTGGAGTCCTCAATTTGCAGTCTCCCAAATAAACTACACTTGCTTAGCAGATTTTCTTGAAGCAATAAAGGATCCAAAACAATGTAGGAACAATGAATTAACAAGCTAAACTTGAGAGAAGAGGAAGTCAAAAGAACGGTGAATATTGAACCCACAGAGGACATCTAGGAGAAGCAATATGACAAAATGTCTTAAATAAAAAGTTCCTATACTTCACTACCCTCCTCCAAGTAGAAATGGAGGAGGATATCATTAACTAAATGATTCTGCTTCTGGAAGCTTCTGCTGGATACATCTTTATGAAGTATCTATGTGATAAAGGACCTTGGAAATATGATGGATCAATGTTCAACAACTTTGCAGGGCCCTTTATTGTCAAAAATTATGTTTAGGGGCTGGAACGATAATACTGCAGGTGAGGCATTTGCCTTGCATGAAGCCAAGAAGGGTTCATTTGCATCCCATATGGTTCCCTGTGCACCACCAGAAGTAACTCCTTAGTGTAGAGCCAGAAGTAACCCCCACTGAGCACCACCTTGTGTGGCCTCACCCCCCAAAAAGAAAAAAAAAGAAATCTTTCCTGGTTTGGGGGTCCATACGGAACACTGGGGGAATCGAACTGCAGTCTTTCCTAGGCTAGCGCGTGCAAGGCAGACAGATGCCCTACCACTTGCGCCACTGCTCCGGCCCCCGCCAATTTTTATATGTATAAAGAACAGACTAGATATTTTAAAGGAGATATTTGAAAGGTCAACAAGTATGAATCAAGTTGTTGAATATGACTAATCAGTAGGGATATGCAAATGAAAATTGCAATGACAGATCATTTCCACACTATCAGAGTGGCCATCGTTGGAAAGGTTGTCTTCTCAATTTTCTCTAATTTTTTTCAATAAATGTCTTAATTGAATAACCATAAGATAGTTACAAAGTTTTTCATGACTGTTTCAGTCATAAAAATGTTCAACACCCTTCATCTGTGCACATTTCTCACCACCAATGTCCCCAGTTTCCCTCCTTCCCTCCCCCTGCCTGCCTCTATGCCTGCTCCCTCTCTCTCTCTTACTATCTTTCTCTGTTCTCTTTCTTTGGGGGGGGCACATCTGGCTGCTCTCAGGAGTTATTCCTGGATCTGTGTTCAGAAATCACCCCTAACAGGCTCGGAAAATAATATGGGATGCCAGGATTGGAACCAGTGTCTGTCCTGTGTTGGTTGCGTGCAAGACAAACACCCTGAAGCTGTGCTATCGCTCTGGCTCCTCTTTTCCCTTTTTATCTCTCACTTTTACTTTATTTTTAAACTTATTTCTTTTGATATCAAATGCTGGGGGGGATGAGACATATTAGAGGATGAGGCATATTTTAAAAATTCTTGTTGGTTGTAACTTAATTCAGCCATCATGAAAGCCAGTATGGAGGATTCACAAGAAATTAAAAGTAGAACAGCTCTAGGACTAATTCATCACAGTTCTGGTATCAGAAGAAAACCAACACACAAACTGGAAGAGCTATCTGCAGCTCCATGCTCATAGCAGCATATATATAATAACATGGAGAGTACCAATATATCATTAGGAGTTAAATGGATATGATAAGCGATATGTAATTCAGCCATTAAAAGAAGAATTTCTACCATCTGAAACAATGGAGATGGCCCTTGAAGATATGGTACTAAGTCAAGTAAGCCAGACAGAAGAAAAATAAATACTATGGTCTCACTTATATAGGGAATCTAAAAACAAAAACCAAAACAACCCACACACAATAAAATAAAATCCATCATAAAAGGGTTCCAACTTGGGGCTAGAGTGATATGATAGCACAGTGGTAGGGCATTTGCCTTGCATATGGCCGACCTGGGACGAACCCAGGTTCTATCCCCAGCATTCCATATGGTCCCCTGAAACTGCCAGGAGCAGTTTCCTAGTGCAGAGCCAGGAGTTACCCCTGAGCATCACTGGGTGTGGCCCAAAATAAAAAAATAAAAATAAAGAGGGAGGAAGCAGTGGTTGATAAGGGTAGACAGTCAAAGGTGCAAACTTTAGTTATAAATATGTACTTGGGTCTTGAATCTAATCCCTCTGGTTACAACACAAACACTGATGAGCAACAACACAGCTGGACTATAGTAGTCAACATTCTTGCATGATATATAGGATTGAAATCCAAGAGTTCTCAGCACATGGATAATTTTTCCTTTTTCTCATTTTTATTGTTGTTAGCTCTTTATTTTATTTGAATTTGATTTGGGGGCTTCTTAGGAAATGTTCAGAATTAACCCAGTGCTTCTCAACTACCTGAGTTGGTAGTTCAATGAGAATTCATTGAAGGTTGTCATGGTGTTTGGACTCTGGAGTTCCAGAATTACTGGGGTCTCTCCAGAGATGCTCAGAGACAGGGGAAAGTGTGGTGCAAGGGATCAAACTAAGGGATCAAACTATTCTTTTTGTTTTGGTTTTTGGGTCACACCCGGCCAGCTCTCAGGGTTACTCCTGGCTCTAAGCTCAGAAATACACTCCTGGCAGGCTGGGAGACCATAAGAGATGCCGGGTTTCAAACCACCGGCCTTCTGCATACAAGGCAAACATCCTACCTCCATGCTATCTCTCCAGCCCTGGGATCAAATTATTAATCCACATATCCATGCATCTACCCATGCACTCAACTCTCCATCCCTCAAATAAATCCAAATGTCCACTATTCTCTCTTCCTGCATCCTCTTGCTTTTTCCGTCTTCCCACATTCCACTCTTGACCTCCCTCCCCCTTCCTTCCTTCTCCCTTTCCTTCTTCTCCCTTCCTCTTTTAAGTATTACTGAGAAGAATTTCATTAACCTGAGGCTAAAATAATTAAGAATATAGTTGTTCCTTCAGCCCTGGTAGAGCTCGTAAATAACTGGCAAAGCCAGATAAAGAAGCAATTACAGTGCAGCATGAGATGAGTGGAAATCTACTGAGCATTATGGGAGCACATTTCCCAGACAGAGAACCCACACTGGGGAGGAGCAAAGGCCTTTGTGAGAAAGAAAACCTGGAGATATGAGCCCTGGAAGGTGACTTGGTGTTTATAGATGAGACAGAGAGAATGAGAAGGTTGAGGGTGGAGACTAGAGAGATAGAAAAAAGCAGATGGTAGTAAACTGGGGTGCACAGAAGAGTGAAGAGTATTTTGGGGGGAATTGTAGGCTTCCAGTTGATGTCCAGGAAGCTAGGGACACCTCCCAGTGATTCTCAGCTAACCAGGTCTACAGTTCAAGGTGAGGCTCTGAGACTGTTGTACTACAAGGGTGCTGTGAACAGGAATTTCTGGGGTCCCTCTGGGAGTGCTTCCAGGGCCTCATGGAGTGAGAGAGGGAAGTCCACAAAAGAACACAGTTTTGAAGTATCAAAATACACAACTAGCAGAGGTGGGGTAAAAGTAGGGGGAAAGTCAAGAAGCCAGCTTTGTTTAGGGTAAAAGCTGGTAGTAATCCAACAAAAAACGACTATGAATCACAAGAAGAAATTATATCAGTCAGTGGAATGTGGGTGGAGAGAGCGGGTAGCACGGAGATGCACATTTCTAGAACTCAGAAAGGAATCCCTGCATCTTTGGAGCAGCAGATGTGAGTCGTGGGGCTGTCTGACTCTCAAGCTGGTAAACACCCAAATTGACTGTCTGAGTCTCATGGCATGAGCCAGAGGGTTTGTGTACTCACTGTTTATCACACGCCTACCACATGCCAGGGACTATGGCTGATACAGAGTATTTGGGAATGATTAATTTATCCACAGTTGCTTCCCTTGCAGGGAGAGAGGATTCCTTTTCGTTTCAAGACTCTCTGACTCATAATAACATTAAAAAATATGGCATTTACCTTACCTTGGGGAAAGCCGATGTTTCCTTGAGAATTCCAATTAGACACACACGTAAACGCTGGCCTGAACCATCCTGTGTAGGAAAGAAAGCCATTGAGTGTGGTCATGGAGGCGGCTGACCATTGTGTTAAAAATAGTGTTGCTGCCCTGTCCAAATCCTTTGTAGCTCAAGAATCAAATCTATCAGCTCTCCCCCACCCATAGAAAAGATTGCTAGAAATGTAAGGCTCCATGGGCCATAATTCCACCCCGGGTTCCAGAGCAGGGGTCGCTGTAGGAAATAATCCAAACCAAACTGAGGAGGGTGAAACATGTAATCTTTGAGCTTTCCACCTCATGGAGTGAGAGAGGGAAGCCCACAAAATAACACAGTTTTTAAGTACCAGAATACACAACTAGCGAAGGTGGGGTGGAGTGGGGAGCAAGTGGCAGACAAAAAAAACTTACTCCCTAGCTCCAGTTTCATATAGGCAGTTTTAGAAATGTAAAAGTAGGGGAAGGACAAGAAGCCAGCTTTGTTAGGGTAAAAGCTGGTTATAATCCAACAAGAAAGATCTATGAACCACAAGATAAAAATGTATCAGTCAGTGTAATGCACCAGAACATCCTAGATGCTAGAGACAAGACTTTGAATGGGAGTCCATTCAAAGGACAGCCCATAGGAAAAGAGTAGTGGTTAATATTCAACCTCGGTTTTGGAATATAAAAAGAGTCCCAGGCTACCTCCTAGCTAAAGAATTCCTGAAGGGAGGAGTGAGATGGGGGCATTGGTGGTGGGAAAGTTGCACTGGTGAATAGGTGTGTGTGTTCTTTTTTTATAACTAAAATCCAACTACAAATATGTTTGTAATCCTGGTGCTTAAATAAAAATATTATTAAAAAAAGAATTCTTGAAAGTAGCATATATGCAACAGGAGAAGCACACAGGAGAAGTGCTGACCTCAGAGGTCTGTGTCGAGAGCTTTGGGAGCAAGTGAGTTCAATAAAAAGTATGTTTAGGAAGGTGTGTGGAAGCAATGTAGGAATGAACACTGGGAGGAAATGAAAGCAGAAGAAAGAACCTCATCTACATTCATTTAAGGACTTGGTCAATAATCTAGAGGCTATACTCAGAATGTGGAACACTTTACAGATTGTCTGACAAAGGAGATGGGACTCAAAGTTCCGAGTCAAGTCTGAACTTCTACTAAAACATTAAAAAAGAGATCACTCATATTTCCCCCTATTGTTTTTATTATAATAACATCATGTGATTTACCAAGCTGTTTATCATAGTAATTTCAGGAATTCAATATTCCCAAATCAATCCCATCAACAGTGTGACCAATGTCCTCAATCTTCCACCCACTATTTGAATCTGCCTCTATTCAGACACAAATTTACTTTATAATGCTTGTTACAATACAAAGACAAATTGATTGTTCAAGCCTTAGATCAACACCGGTCAAAATGAAATGATTATTCTATCTTGCCATGGTGTCACTAAATTCAGTGTCTGAGGATTTCCTGGCTGTGGTTGACACTGGTTGATGAGTCTTCTGGGTTACTCCTTAGGCTTACTGAGCTTGACAGATTTCTGTGGAACTTTCCCATCAGAGTTTCCTGGGATACTACTGGCTGCTACTATGATAAGGTATTGAGGTGTTGCTAGGCCACATGAGATAACATAGTTTAATCTCCCACCAATGTGATTTAAGTAAGGTATAATGCATATATAAGTTAATGTATAAGTACCCTGGTTAACGTGCACTAACAAACACATACAAACACATACAGTAATCATCATCAGTATTGAGATCTCCCCATGTACCTCCACCTTGTTCCTTTTTGGTCATACCGTCCCCCTTCTCCAGTCCACAAATAATCCTCATCATAAATCTCTGATCTATTGTCTACCTCTCATTTGGTTGTCATACGAATATTATAGAATTGGGGTTATTTAGCATGCATTCCTTTCACATCTGGCAGCCTTCACTTAGATGAATGCATCTGAGCTACAATTTTGCTGTTGGCCTTATTCAATTCTTTTAGCTTAAGGATGTGGTTCCATTGCAGCTAATATGACCATCTCAAGAGCCTTGTGATTGTATCATTTTCTTTATTGACCACTTATATATCTTTATTGAAGAAATATTTATTATTGAAGAAATATTTATTCTCTTTATTAAAGAAATAATCAGATTCCCTTAACCAATTTAAAATTAGGTTCTCATGAATGGCAAATTTATTTCTGCATCTCTATGCCAGTCCCTTATTGAAGTCAACCCAAAGACAGTGAGGGGTTGACTTCATATTAAAAAACTGAAAGCCTGCTGGGTAGGGATGGTCGGAAATGCTGGAACGCCCCCTTATCATCTCCTCGAGAACAAGAAGACAGATACAACAATTAGAAATCTTTATTTGCAGTTTCATTAACATATGCCTCTGGAGATTACCCCCCTGAGTTTCTGTATTGATGATCCCCTAAGAATCTGGGATTCAGGCTCTTCCTAAAATTTACTTTCTTGTTCTCTTTTTCTATGAAAAACAGCCCCTTCTTGTGACAATCAGACGAGTTGGTTGCTTTGAGGACATAAGGTCCCTCTCTTCCACGTCTCTCATTTGGTTTGTCCTTGAGTGGTCATGAAACTGGACCTTTCAGTAACAGATAAATGATTAGCAAAAAAATATTAATTTGTACTTGGGGCTATACCTGGTAGTGCTCAGAACTTACTCCTAGCTCTGCAAATATTTTCTCAATTCTATGGGTTGTTTTTGTTTTAGTTTTTGGGCCACACCCGGTAGTGCTCAGGGGTTACTCCTGACTATGTGCTCAGAAATCGCTCCTGGCTTGGACACCAGGATATGGGATGCCAGAGGATGGATCCACGGTACTTTCTAGGTCAGCGCATGCAAGGCAAACACCCTATCGCTGCTGCGCTTTGGCCCCTGTGATTTGTTTTTAATTTACTTTCTGAGTATTTATTTATTGTGTTATTGTTTGTTTTTTTTTAACAGAACATTTCTTAATTTTGTGGTACACCAATTCATCTATTTTTCTTTGCTGCTAAGACTTCTAATGTTATAACTAATAGTCCATTGCTCCTTGCAAGGTCACAGACTGTGTTCAGGCCTGTTTCAACCAGGTTATCAGATTGTTTATAATTGACCATGACATTCTAATGCTTTGTCAACTTTTTTATGCTTTTCAAAGCATAGACTTCAGGTTTTATTAATTTCTCTATTGTTTTTATGTCTCTGTTTTATCAATTTCACTTGAATTTTCATTCTTTTTTTAATTAATATTTTTTATTTAAACACCTTGGTTACCAACATGATTGTGGTTGGGTTTCAGTTATATAGGATTACCCCCCCATCACCAGTGCAACATTCCCATCACCAATGTCCCAAATATCCCTCCTCCCCTCTCCGCCCCCACCTGTACTCTAGACATTTTTTCTCATTGTTAGGATAGTTCTCAATGTAGTTATTTATCTAACTAAACTCATCACTCTTTTTGGTGAGGTCCTTGATGTGGGCTGTAACGTCCAGCCCTCCTCTCTTTTTATCTCTGAAAATTGTTGAGAAATGTCTTTCATTTTTTTTAAAACCCATAGATGAGTGAGACCATTCTCTCTCTCTCTCTCTCTCTCTCTCTCTCTCTCTCTCTCTCTCTCTCTCTCTCTCTCTCTGAGTTTTATCACTCAGCATAATAGATTCCATGTACATCCATGTATAGGAAAATTTCATGACTTCATTTCTCCTGACAGCTGCATAATATTCCATTGTGTATATGTTCCACAGTTTCTTTAGCCATTCATCTGTTGAAGGGTATCTTGGTTGTTTCCAGAGTCTTGCTATGGTAAATAGTGCTGCAATAAATATAGGTGTTAGGAAGGGGGTTTTTGTATTGTATTTTTGTGTTCCTAGGGTATATTCCTAAAAGTGGTATAGGTGGATCGTATGGGAGCTCAATTTCCAGTTTTTGGAGGAATCTCCATATCACTCTCCAGAAAGGTTGAACAGTCGGCATTCCCACCAGCAGTGGATAAGAGTTCCTTTCTCACTGAATCCCCACCAACACTGCTTGTTCTCATTCTTTGTGATATGTGCCAATCTCTGTGGTGTAAGGTGGTACCTCATAGTTGTTTTGATTTGCATCTCCCTGATGATTAGTGATGTGGAACATTTTTTCATGTGCCTTTTGGCCATTTGTATTTCTTTGTTATCAAAGTGTCCATCCATTTCTTCTCCTCATTTTTTGATGGGATTAGATTTTTTTTTTGTAGAGTTCTGTCAGTGCCCTGTATATTTTGGATATTAGCCCCTTATCTGATGGATATTGGATGAATAGTTTCTCCCACTCAGTGGGTGGCTCTTGTATCCTGGGCACTATTTCCTTCGAGGTGCAGAAGCTTCTCAGCTTAATATATTCCCATCTGTTAATCTCTTCTTTCACTTGCTTGGAGAGTGCAGTTTCCTTCTTGAAGATGCCTTTAGTCTCAATGTCATGAAGTGTTTTACCTACGTGTTGTTCTATATACCTTATGGTATCAGGTCTGATATCAAGGTCTTTAATACATTTGGATTTTACCTTTGAACATGTTAGCTGGGAATCTAAATTCAATTTTTTGCAAGTGGCAAATTTTTTTTTTCTGTTTTGAGTTTCTCTTATTTTTACCCCATCAACTTAAGGGGTAAGGTTAGGTTGTTGATTTTGGATCCTCATTCTTCTTAAAATAGGCATTTAGAACCATAAATAGCCTTTAAGCATTACCTTAAGTGCAGCTTCTAAAACTTGGCATATTGTATATCTATTTCCATGCATCATTTTTAAGACTTGTTTTATTGGATGTTAGCATAGATGTCATTTCGGCTTTTTTTTTTCAGCTTAACATTGCAGGTTTTATAAGTTTCCATCCTTTTATTTTCTATCTATTTGTGTTTTGAATCTAAAATGCGTTCTAAAGATAGAATATATTTGTATCATAGTTTTATTTTACATGTCGGGAAATGTAACCATTTACATTTAACATGATCACAGATAGGGTGGAATTATGTCTGGGCCCTTTTGGTATTTGTTTACTATGTCTTAGACCTTTTAGATTTTTGTTGTTGTTATTGTTTTTGGTTTTGGGGTCACACCTGGTAACTCTCAGAGGTTACTCCTGGCTATGTGCTCAGAAATTGCTCCTGACTTGGGGAACCACATAGGACTCTGGGGGATTGAACCTTGGTTTGTGCAATGCAAACACACTAGCACTATTGTCCCTTAGTTTGTTTTTTTTTATTTTAACATTTATTTATTTATTTATTTAGGTTTTGTGGCCACATTCAGCAAAGCTTAGGGATTACTCCTGGTTCTATGTTCAGAAGTCACTCGTAACAGGCTTGGGGGACCATATGGAATGCTGGGGATCAAATCTGGGTCCATCCCAGGTTGGCCATGTGCAAGGCAAATGCCCTACTGCTGTGCTATCACTCTGGCTCCAGGGTTGTATTTTTTGTTTGTTTGATTTGGGGCCACACTTGGCTATGCTCAGAAGGTTACTCCTGGCTCTGTACTAAGGGGTCATTGGCGGTACTTGGGGGAACCGTATGGGATGTCGGGGGTCAAACCTGGATCAACTGCACACAAGGTAAACAAGCACCCTACTTTCTGTGCTCTTGTTCTGGCCCATCTTAGTTTTTTTTTTTTTTTACTCCACTATTATTACATATTATATATAAGTCCATTTTAATGAGAGAGAAAACTAAAGTATCAACACTGCATGAACAATGGAAAGAAATCTTTTTATTTATTTTTGGGGACACAGTTGGTAGTACTCAAGGCTCACTCCTGGCTTTGTGCTTGAGGCTCACTCCTGGTAGGCTGAGGAATCATATGTAATGGGAAGGATTCAACCTGGAACAGTCCTATGCCAGATAGAAACCCTACTCTCTGTACTTTCTTTCTGTTATTTTCCTAGTTGAAGCTTTGAAATGTCCACAGAAAAAGGCCTAGAAAAAAATAGCATGATTAGCTGCTCCCCATCCTCCATTACAAACTCTGGCTTATATATCATTGTGATAGGCAGGTTATTGTTAATAGAAAAAAGATTTACGGGGCTGGAGAGATAACATGGAGGTAAGATGTTTGCCTTTCATGCAGAAGGTCATTGGTTCAAATCCTGGCATTCCATATAGTCCCCCAAGCCTGCCAGGAGCGATTTCTGAGCGTGGAGCCAGGAGTAACCCCTGAGTGCTGCCAGGTGTGACCCAAAAACCAAAAACCCCCCAAAAAAATCTACATTATAACTTTTTATTTTGTTTTGTTTTGGGGGAACACCCAGCAATGTTCAGGGGTTATTTATAGCCTGTGCTCAGGAATCACTCCTGGCAGTCCTTAGGGGACCAGAGGAATGCCAGGAATCAAACCTGGGTAGGCTTTGTGCAAAGCTAATGCCTTCCCCTTTAAGCTATTGCTTTGCTCCAACAACATTTTTCCCCAGCCCCCCAACAACATTTTTAAAGTAACCAAAAACTTGTCTATGCCAAGTATATGATCACTGCTAAACAAGAAATGCTGGGACCTCAGTTTCTGAGACAGGAAACCATTCAAGGTGTGAGGAAAATCAAAGGACAAAAAACCCACCTTATTGTTGCCAGAATGGTGGATCTGATGGACACTTGATGTTTCTGGTATAGTGGCTGTAGCAGGGCTCTTCATGTGTCCTCGGAGGAACTGGGATATAGGCAGGGGAGAGCTACACGATTTTCGTGCTTTACAAGGGAGGTATCTCATCAAAAATTTCTGCAAACTTCCTCCTCTAAGCTTTATTTTTATTCCTCATGAGGTATTTACTATATTACTGATTGTCTTGGTTGTTACCATAAATAACATTTTATAATAATGCCATTCAAATGAATAACAATTTCACTTTAATGCACAAAATCTTTGCCCCCTATAGCTTCTTATGTTCCCTTTCTTTGTGCTAATTTTAGCCTACAAATGACATCTTTATGCATTTCCTGTCCTTAAACACAAATTTATAATGCAGTTGTTGCTTTCTGGTAGGAGGGGAAAAGGTGACATGTAAAATAAACTTAATATAGTTGCTCTTTCTTTCTTTCTTTCTTTCTTTCTTTCTTTCTTTCTTTCTTTCTTTCTTTCTTTCTTTCTTTCTTTCTTTCTTCCTTCCTTCCTTCCTTCCTTCCTTCCTTCCTTCCTTCCTTCCTTCCTTCCTTCCTTCCTTCCTTCCTTCCTTCCTTCCTTCCTTCCTTCCTTCCTTCCTTCCTTCTTTCTTTCTTTCTTTCTTTCTTTCTTTCTTTCTTTCTTTCTTCCTTTCTTTCATACCTGGCAGTGCTCAGGGGTTACTCCTGGCTCTATGCTCAGAAATCGTGGCACGGGGGACCATATGGGATGCTGGGATTCGAACCACTGACCTTCTGCATGAAAGACAAACGCCTTACCTCCATGCTATCTTTCCAGTCCCAACTTCATTTATTTCTTTATTTGTTTTAAAACTGCAGTTGGGGACTGGAGCACCTGGATTTGTTTCTCAGTATCTCGTAAGTCCCCAGACTTCCAGGAGAAATCCATGGGCTCAGAGCCAAGAGTAACATCCCTGAGCACTGCTGAGTGTGGTCCCATAACAAAAACTGCAACCAAGTGTTCTTCTGGGTCAGTCAGGGATCACTCAGTGTCCTGTTTCTTATAGGATAAACTCACCAGGGACTAATACTCAAACTTTATATTTATCTGAGTTCTTAACTTCCCTCACTTTGTGAAAAGTGGTTCTTGACTAACAGACTCTTGCTTCCATCTCTTTGCACTTATTATTCCATAGCTTTCCATAGACCATTATTTTTGAGGAGAAATCAGTAGTTTCTAGTTGTGAATCACTTAGATACAGAGGCCACTTGGTTGTTGTTTTTTTTTTTTTCCATTTTCAAGATACTTTGCTGAAAATTGTTCAGCTCTCAATATGTCTTAGGTTAGATTTTGGGGTCCACACTTGGTGGTGCTCAGGACATACTCCTGGCTCTGTACTCAGGAATTGCTTCTGGCAGGTTCCAGGGACCATATGGAATGCTGGGGATATGACCCATGTTGGCCATTTGCAAGGCAAATGCCCTCTCCTCCAGGCTTTTGTTAGGTCAGAACCACAGAGACATGGAGACACCAGAGATAGTTAAAGAATAGAAAGTTTATTAGATAGCTCAGAACTGAGAATCCCAGGCTAGAGAGACCCCAAAAACTTTTTTATATATCTTATATCCCCTCTACACAAAGTCAGAAAAGCCAATTCCTCCGACTCTGACATCTAGTAAGGTAAAAGAAGTTAGGGTATCCTAGACTCCCTGATGAGGTTTGACACAGCTAATTATAAGGTTGTCTTAATTGTTCCCTTTTCTCAGGGTTTTTTTCCTGGATGTTTTCTTTATCTCTTAGTTATAACCTATTCAGGAAGTGCTCCTCAGGTAAAATTGCTGTTTTTGAACATACCCAAAATAAAACAATTCATGGCAATTAGGATATCCTGATACACACATCCATACATCCATACATCACCCTAACTTCAGGCAGTTCTAATTTTGGCTTCCAGCCAGGAATTGTCTTTGTTCAAGGCTCAACTCTGATAAATGGGAGTTGTAAATATTTGCAGGTTTCACATTATCACTCTGATCCCCAGGAGGGTTTTTGTTTTTTGCTTTGTTTTGTTTTTGTTTTTCGAGTCACACCCGCAGCACTCAGGGGTTACTCCTGGCTGTATTATCAGAAATCACTCCTGGCAAGCTGGGGTGGGGGGACCATATGGGATGCTGGAATTCGAACCACCATCCTTCTGCATCCAAAGCAAATGCCCTACCTCCATGCTATCTCTCTGGCCCTGATCCCCAGGAGTTTAACTTTTATGGAGCTCTGAATTTCTAGGTTTCTTGGATTGATGCTGTTAGATCATGGGAGTTGGAATTTAAAGGTTGAGAAGAGAGACCCAAATCAGCCCAACTGGCTGGTCCTCTGAAGCAGTAGATCTTACATCAAGAGGAGCCACAAGCAAGGAGACTAGGCAGACTCTGAGGTGCCCTTTTCCAATCCCTCCCCGCTTTTAAGCTGTGCACAGATTTCCAGAGCTTAGTAGATATGGAAAGTTCCGATTTAATCTCCTTCTACACATTCAGCTTCTTGCCTATGCCTCTGGGGTTTCCTTCCATCTCAGCACACTGGGACATTCTGTCTTTTTCTCGCATCTCTCCCGCCTCTTCCCTTTGCCTTCCTTTGCTTTGTTTCAGATCTCTGCAGGCCTCGAAAACTCTGCTCACTTCAGCCTTTAAGCTCTTTTCTTTCTGCTCATCAGAATAAATAATCCTCCAGACGGGCCCTTGAAGCTTACTCTTTCTTTCTGTTGTTGCTGTCTTCTTCAAAGCCTTTCTCCCAGAAGCAGAACAGATTGTACAATGGGAAGGATCCCATGGGATAGGAAAACACGGGTGCCCTGGTCAAACATGCCTAAGAACTACAAGCCTGGAGGCTGGAGTGATAGCACAGTGATAGGCGTTAGCCTTGCACGTGGCCAACCCTGAACTGAAGTTCAATCCCCTGGTGTCCCATATGGTCCCCTAGCCTGCCAGGAGCAATTTCTGAATGCATAGACAAAAGTAACCCCGAGCCATTGGGTAGGCCCAAAACCCAAAAACAAAAAAGAAAAGAAAAGAAGAACAACAAGTCTGCAATGCAGGGCATGAGGGCTGGTGTAATGCTTCTCTCTGAGTGTGGGGTGAGCCCCACAACAGAGTGGTTCTTGTGTCTGAGTACAGATGAGTTCAGCTTTGCATCTCTGTGCTTGTAAATGCAGACACCAGGGTCTGGAGAGAAAGGTACTGGACACTGAGCTGACATCAGCACTAGACTTTGAGAGATGGGAGAGGGTTGATGGTGTTGATATCCTCCTGTGACTTTGTTCCCATCCTGGCAGATGCACCCATAGAGCAACTGCTCTGGGGATTTTCCTTGAAATGAGAAAGCTTCAGAGACACTGCTCCAGAGATAGGGAAGGACAGCACAAGGAAGGGCGCCATCTTCTCATGATTATTGGTTACCCTCAGGCTTTGTTTTGATTTGGTTTTGGTGTTGTGTGTGTGTGGTTTTTTTTTTTTTTTTTTTTTTTGGTTTTGGGTTTTGGGCTACACCCAGTGACGCTCAGGGGTTACTCCTGGCCATGCATTCAGAAATCGCTCCTGGCTTGCGGGACCATATGGGACACTGGGAAATTGAACTGCGGGCTAGAGCGGGCAAGGCAGATGCTTTATCCCTTGTGCCACCGTTCCAGCCCCATGCCCTCAGGCTTGATGCCAGACTGTCTTTCCTTTCTTGCAGAGAGCTCTGGTTAAAGTAGAGATTACCTATCAACTTTCTTTCTTTCTTTTTTTGTTTTGTTTTGTTTTGTTTTGTTTTGTTTTGGTCACACCCAGTGATGCTCAGGGGTTACTTTTGGCTCTGTACTCAGAAATCGCTCTTGGCAGGTTCGGGGGACCATATGGGATGCTGGGAATCGAACGAGCTCTATCCAAAGTTGGCCACATTCAAGACAAATGCCCTACCACTGTGCTTCTTTCCGGCCCCTATCTATCAACTTTACAGGCCACTTTTATTGTATATTGTGCTCTTGAAGCATTTCTAATCCCCAATGTTTATGTTTATCTTTTCCCTGGTACCTCACTAACCCCTGGCTATCCTTCTGCTATATCCCTGGCTCTGACACTCTTGTCTTACATAAGCAGTATGAGAATGGAATAAAATGTCTATGGTCATCAGTCTGGAACCCATTCTTTCTCAATCATCAGCTGGGGAGATCATACTTGATCTGAATGCATCAGTGGGAACAAAGTTGACCATCGCTGGCAGACTAGGTCTACATCAGTGTGTGTGTGGGGTTGAGGTGATATAGGTTTTTATCTTGAATCAATCAAGAGAGTACATTCCTGTGTTCTGTATCAATATGAAAATGAAACAGGAGCCAAGATGGTCAACACCAGATTTTGGAATCTAATGTGGCTTTAATGAATACTCACTTCACTGGTGACCAGATGTGTGACAGGTTGTTCCTCTGCTGAGCCTAGGAGATGACTGAGATAGGGAGGGTGAGGAGTTCTGATGTGAGTTGGGTTGTGCAGAGACCCCCAACTTATATGCTGAAAGGGTTAATCCCTGGAGGACTAAGGGACTTAGCCAATACCAATAAAACCCAACTTCTAGCCTAAAGCTCTCAGCAAGAACTCAATGCATCCAAAAAAGCAAATTTCCCCAACAGAATTGTCAGAATTGTGATTCTGGTGATTATTAAATCCCATTTCTAATGTGTTTCTCCTGCCCCTATGTGGTGTGTTTAAGTTATTGCCAAGATCTTTCTCACTTAGAGGAAAGTAGAGTGAACTTTATTGATTTCCTCCCTTAACTAGAATTTATCTTTTCTGTCTGTCTGTCTGTCTGTCTGTCTGTCTGTCTGTCTGTCTGTCTGTCTCTCTCTCTCTCTCTCTCTCTCTCTCTCTCTCTCTCTCTCTCTCTCAGCCCTTTGCTGCTGGCAGGGCTCAAAGAACTGTGTGTGGCACCAGGGATTGAACCAGGGTTGGCCATGTGTAAAGCAAGTGTTTTAACCCCTGTGCCTTCTCTCTGGCCCTGGAATTCACTTCTCTAACCTCCAAATTGATTCTGGAGTCTTATTAACACCGCTGCTGCTTATTAACACCGCTGCTGCTGCTGCTGCCGCCAGATGTTTGCAGTATTTGTTCTCCCCACTAGTCTGTGACTCCCTTGAGGATAAGACCTCTCCTTACCCATCCCACGTTTCCCTCTTTCTCAGCTTCATTCACAGCAGCAAGACAAAATAATAGCAAACCCTGTTGGGATGATGACATTTCCTTCAGGATGAGAAAGTACTTTTGCAAATGCCAGATGGCCTCATTTGCTCATGATGCTGGTGGGGGTCTCCGGGTGACTTATGTGAAGAGGGGAGAATAGAGGCGCAGTCCCTGGAGGGATCTGCTGTTTCCTCTCAACCCACCTCCACCACCAGGGAAGGAGTGTGGAGTGTGGAGACTATGTCTCTATCACAGTCTAAGACTGTGGGCTTTGCTTTGGCAAGAAAAGCAAAGTCAGGCCTACATCTTATCTAGGCCTTCTGGGTCTGCCACCTACCCTCACAGAAAAGAATGTCAGGAGAAGACAAACAGTGAAATGAAAACAGGTTTTACTTGGTGATACTGAAGAAGGAGAGGAAGAGAATGAGTGAGAGAAAGAGAGAAATGAGCTCAAAGAGAGTCTCTGCAGGCTTCTCCAAATTCAGAGAAAAACCTATTATACCCAGCTCAGCTATGAAAGGAGGAAAAGTATAGAGGTTCACATCTCAAGAGGGAGATTTAGGGGACCCACTTGTGTGCAGGCATCATGAACCCAGGCAGCACATGCGCACCCTTCCTTTGTTCTAAGTTGACTTTTTTTTTTTTTTTTTGGTTTTTGGGCCACACCCAGTGGTGCTCAGGGGTTACTCCTGGCTGTCTACTCAGACATAGCTCCTGGCAGGCACGGGGGACCATATGGGGCACCGGAATTTGAACCAACCACCTTAGGTCCTGGATCGGCTGCTTGCAAGGCAAACACCACTGTGCTATCTCTCTGGGTCCCCTAAGTTGACTTTTATAGAATTTCTCCCAACCTGTTCCCTGTATGGTGTCTCCTTAGACACCTTAGACACAAGAGTCCTGATCCCAGAAGGAAGGGTTGGGTAGTTGCTTCTCTGAGCTCCCTTTCCTGGCTTTGGTTTCTGCCAGTTCTTCTCCCAGGTGTGTGTGTGTGTGTGTGTGTGTGTGTGTGTGTGTGTGTGTGTGTGTGTGTGTGTTTGGGGTTGGGGGGGGTCCAGTCTTTTCTGGGCCTGCAGTGGTGTCAGGAGAGATTCTTATCAACAATGAACTCCCAACTCTGTGAGGTGGGCAGGAAGATATAGGAGGGTCCCCACTTCAATGAATTCTTGAGATGGAATAAAACCCAGAGGCGAGATTTGGAGGAGATTCTTCATCACTGATAAGAGTCAGCTGGCGCCATTGCAAGCTGCCCGGACCCCCTACAACAGAAACCAAGGTCCAGAAAGGAAGATTAGAGAAGACCAGCAAGGACCCCTGGCAACCACCCTAGTGACAGAACTCTCACCTGGGGAGAAAGTCCTATATGGGGCAGACTGGGAAAACCCTATAGAGGTCAACTTAGAACAAAGAAGAGGCACACATGTGTTGCTTGGGTTGATGATTCCTGCACAGATGTTGTTGTCTGAACACCTGCCTGAGACATGAACCTTTATATTTTCCTCTTTCATGCTGGGCTGTGTACCGAGAGCTTTACCTGTCTCTGGAGAAACTCACATTCTTTCTTGAGCTTGTTACAATTGTTAGGTGGCTAACTGCCTCACAGAACAGAGGACAGAGAGGAAAGTAAAGACAGATTTATTATGACTCAGTGATGAGAACCCACAAGTCTGAGGGACTAGAAGCCCTGAGCATAGGGTAGGCCCACAATTTACACAATTTAGACATTTTTTCAACTGTATATTAAGGCACACATCTGTATTTCTAGCCCTTACCTAAGAAAAGCAGAAGTTAGATGAAGCCATAAATCTTGTATATGAGGCCTGTTTGCTTGTTGTCCTAGGCTTCTGCCCCCCCCCCCCCACCTAGAGACTGGAAGGGAGGGATTCCCTTAATCCCATTCCAGGTTCTGGGACCTTGTCTCTTGTTTTGTTTTCCTAGGTTCAGGCCTGAACTGTGTCATGGCACCCCTCTGGTTCACATTAGTTACTCACTTTCTTACCCTCTCCCTCCCTTTCCTCAATACCTCCAAATAAAACCCATTTTTTATTTTGCTTTTTGTCTTCTCCTGACATTATTTTCTATGAGGGAAGGCAACAGATCCAGAAGGCCTGGTCAATATCTAGGCCTGACTTTGCTTTCCTTTCCAGAGCAAGGCCCAACATCCAAGATCTCCTCAGCCCCTTCTGGAGGCAGAGGTGGGTCCAGAGAAAGGCATTTCTCCCCACTTCACATCAGTTTTATTACCTATCAGGAATTTTTTGCCATGGGGCCCCTTTCCTGGTCTGTAAGGTCTGTCTCTTTCCCCTTATGGAGAAAAGAATTCCAGGAAGAGTTTATCACTGAGATAGAATAAGTTAATGGGGAAATAAAGGGAAGTGAAGAGAGGTAAGTTAAAATACTGCCCCAGAGGGACTGCAGCCTCTCCCAAGGTAGTAGAGCCAGTATACTCACATGCCAGTGTGAATATGGAACACACACATCTCAGGAAGGGACATGGGGCAACATGTGCTTGGGTATGTGTGCAGTTCACATAGGCATTGATAAAACATGTGGTGGGTTAATGGGATTTTTTTGCAAGTTAGTTAGGCAAAGGTAGTTCCTTTATCCAACTTGCCCTGCCCATTCCCCAGTCTGTTTCTAGGGTAGTTGTTGAGAGAGAGAGAGAGAGAGAGAGAGAGAGAGAGAGAGAGAGAGAGAGACAGAGAAAGAGAGAGTGAGAGAGCTATGAGAGTCATCCTGGCCTTTATTCTAGGGTGCAGCCTTCCCCCCAGTGGGTCCAGTGCCCCCTCTCAAGACCCTATGATATTTGGTCTGGATTTCTGTGTCTCAGTGGTTTTCTGAGCTTCTGAGATGTTCTTTTGTATCAAATGCATTCTGGCTGGTTCAGATCTCCGGCATCCCATACCTAATACCAGCAATATTTGAGATATTCCCTATTTACCTGCCAGCATGTTTATTTTGTTTTGTTTTGGAGCCATATCTGGAAATACTGAGGGATTTCTCCTAGCTCTGCACTCAGTATCACTCCTGGCAGTGCTGGGGGTACCTTGTTGGATGCCAAGGATTGCAAGGTGACTTACCAGCTGTACTATAACTCTGGTCCCACCTTCCAGCAATATTTAAAGAGGAGAGTTCTGCTGGAATGGGATCCTGTTGGGATGGAGGACAATCAACAGTATTACAGAAAGAGGGAGTATTTGTAAAGGTAAATGGACAAAAAGGAATCATCAGAGCTAGAAGGGGACAAGGATGTGCTTTCTGGCTGGATTTATGAGGCATGGTGAGTGTAGCTGGAGAAGAGTCTAGAGTAACTGATGGATTTTGCTGGTTGATCAGAAGTATGAAGACCTGCGTGCAGACAGAAGTTCACTTCCCACACTTGTTTCTAGTGTCTTCTTAGGGGCATAATTATCATTCACTTGTGAACTCAGTAGAGAACTCAGATGCAGTTTTGACTTGCATTTTGTTTTATTTGGGATATTTTCAAAGGTCCAGCCTCACCCACATTTTCTAATAACAGAGTTTCCCTAGAACTCTTGCACTAGACCTGACATTTGTATTTGTGATGCCAAGGGTCAAATTCTGGTGGACTATATACAAGGCTTTATTATCGCTCCAACCCCCCCCCCAAACTAGTAAAAGTAAAACTAATAAAGATTGTTTTTATGGATTCGTTCTTGGGCCACACCCAGTGGTGCTCAGGGGTTACTCCTGGTGGGCTCAGGGGACCATATGGGATGCCAGAGACTGAACCCAGGTCAGACACATGCAAGGCAAACACCCTCCCTGCTGTACCCTGTTCTGACCCCCGAGTAAAGATTTTAAATGCTCACCCAGAATATCCAGGTAGAGCAAAACGGGCAAGTCCGATTAGTGTGGGTGGTGCAATGTGCCCTAGATTTCCAAAGAGGAACATAGGGGTTCATGGCTGGGTTGCAAGGGGTGCTGGTTCTGTTGTGCTCCCACCTTGGGAACTGATCTCTGGAACCACCTCACATGCAGTCACTGGTCCAAAGCCCAGAGCTCCTCACCTTGAGGGGAGTGTGGATGGAGGGGCTGTGTCTTCTTCTTTTTTTTTTTTTTTTTTGGTTTTTGGTTTTTTGGGCCACACCTGGCGGTGCTCAGGGCTTACTCCTGGCTGTCTGCTCAGAAATAGCTCCTGGCAGGCACGGGGGACCATATGGGACACCGGGATTTGAACCAACCACCTTTGGTCCTGGATCGGATGCTTGCAAGGCAAACGCCGCTGTGCTATCTCTCCAGACCCGGGCTGTGTCTTCTTTAGACGCTCCCCACACTACCTCAACTTCCTCCCCTGGCTCCCCATGAGGGATCCCGCTAACCCACTACCACATCCTGTAGGGATCTCTGCATTAGGAAGAGGCACTCATCCTCAGCTCAGCTCTGTCCTTGTTTCCTGGAGGAAATCTGGTTTTTCTCTTGCATCTGCATCGGGAATTGCCTCCCTGTTCCTAGTATGTTGTGGTATTGTTTTTTTTGTTTTTTTTTTTACACATTGTTTCCTAGTTCTTTGAGCCTTTTTATGGGTATGTTAAGTGAACTGTTTGAATGTCATGCCTAGGAATTCTGTGGGGTTTTTTTGCATTTTTATTTATTTTGTATGCATGCCAGGAATGGGACCCAGGGCATGACAAGTGCCAGGCAAGTGCTCTTCCCCTGAGCTCCATCCATACCCCAGTGGGTGTCATTGCAGGGAAATGTTCCTAAACTCCATCACTGTCACCATTCATATGTGACCAGCTGGGGGCGCTGCGGGCTAAGAAATGGGCCAGTTGCCCTATTAAGGGTTGACTTTTTTATGTATGTGTGTATATATGTATATACATGTACATATGTGTATATGTATATATATGTATATATATTTGGTTTTTGGGGCTACACCCAGTGACATTCAGGGGTTACTCCTGGCTATGCGCTAGAAATCGCTCCTGGCTTGGGGGGACCATATGGGATGCCAGAAGATTGAACTTTGGTTCGTCCTAGGTCAGTCATGTGCAAGGCAAACACCCAATTGCTGCGCCACCGCTCCAGCCCCTATATATTTTTTAATTATTTTATTTGAACACTGTGGTTTACAAGGTGTTTATATTAGTTGTTTTACCCCACGTTTATAAAGTTTTCATGATTGAGTTTCAGTTACACAATGTCCAATATTTTTTTTACCAGTGCACATTTCCTGCCACAATTATCTCTAGTTTCTCTCCCACCTTGCTCCCTGCCTGCCTCTGTGGCAGACATTCTTCTTCGTCTACCTCCTCCTACACCTTCTCTTTCTCTTCTTCCTCCTTCTCCCCTTCTCCTCCTTCTTCAATATATGAATTCTGAAAGGAGCAAACCCAGCTACCTGCTGTCCTGGGCCTCTTTCTGGTGTGACTTCATGAATGAGCATCTTTGTCCAAAAAGGCCCAGTGGTCTATGACATCCCATGACCAACCCTCTGAGCCGGAGCCTTTTGTATCTGTTGAAGAACAGGGTTTCACATGAAACCCAGTGATGCCTCTTTCTCAGTGTCCTGTGATGTCCTATGTCACCAGAGACTATGGGACCCCCTGCTTTCTCCTCAGCACCTGTTTGGCTTCCCTGCTCCCAGGGAGGTCACCCTATGGCTCCCATGTGCCTGTTTTCTGTCCACACTTGCAGGCCAGCCGTGGTGGTTCCAGTCCTAACGTCTAGCCCCCTTTAGCCAGAGCTTGTGATACCATTTCTACACTCACACTTCTGTGAGGAAGTACCCATGGTCTTGGAGGTAGGCAGGGAAGGCACATGGCCTCATGTTCTGCCGCCAGCAGGCAGGCTCCTTCCTCTCTGAAAACAGGATGCGAGGATCTTTCAGCCCTGAATCCCAAGTCTTGATTCAGGAGATGATGGTACAAAATCAGGTCTCAGTTTGTGCCCAGAGCTGGCAGTAGAGAGAAATGCCTCAAGGGACCAGCTACGGACAGTCTTGGGCATGGGCTGTCCCCAACAAACTGTCTTCCCAGAGGCTGAGGGGACCTGTCATTCTATGTGGGTGGCATAAAAAGCAGATGAGGGGCCTAAAGGCCAGAGTTGGGGGAGAGCAGGAGTATCTGTGTCACTCTATACCCTGTTCTGAAAGAAGAAAGTCCAACTTAAACCTGGAGAAGACACAGACACCTGGGTCCCAGTTGCACCCAAATCCTGGATGCTGTCGTTGGCACCTTTGTAACTTCCTACAGGTGTGTCTATATTTGCTTGGCAGTTAGAGGGCAAAGCAGCACTTGTAGGAAAATGAGTCAGGACAGGCTCAGTTCCACTGCAGAAACAAAGAAACCTAAGATTCACCTACACAGATAGTACAATAATGGTGGCTGCCTTTCATATGAGGTCAATCTTCTCTTCCACCCCACAAACAGGCCCTTTGCTATATGCTACCTCTGCAAAAGTGCACGAGGTCCCTTCTGCTCACAAGCCAATTGTCAGAATGAGTCATAAGGTTTCATTTGCAGAGACAGAGAAAGACCCACATGGGGAGGGGGATATATAGCAAATTTGTGTTTCTGCCTTTTCTTAGGGATTCAAGGGAGAGACATGTGCTGGAAAAGAAAGGAAGCACTAGCAGTGGCCAAAGTAATGATGGAGCCCCAAGCCAGGACACATTTATGCCCAAAGAGACATACTCTGAGATCATTGACCAAGGAGGAATCAGAACAACTCACATGCTTAAAACAAGAACCATTGGAGAGTCGTAAACAGGAAGTGCCAAAGCCAGGCTGTCAGTCCTTGAACACAAAGAGTTTTCACCTTCACCCCCAGTTCAGACACCCTGTGATGTGTCACAGCCCATCTCAGCAGTCTCCCTGCTGGGGCATGGCAAGTATTAAATGTGTAAACATACACAGTAACACACACCATGAGGATCACCGGAAATTACATTTAGGGGGTACCAGGGTTTGATCCCAAAACAGCAATGCTGGAAGTTGCCCCAAGTTCTCTACTCTGGAGTCACTCTTAGCCATGCTTTGGGGACTCTGCTGTGCCAGGCTCAAACCTGTGTTCAAAACATGAGCTTAACCCTGTTGAACTTTCCCTGGCAGGAACCCAGTTTGATTGCTCATGAAATTAAAATTCAGTCCACATGCAGGCGAACAAACTGATGAAGAATGAGGTGAGGACTCCAATGGCCTGGGGCAATGTTCCTGGGATGAGGGGTGCACACTGCACAGAAAGGAGGGATGACCACTCAGAATTCTGAAAGGGAACTTGGGCAGGGAAGTGACACCAGAGGTCAACTGGGAGGAAGAGGCAGAAAGCTCCTTCCCATGTCCTTCCCTTTGGAGGCTATTGTAGCCTGATGTCTCATTACAACCTGGGGAATAGAACCCCTTAAGCTGCTCACTGAACTTTTGAATACTGGCTTACAAGCACAGGCTATTTTCTGTCTCCCAAGAGCCACCTTTGCAGGGACAGGGGGTCCCTGCCCTAGACCATGGTTTTCAGATCTCTGAACAGCCGAGAGGTAGAGGGCAGGTCGCTCAGAGATATTTCCGCTGACTCTCATTTCCCTGAACCTTTGCTTCATGTAGGATGTTGGACTCTTGTTCCCTATTGCCTGGAGCATGAATGAAGCATCTTTCCAGGTAGCCCCTCCAGGCAGAGGGGCACAGTGTTGGCAGCTGACCCAGATTTGCAGCGACCAGGAGGACTTGCTGAGCTTTGCATCCCCACTTTGTTGTCTGTCGTCAGCAAAATTCTTTCTCCCTGTCACCTCTGCTGTCCTTACCCCTGACATCACATCATGTCTCAGGTTTTTCTGTGGCTGTCCTCTTGCCCATCGAGGGTCCAGTGGTCTCTTGCTGATAAAGGTGTGGCAGGAGTCCTAAATTGGGACCAGGAAACTGAGTTCTCTCTCTCTTTCTCTCTCTCTCTCTCTCTCTCTCTCTCTCTCTCTCTCTCTCTCTCTCTCTCTCTCTCTCTCTCTCTCTCTCTCTCTCTCTCTCTCGGTTGTGCAGTTTTGCTGAGCCATATACCTTTCTGGAGCACCTCAACTTGCTGCTCTTCCTTTTGGGGGATGGTATAGCCTCTTTTGCCTGGATGTCTCTTTATGAGATGTGGGGCTGTGTGGCCCTGGATTAGGCAAACTCTACGACACTCCTCTTGATTCCAGTCTGACACTTTCTAGTTATGTATCTGTGACTGGTTATGGGGCCTCAGTCTCCTCATCTGTGAAATAGGATCACATGGATGGTAGCATAGAATCCAATGAGCTTCAAGTATTCCCCCATTTTTTAATATATTATGGACACATAAAGCAGACTCACTAGCCTGGTGCATAATGGGCCTTTCAAAAATGCTGAATGATGACTAAATAAGAGAAAATGCTCATATATTATTATTAAATGAGTAAAATATGTGGTGATTATCTAATGAAATCTAACACATGTTGAGGGTTGGAAAACTCTAAGGTAAATAAAAAAAGAGAGCTCCAGGTGGAACATTTCTCAGTGTAACAAATCTCTTGCAGAAGTTTAATGAACAAGAAACAAAAGCGGGGAGGGGGGGGCAGAGTGCTAGCACAGCGATAGGGTGTGTTTGCCTTGCACACAGCTGACCCAGGATGGACCACAGTTTGATCCTTTGATCCCCAGCATCCCATATGGTCCCCCAAGCCAGGAGTGATTTCTGAGCACATAGCCAGGAGTAACCCTTGAGCATCACCAGGTGTGGCACCCAAAAAAAAAATAAAAAAACAAAAAAAAAAATGAAAGCAGGGATCTGAATAAAGTGGGTACTAGGTCACCGACTTTTTCCAACTTAGCCCACACCTTGTACTTCACTATCAGAGTAACAGATATCATCTCTGATTTTTTTCTCAGGGAGACATAAAAATTCAGCTTCTAAAATACAGCTGCGACTGAACCTCTTCTATCATTCCCAGCAGTTCATATCCACCCATCCTTTATCCATCTGTCCATTCTTCATTTATCTACCTATCCATCTATCCTTCATCTATCATTTTATCACTCATCATCCATGAATCTATTCATCATTCATCCATCCAACCTTCCATTCATTCAACTTTCTACCCATCTATTCATCCATCCCTCCATTCAACCAGCCATCATCCATCTATCTTCCATGCATCCATCATCCATCCACCCAATTTCTCTTCTTTTCGTACACCCATTCATTTATTATTTATTCATCACTTAGCCAATCATCATCCGTCCTTCTACTCATCATTCATTCAGTCATCACCCATCACCCATTCACCCATTCTTCCTTAGAAAATTCTCTCCTAGGGGCTGGTGAGGTGGTGCTAGAGGTAAGGTGTCTGCCTTGCAAGCACTAGCCAAGGAAAGATCACAACCGCGGTTTGATCCCCCAGCGTCCCATATGGTCCCCCCAAGCCAGGGGCAAATTCTTAGCGCTTAGCCAGGAGTAATCCCTGAGCATCAAACGGGTGTGGCCAGAAAAAAACAAAACAAAACAAAACAAAAAAGAAAACTCTCTCCTAATAGTACAACTCCCCATGGTGAAATGTTCTCTTGGCTGTCATTTTAATGACAAAAATGAACAAACAAACAAGAGACATAGCAGTAGGAACATTTTCACAACAAAGTAAATTAGGAAATCCTACTCCATGGGATAAATAAACTCTGGGTGGTAATGAAACCCTGAAAGTAATCTACAGCCCAGGAAAAGTCTAAGACAAAAACAAAACAAACAAACAAACAAACCAAAAAACAAAGCATGGTGCTTTGTTAGAAGTGTATCTTCGGGGCCAGCGTGGTGGCGCTAGAGGTAAGGTGCCTGCCTTGTCAGCGCTAGCCTAGGACGGACCGCAGTTCCATCCCCCGGCGTCCCATATGGTCCCCCCAAGCCAGGGGCAATTTCTGAGCACTTAGCCAGGAGTAACCCCTGAGCGTCACCGGGTGTGGCCCAAAAATCAAAAACCAAAAAAAAAAAAAAAAAAAAAAGAAAGAAGTGTATCTTCATCTGAATGAGAGAGGCAGAGGAACACACAAAAGTCAAGATAAAGTCTTTGGCTAGACCACAGGACTCTGGCTAATGTTTCCCTAGCTTTCTCATTTATTTTATTGCTAACATAAAGTTGCTTGTGAAACAGATTAAAACCAGAAGTTTACTGGGGTCCCCTTGAGAGGGAGGTGGATTGAGTTCCTGCCCTGCCAAAACCCCACCAACTGTACCATGTCTCACAGTCACTGCCATAAAACTACCCAACTTTATGCTTCACATCTAATCTCTAAAGAGATGCCAAGCAAACAAAAACTCCCAGGCACATCAGTTTTCAGGCTGAAAAATTGGGGGTTTTCATGCAGTGAGGGCAGGGCAGGTAGCCTCACCCCTTCTCAACCCCTTCTCAACCCTTGTACAGCCAGACACCAGCAGTCACACCCACTTCCCACAGCACCACTATGCAAAGGGCCCAGCTTCAAAGCTTTACAACTAATCTCTGAAGAGATGCCAAACCAATGAAACTCACGTATACACCAGTATTTGGGCTAAAAATTCTAGGTCCCTTTTAGGAGGGTTCAAGCTGAGAACTGTCCCAGTTCGGTAGATCTTGGAGCTCATGGAGTACACAGCCATATTTGCCACAATACATCTAGTAGGAGTACAGCAAATTAGACAGGAAAGCAGCACAGAGACCACCTAAGCTCAATAAGGAAAAGCAGTAACATAGAAGATTCAACTAGCAACAGTTAACTCTTCAATGACTTCAATAATACCATTGTGAGATCTAACAATTTTCACAAACTTTCTCTTACTGAACTATTTTTCAATAATTACACTTACCATTTTGTTGTAAGAAACTAAAATAGTTTTGTCCCTGCCTGCAGGGTCCAGAAGCCCCCCAGGGGGGCCCGGCCAGCAGGAATTAGCTGGGAAGGCTTCTCAGACGACCGCACTTCTATTTTGCTGAGTAGAAGCACAACCACACTGTAAAAAATCTGAGAGAGGTTAATAATAAAGACCCAAGGCAGCGTCTCACTGTTCAAGGGTGTCTTTATTGGCTACAGTTCCTTCTTAAATAGTGAAGGAGAAAAGGGGCAGTACAAAGGTGATGTCAATCATACTTTTGGCGCGAAGGCTCATAAGGAAGTGGGCAGTGGGCTAGGGGCTGGATGACCTTCAAGCTATGCTGAACGTGCTGTTTCAATGGAAACTTTTAGTGTCCTTCTAGCTGCATTCCTAATTGCTTGACTATCAGGAAATGGTGCAATATGTGCTTGCCTAAGTGATCTTGAACAGACAATATAGCATATACTTATTGATAACAGCCTAAATTACTCCGGAATGTGGTCTTAAGGAATGGGGCCTAGTTTCTGATAACTGTACCAGGCAGTTTTTACTCTCCTCCGGGCTAAGAGCTAAATTATGTCCTGCAGCTGTACATTCTTTTCTCTTAGCTCAAAAATTTACAGCAAGACTGCATATTGCTTTTAGGTGAAAAGCTGGGCTATGGCAGAGAGAACAGCAAAATGTCCTCAAACAAGTCAGTTCCCAACACCTGCCAAGTAGACAGGATTAGGGGCAGATGTGGGAAAATGGGGATAAAGGTAGAGGGAAGGTCACACTGGTGTTGGATATTGAATGCCCAAGACAACTGTATTATGAGCAACTTTGTAAAACTATACGCTCAAATAAAGTTGAAAATATTTTTTTTTTTTGGTTTTTGGGCCACACCCGTTTGACGCTCAGGGGTTACTCCTGGCTATGTGCTCAGAAATCGCCCCTGGCTTGGGGGGACCATATGGGACGCCAGGGGATCGAACCTCGGTCCTTCCTTGGCTAGCGCTTGCAAGGCAGACACCTTACCTCCAGCGCCACCTACCCGGCCCCATAAAGTTGAAAATATTTTAAAAAATTTAAAAAAACACACAGGAGTTTAAAAAAGACTAATTTTTAGTACAAAGATGTTAACTGAGACATTTTTTTTTTTTTTTTGGTTTTTGGGCCACACCCGGCAGTGCTCAGGGGTTCCTCCTGGCTCCGTGCTCAGAAATTGTTCCTGGCAGGCACGGGGGACCATATGGGACGCCGAAATTCGAACCAATGACCTTCTGCATGAAAATGCCTTACTTCCATGCTATCTCTCTGGCCCCGACATTCTTATTTTTAATCTCACCTTTAATCTGTTTTTAGAATCCTTGCATGTGTATGCATATGCTTACGTGCAGAACTGTGGTATATGCACATGACTGAAGGGATATAAGCATGCACGTGGATTTTCACACATTAATGCTGTGTGAAGATGTGCTTACATCAGTATGCTTACACATGTGTGCAGAACCACATTCACATAGGTATATTTGTAGACACATACAACTAGGCAAATGTGCAAGTACATGTGTGCATGGATGAACATGTGTGCATGTTCTGTATGTATGTGTACTGTATGTACATGTTCATACAAAATGAATGTATGGGACTGAAGTGTTGCACAGTGGGGAGGGAATTACCCTTGTTTGATTCCCAGCATCCCATATGGTCCCCTGAGCATAGCCAGGAGTCATTTCTGAGCTCCAAACCAGGAGTTACCCCCGAGTTCTGCTGAGTGTGGCCCTGAAGCCCCCCAAACTAAAATAAATGCACATTGAGTGTGTGGGCACACATGTGCATGGATACAGTCACACAGGTGCGCACATATCTATATTCATACAAAATGTGTGCTTGGGCAGGTGCGCGTGTCTTCATGTCTGTGTATGTATGTAGGCCAGAGTATGCCTATGGTACATCCACCCAGCATCTGCGAGAGGCACGTCCTGGTGATCCCAGCCCTGCCCACAACAGACGCTGCGGCCCGTCTCCCGCCTCCACCTCCCGTCTCATCCCATTAGCCAAGGTGATGCTTCACCAGGCTGGAGCTCCCAGCTCCGAGTGTTATTAAATACACAGCACGTCCCTGGCCTATTCTTAGTTCTGGCAGATTCTAGAAGAGGAAAATGAATTCCGCCCCAGCTCAAGAACAGCGAGTTCATTCCAAGTAGTGTCACCGCAGGGAGAAGGGAGCGCTGCTCTTAAGCATTATAAAAGAGCTTAGAGGCCCCCCTGGGCAGAGGGGGGCTGGGAAGGAAAAGAGGATGCCTGAGTCAGGCACTTAGAGGAATGGTGTGGCAAAGATCATGTCCTTGGGCTATGGGAACCCTCCATTTCCATCTTCTTTTGGCTGTCTGCAGCTCCTGTGTCAGGAGCAAAATATTTCTTCTCCCTTCATTTCTGATCTTTAACTATGCTTCCGTGTTCCTCCAATACTGGGGTCCTGCTCCTGAACCTGAGAACGTTTGCAGTGACACTGGGGGTTCAATTAGGTCCCGACTGCCCTTAGAAGTAAGGGCACACATCTTTCCTTTCTATTGTCCATCTTGCACTCCCAAGGACTGTGTAAAGCAGAAGAGCAGCTCCAGGTGTTGAAGAATCTGCACCTGCGCGGGTTCTCCCAACTTCCAGCTTGGTCACAATCAGATGGTTTTTGATCTACACTAGGCAGTTGAGAGGAATTTTCTAGAGGACCCTGAACTGACCTGAGAATTAGGAGATCCCATTTCAGTGGGGCTTGAGGATGAACTGACTGCATGCAGCCAGGAAGAGACAGCAGCATGAAGTACTCAAAAACACCACTCCACACCCTTCACATCTAGAGTACTACAATGTTCCTGGACACACTTCTGCTCCATTAAAGACATTGAACACACACTCCTAATAGCTAAATAAATAAAATTAGGGGCAGAAGAAATAATACAGGGGGTAGGATGCTTACCTTGTACATGGCAGTCTTAGGTTCAACCTCCAGCATGCTTTATGGTCCCCGAGCACCACCAGAAGTAATTCCTGAGTACAGAACCAGGAGTAATTTATCCCTGAGCATTATCAGGAGTGATTCAGAAACGACAACAAAATTAAATAAATCAAATAATATATATAAAACATATTTATATTGGTTCTTCAATAATTTTTCCACTTGATTAATAGTAAATTTATTATTTAATACAATATATTGCTATTAAATGATAATTAAAATTAAAATATTAACAATAATAGCCATGCCATTAAATAATATTTATACAAAAAATTAATTCCGGGTAATTGTATCCACTCAGATAGCAAACGGGAGTTAATTTCACCTTCTGGGGTACATTGCAGCACAAGGAATGAATGCTGGCTTGGTTTCCCTGAGATCTGAACATCTCGCTACCTCACCATGAGGACATCAGTCTGGTAGACATGAGGTAACAAAGATCAGAAATAAGAAGAAAGATCAGGGAGGGGACCACAGCGATAATAGAACAATTAAGACACTTACCATACATGTAGTTGACCCAGGTTTAATCTCCAGCATCCTTATAGTCCCCTAAACACCATCAAGAGTGATTCCTGAGCACAGAGCCAGGAATAATAATCTCTGAGCAACACCAGATGTGCCTTCCTCCCCTCTCCCCCCAAAAACAATAAAATATACAGAGAAAAACTCATTAACAAAGACACAAGTTGAGTCACTATTTTAGATTAGACCAAAAATATAGACATATCCAGAATCAAATTAAGGAGAGAAAAAATGCAAAATTTTCAAGATAAATAACCATGGCAAGTGAGACTTTCTGAGTCAAGAGTAGAAAGCTCTATGTTAATGAGTAGTTTGGAGGGCTGTGGATTGAGAAAGATCTTGAAACATATAGGGCAGCAGCTGGAGTAATAGCCAGTGGGGAGGGTATTTGCCTTGTACACAGCAGACCTGGGTTTGATCCCCAACATCCCATAGGGTCCCCTGAGTACCACCAGGAGTAACTTCTGAGCATCACTTTGTGTGCCCCACAACAAAAACGAACAAAACATAAAGGGAAAAAACTCATTGAACAAAAGATGCACACATGTGTGTTGCCCAAAGGAGCAGCCAAATGTATATGCAGATGGGCATGATGCTATTAAAGCTGAAGACAATGAGCACCCCAGTAGAGAGGATGGCTCCCCAATAGGAAGAAGCAGTTTGCACAGAGCAAATTCAAATGACTACAATACTTACCGAAATTCACTCACCATGATGATCCAAATCCTATGGCATACTCTGCAATTCATAGGTCAAAATCTGGCAATAGCCAGAGGGACCCCATCATCAGAGAGACCTATTACCAGGGTTTGTGGGAAAAAATGATGCTGTGCCTGCAAGAGAGAAGCTTTCAGAAAGCCATCACCAATATCTGTCATATAAAAATCTCAGACACGGGGCCGGGTAGGTGGCGCTGGAGGTAAGGTGTCTGCCTTGCAAGCGCTAGCCAAGGAAGGACCGAGGTTCGATCCCCCGGCGTCCCATATGGTCCCCCCAAGCCAGGGGCGATTTCTGAGCACATAGCCAGGAGTAACCCCTGAGCGTCAAACGGGTGTGGCCCAAAAACCAAAAAAAAAAAAAAAAAATCTCAGACACTTGGGCTAGAGCGATAGCACAACAGTAGGGCGTTTGCCTTACAAACGTCCTGCTGATCCAGGACAGACCTCGGTTCAATCCCTGGCATCCCATATGGTCCCCCGAGTCAGGAGCAATTTCTGAGCTCATAGCAAGGAATAACCCCTGAGCATCACAGGGAGTGGCTCATTTTTAACAGTATCTCAGAGACAAGAGAGATGAGGGCTGGTAGGTGCAGCTCATGACATGAAGCTCATCCCATAGAGTGATGAGTGCAGTTGGAGAGATGACTACACTGAAAACTATCATAACAATGTGAATGAATGAGGGAAGTAGAAAGCCTGTCTCGAGTACAGGTGTGGGGGGGTGGGGAGGAGGGTGATCTGGGAAATTGGTGGTGGGAACGTTGCACTGGTGAAGGGGGGTGTTCTTTACATGACTGTAATCATACAACTATAATCATGTTTGTAATCACAGTGTTTAAATAAAGATAATTTAAAAAAGCAAAAAACAAACAAATAAAAATAAATATAAAAATATAAATATAAATATATAAAAATATAAATAGATTAGGCCAGCCTAATCTGTGTTTGCCCCTTTGACAGAACTCCAGAGACCAGGTGGGCTTGAGGTGTCTTTGGGGCCAGGAGTGATATTTCTCAGGCCGGGACATAGCTCAGGATCTCCTATTTGTATACAAAGGGGGCACATACCATACTGGGGAGAGGGGAGTCTGCCTTCAGGCATGGTGTCCTTGTGGCCACATAATGGGGGTCAGGTTCTAAGAAGGACGAGCTGGGTAAGGAGGCATCATTTACCTCAGGGCTTGAGATCTGCTTTTTGGGGTAACCCAGACTGGAACTTAGAGTTTTTCTAGGAACAGTGTAAACTTCTATTCAGGGACTTGGAGGAATCTGTACCTCTTAAAGGTTAAGAATCACAACTTTGTTTAGTTTTTTTTTTAATTTAATACCATAGTTACAAGGTTGTTTATAACATGGCTAATCTCTCTCTCTCTCTCTCTCTCTCTCTCTCTCTCTCTCTCTCTCTCACACACACACACACACACACACACACACACACATTTCAAGAGATTTTAGTTGTCCCTTCTGGAAGCTTTTCCTTTTTTTTTTTTTTTTTAATTTAAATAGCGTGGTTGCAAGCTTGTTCATAGTAAGGTTTATTTTTCCAAAGATAAGTTGTTCATGATTTTGAGTTATAGTCATAGAATGTACAACAGCCTTCACCAATGCACATTTCCCACCAACAATGGGATTGGTAGGGAGTAACTTGCCTGCTAAGAAGGCAATGTCTAACCTAAATGTAGCTGGATGCTGTCTGACCTACACTTGCTTCTAGAAAGTTCCATACACAGCTATCCTCTGAAGTTATTATCATGTCAATCCCAGATTATACCTCCAGGGTATGATTGGGAAAGGTTGCAGAGGATACCTCCTTAGCCAGCACCCCAAGAGGGTCTGAGGCAAAGATTTTAGAGGAACATGGTTCAGGAAGGCTCAGACCTTCTGTACTCCTCTATCTTCTCCATGGCCTCTGGGCTCTCCGGAAGAACTGCCTGAAATTCACCCTATCAGCCACCCGTGGTTCCTTGTTGCTACTCATGATGGCATAAAGGGGGCAGCACCAAGAAGCCAACCCCAGGAAAAGGATGTGCAAAGGCCACAGACAAGGAAATGTGATAAGGCGTGAAAAGGAAGGGAAGCCTCACTTGGGCCAGCACCAGGATGAAACCTGAATAAGAGTGAAACAAGCCAGGGACAAAAGGCCAATTGTCTACTGGAATGGAGGAGAGGTCCAGGGAGCAGATCCAAGTGATAGAAAGCAGGATGGGGGCACAGGGGCTGGGGTGTCTCTCGGTAATAGACATTCTGAAGATGATTTACTGAGGGCAAATGTGATGGAGATAAAACACCAGCAGACGGTGCATTGCAGAATGGCTGTGATGGTGCATTTTGGACAGTTTCCCTTCTATTTCAAAGACTAAAAAAGAGCAGAGAAATTTCTCAAGCCTGGGCTCTGCCTGGATTCTCTCAAAACCCAGATGGAACTGTTATTAATTCTTCCAGTTCACAAGTAGGAGTTGGACTCTAGAACAATGACAGCAGCATTGAATTGCACTTGGGGAATTAGTCCTGTACCTTGCAGCTATTACAATCTTCAGATTTTGGCCACACCTGAGCTCAGTGAGAAGTGAGAGTTGACTGGACTCTAGATCAAAGGTGGAATCTGGGGGAAGGAGCAGAAATGAGCACCTGAGTGCTGGGGGACCTTGTCGCTATCCCATTCTTGCATCTGCTTTGTAGGAAGGAGACCAACTGATTCTGTTTGGAAGTGGGGAGGGGGCGTCACCTGGCGGTGGTCAGGGTTTATTCCTGGCTTTGAGCTCAGGCATCACTCCTGGTGGTGCTCAGAAGATCATACGATGCTGAGTATCAAACTCAGGTTGACCACATACAAGGCAAACGCCTTTCCCTCTGTACTATCACTCTAGACCCAGCCAACTGTTTCTGAATATCCTGCTTTATTGCTTTCTGCCCCGATTCCCTGTTTGGGAACACCACCCCTGAGAAACACCCTAAGATCTTTGGGTTGGGCCCAACACCATGACCTAAAGGAGGCATGTTTGCCCCTCAAGGGTCTAATTTGTGCTTCTAACTTGGTAACCAATTGTTTCTCTTAGAATTGCCAGCCCCCCTATAACCCAGCTCACCCCCAGAACAGAGAGAGTGATTGGTTAACTGGGAACTGCCTGAGGAGCAGATTGTTTTTTAATATTTTAAAAATATTTGAAAGATGAACAGCTTGCTATAAAAATAGTGCCAATTTTTATGTTATTTGTTTATTTATACAGGTTTATAGGCCACACCTGGTGATACTCAGAGCTTACTCCTCTGCACTCAGGGATCACTCCTAGCATCCTTGGGGAACCATATGAGATGCCAGAGATTGAACCTGGGTAGAAGGCAAGTGCCCTCCTCACTGCACTATGACTCTGGCCTTCCATGCACCTATTTTTACATCATAAGACATGTGTGTTGGGGCTGGAGAGAGAGCATGGAGGTAAGGCATTTTCTTTTCATGCAGAAGGTCATTGGTTCAAATCCCGGCATCCCATATGGTCCCCGAGCCTGCCAGGAGCAATTTCTGACTGTGGAGCCAGGAGTAACCCCTGAGCGCTGGTGGGTGTGACCCAAAAACAAACAAACAAAACAAACAAAAGACATGTGTGTTGAGTATCTAAAACTTGGGTCCATGACAAAATTAACAGGAAGCAGTGACTAAGAGAAGAATAAATTCATCTTTCTATGTTTGGTCAGAACAGGATGACAGGCTGGTGTGTGTGTGTGTGTGTGTGTGTGTGTGTGTGTGTGTGTGTGTGTGCGTGCGTGTGTGTGCGTGCGCGCGCGTGCGTGCGTGCGTTGCCATGCCAGACCTTGGGGAGGGGATCACTTGACTTCTGGTTAACAAAGAGGGACCTCTCCCATGCAAGTTCTGTACACCTGCCTCTGTCTATTCCCAGACCTGAGGAAGCTGAGTTTTGGGGGTGATTTCTGACTTTCTTTCACTTTATACCATTTCAAGTTTCTTCCCTGTCACTCCTCTGTTTCCAGACCAGTGGCTAGCCCATCCACTCACAGCCCTCCTCACTTTCAGGACAACCACCAGGCCTGTTTATTCTGCCAGTCCTGGGAATGCTGCTTCATGGCTTTAAAAAGTGTGGCTGGCACATAGTGGTGAGACTGTCCTGTCATGTGCCCACCACACATCCTGGGGATGAAATGGAGTTGACAGCCTCATGGTTCATGCTTCAGGATCCTTTCTTTCTCTATCTCCTTCTAGATAATTTCATCCTGACTGCACCCACCCCTCTGATGTGTCTGATTGGTTAGAAATTGATTTCTGGGATGGAGCTAGATGCTGAAAGTGGTGGATCTTGGGTGGAAACGTAGAAATGTGCCTAAGACAATCCCTGGTGCCCTGTTGCTGTCTACGCTGGTTCCTTTGGCAGTCTGCTGAGGGCAAGTCCTATCTCCTTTCAACTCATGTTTCTTTGGTGAATACAGGTGGTGGGTCCTATGTGAGCTGGTTCCTTCCCCTTTCACATCCACAAATGTTGTGAGGATGGACTGAGTGACTCCTGGAAAGGTGCAGGCTGGAGGGCTCCAAGAGTATCTGCAAAGGTGAGAGAGACAGGAGAGGGAGGAGAGAAATTTCCACCAGATGTGAATTAACTAGATCAACTGAGTCTGAGGTCTTGGGAATGACAGTTCTGCAGAGCAGATTCCACAGACCCGAAGAGGCCTGTTTGGAGCCCTTGATGTGAGGTCTTAATGTTCCTCATAGGTACTCCTTCCTGCAGCAGTGACCATGTTGGCTGTCACAGAACAACCCCCCTCCCCACTGATCCACTCATAGGCAAGCCCAGGTTCTGGGATTCTGGGGGTTAGATGAATAAGGGGTCCTGGGAGGAAGAAATGGACACTCGTTCCTTCTGCTGCCCATTGCTCCTTACATCCACACACTCACTCGTCTGTCCTGGGTTATTGGTCCTTGCCAGATTGGGTCACAGACTTGAGCTCAGTGTGTCCCCTCTGCCCCCTCATTTTCACCTCCTAGCACCTGCACACAACAGGGTCCCACACAGAGAAAGTGGGCGGCATGGCCATGGAGAGCTGTGGTTGTGGGCAGATCACTGTTGGCACGTCAGCCCTTGAGCTGGCCACAACTTTTGCTTTCAAGCACATTTCCCTTTAGCTTCATCTGTGCTGGTGACATCCTCGCCTGCTTGGAAGTTGGACTATGACTTACCCATAAGACTGTGCCACTTAGGCCCAAGTGATAGCACAGCGGGGAGAGCATTTGCCTTGTACACAGCAAACCTAGGTTGAATCTCTGGCATCCCATATGGTCTCTCGAGCACTGCCAGGAGTAATATCTGAGCGCAGAGCCAGGAGTAACCCCTGAGCACTGCCAAGTGTGGCCCAAAATTTAAAAAAATTACATACCTTTAGTTCACCAAACACTTGCGATTTGAAGCTAATCCCAGGGTGGGAAATCCCAGGTTTTCTCAGCAAGGAAATATTCTATCCAAGGGACATGCAGAGGATTTGTCAGCAAGAAAAATTCCTTTATTGAAATCCTGGATCAATTGGTGATAGTGGCAGTGGCAAAACATGGATTCCCTTGCTGGAGCGAACTTCAAATTTTAATAAATGGCTTTAAAGGAAAGGAAGCTTCCCACTGACTGTAGAGAGATCAAGGCTTGCCACTGTAGGACTCTCCTGGAATTGAAAGTCACCTCAGGTGCTGAAAACTGCTGTGTAGGAAGGAGGATTCCGTGTGCTAGGCAGGTTTCCATAGGAAGAGGCCTTGCCTGCTGGGAACTGTGTGGTGCTAATGGTCTTCTTGGGAGGCTCTTTGGGGATTTTCTTTTTCTGGGTAGAATGAATTTCTCTTTAGAGGGGAAAAATCTCAGCTGTTGTTTTTAGGGTGTGTGTGTGTGTGTGTGTGTGTGTGTGTGTGTGTGTGTGTGTGTGTGTGTGTGAAGGATCTTACTGACTTTTTTTCTATGTGGTTGATAATATTTTCCCATTATGCACAGGCTCTGCTGGGACTTTGCTTCGGAGTAGAGGAGGTTTTGTTTCTGCTTCTGTGAAGGTGTCCACTCTGTGAGTCCTATCCCAGGAATTGGCTCCAACTCTGCCTTTCTGGTGCATCTGCTGCGACACAGAAGGTGCTGATGACCTAGACCCTGGTGGTACTGTGCTAACAGGTCAATTCTCTCCTTATGTTTTTGAACAACAGCAAATACAGCTTCCCCGTACCCCAGAGCACTGTCTAAGTTGGCTGCTGCCTCCAGGGTCTGTGTGACTTGCTCTAAATCCTTCAGTCTTCTCCCATGCCCCAGAGATGCACATGTGAGGTCAAGGTCAAGTGGCCATTGCCTGAGTGTGTGTTTGCATGTGTGAGTGCCTGTGGGTCCAAGCATAATTGCATGTAAGTGTATGCATGAATGTCATGCAAATGTGCCTGTTTGTATGTGTGCATGCCCATGCATGCTTGTACAATGTTTACATGTGTCTAAAATGTGTTTATTTGTGCATGTATGCATGTGTGTATATGCATGCACTTGTCAAATGTGGTACCACCTGTATCCTGTACTTCCAGGAGCCTCCAGTCACCTGCAGTGGAACCGTTTGGAAGATGCCAGGTTGGGCTCTTGTCCTAGAAGCTTGGGATCATTTTGGCCACCACCTGCTTTCCCTGGGTCTGGCTGGGAAATTTGCCTCCAATCAGGTAGCATTTATTAATGTAACTTTACTTAATGTGCCATTTTCAGCACTCTCATGATGTTGTTCCATGAGGCTTGTCTGTAAAGGATGGGGCTGGTGCTACGATTTCCACCTGGTGAAGCATAGACAGGAAAAGAAAAGAAAGCTTCTGGAAAAGTCAATTCCTGGCATCCCAGAAGATATTTCAGGGTGAGAGAATAACCTTCAAAGACAAATCACAAAAACCAAAAGCAGAACTTCCCCTTATCTGCACACACCCCATAACGGTAAACAAAACATGCTAAGATCCCTTTCAGTCCTAGATTCATCAGCAGATTTCTGTCTCGAGGCAAGAGCTTCTCACCATTTTCGAGCAGAAATGGCTCAGTAGAGAGGTTCAACTACTTGAACAAATTTAGGTGGAAGCAAAGCAGGATATAAACACACACAAGTACACTGACCACCCTGGCCACATAATACGCTCCACAACCCCCCATATTACAAGACAAGGAGATATTTCATTGCCTTCTAGTCTCTCAGTGCATTGTGGGAGTATTCACATCCTTAGCGTGGCAGCAAATGATTCCCCAAGGAACGTTCATGGAGGCTCTGACCAGGGAGAACAGATGTTCTGCAGTGCACAACATCTGCAATGGGAAAACCTTGTCTTGGTCTGGGAACTCAGCATGCTGAGAGAAAATCCTGATGAAAATCCCTTCTCTGCAGAACCTCGGAGTGACAATCCCTTTTAACATACAAAGCTGCAGTTTACCAACAACACACAGGCCTTTCACTTCCGCCTTCTAGACGAGAGCTGGGGCAAAGGTCAGAATGGCCATCTCCACTAGGAAACTGGTCTTGTCACACAGCAAGTAAGAAGTAAGTGGTCCCAGAAACAGAACCAGGAAGAGAGGCTTTTGTCTGGGAAGGAATGTCAAGAGCCAGAAGACTCTGGGTGATTCCAGAAAAAACTGAAAAGGTCTAGATACTTCTCTCCTCTCTTTCAGATGCCCAGGCAGCAGTGATATTGTGATTCCTGAGACTGGACCCCATTTCCATGGAGGCCAGGGAGCTTTCTCCAGAGAGCTAAAGACAAGAATCCCTGGGGTTCACAGATCTAACCTGGAGTAGGACAGAACATGAGAAACATTGATTCTTTCTTGGACAGTCACAGTTTTACTCCAAAAATATTCAAGCAGAGAGACTCAGGAGTCAAGCAGGGCTGTTCCAAGTCAGGGTAGATTCCTTTGGGGTCTCATCAATAAAATAAAATAAAAAAAATAATGAATTGTGATGGGCTATGTAGTGCATAAACCCTGGCTAGCACATGGAGAATGGTACTGAGTTAGGGACTATCTGCTCTATGTTGAAATGTTAGCAATAATGTACTTATAAAATAATGTACAAATGTACATTTGTACAAATGTAGGGCCAGAGTGATATCACAGTGGGTGGAACATTTGCCTTGCACACAAATGACAAGTTTAACTCTTGGTATCCCATATGGTCCCCGAAACCTGCCAGGAGTAATTTCTGAGTGCAGAACCAGGAGTAACCCCTGAGAGCCACTGGGTGTGACCTCCCCCAAAAAGAAATAATATAATATTCTTCTTGGTGCTGTTTATCAGTTATGATAAGAGACTATTTACTGTATTAAATGCTATAGTCCAGTGAGTTCTCTCTTTGATCCAGATAACAGATCCAACACCCTTCCTTTGTCAATCAATTTAATGGTACATATATACAATGGAATATTATGCAGCTGTCAGGAGAGATGAAGTCATGAAATTTTCCTATACATGGATGTAAATGGAATCTATTATGCTGAGTGATATAAGTCAGAGAGAGAGAGAAAAATGCAGGATGGTCTCACTCATCTATGGGTTTTAAGAAAAATGAAAGACATTCTTGGAATAATAATTTTCAGACACAAAAGAGAGAAGGGCTGGAAGTTACAGCTCACCTCATGAAGCTCACCACAAACAGGGATGAGTTCAGTTAGAGAAATAACTACATTTTGAACTATCCTAATAATGAGAACGTATGAGGGTTATAGAAAGCCTGTCTAGAGTACAGGCGGGGGTTGGGTGGGGAGGAGGGAGATTTGGGACATTGGTGATGGGAATGTTGCACTGGTGATGGGTGGTGCTCTTTACATGACTGAAACCCAAACACAATTATGTATGTAATCAAGGTGCTTAAATATATATACATATACATATACATATATATATATATAAAGAAGAAAACATGCAGGCACTATCTTGACTTATTTCATAGACAGGAAGCCCAGGGAATTTAAACAATTATGTAAGGTCTAATACTCTAAGGATTTAAAGTTAAGTGTCTCTCCAGGATCATTTTGGGGTTTGTTTGTTGTTTTGATCTATGTAAGCCAAGAGTCTTTATTAGCTTCCAAAAGTTCTTCAGAATCATTCACATGGTTGTGATCTTTCATAACTTTCTCTAGTTAGGTGTCTTTTAATAATATTTTATTGGGGGCCAGGGTGATAATAGAGTGGGAAGGGTTTTTGTCTTGCACAATGCTAACTGGTCAGCATTACACAGCCAGGAGTAATTTCCAAGTGTAAAGCCAGGAGTAAGCCCTAAGCATTGCTGAGTATGGCCCAAAAAACAAACAAAAAAATCTTATTGATTGAGGCCATCAGATAGGACATTTGCCTTGCACACAGCCAAGTTTGATACCTGACAACTCATATGATCCCCAAGAAAATGATCCCTGAGAACAGATGGATGTGGCCCAAAAGCTAAAAACAAACAAAAACCTTACTGGGGGCTGGAGTGGTAGCACAGTGGGGAAGACATTTATCGTGTATGTAGCTGACCAGGTTTGATCCCTGGCATCCCATATGCTCCCTGAGTCTGCCTGGAGTAATTAATGAGTGCAGAGCCAGGAGATTTGACACCTGACATCTCATGTAATCTTTAAGGGAGAGATTCCTGAGCCCAGAATCAGAAGTCAATGCTGAGCACAGATAGATATGGCCCAAATGCAAAAAAAAAAAAAAAAATCTTATTGATATGGCATGCTTACAAGAATGTTGATGCTTTTGGTGTACAAAAGATCAAACTTCACTACCATCAAAGTGACAAACATGCTCCAATCCTTTCCTGATAGACTTTCTAATGTGCTACTTTCATCCCCAGCCCTTAGTCCCCTCTTCTACTTGGTAATCTCAATTCTATTGTCCAGTTCCAAAGATTTATTTCAATTGTTTATATCCTTGATTTATTCCTTTGCGTCCCACAGATGAGTGAGATCATTCAACATTTCTCCTCCCCTGTCTGACCTCTTCACTTAAAATGACACTCTCTAGTTCTATTCACGTAGCAAAAGACAAGATTTCATCTCTACTTACAACTGAGTGTATTCCATGGCATATGCAGGTCAGATTATTTATCGAGTAATTGGTTTAAGGTCATTTATGTTGTTCCCAGATATTGACTATTATGAATCAGCCTGCAATGAACAGAGGCTTGCATATATCTTTTCAAATGAATGTTTTTGTATTCCTGGGATAGATTTGAGGAAGTGGGAATTCTGTGTCTAATGAGAAATCTATTCTTAATTTTTTGAGAAATCTCTATAATATTTTCCAAAGAGGCTGACCCAGACCAGCAGCCTGGACAACACTAGTGGTTAAAAACTGTATCTCAAGTCTGCTTCTCACTGTTTAACATTGTTCCTACTGTTATAATATTGCTGCTATTATTTTTTTTATTATTATTCTCTCCATGATGCTTCCTGTCATGGTGATGGGTTTTTCAAGAACAATGACTTACAAATGATGCTTCTCCCATTGTAGCTAGTGTGTAATATCACATAAGCAATGAGTGGTGAGGAAAACTCTCTGTAGATTATTTGTTTTGGCTCTTTGGGCCATACCCAACTGTGCTCACAGCTCACTCTTGGTTCTGGATGAAATATTTTGGGAATAATTTTCCATTTTGTTGCAAAGACAAATATTTTTTAATTATTTTTTTAAATTTTGGCACTGGGGTTGACCATGTTATTAGCTGTATGGTTTTAGGCTTACAAAGTTTCAAGTCCAAACCCACCATCATCAGTGTCACAATTCCTCTGCTAGTATTCCAAGCTTTTTTCCCATTCCCCACCCTGTCTTTGAGGCAAACTTGGTTTAAAAAATATTATATTGTCCAAGATCCTCTACCTTTATGCTGTCTGTAGTCTGCCTCCAATGGCCGTAAAACAAATCAGTGCAATGGAGAGTTCCTTCTAGTTTTCTATGTGGACCTGGGCTGGTGGGGTTCTCTACTAACTGGCCTAATTCTGGTTCTATAATGGGAAAAATACACCAAAAAATGATTTGTAAGGGGTCAGAAAGATGGCATGGAGTGGTAAGGTGTCTGCCTTGCCAGTGCTAGCCTAGGACAGACCATGGTTCAATCCCCCGGCATCCCATATGGTCCCCCAAGCCAGCAGCAATTTCTGAGCACATAGCCAGGAGTAACCCCTGGGCGTCACCGAATATGCACCCCCCCCAGGAAAACTCAAAACAAAACAAAACAAAAGATTCGTAAATTAGATGTTTTGTATCAAATTCTTTTGCATGCCTGTCTGATTTAATTTTCCAACTACCCAGGAAAGTTGAGAAGACTGACTTCCAGAGATGGCATACATAATCTATTGACTGTGTCAATAAATCAGGAACCGGGGGTTAAAGCACATCTTTTTATTTCAAACTTCCAACTTCTTTTTTTATTTATTCAAAGAAAATGATTCATATAGTTCAGTTAATCATAATAAATTTGTTTCCAGATAAGTGAAAGCAAAGAAAAATAAAATGGCAGAGAAGAGAAAAATAATGAAAAAAAAAGTACAGTAGCAAGCTCATTTGTGAAAATTATTGTATCACCAATAATGTCATTAATACAATGGCAGAATGTTTAATAAGCTCTTGTTATATATCCAGTCTGTTTAATCAGGGTGTTTCTTTTTTTTTTGGTTTTTGGGCCACACCCGTTTGACGCTCAGGGGTTACTCCTGGCTATGCACTCAGAAATCGCCCCTGGCTTGGGGGGACCATATGGGACGCTGGGGTCCGTCCTACACTAGCTTAGCGCCACCTTCCCGGCCCCGGGGTGTTTCTTTAGGGATGACAGCATCAAACAAATGAAATTGTCCAGTATTACGACTTTTAGGGGCATATACTCAACTGAAGGCTTCTAACATGTTGATTGTGTTTGTGGGCATGGTTACGACTGCCAGGCTTTCCCGGAAGAAGGAAGATATAAGGGGAGATTGTCCAAACCTGCTCCAAAAAAAAGCCCTGGTGGTATCAGCCCACCACTTGGCATACCTGAAGTGTGTCAGATCGGTATCCCTGCAGGGAATTGTAAAGAGTCAGTGCGGTGATAAGGCAGGCCATCAGGTAAAAGGTGATTCTGGGTGATGGAGGTAGCAAGCATTACTTGGGCAGCTTAGGGCCATGGCTTACTCGCTCCTCCTGATATGGCTAGCTTTGTGCTGCGTGGACTGGTGTTGCCATAATAACCTTTCATAGCTTGGTTTACCTTGTGTTCAAGAAAAGAGTGAGATTCAAACTACCCACTGCTTATACTATAATGCTCACATTTCTCTGGAAAGTCATTGCTGATTTCATCCTAACCACAGAAGCCTTTAGCTGAGTCAAACAGAGACTCCTTCGTCTGCCAGCTCTGTATGACCATTTTCCTGGCTTATCTCCCTAGATGTGTCTCCATGGGAATGAATCTTTCTTTTTTATCTGCTATTTACTGGCACTCAGGCCAGGAATAAACATGTATAAGACATTCAATGAATGTCTGCTGGATGGATGGATGGATGGATGGATGGATGGTTGGATGTATGGATGATTGAATGAATGGATGGTTGGTTGGATGGATGGATGGATAGATGGGTGGATAAATGGATAGAGAGATGAATAAATGGATAGACAGACAGATTAATGGATGGGTGGGTAGGTGAATTGGTAGATGGGTAATTGATTTAAAGACTCCTTTGCCAAAGTTTTGGACTCGTCTCCTGACACTTCTTCCAGATATTTTGTCTTTTCTTTCTACCATTCTAATCAATTCAAGTAATTAGGAAGGAAAGGAGTTACCTGGAACTTTCAATGAGATGAGTAATGATCTTGTTCTAATAAACTTGTGGGGGATAAAAAATACCACTTGGAAAGACTTCTTTCCTGTATATGTTAGAAGTGCAGGTGAATCTTGTGTTCTTTCTCTAGCTGTTGAAGGATTGTTTCATATTAGGGGCTAACTTTGGTTGTCTGAGTATTGACTGACATCTAACAGCATTCAACTTCTATTCACATTTTTTAGATTTATTTGACATCCCATTCCATTTAGGCAAATACTTTCCTCTTCACCATCCAGGGTCTAGATGATTCTAATTCCTCATTATGTTGGTGATCAGAGCCTTTTTTCTGTGGAAAGGCCTCCTCCCCTCTAACTCCTTGAATTGAGGGTCTTCGTTGCCTGGTTTCAGTCATTTCTAAGTAATGTAAATGCAAGGTAAATGTTAGTGCTTTGTTCTGAATTGTTTCCAGAATATGGAGATGAGGAAGAGGATGATTGGTAGTGTGTTCCATGGTATATTTTAATGGTGTCTGACAGTAATAGAGTAGACATTCAAATGTGTGTTTTTTTTTTAAATTAAGAAGCCAAAATGGAACAACTGGAGGACAGGAACATACATTATTTTCATTCTTTCCTCTGGGGAAGATGTCCTCAAACTTTATAAATAGGAGCCCAGATCACTGTCCCTCAGACCACTGGGGGACTGGACTGTAGTTTTAAAAAAGAACTATGAACGAACGCCTATGAACACTGCACATATCTTATTTTTGAAGAGAAAAACAAAACAAAACAAACACAATATTTAAATACAAAAACAAGTAATAGTAAATCAACACATTTTCAGCATTATAATGAAACCTACGGGCCTGTTTCTGGTGTATCATAGTTTGAGGATCCCTGGCCAAGACTGAGAGGAGGAATTGAGAGACAAAGGAGGGAATCAGAGAGTATGGTGCACATCCCACACCTGTGCACTGCAGACCTGGCATAAATCCGTGCTAAGCAGGGCAAGCAGTGATGGCAAAAACATCCAGCAGGTCAGATAAATCTCTTCGGTGGGCCACATGTGGCCCGCAGGCAGTAGTTTGAGTCTCCTGCTCTGATAACTACAAAGGATGTCACCTTTTTCCCACTGTGATAGTCATCCCTCAAATCAGTCTCCTGACCTGATATCCAGTGGATGAATATCCCTTTTCACAAATTTGCTGAGCACATTTCACTGGCCAGATACTGTTTAACCCACTTGTAAAAGTGGACATGTTGGATCTTTTTAACAACTGTCTGAAGTCGATATTATTGTAGCATCCTGTGGAGAGAATTGAGACCAAGAGACTTTCATGAATTAACTCAAAGCTACACAGTCTCTATAACAACCAATGATGGGCCCGGAGAGATAGCACAGCGGCGTTTGCCTTGCAAGCAGCCGATCCAGGACCAAAGGTGGTTGGTTCGAATCCCGGTGTCCCATATGGTCCCCCGTGCCTGCCAGGAGCTATTTCTGAGCAGACAGCCAGGAGTAACCCCTGAGCACCGCTGGGTGTGGCCCAAAAAAAAAAAAAAAAAAAAAACAACCAATGATAAGGTAGGCAATAACACACATAAAATAGTACTTTGTTAAGGTTGACCACACTGGATCCTTTATGACCTTTAATTTTGTAAGCTTAAAGCAAATACAATTGTATAGACAGAATTTAGGGAAAGGGGTAAATGATAACACATTCCCTAAATTAGGTAGTTACATCTACCTCAAGGTGTGAAGGTGCTAGAGGAAGGTTGGATATAAAAGCACAGAGAGGCCCCTTAAGAGATGTGACTTTGGGGGCTGGAGAGATAGCATGGAGGTAAGGTGTTTGCCTTTCATGCAGGAGGTTATCGGTTCGAATCCCGGTGCCCCATATGGTCCCCCGTGCCTGCCAGGAGCAATTTCTGAGCCTGGAACCAGGAATAACCCCTGAGCGCTGCCGGGTGTGACCCAAAACCACCAAAAAAAAAAAAAAAAAAGATGTGACTTTGGGCTGAGCCCAATGAGACCCATCAGGTTGGCACTCAGGAAGCAGATTTTACAGCCTTTCTCTTTGCCATTCCTGCACTTTCTACTAGAGCTTCTTTCCTTTGGACTGAACCCAATTCTAAGATAAAGTTCCAGGACTCCCTTGGTACCATCCAAAGAGTCAACCCTTTGGTGCACAAAGCACAGAGGGGGAAGGTTAAAGAAGCCAGGGAGCAAAAAGGAGATTGAGCACAGCTAAGGAGATTGAGCACAGCTAGCACATCTGGTAAGCAGAGAAAACTAGGCAGCTTCAGGAGCTGGCCCCACAGTTGGCACCAACTCCTCTCATTTTGAATTGATGGAAAGACCCGGGTCTATGGAGACCTGGGTGCACTATAAATTCTGGGCTCCCCACTGAGCTTCCCCAGCATTCAGCCTCGCCAATGAATTATTCACCCTTCAGATGAATATTTGATTTCTAATGAAAAAGTGGTTTTAGGAGTGCCAGAGTGAAGGGTACAGCCAGCCTGGCCCTACAGTTGCTGCTCAATTTGTATACATCTGGCTTACCTTTGCCTGTTAAATATTTCAGAGATGGAAAGGGTTGGTCCCACACTTTATACATATTTCAGAGGCTGAGCTGGCTGCTAACGGGGATACATTTATGTACATTGGTGGCATCCAACCAATTGGAAGCGCATTTATACTACAAAATATTGATTATGGCAAGAATTGTGTGAAGAATGGGAATAGAAATGGGAAAAGCCAACCTTGGTGGAAAAAAATTAAGGTTGAAAATGTCAACACATAGATTCTGAACTGTGGAGCGTGATTAGGTGATAAAGTATTACAAGTGGTGGAAAGAAATGAGGTGATATACCCTGATGTTTAGGGTCTACCTGTCCTTAGCCCAGTGGTCTCAAACTCAATTTACCTGAGGACCGCAGGAGGCAAAGTCGAGGTGAAGCAGGGTCGCATAAGAGATTTCGCTTACCGAATATTCGCAATAAAAATTGCATTAGTAAGAAAAAAAATCGCAAAATGTCGCATTAAACATTTGCATACTCTGAACAGAACTGCTCGGGGTATGTGAATGTTTAATGCGATTTTTTTTCTTACTAATGCGATTTTTATTGCGATTATTCGGTAAGCGAATAATCGCGAATACTGCAATATTTGAAGGCTGGCTGCAGGCCACAAAATGTTGTACAGAGGGCCGCAAACAGCCCGCGGGCCGCAAGTTTGAGACCCCTGCCTTAGCCTGTCCTCTTCCCTTGGCCCTTCACACCTAATGTTTTTTCTGCCTAAAACAACTTGCATCTTTCATCTCCTGCTCCAAATACTAATCTTATTTGAGCATTGCCATATATATATATATTTTTTTATAAAGGCTCCCTTGATGTTCCATGTTGTCCTAGGCATCTTGGATAATTAGAGGGTTTCTGACCTGTCTGCTTGTCCAGACTTTGAATTGGCTTCTTGTTAACCAGAGCCCATGTCATAGTCATGTCTGAGTCCTTCAGAATAGCATCCTGGTGCCCATGTACATTGCATGCAAGAGTCAAAAAGCAGCAGATCATTTCCAAGGATTCAGCTTCAGTGTGGAGGCATAGGTACAGTGTAAGTACATGAGGGAACCCACCAGAAACTGTTGTGTCTGTTCTGGGGATGTAGCAGGGGGCTCAGTTGTAATATTGAGCATCATCTGAAAATGACAGATGATGCAAGAAATGTGAGGCCCAAGCAATAATACAGTAGTTAGAGCACTTGTCTTGCATGCAGCTGATCCAGGTTTGATCCCAAGCATCCCATATGGTTTTTCCCAAGTCCACCTAAAGTAATTCCTGAGTGCAGAACCAGAAATAACCCCTGAGTGCCACTGGTATGTCCCCCATAAATAAAATTTAAAAATGGTCACAGGGGATCTTGACTCTTAGATATTTGTGTGGTTTCTGTGCTCTGAAATGTGTCTATTCCATCATAGTCAACAACTAGTGGCATCCTTTAGCATCATTGGTCCAAAGTTTTTCGTGTCAAACTACCTTAGTCCCAAGTGTTTCAAATGACAGTTTTATCATTTGTTTGGTAAATAGTTCATCCTCCACCTCTGTTTCCTATTTATAACAGAAAAATAAGTACCCCAGCTCTCTGGCAGGTTCAGCAGCAAGATTTTTTTTTTTTGGTTTTTCAGCCACACCCGTTTGACGCACAGAGGTTATTCCTGGCTATGTGCTCAGAAATCGCCCCTGGTTTGGGGGGACCATATGGGATGCCGGGGGATTGAACCGCGGTCCGTCCTATGCTAGCGCTTGCAAGGCAGACACCTTACCTCTAGCGCCACCTTCCAGGCCCCCAGCAGCAAGATTTAAAAGAGAGGATATGTGCAAATGGTGAGTTATCAAATAACCAATAGTGTCTCCTTAGCCTCTTTATGTTGTTTCACCTAAAATCAGTGACATTGAGTGCAAACTCAGAATAATAGTAACTCAAGTAATGGGAGGAGACTCCCCAGGGCCTGGGTAATCATCTCTACATCTTCTTACACTCCTAGAGTGAACCCCATAGCTGAGGCATAGCTGAGTCCTGCTGATGCAGGACCACCAATTTGTCCTCAACCATCTGTTTCCTTTAAAGCTCCATCCTGTTTAGAGTCCATACATGGCTCCTTTTCTTCATTGGACGAGCTCATCAAGATAGCATTCATGCTACTTACTTCTATCTTCATCTTTCTTTATCTTACACAACATTTTCCCCACCCAGTATGTTGGGAAACTGACCTTATCTCTTCTCTGACATCCTATCCTTCCCTGAGTTGTTCCTTTCACCCTCAAAATCCTGGTTCTACCACAGCTGATCTAAAGTAACTTCAGAATCAATCACTTCTGTCACACTTTGTCCCCTTTGATTGGTAAAGCTGTTTCTCTGTTATTCTCTGTACTTATCCCCTGTCTGATTCCATGTCCCTGGCATGGCTGCTGATTGAGTGTGTGCTATCTGAGTTTTTAGAAACTCATCCCTGATGGGGTCTTTGAAGAGGAGCAAGTTATGAGGGTGGAGCCCTTGTCTTAGCTTTGGTGTCCAGGTCAAAATGACCCTTGAGAGGTCCCTACGACTTTCCATCATAAGTACATACAAGAAGAGCTCTTTAGAGCCTAGGTGAGTGGCAGATATTAATCAACACTGAATCTGATAAGAAATGGATTCTAACCAACATAAATCAGACAGGAAATGGACCCTCACCAACCCTGAATCTGACAGAAAGTGAACCTTCACCATCCCTGAATCTGATAGAAAGTAAACCCTCCCCAGTTTGAATCTGACAGGAAGTAGACCTTCTCAAATCCTGAATCTGACAGAAAGGGAACCTTTACCAACTCTGAATCTGACAGGAAGTGGGTCCTCACCAACACTTGAGTCTGACACCATGATCTTAACCCTTCAAAATACATAGGAAACAAATGTCTGTTGTTTAAGTCACTTCCCTTATGGTCGTCTATGACAGCTTTTTATGGAAGCTTGGAAAAATTAAGAAAAGTGTGCCCATCACTGCCATAATCACCCCCTCCTTGTTTGTCATTTTAAATAGGGAGCATTTTTGAGGGCTAAGCACTCAAAGGGTCTTTATTTCATATGCCACCACTTGCCTGCATGGAGCCCACACATGATTAAAGTTCTCCAAATGTCCTTTCATGTCCTTTCCTCATGTCTTGTTCTTGCCCCAGGTTCCCAAATATGGATGGGGCTGCTTGGAGCTGGAGAAACTGAATGCACAATTCAGCAACAAGTAGGCGTTCCTTATGGGTTGATTGGCCATAGACAAGTACTCACTTATTTTGGGTTCCAGTGGTCAGTTTGTTTGCCTGATTCCTGGGAGACCTGAACTGTACTACCATACTGGATTCCAGGCCAACATGGATGAGCATCTTATCTCTTATTACAATCTCTCAGTGCCAATAGGCAAATAGTAATGACTTCTGACACATTTAGGAAGTGGGTCCAACAGCTCTACCAAGATGAAGAAGCAGCTGCATTTTCTTGAACCTGTTTTTCTCTCCTCCTTCTCTCATCCCTAGTGGCTTGCATCTAGGTTGGACCTTGCAGTGGTCAAGAGAACATGAATGGATATGGGGTGGGATGATGAAGAGCTGTCTCAAATTGGCTCCCAGATCTCATGGTTGAGTTCTCAGGACATTTACAAGCTGGTTAGCTTTGACCTTGGAGCATAACCATTGGTAACATGACCAATCAAGCCATCATTCTCAGGAGCCCAAGCTAGGAGCTGAGTGAATTCCCTTTCCAATGTCTGTTCTTTCTTTTCTTACCACTTCCATCAGGAAGGCAAGAAGGATAACATGCAAATATGCAAGGAGACTGGGAGCTGAAATGTATACAGGAGCCTGCACTTGGAGTGAAAAAGCAGTTTCAAAATAAAATTGTGTTCAGTGGAGAAGATTCTGGGTTTTTCTGTCACTGGCCCAAACAGCCTGTCCCAGAGTGGATCCCAGAGTTTGGATAAAAGAACAAAGATGTAGTTCTGTTATTGCTCAGAGATGCCTTATGAACTTGGCCAAATCACCACAGTCTTCATCTACCTCTGTGAAATTGGAGGGGATGAGTAAAGCAGTGGGCAGCTGGTGATTTTATTTTCTTTTTAAAATTATTTGTTTGTTTGTTAGGTTTTGGGGCCATACCCAGTGATGCTCAGGGGTTACTCTTTGCTCCGTGCTCAGAAATTGCATCTGGCAGGTTTGGGAACCATATGGGATGCCAGGGTTTGAATCATGGCTGGTCCAGGATTGGCTATGTACAAGGCAAATGGTTTACCCACTGTGCTATCACTTTGGCCTTTATTTATTATTTTTTAATAAAGTATAAAAACAGATTTATTTGCAGGTATTGAGGAAGGGGAAGGAGAGAATAGAAAAGAGAGAGTAAACACACTTAAGAGAAGAGGATTCTCCAAAGGCAGAAAGTGCTCCTTACACAACCTTGCATGAAAGGAAAGTATAAAGGTTCACCTCTCAAGAGGAAAGATGCTGGCAACATGTGCTCAGGTACCATGTACCCAGGCAATACATGTACCAGCTGGTGGTTTTCAAAGGGGGAGAGAGAACAGGAATCAAATTCTGATCAGTGATCATGATTATTAGCAGGGCAAACCAGGGTCTACCAGTTGTTTCCTGACTTTCTATTTCCATCTGGACCCACACCTGGTGTTATGTCTCCCTCTAAGAATAAGTGGGGAGGCTGTGAGTTGGTGCTGGTTCTGAGACTTCCCAAATCCTAAATGAGGATGGCCCCTAGAGTCCCTCCCCTATATCACCCCCATCCTGTCCTTATTAATGAAAGACATGGGAAAGACCCATAAATTCATGGTAGACAAGATGGCAATTAGCTCTTCTCCAAGGAAGAGGTTTCCCGTTGTCTCCTCCTGAAGTTTGACTAGTATCTCACTGTAACACACTGCAAACCTGATCACCTATTTCCAGGGCTTGAAGCAAGAACTTCAGCTCCCTAAATTAGATCTAGTTCAACAGGGAAGGAAATGCTTCATGAAATCCTTAGGACTCTAAGGATTTCTTCATCTGGGCTGCGGTCCACTGTGGCCAATGGCTTTGGATGGAAGTGGGCTGGTGCTCCTGGCCTGCCCCCCATGGAAACACTGTTCCTCTGCAAAAGGCTCCTTTATGAGCAGAGAAGGGAAATCAATGGACGCCTGGCAGGATCAGTGGATTTCTCTCAGCTCTGTTTCAGATCAATTCTGGTAAATAGGCATCATGGAGCACCAACTATGTGAATAGGGCACTGACCATTTGAGAGAAGTTGGGGATGATGTGGCCAGAGGACTCTCAGCCCAGTAGATACCAGAGCAGGTCCTCAAGCCTGCAATGCCCACAGGGTAGGGGTGAGGTCAGAGGCAGCTCTACACTACTCACAACTTAGACCCAGGTTAAGATTATTGATGAATCCATCCATACATACATGCACTCATCCAGTATCCATATATTCATTCACTCACTCATCCATCCATCCATCCTTCCTTCCATCCATTCATCTATTCATTGATCCTTCTTTCCTCCATCCCTCCCTTTCTTTTTTCCTTCCTTCTTAGTTTTTCCTCCATTTCTTCTTCCCTCCTCCCTTTCTTCCCCCTTTCTTCCTCGGTCTTTACCTCCCTCCCTCCCTCCCTACTTTTCTTCCTTCCTCAGTCCTTGAGCCACTATCTTCCTTTCCTTCCTTCCTCCCTCCCTCCTTCGCTCCCTTCCTTCTTCCCTTGTCTTCCTTCCTTCCTTCCATGCTTCCTTCCTTCCTCCCTCCCTCCCTCGCTCCCTTCCTTCTGCCCTTTTGTCTTCCTTCCTTCTTTTCTTCCTTCCACCCATGCATCTATTCACTCATCATCAATCTATATATGTCATTCTTTCAATCCATTTTATGACATATTAATACTCATTGGTGCTGGTTTGTACTCCAGATGCTCAACTCCTTTCCTCTCAAGCCTCTACTGCAATAACAGCATCTCCAAAACCCCTTCTGGGGCTATAGGTGGCAACTTGATTGGCTGATGGATCTCCAGGTTAGTGTTATGTGTGCTGAAATTTTCCACTGACCTTCACTTCAATCCACTATCTCACCCGTATACCTGCATGGCCCATCAACCTGAGTCTTGGTTCTCTGATCTCAGTCAGAGCGGATGACCCTTCCCTTTATCATTTCTGCATCTGGAGAGATAGTACAGAAGATGAGACACTTGCCTTTCTCGTGGCTAACCCTAAATGGATCCTCGGCACTATGAGCACTGCCAGAGAAAGCACAAAGCCAAGAAAAGCCCTCTTAGCCACACCAGGAGTGACCCAAAGTCCTTCCACAAGGAAATAAAATTGATCCTTTTTAGGACCTGAGCAATAGCACAGCGAGGAGGGTGTTTGACTTGCATGCAGTCAACCTGTGCTGGATCTCTGGCAACCATATGGTTCATCCCTGAGCCTGCCAGAAATTATTCTTAAGCACAGAGCCAGGAAGAACCCCTGAGCACTGTTGAATGTGGCCCCAAAACTTATATACACATATTCATATATAAAGATACATATATATCCTTTCTGTACACAGTGGGTGATAGAAAAGCTGAAAAACTGAGCAGAGAAGTGATCTAAATAAATCAGGGACATTTGAAATGCCTCCCCATGAGTGGAAATTGAGGGTGACTTATTTCCATCTTACCCCACCTGTCTGTTTTCTCTTCAAGAGGACTTGGAAGGAACTTGGCAGGGATTTGCTGAGGGTTCATTGAACATCAATAGTCAGAGCTTTAGCAGGCCCTTGATCACCAGAGGGAATGATTTTTTTTTTATGGTTATTCACAGGTACAAACAATCCTTTAAGCCTCACAACAGGCCTATTGTGTTTCTATTGGGAACTTTCTGTTTCACCAGGAAGCTTGAGAAGGCTCAAAGGGAATGAGCCTCCTGGTCACTAATTCATAGGTAGGATTTCAGCCTCAGGAGCAAGTGTTCTCTCTCTCTCTCTCTCTCTCTCTCTCTCTCTCTCTCTCTCTCTCTCTCTCTCTCTCTCAGGAGCAAGTGTTCTCTCTCTCTCTCTCTCTCTCTCTCTCTCTCTCTCCAGTATAAGTGCTAGGTCATTTACAGCCCCTTGTCACAACCTCCAGTTGAATTCACTTGACTCTGGCTTCAGTCAGACCCATTCTCCCTACCTCGTCTCTACTTGGCTGGGATTGGACAAATTACACAGTCACCTGGGGTCCACTTGCCAAAATGTGCAGTTTTAGTCCATGATAGATATTTGGAGGAGTTTGTCTAAATCTGAGGCTTGGAAAAAACTGGTCTTTAAATACAAAGCATCTTTGTGCCAGACTTGGGAAGCCAATAGAAATTCCTGAGTTATAAAATTTGCTTAGACATGGATAGGTATGGTAAGTCTAAGGCTGGATGAAATGAGTCAGAGGGAGAAGGATAGATATACTGAATGATAACACTCATTTGTGGAACATATAAAAAAGATAGTATGGTAATAATTCCCAGAGACAATAGAAACAAGGGCCAGGAGGACCGGTCCATGGCAGAAAGCCTGCCACAAAGAGCAGGGAATGCAGTGAGGGCAGAGAGGGGACCATTATGACCATGAGAGTTGGAAATGATTACTCTGGATAAAACTGGGCGCTAAAAGGAGGAAAGTAAAATATTGAAAACTACAGTGCCTAAAAGGGAGAGAAAGAGTGAGTGGGGGAGGCAATGCTTGTCATAGAGACAGGGGAAAGGCAAATGGAAAGGGTGGCAGGAAATGTGCACCTGTTAAGAGTGTTGTATCATTGTATGACAGAAACTCAATCACGAAGTACTTTGTAACTGTGTACCTCAGAGTGACTTAAATTATTTATTTAATTTAAAAAAGGGAAATTCCCTACTGCGTGTTCTACAGGACAAATTTTCCTCATAGAAATCAAAATTTATTTGTTTATTTATTTATTTATTGTTTTGTGGGTCACACCCGGCAGTGCTCAGGGGTTACTCCTGGCTCTATTCTCAGAAATCGCTTCTGGCAGGCTTGGGGGACCATATGGGATGCCGGGATTCGAACCACCATCCTTCTGCATGCAAGGCAAACACCCTACCTCCATGCTATCTCTTCAGTCCCAAATATTTTATTTTTATGTTTTTGTTTTTGCGGGGGACCATGCCAGTGCTAAGGACTTATTCTGCCTTTGCACTTAGGGATCACTCCTGGTAGACTCGGGATGGACTGTTGCAGGGATTGCACCTAGGTCTGCTGAATGTAAAACAAGTAGGAGCCTTCCCCACTGTACAATTTCTCTGGCTCTATCAAATATTTGAGCACAACTGCTAATGCTGTCACCTCTTTCCAGCCTAGGTCTGTATGTCACACTTTCCTTTGTGTAGGGTAACCTTGAAGAGATTCTGAGCCTCCTTGATAGCTGATAAAAAGAGCTGTTGACTCGGGAATGTAAAAAAAACTTAGTTTTGAGTTTTAGGCATTAAGTGTATGTCCTTCACAGTTACTTTCCTGTAGAGTTAAGCTTTTGCTAGTTTGCTCAGTGCAGAAAGAGGATTCAGGGAATTCACTTCTCTTTCAACTGACTTAACTGGGTTAATAGCCAAAGACGGGATACAGAGAAGGATGCTTAACAGGAGTGAGATCAATGGTTCCCAGCACTGGTAAGATGTGCTTCATGGAGGAGAACCAAGGTTTTGGATAGACAAGAAAGAAGCTTATCTGGGAATTAACTGGCTCAAGATTCCAGGCTCTCATGAGCTACTGGTTTTAAGGACTGCTTGGAAGTTGGTCCAAGAGATGAGATGGTGCATGTTAAGCTTGGACAGGTAAGCCCAAATGCCAAGTTAGAGTCCAGGAAATATTTTTGGAGACTCAAAAGCTAAAAACAAATTGCAAAAACTTTATGTAAAGGGGCCAGAGAGATAGCACAGAAGTTAAAGAATTTTGCCTTGTATGCAGTTGTGGTCACAATGGTTTGAACCCAAAGCAATGTGGGTGTCTATTGTATTTGGCTTTATACATTTCCATTTTCCTGGTGTTTCATGTTGTTTCCATAAGGTTGTTGATCACTGGCTTGTCTGCCTTTGTGAAATGTCAGTTGAAGGATTTTCCTCATTGTAAAACTTAGGTTGTCATTCTTCTTGTTATTGAGCTTTTTATAGTTTATATATTTTCATTACAAGACCCATGTCAGATAAAAGTCTCATGAATTTTTCAATTCTAGTCATTATTTCTGCTATTTGTTTTCTACTCTTGTCTTTTAAGAGCTAGAATATTAATTTTATGAAGTTTTATGTATCTTTTTGGAGGATTAGACTTTCGGGGGGAAGGGTGAGTTGGACCAGATACATCTCTGCACAGGGCTTACTCCTGATTCTGTGCTTAATGACCAGTTCTGATGCTTAGGGACCATTTCTGGTGGTTCTCAGGGAACCATATTTCGTACCCAGAATTGAATCTGGGTTTTCCATATGCAAGGCAAATGCCTTAACCACAGTTCTATCTCTCTGACTCTACACATTTAATTTTATCCAAAAAAAAGATTTTTAGGGGCCAGAGAGATAGCTCATCTGTAGGGTGTTTGCCTTGCAAGCAGCCGACCCAGGACTGACATCCCATATGGGATCCCTGAATTTCAGCATCTCATATGGTCCTCTGTGCCTACCAGGAGCAATTTCTGAGCACAGAGCCAGGAGTAATCCCTGAGCGCCACCAGGTGTGGTCCCCTTCCCCCCCCCAATTTTTTAATTTAATTTTTGGGGCCACACCTGACTGCACTCAGGAATTACTCGTCTATGTGGTCAGAAATTGCTCCTTGCAAGCTCAGGGTTACTTGGGATCTAATCTGGGTCCGTCCTCAGTCAGCCAAGTGCAAGGTAAACACTCTACTATTATCCCAGCTCCCCCAAAAGATTTTTAAACATTACTGACTTGGATTCTTGTGTTCTTTTTTCCTAACAGTGAAATACTTTGGATTTTTGAGCTACAGCTGGCAATGTTCAAGTATTATTTCTGGCTTTGTGCTAAGGCTATCTCCCGATAGACTCGAGTGATCATAGGGATGCTGGCACTGGACCCCATTTGGACACGTGCAAGGGAAGTACCTTACCATGTACAATCTAGTTCTCTTGCTCCAGTGATAAAAATATTAAAAAATATACACACTTAAATTCTTTATAATAGGAGCACATTCTTCAGTTCCCAAAATAGTTATTACATAAAATATAATCCAAATCAATGTTTCTCAACCTTTTGCTAAACAAGCCCCTCATTCCCTTTCCACCATGTTTTGTTCCTGTGGCCACTCCTGTTCATCCAGTTGACCCCTATTATCATGCTATGAACCCCACATAAACGTATTTATATGCTTTTCAACTGTGATGTAGCCCTTGGAATATTCTGGAGGCCAACCAGGGTTCATGGTCCCAGATAAAATGTGCTGAGCTGAATAATTACACTGAATGACCAGTTTTATGGACTTCGTATCAAGGAATCCAAGGTTGAAAACATTAAGAAAAGTGGCCTAATGGTCAATCCATGGCAGATCTGGGACTCAACTATAGATGTTCTTGGTCCTGAGCTCCATTTCCATCTCTGGACAACTTTTAGGCCCTCTGAATTGAAGAGTGGCCTGGATGAGGTGTGTGATTGACTTCTTGTACACATTTATTCTTCAAATACCCACAAGACAATAGACTCCTCCAAGGAATCTTCTGGAGAAAAGTGTGGTCAGGAAAGACTGTTGATTTCCGATGAGGCCAAGGCCATATTAAATCAGAACTACTGACTGAAGTTGAGTTTACACAACTTTTGAATACAGAGATGGCCTCAGCACCACAGAGTCTTCAGAACTCAGAATACCAAGATGGGCATGTTAGGAGTGATCAAAATTAGTATGTGGCCAAGAGGCTGGAACAGACAAGGTGTTTACGCTGTGAAAAAGCGTCAGATGACCAGCATGGAAAGGACAAGCCCAGGGTTTTGCATCACCTTTAATGAACTAAGGGATTAGAAGACAGAGACAGAGGAAAGAGGGGGATTTTGAGAAATGGCTTCTCATTTGGGTTCTGTTATCTAGAGATGCATCCAGTGTCCCCAAGTGAATTCCTGTTCCCCAGAGAGTGCGCCAGAAGCAACATCATTGCAGCCCGAGATCTGGCTGGTACCTTCAGAGTCTGTGTGCTTTGGGTCCTGCTTGAGAGTGCTCAGGGGCCCATATATGGTGAGAGGAGTATAAAGTGATGTATATCACAGGTGAAGCAAACACCTTACCCACTGTATTATTTCCCTGGCCACCTGCAAAATTTTAGAAATGTGGAAATCCAGGCAGAAAATGAGGTGATTTCTCCAAAAGTAGCACAATTCCCGCAGCCTGCACCAGGCTTGACCAAGATCTGTCTGGCCAGCTGTCTGGTAACCTGGATGACCCATTAGACTGACCCAGAAATTGAGCGGGGAGGCTTGAGGACGTGTGTGAGGACGTGCTTAAATCAGGAATTATCACCTTTCATTTGGAGGACAGTGATGTCCAGGGATCCTGGTCTTGCAGCCAGTGGCAGAAGCCAGCATCTCCAATGGCTTTTGGGGTCTCAGTAAACACTGATAGAACCCTAAGGGTCCAATAGCAAGTGCACAGGGGCAGGCATAACACAATATCACACCAGCAGCTCCCAAAGTTCACACAAAGGAAGAGGCAGAGGCACATAGTAGTGCTGAAGGGTCAGTTACAGTGAGGTGTGATGATGTCTGCCCATCGCAGATAGGGAAGTTGGGGACACAGTCACTCCTGGACAACTGCAGGTACCCTTGGTGTGAGGAGGCACATCCAGTCTCCTGCAAAGCTACAAATGTCTATGCAGGGGGCCAGCGCAGTGGAGCTAGAGGTAAGGTGTATGCTTTGCAAGCACTAGCCTAGGACGGACCGGGGTTTAATTCCCTGGCGTCCCATATGGTCCCCCCAAGCCAGGGGAGATTTCTGAGAGCATAGCCAGGAGTAATCTTTGAGCATCAAACGGGTGTGCCCCCCCAAACAAAACAAATGTCTATGCAGATTTTTGCCTTGCCTTGGGGCTGAGTCAGTGAAAAAGAAATTGCCTCGAACTGTCCAAGGGAAAAAAAAACTTGAACTTGAAGGAGGCAGAGAATAAGGCAGGAACAGGCTTGAACTCCCCTCCAAAAGGTTTCCCAGACAATGTAGCCCTTAGAATAAGAACTTACATGCCATCTTGGAATGGTGGGTACCCCTGGGAGGGGAGGGGAAAGGGACAGGAGTTTGCAGTGGGCAGAACAGCTCAACAACTGTGTATGATGATTCAGAAGACTTGGGGAACATGGGATGAGGTGGATCAACTAGGTGGTGTATCCACCGCCCCCTTTTGCCTTTAACATCAAAAGCATATCTCTGGGCCAGAGCAGAAGCACAGTGGGTAGGGCTATGTTTGGTCCCCGACATCCCATATGGTACCCCTGAGCCTACCAGGCGTGAACCCTGAGAGCAGAACCAAAGTAATGCCTGAGGCCACCAGGTGTGGCTCGAAAAACAAAATAAATAATAAATGAAAAAGGCATCTTTCTGGCCTTCCCTATGGGACAAGGAGGCCCCAAACCATGGTCTTGAGGGATGCATGTCATGCCCGAGGATCAGGCCAGGGCAGTGTGAGAAACCCTTTGCTTTGCATAGAAATCACAGCAGCAAGAATCTGGGCAAAGACCTCTTGGTTTACTTTGTTTAGGGGTCACACCAGGCAGTGCTCAAGGAACATTTCTTGAGGTTCAGGAGTCAGGGAACCCTATGGGATAACAGGAATCTCATCCAGGTCAGCCATGTGTAAGGCAAGTGTCCACCCACTCTCTCTCCCTGGCCTATCATGGTTGCTCTAGTCTCTAAAGCCTGTACAGTGCTAAACCTTCATTACTGCCTGCCATGCCAGAACATGAAAGCTCTGGGCCCCAGATGGCTACTGGGCTGTAAATAATCTTAGGAAAAGAGTCTCTTGACCCTGCTTCTACCTGGTCCTGTCAAATCCCAGGGACACCTGGGTCTTTCACAGTGAACTTGGAAGCCTTTGAGACATGCTCTGCCCTTTGGTGTTCCTGGGGAGTCTTGGGAGGGGGTGAAGTCAAGAACTCACTAGTGCAAAGGTGGTGGCAGTCACATGTGGATTCAGCCTGTTGCTATGGTCATGTGACATCCTGGGCTGGGATTTCTGTGCAGGACTCCCAATCACAGTGAAGCCAGGACCCTCCACCACCTGATAGGGCCCCACAACAGACAGGGATACTCAGGTTCCAGGATTGGGGAGACCTACCTACTTTCACCATCAAGTTCAGGGAAAGATGGGGCTGGAATTTTTGGCCACAGGATTCTCCATTCCACTGGGCGCCAAGTTGGGGGCTCCAATGGAGTAATGAAGGAGGAGGACGAGTGGAAGAGGGAGGCTCATAGGGATTAGGGGGGGTGGGAAGAGATATGCATCCATTCTGTCTGCTCCTACCCATTGCACACCCCCCATACAGAGCTGTAAGGCTCTCCCCAGCTAGACATAGGGCCAGGAGAGCTGACCTCTGACTGTGACCTTGGAGAAATCAAAGTCAGAGTCACTTCCCCTACTCCTAGGATGGGAATATTCTCCCCATCTTGGGCTGTTCCCAGACCAAAGCCAGGCCCAGCCCATAAAACTGGGGTAACCTGAAGACCCAGAGGAGCTTCCAGTCTACTTCACAACCAGGAGTAACGATGCCTTTGGATCCAGGAACCCAGCCTGTGCTGCTAAGACAGAATCCAATCAGGACCCAGTCGTGCTGCTAGGTGTGAACTGAATCCAGCCTAGGAGGGCTGTGGGGAGAGAGAAGGGGTGTGCTAGTTGACGGTCCTTGGGGGAGCAGCTTTGCTTCCAAGCTGTGCTTTAGAACAATCTATAATGATGATTCCTAAAGTTGGTGATATTCCTGTGCCCTGAGGTGCTGGAAGAATGAGTGGGAGGGAGCAAAAGTAACTCCATATGCAACTGAGAGTGATTTTCCCGTATGCTTAAAGAAAGTAGATGGGGGGGGGGTGGCTGGGTAATCTTTTTTTTCTATAAAGGGACAGTGAGCCAAGTATCTTTGTGAATCTCCAAATTCTTAAAGAACCACTGAGAGTTGGTCAGAGAACTGGAAGGACAGATTTGCTCTTAATAAATTTCAAGAGAGTGCACTTGGACGACCACTGGACTGATGGCAGCCTCCACGGTTTCCATTTCCGTGCTCAGTTTCTGCTTTTTCTAATGAAACAAAATAGAAGGTTAGACAAAATATCAGACAAAAAAAATCACACAAGGTAGTTTAAATAACACAGTTGCAGGGAGAAAAAAACATGATAGCATTTTTTTCCATTGCACCTTTATTGTTTACTCTTTTCATTGTTCGAAATTTTCATACAATCTTTCTAGAATCACATAGAACCTGTTAGCTGACTCCCGCCCACACATTCCACTTTCCTTCTTTCTAAAGCAGCCTCTGGCCCTGCCTCCTATTGCATCACATCCTGCAGCCACCAGGAAATGTGCAGCTTAGCTTCCAAAGAGTGGGATGCAGGGTGCAGAGTTGGTCCCAGAAAAGCTTTTGAGGTTCATGTACTGGCCCTGGACAGCCCTTTCTTGCACCTGCCCCCTCTCCACCAAAACTTAGGGGGAAATTGGGCTCCCTCCACCCCCAGGATCATCCCAGTAGTCTGTCGGCCCTCATGGGACTAAGAAACTACAAGTATGGGGTCCAAGTCCCAGTTCACATTACTCACAGCCTCAGATTACTGGGGACAGTTCTTGATCTCACTGAGCTTTCCTTTCACTTCCTGGGTTATGATGTGAGTCAGGAGCCTTAGGTCTGTAAGGAGTTGGGCATGTAGGACTTTCCCAGACATCCTAGATCCCTTCCTTCTAGTAAGAAAGAATGGACTCCAGGTGAACCAGCCTTGGAAATATTCATTCAGGGACTTTCAGATCTAAAAAGCCCGTTACTTAGCAGAGTCAAGAAATGTCTCAGGGCTGGCATTTCAGAGCCCACCATTTGGAGGAGGGAGACATTTGGCAGCAGAGACCTCTTGGGCATGCTTTGAGTTCACCCAGGCCAGCAGCTGCTGTTTTTGCCCCATGGACAAGTCTAGCAGGGGCTGGAGGAATTCTGAGCACCCCTTTAAGGCTGTCCTGCTAGAATCACACTAAAGCCTCATGAACAAGGAAGGAAAACTTGCATTAATTCAACATCCCTTCCAGAAGGAAATAGCTTCAGGTGATATCAAAAGGGGTGGTAGAAAACAGCGATCGTTTAGGTCTATCATTAGGGCATGTCCCATTGCCTAGAACATGCCACTTGTCCAGAGGTGACCCCCCAGTGTGAAATACCCCAGAGGGACTCTCCTAATGGGGATCTACTGTCAGTAGATGACAGTCCCCTTCCTCCCCAAGGCTCAATAAAGAATTATGCACCGAATGCTAAGCTATTCCTCTTGCAGGAGCCATTAAAATCAAAATCAGATTAACAAATGGTCACAAGAATGAAGTAATAACGCTGCCCCCCGGAAGCCCAAAGTTCCATCCTAGGGTTCATCTGCAGAGACGAGGGCTTCCCCACTGGTAGTCCTTGAAACATGGTTTGGTGTGGTTTTGCATATGTGCGCGTGTGTCTATGTGTGTGTGTTTGAAGCTGATCTCTCACTCAGCCCTTATTCATGCATCATTCTCAGTAAGGATAAGGTGCATCTAAGTGCCACATGCCCACAGTCTCTGTTTGAGCAACAAAAGGCCACTTCAGTGGACAATCTGAAAACATGCACCCATCAAAACTACGGTTGGTATTATGGACAAATACCCTCAAGATTAGGTAGAGAGAGATAGTGAAAAAGAGATGGGGGAGGCAAGAAGGAGGAAAGGGGGAAAGAGAAATGAAGATTGAAGTTGAGAGAAATAAAACTAGGTAGAATGGCTGCACAACAGAACATCTACAGTGGCAGAGGAAAGCAGATGAGAATCCAGGAAAGCTGTGAATCCAGGAGTGCCTCTCCCAATATTTGGTTCATGCTAAAAAATAGAGCAACATTTATTAAAAATAGATCTTTATAAACCTTGATATGAACAGAGATCACACGTCAAGCCAATGGGAAAAAAAAGAAAAGAAAGCAAAATAAGCTATCTCCCTGGTCTCAAGTAGACACTTTTGATGGATGGGATGTCGACCCAAAGCCTGCGTGGGTAGCTTCTCCTGCTGAATGGCTCACAGAGAGGAGATGAGCTACGCAGCATCCTAGGGGACACGCTGACGAGCTGCACGCATGCAGCGAGCGTGCGGATCTGTCAGCAAGCTGGGGTGATGGATTCCTGCACCCACCTGCCTGCTCCACTGTGGCATCAGAGGCAGAGTTTCCCAAAACCAGAGGCGGAGCTTCTCAGCATCAGAAATGGGGCTTCCCAACATCAGAGGCAGGACTTCCCAGGGCCAGGGATGCAGAGTTCCTCCAGGCCAGAATGAGTTTTATGAGATTCATTGTGCTTTAGGGTCTGCTCCTGGCAGCAGAAGCGGTTTATTTCTGGGTCCTGTTAGGAAGTTCGAAGGTGCATCTGTGCCTCTGTGTGTGGCCACGTGTGCCTGTTTGCACAGTGCTGCGTTTCTGGTGTACCCACGCAGGGGATTCTCGTTGTCTGGCCCTGTGACCAGGCCATTCACAGAGTGGTGTATATGTACACAAAGATGATCACAACTAGGTTCAGGATGGTCCCAATAATCCCCAGCATCGCCAAGACACTCTCCTCTTTGCTCTCTTTCTCCTGGCCCCCTCTGTCTTCATCATTGCCGCTCGTGAGCACCATCTTGGTTGCAAACGTCTTTATCTTCCTCCCCAGGCTAACCTGTAATTGAAAAGAGGCAGCACAAGGGATGGTCATTTCTAAGGTCCTCTCCAAAGCTAGGCAGGTGTGTGTATCTGTGCTTTGGGGCACAATCCTCCTTAGGATTAAAGGGTATGTGTGTATTGGGGTACAATCCTCCTTAGGATTAAAGGGTAACTCACCCATGCTCCCATCTTGAAACACTTATTAGCCCTCCACTGGGGAGAAATGGCAGAGCAAAGCTGATGAATTTCGTTTCTTCTTCTTTTTTTTTTACACCTTACCCACTGTACTATTTCTCACTTAGCCTCACAAATATATTTTATTTTATTTTTTAATAATATATTTATGTAAGCACCATGATGACAAACAAAGCTGATGAATTTCAAGGGCCACTGGATTGTCCTTGGTATCAGGATATGAACCCCCTTGGGAACAGAGTGATGGTACAGTGGGGTGGGCGTTTTTCCTTGCACACAGTCAACCCAAGTTCAATTCCTGCCATCCCATAAGATAACCCAAGCCTGCCAGGAGTTATTTCTGAGAGCAGAGCCAGGAGTAAACCCCTGAACACTGCAGGGTGTGGCTTAAAAACAGAAAAAGAGATAAACCCTCATGTTTCAGCATGGGGGGGGCCCCAACTACTGCATAAGAGTTTGATTGTTCTGAAACAGGTGGAAGAAGTGGCATAATTTGGCATTTTCCTTTGCTTGGAGGGGACTTTACACAAGCTCCCGGACTGGCTCAGCCCCAAGAAATGTGCCATCTTGTGTCTGTACCAAGTGTGTGCAAGTGAATTCCTGTGCACACATATCTTTGGCTGTGATATGGGACTGAGAGGACCAAGAGCAAGTGATTTGCTGAGAGCTGGTAGAATTCAAGCCCTGAGCACAGTGTAAGAAGGTGTCATGGCCACTAGTGGGCGCAGTTACCAGTGTAACTGTTAAAAGTCTCTAGCACAACCCGAGTCTCAATGCTAGAGACTCGGTTCAGTCTCTAGCTCAGCATCTGGCCTTCTGGTCTACAAGTTTCATTTGTGCTAACAGATGAGAAGAAGTTACCAGGGCAGGGCAGTGGCAACATGATGTTCATGCTATTGCTCGAGTGGACATCACACATTACACACAATAATGACATGACTGGTTTGTTTCGTTTGTTTACTTGTGGGCAAAGGTGAGCAGCTGAGTGCTAGGGGACCATGAGGCCACGCTATCCTTGTATCTGCTTTGCAGGAAGGAAGCCAACTGATTCTGTTTGGGGTTTACCTGGTGGTGCTCAGGGGTTATTCCTGACTGTCTCAGGGATCACTCCTGGTAGTGATCAGGGTTTACTTCTGGCTCTGTGCTCAGGAATCATTCCTGGCGTGCTTGAGGGATCCTATAGGATGCTGAGGATTAAACCTGGGTTGACCTTGTGCAAGGCAAATGCCCTCCTTAATGTGCTATGGCTCCAGCCCCATAACAACATGAATGGGCTGAAGCAACACAAGGTAACATAGAGACAGCCACTGTAATAAACACAGAGTGCAAAAGCATGTGGTGCAAGGAGACATGAGCCCTTTGTGAAGAGAAAATTGGGCCAATGTCTATTGCCACAGGACATACTTCCTGAGTTTGTTTTTTTGTTCTTGGTGAAATGATTTTGATAAAATGCAAAGAAGGCCAGGAACACGGTTTAGCTGTAGGACTTGTACCTTATCTGTGTATGAGGCTCTAGGTTCAATCCTTGGCACTGAAACAAAGGGGAAAGGAATAATTGAACACCAAATTCAGAGAATGGCTTCGTCTTGACGAGGGTGGAATTAGAGGCTCTCTGGGAGAAGAGCCAAGGACTCTGAAGGCAATGGCCAGTCATTGTCCCTTTTTTCCTTAAGCTGTGTGGCAAGAATCTAGGTGCTCAATTTTACAGGGCATTTGTTTGCTTCAGAGTCTTTAGAGTGGCCAGCCAGGGTCCATGCTGGGCAACTAAAGCTTTTCCCAAGCATAGTAGCCAATGGCCAAAGTGGTGACTTGGGTGTGACATGAGCCAGGATAAAGAGCTGCCAGTGAAAGCCACAGTTGGCCATGCCCAGTCTTGGCAAGATAACTTTGTCAAGTCTGCTTGACTGTGCCACAGGTGCTTGGATGTTTGGCCAAAGACCACTTTGAAGTGCCTGGGAGTGTGTTTTTAGATGAGATGAACTCTAGTTCAGCAGGCTAAGGGAAGCAGACGCTCTGCAGAAGGGGTATGCCTCGCCCAACAAGTGATGCTTAAAGTGAAAGGCTGAGGAAGCTGAACTTCTGCTCCTTGTTCCTGCCTTTGAATTTGAAAGGAAACCTGAGCTCCTCCCAGGTCTATGCTGGCCTCTGTGCTGAGATTAAGCTTGATTTTTGAGGTTGCTGAATCATCCTGCAGGTCTTGGGCCAGTTCAGCCTCCATAACTGATTCCTTATAATGAATCTCTATTCACTACTATCCACCTGTCTAGATACCTACAAATTAATGATATGCTAATATGCCTATGTATCTTTATTCTGTATATTTATGTCAATGTATCTAATCCTATAGATTATATATCTAGTATTTGTGTGTGTGTCTCATTTTGTTTTTATTTTATTTATGTTCTAAATATCTGTGATTCTATGTTTATGTATCAATGTAGCTGATTGATATTTGCGAGCCTATATCTTTAAGTGTCTATATATTATGTATCTATATATCTGTGGTTCAATAAGTATATATTGATGCATCTTTAAGTATTTACCTATACATCTCGATTCTATAATTATATGTATCTATATATTTGTGTATCTATCATTCTATAATTTATGTATCTATATATCTACATATCTAGAATTTTATAATTTATGATCTATATACTTATATATCTATGTATCTATGATTCTATGATGTACATACTCATGTATTTAAATATTTGTATATACTCATATATATAACACACTCATGCATTTTTTTGTGGTTTTTGGGTCACACCTGGCAGTGCTCAGGGGTTATTCCTGGCTCCATGCTAAGAAATTGCTCCTGGCAGGCACGGGGGACCATATGGGACACCAGGATTCGAACCGATGACCTTCTGCATGAAAGGCAAACGCCTTACCTCCATGCTATCTCTCCGGCCCCACATTCATGCATTTTATATACATTCATATATAAATGCATATACTACTGCATTTAAATATTTGTGGCTCTACATATTTATTTACATATTCATCTAAATCTATGTATCTGATTATTGTATTTATGATTCTATATATTTATGTACCTGTGTATACATCTATACATTTATGTAACCGTATCTATATATTTATGTACTTATCTGTATACTTACATATATGTCTGTGTGGCTCTCTATGTACCTCCATATATGCAGTTATATAGGTGTCCATATATGCAAGTGTGTATCTACATTTCTGTCTCATTGCTCCCACTTCTCTGGGGAATGCTGACTGGTGTGGGCTGAAGTCTATCTCAGGGATAGTCTGTTTAACCAGGGATGATCATAGACAGGAACAGAGAGATTGTGGCTGCAGAGTGGAGTGTCTGCACACTGCCCTTTTTCTGGGTTTCTGAGCCTTTGAGGGGTGGCCTCCTGTTTTGTGACTCCACAGCAACAGTCTGTGTAAGGAGATGGAAGTGCTAGAGAAGGTAGGGACACCTGATGCAGCTTGGCTGTGCCAGTGGACACAAGTCTACCCCGGCATCACAGTGTGAATCTGCCAAAGAGATTTTCTTTTCCCTGAGCACATGGGTCTAACTTTGAGTAGAATTATTCTCTTTTCTCCCCCCCCCTTTTTTTTTTCTTTTTGGTTTTTGGGTTACACCCAGTGGCACTCAGGAGCTACTACTCCTGGCTCTGCACTCAGAAATCGCTCCTGGCAGGCTCAAGGGACGATATGGGATGCTGGGATTCGAACCACCATCTATCATGGGTCTTGCTGTGCAAGGCAAACGCCCTACTGCTGTGCTATCTCTCTGGCTGCTTCCCCTCCCCCCCATTTTTTAAAAATAGATTTACCCCTGGCTTTGTGGTAACTCCTGGCTCTGAACTCAGGGGTCAATGTTGATGGATTTGGGGATACATATAGGATGTCAGGGATCAAATTCAGGTTGGCTACATGCAAAAAAAAAAATAGCCCACTGGGCTATTGCTCCAGTCCCCTCTAGGCTAGTTTAAGTGATGTATACTACAAGATAGTTATGTATATTCAAACTTTAAGGGCATAGTTTGAGAAAGTTAACATTTTTAACCAACATCAAGACATTTTCTAGGACTCTTAAAGAATCTTCCAGGTGCCCATAGCACCTCATTTCAGCAATAATCACTTCCTGCCATAGCCACTGTCCTGACCTCTAACAGAGAGACTAATTTTCCCTGTTGACAAATTTCATCCAAATAAAATCATACAGCAACACAGATACAAACATTCCTTTGACATTTTCCCCCAGACCTTACGTTGGTTGGTGATTGCCCTGTCCCTGTGGTGTCATGGATAAATGTGGTTCATTTATTCCATGAGAAAGATCCACTGTACAACTATTGTATTTTTACCTTAATACTGATGACCATCTGGATCCCCCAGCCCACACTTCCAGTATGGTCCTATTCTGACAGGAACTTCCTTATCCATGTCTGTGGGAAAACCTACATAGGCAATTCCTGCCACATTCCACATGAACATTTCAGACTCTCAGAAAATTTGAGATAAAGAAAGAGGTGCTTTTCAAAGAGCCCTCAGAAGCACATGATCTAAATTCCCCCATCAGTGAGTAACTACACTCACTCAACAGATCCATCCGTGTATCTGTCTGTCCACAAAACATTTCAAGAGTTTTCAGTAGATGCTCTTAAAAATTGGTCCAAGCAATTGCATCTGCACACTTATCTGGGAATACTGGAATATTCATCCCCTTTATTGTGGCCACTCTGTTATCTATTCATGGCACAAGCTCACCAGAGTACAAAAATACTTGAAAAATCCACTCCTTTCTCTGCTCTGGGTGGACTATTCTCCCAACCCCAATTCTCTCTCGAAAGGGTCTTGTGTTTCTTGTTTTCACTTTTCCTGGACCCAGAGGGCAGGCTTTTTGCTTCTCTACCACCAAGCATAGCATAACACGAGCTGAATGCAAGGTACTGAGTACTGGGAAGGGAGCTAGTGATTCCCAGTCTGCAGGCCAAGGTCAGTCTAAAGAGACAAAATTAGTGCTGCCTTAAAAACCAAAGGCCCATCATCCCGGTCACTCAAGCAAAACAAAGGCACTGGTCACGGAGGCTGCTTGGTTTCAAGGCTTAATTTAGCCTCTTCCCTGAGTTAAGTGGAGCTAACTCTGTGACTCAGGAGGAAGTGGAGAGGAATAAGCAGGTCGAATCTGTTTACTTTTTCGGGGCTCTGCAGCAAACCAACGGCCCCGGAAGAGGCCTTCTCCAGCACACAAAAGAGCTGCACCTCCGAAGTTGTGGTCTGAGTCATCAACTTGACTTTCCCTGTCAAGATCGTGGGGGCCGGGAGTCATGCTGAATTTAAGAAGGCGGTAAGTTATACCAAGAGTTTCAGAGAAGATCAATTGTTCAAAGTTTTTGTTTTTCTTTTTTGGGAGGAGGCAAGGTTTTCCAGCCAAGATACAGAAAATGACCAGCCTTGATGGAGAAGGAAAGAGGCCCAGAGAGTCGCTTGGACACTAGACAAGTAATAAAGAAAGATCAGAAAGCAAATGCAAAATGAAACACAAAACAAAGTCATGTCAGAGCTGAAGATGATTACATGGGTTCGAGTGCATCCATTCTTCCACACCCTCTCCCACTCCTTCCTGCCAGGCTCTGGGCACAGGCCAAAGGGATTGTTTAAAGCTAAAACAAAGGTTCTAAACTTAGACATTGCTGATGGCTGCACAACTCAGCGACTCTATTAAAACAACTCAACTGTCAATGTGAAATCGGTGAATTCTGTGATAGGTACTATCCACAATAAAAATGTTAATTTTGGGGGGGGAGAGTCACACCTAGACATGCTCAGGAATTATTCCTGGCTTCAGACTCTGGAATTAATCCTGGCAGTACTCAGGAGACAATGTGAATTGAACTTCAGACAGTCACAGGGAAGGCAAGTACCTACCCACTGTACATCATCCTAGCCACAAGATGCCAACATTAAAAGATAAAATGTCCAGAGACCACGATGTGATTCAGTGGCAAAGTACATATCTTTCATTCATGAGACTTGGGTTTAATCTACCAAAAATGCATGCGCGCACACACACACACACAAAAAAAAAGTATTGACAACAATATATGAACTATGAATTGTCTAGAGGTAATAAAACTGTAAAAATTGAATAAGTCTATTAGAAATCTTTACAAGTAGCCCTGTGTAAACGATGATCTGTATACACCTTCAGGGAGCACAAGGCATGAGAAGCCTAGTTCTTCCTAAAGGAAAGGAAGAATCTCTGTCATTCCAGCCAAAGTTTCTACTGGTTGTGACTAAAAGGAAAGTTTGTCGGAGAACAACTGAAGTATCAACGGGCAGTAGTCAACATGTTTACTTTTTAAACAATAAGGGAGGGAGGGGAACTTGTCTTTTAATACCCCAAGACTAACTTGACTGCTTTAGTTATTAAAACTTTTGACCAACTGGTCAAAAGAACAGAAAGAACTACATCCATGAACACTGCTAGTTAGTAGGAGGGAGAAACAGGCCTTTGCATCAAGGCTTCAAGGAACTGAGTCCCCATATGGACAAGTAAATAAAATCAAACCAACAGTTCACTGATCCAGATGAGAGACATGGTAAAAGGAGAAATGCCAGGATTTTCACAGGACAAGAACAAAAGTGGGGTAACAATGCCTTTGGATTCCTAGAACTTCTTGGCTTTAGTCTAATTTGCTTTGTAGACTGTGGTTATTGTGTCATGTGGGCAATCTAGACTTGACCACTCGCCACCTGAATCTTTTCTTTCTCTGTCTCTCTGTGTCTGTCCCCTCTTTCTCTCGGCCATGACCTTGGTGGGTGCATATTCTGAGATGGTCCCTTGAGTGCTTTCTGTTGCACAATCAAAATACAACCAGCCCGTGGGAATGTGTACCCTGAGTGCACCAGGTCCTCACTGAGAATGACGCATGAACATGGCTGAGAGGTCAGCCTGAGAGCAAGGGTCAGACTTGTCTTGCCAGATATCATTCCATGGCTATAAACTGCCTACCTAGAATCTTCTAGGATTAAATGATGCTGATGGTGTGACCCCTTCTTCTGGCTCACGTGACCATTTTTCCCTAGTGAAGCAATTCTAGTTCATTTCTAGTTTTATTTCTTCAGGACTTTTTTTCCTGGAGAGATGGATTCTCCAAACCCCAGTAAGCACGAGAAAGGCGCTACCCAGGAAAGGCTTCCCAGCCTCCAAGGGCCAGGATCTTGCTGATCTATATCAGCACCACTCCCAGTGTTGCTGAGAACAGCATCAATTTGGTGGGGGCCACACCAGGCAGAAGATTCACAGCCCTGCAGTGTTACCATGCCCCGGGCGTGAGTGGGAGGAGATGTCTTTGAGTGCTGTTCCATTCCAGCTGCCTGGATTTTCTGCCTCCAGTGCCAACCTCACGATGCCTCTGGATTCTGTGCTGTTTGTTTTCCTACGCAATTACACTTCTTTCTCATGCTTCAGACCTGCTTACCCACCCGATTGCTGTCCAAAGGACTCACTTTCCATCACTAACCAGGTTGCCAGGTTGATATACTTGTTCACCAGCACACATCCAGTTGTTCTTTTGTGCTTGGCACCAGCATCTCCATCTTTTAAAAAAAAATTTTGGAGGCTGGAGTGATAGTACAGCTATAGGGTGTTTGCCTTGCATGCTGCCAACTCAGGATGATCCTATATGATCCTGAGCCTGTCAGGAGCAATTCCTGAGCACAGAGCCAGAAATAACCCGTGAGCACCGCCAGGTGTGGCCCAAAAACCAAAAAAAAAATTTTTTTTTAATCACTGCTGCATCTACAGCAGTGCTTTTCAACCTTTTTGTGCAAAGGCACACTTTTTCATGAAAAAAATCATGAGGCACACCACCACTAGAAAATGTTAAAAAAATTAATTCTGTGCCTATATTGACTATATATAAAGTAATTCCCTTGAATAGGAATCAAATAAACACAAAAAATTATTTTATTATTATGAAATAATAAAGTATTTTAATAATTGTTCATTTTTCTGTTTACTCACTCTGTGTGAAACCTGGGCCTGTTCGGCTAAACACAAGCTGATATTCTGACAGGAATCAAAGAAAGACACACATGTAGCTCTTTGTCAACAGCTCTTGGTCTCTCTCTCTGTCTTTAGTTTTTAGAGTCCCTAACATGCGCTTTGGCTCACAAATAGACTAGTCATGCCGAAGCTGTATGTTACAGATGAAATTGGAGTTTTTCCCACGGCACACCAGACAATATCTCACGGCACACTTGTGTGTCACAACACAGTGGTTGAAAAACACTGATCTACAGGACCAACGGTCCTGCAGAAACAGACAAGACCAAAGGGCATCCAGGCTTAGAGACCCACACAGGGTTCTAGGACCTCAACTTCCAGTTTTACCTCTTCATTGTTTCTTTCAATCACTTACTAAGACTCAAAAACTTAATTCAACAAGTCATTTGCTGATAGACAAGGGAAAATTCAAGTTATATTGATGATGACTAAGATGGATGCCATATCTGTGGAGATGGGGAAAAAAAACAAGATATAAAACTCTCAGGTCTCACCAAGTAATACCACTCTTGGGATTATCCCCTAGGGGGGGGACCCAAAACACAATGCAGAAAAGGCATCTACACTCCTATGTTCATTGCAACACTATTCACAAAAGCCAGAATCTAGAAACTATCCAAGTGCCCAAGAACAGATGAGCAGATTAAAAATAAAAACAAAAAATCAACTCTATGGTACATCTACACAATGGAATACTACACAGCTGTTAGGGAAAATTAAATCATAAAACTTGCTTATACTAGGATAAATATGGAGAGTATTACACTGAGTGAAATGAGCCAGAGGGAAAGAAGAGAGACATACTATGATCACACTCATCTGCTGGATATAAACATACATACATACATACATACATCTTAGATCCCATAGTATAATAATAATACCCAAGATAATTGAAAAAATGGGACATGCAGTTAAGACAGAGAAGGGACCACTCAGATAATAATAGTTGGATATGATCACTGTGGACAACAACTTGAAATTGAAAGGAGATAAAGCAATATGTACAATACCTCTTCCCTAACAATATTGCAAAGCACAGTGCTTAAAAGAAGGAGTGAACGAGAGAAAGAGGAGAAAGAGGAGAGAGAAAGGAGAGAGGAGAGAGTTTGTAATACATTCAGATTCATTTAACTATGGCCAAAACGACTTTTTAATTTTTAGTTTTGCTTTTGTTTAGCTCATACCTGGCAATGCTCAAGGGTTATTTCTCTATCAATACTCCAGGGATCACTCCTGGCAGTGCTCAGTGGACATGGAATGCCAGGGATAAAACTCAGGTCAGCTGCATGCAAGGCAAACTCCCTCCTCACTGTGCTATGGCTCTGGCCCCAGCTAATAGTTCTGAAGCCTCATTTGTCTGGAAAAGAATGCTAGGCATGTGCTATAAGCTTAATTATGTCCTTTGACTTTTCTCACGTCCAAAGCATAGATGTAACGAGATGACCCAGACTAGGAGAGCTCAGAGGCTTCTCTTTTTTTTCTTTTTTTGGCCACACCCAGGAACCTCAGGGGTTATTCCTGACTGGGCATTTAGAAATTGTTCCTGGCAGGCTTAGGGAACCATATGGGATTGCCTATAGAACCCGGGTCAGTTCTAGATTGGCAGCATGGAAGGCAAACGCCCTACTACTATGCTATCACTCCAGCCTCCCCTCAGCAGCAGCTTCTGTTTGCTGACAATCCTGGGTGATTTCCACACTCAAGTCACAACCCAGAGTTCAAAGTACCATGAGCACACAGACACCATGGTAATAATGACTCTGTTTAAGAGGCTGGAATTCTTAAAAGGGGTTGAGAGGTTGAGGCTGCACACAGAGAATGACAAAGGAGCGGACAGTCTCTATATAATGCAGTGGGATGTTCAGACTGACACTGTTGACTTAAGAGGGTCTGCGTTCTAGGGACTCGCTAAAGGCTGCTCGCTGCTGCCGAGTGGTGCAACACCTTGAAGAGGAGGAGGGAAGGAGGGAAGGACGATTTCAACCACAATACTGTTCACCTCCATGGTGGTGAATTTCCTATCCAATAGGAAATTCAAAGCCAGCAGGACAAATGATAATGCCAAAGCATTAGGAAGCCACCGCCGACTTCTCCCTCAGAGACAAGCCCTCAGAGGTTTCCTAAAAGGCAGCCTAGCCTCAGTTTCCCCAGTGTTCCCTGAGCACATTCAGTCCAAGCCCCATGTCACAGTCAGCCAAGCAAGCAGATCAACTAGGTGCTGACCTCCAAAGGCTTCATTGTATCTTGAGGCTACTCACAGAGGAAACAGACTGATGTTCTAATCAGCCTGGAAAGGCATGCAGGGAATCCTCCCTGGAGGAGGGGACATCTCTGCTGAAACCCAGGAGAGCAAATGTCCTGGTTAGAAACCAGGCATGGGCAAAGCAGTGCTGTTGGGCACAAGAGGGAACCCAACCTTAAGCATAATGTTGCCTGGCTGAGGTCCGGGAAGGTGGCGCTAGAGATAAGGTGTCTGCCTTGTAAGCGCTAGCCAAGGAACGGACCGCGGTTCGATCCCCCGGCGTCCCATATGGTTCCCCCAAGCCAGGGGCAATTTCTGAGCGCTTAGCCAGGAGTAACCCCTGAGCATCAAACGGGTGTGGCCGAAAAAAAAAAAAAAACAAAAAAATAAAATAAAAAAAGAGGGAACCCAACCTTAAGCATAATGTTGCCTGGCTGAGGTCACTGGTGAGACAAGGGGTCTTGAGAGGGACCTGAAGAATCAATGCCACACTTGCTCATTTTTGGGGGTGCAGGAGCTCATGGTGTGTTTGCTTTCTGAGCTGGACATCAGCCTATTTATGTTCATTCTTGTCTCCACTAATATCTCAATCCTGGTAAGTGTCCCAAGTCGTGCTGGAGGAAAGATGGGAACTTGGCAAAACCAATATTTGCACACAAGGCTTCCAGCTGCTCCATTCTGCACTAGGGACCTGGGGCCTGGACTATCAGGGTCTTGGGGCACCCCTGGGAGCCTTTCCTGGTGACAGACACCCAGCACCAAGAAAGGTTCCTGGAAGGGGTGGGGTTAGGTTCCCCCAAATGGCAAACTCTATCATGGGTGCCTAGGTTCTGACCAGGAATGGCCAGAAGTCATTGGATGGTAGCCAGGCCTCCCCGGACTGATGTGACCCCAGGAATTCAAGGGGCCACAGATATTCCTGTATGCTCTGTGTCAACAGAAACTCCTTTCCTATTATTGCTGCAGCCATTACTACTATGACCACAAAACACTATGACACTATTACACCGCCACCACTGCTGCCATCACTGTAGTTACTACCACCACCACAGCCAGTGTTACTACTACAGTGCCATCACGACTGTTATTACCACCACTGCCATCACTGCAATCACTACCCCCACCAATGGTATTACTACTACAACTGCCATCACTGCTATTACTACCACCACTGCTGTCACTGTGGTTACTACTACAACCACCACCAATGTTGTTCCTACTAATATAACTTAACTGCCATCATCACTCTTACTACCACTGCTGCCGTCACTATATCTACTACTACCAACACCATCAGTGTTGGCCACTATGGTGACTACTACAACCACTAACAGTGTTGTCACTACTACAGCCGCCATTACCACCATGACTAATACTGCCATCACTGCTATAACACCACCAGTATTGTTACTACTACTACTACTGCCATCGATCACTGTTACTACCACCACTGCCACCTCTGCTGATACTATTACAACCACACCATTGTTCTTGTAGTACAATCACCATAACTACTACAACTACCATTACTATTACTACTCTAATCACCATTACTGCTATTACTACACCACCATATCACTACAGTTACTACTGCAATCATCACCACTGCTATTACTCTACCGCCATGTCACTGTTGCTATTACTACAAACACATCCCTCTGTTACTACCACCACCACTACCACCGTTGTACTACAACCACCACATGGTACCACAATGACCATTACTATTATTACTACAACCACTATTACTACCACAATCATCACTACATCTATTAATAGTAACACTATTACTTTTAGCGTTTTTCATTTTTTTTTATGGGTCACATCTTGTGGTGCTTGGGTGTTACTCCTGTGCTCTGTGCTCAGAAATCACTCTGGGCAGGCTTGGGGTCCATGTGGGATTCCAGAGATCAAACCCAGGTTTTCCATATGCAAGGCAAACACCCTACCCAATGTGTTATCACTCTGGCCCAACACTATCACTATTACTACTACTGCTACCTCCATTACTCCAGCCATGATTACCAGAGCTACTGTTATTACTATCCTACTACTATCACTACTGTCACTGCTACTATTAATACTACCACTATTACCACTACTAAAACTACTGCTGCCACTCCTATTACCACCACCAATAGTGCTCCACTGCTACTCTCACAACTCCTACTAATACCAACACTACCACGCTGCTACCGTTGATCCCATAACCACCACTACTCCAGAAGTTACTTCTCCTACCATTGCCATCTGTGTCTCCATAGCCACCAGTCCATGTTCCTCAGAGTACCAAGTTGTGGTAGTGGAGGAAGTGCGTGATGCCAGCCCTGTGGTGGCTGCAATCACCTCTCTCCATGGACCCTCCCAAAGGTATCCATCACCCACCACAATTATTCATGCACGGGCAAGAGCAAAAGCATGGGGGAGGGCCTTGCATACGGCCAACCTTAGTTGGATCCCCTACATCCCATCTGGTCTCCCAAGCACCACCAGGAATGAGTCCTAAATGCAGAGCCAGGAGTAACCCCTGAGCCAAAAAAATATTCATGCACTTGGATGATTATATAATTCCATGATCACAAAACTATGCACCAACCAAGAGATAGCAACAGAGACACAATAGGGCATCAGTTAGGGGTTTGCCAGCTCAAACGTGGGTACAAGTGATTAATAAGGCAGGGAGAAGAAGGCAAACTCCTCCAGAGAGAATTCCAGAACACACAATTCAACCAAAAAAAGCAGAGTGTGAAGAGAATAGAGGGAAAGTGAGAGCTCATTCGAGAAAGGGGCCATAAATATTCAGGTTCTGAGGCCACAAACATAGCGCAAGTGGCAGTGCCCCTGGCTGGCACAGAGAGGTCAAGAGGGGTGCGGATCCCAAGCTCTGCCTAGCTCTCTGAGCATCACCTCAATACATGTTACAGATACAAATTGGGGCCAGCAAAGAGGAGACACCCCCAGCAGGTTCTACTTGGTGGGGAATCCCACAGCCAACCCCAGGCCTCACTCCCATGCAACCTGTCAACTCACTGGCAAGTGCTCCACTTCCTGTCATGTCCAAGCCTCCGTTTCCTTGTCTATAAAACAGAACAAAAACACCTACTGGGCACCTACTCTACTCTGGAGATCCAGAAAAAGCTCTCCCTGGGCCCACACTTGCTCCATTTTGCTCTCCAAGGCTGTGCAGTGCAACTCAGAGCTATCAAGGAAGGATATGGGAGCAGCCTGTTCTCCTTGAGTCCCCAGTTTTATCTCCCCCCAAACACTGCCAGGGCTCACTTCTGAGTACAGCATCCGGCATAGTCCTTGAGTCCCACCTGGTGTAACATACACACCCGCACCATCTGCCAATAAAATATCCTTGAGGACATGTCAATTTAATTACTGAGCACCACAGAGAGTGAGGAAATGAAGATTGAGGACATTGTAATATCAAAAATAAAAACCTAAACACTTTCAATTGTCCAGCTGAGAGCCCCGAAACACCCAGATGTTCCCTGGAAAAAATGAACTCCCCTACCCACATCAAAATGCCTACACTGGCACTTTCCCATTTCTAACCATCCCTGGGGAGATCCCAGCATGTCCTTAGGGTCCAGCTCAAGATGGCACCCGACACAAGACAGGCATCCTCCCAGCTGGGCTATCGCTCCAGCCCTGTGCCTCCCTTTCTTGTTTTCTAAGTCCTGAAAGTATATTCGACATTTTCTTCTCTCTGTCCTATTTGGAAGACAAGTTTCTTAACTCCCATCTTGTCCTCTACTGTGCCGAAGTGATAGCACAGGGGGTAGAGCATTTGATTTGCACAGAGCCAACCCAGGTTTGATCCCAGTACTCTATATGGTTCCCTAAGCCTGCCAGGAGTAATTCCTGAGCACAGAGTCAGGAGTAAACCCTGAGAGTGGCTGAGTGTGCCCCCAAAACAAAACAAAAGTACCCAAAAGAGAAAGCAGGTGAATCAGGTGGGACTCTTCCAGGTGAGCGCTGATGCAAAATGCAGGGTGGGGAGAGGTTTGACCCTAACAGTGCCTCAATGAGCCAGGAGTCTCCCCTCTGATACTGCTCAATGCTTCAGTGCTCCCTTCGTGATACCTGCATCCTAACTTGATCCTAGCTCTAGATCAGGAGTGGGGAACGTGCGGAGCCGCATGTGGCTCCCGGCCAAAATGAATGCGGCTCTTTGCCTCATCTTTATTTTGTATACTGTGGCTCTTTGCCAAGTTTGGATTTTGTTTTGCTGCTTCTGAGGAGGGACCTCTGAGGAGAGATCTCCAAGTGCATAGTCCCGCCCCCAGGCTGTGTCATCCCGTCTCCCATCCCTCAGAAACAACTGCACGGGCCAGTGAGTGGGGGGAAAAGGGGGCCAGTGAGTGGGGGGAAAAGGGGACCCGTGTGTCACATGTTGTGTCACATCTTGCCATTAGTTCTTAGTGTGGAGGTCACCCTCACCATCACTGCAGGATTTTTACCCTCACTCAAAATGGCAAAATGCAATATGTGTTTAATAGATTATTGTTAAAATTAGATGCTTTTGTGTGAGTGTTTGTCTGTTTTGGCAGTTCATTGCGTGGTGTGGCTCTCTGACTCTCACAGTTAAAAATTTTGGCTCTTTGTGTCGAACTTGTTTGCCACCCCTGCTCTAGATCTTTGCGACTGGTGTATTTGGAGCTCCTGTCTATTTTGTGATGCAAGGGAGTTGTTTAAGGAACGAAATTGGCTTAGAAGAGTGAGAGAAGAGAGAAAGAGGAGAAATAGGTGTTTGAGAAAAAACATATGCCTCTCCTGCGTGGAACTGAGCAAGCAGAGAAACAAAGAGACCAACCAGCAAGACTCGAGCTCAGGGAGAACCTGACATCTGAAGGGGCAGGGGAGAGACAGAGACAGAAAGACAGACAGACAGACGCTTTGGGCTCTGTGCTTGGGGTCTGCTTTTGGGGACCATGCGGGACACGGAATTTAGTCTGGGCTCCCTCCGGCAGTCTGTGCACCTGCCCTTGGTGTTGTCTCCCCCATTGTCTCCTCCTGGGGCCAGAAGCCCGTTAGAAGAAGTTTAGCAGATGGAGCATGAATGTTCACTCCATGTTTGCACCCGAATGACACACACTGAAGGACCCCAGTAGAAAAGAAAAAACAACGGATTGGGTCTTAGTCGATCACACCCTACCCATTTTTTGTCTGAGGTTGAAAAGTCTCATGAACATACAGCCACTCTTTTCCATGTGAAAACTGAAGGGTCCCACCAGAGCCCTCCCAAAACAAACATTGCAGTGAGACTAGGTATGGCCCTTTCCAATCTCGGGTGCCATTTTTAGCTGGACCTTAAGGACATGCTGGGATCTCCCCAGGGATGGTTAGACATGGGAAAGTGCCAATGCTGGGGATGTTGATGTGTGCAGGGGAGTTCATTTCTTCCGTGGAACATCCCCAGCATCCCATATGGCCCTCCTGAGTCTGCCAGGAGTAATTCCTGAGTGCGAAGCCAGGAATAACCCCTGAGCACCACTGGGAATGGTCCCAGCTTATTATTTTTAAAAGGGAGGTAAGCAGGCAGGGTGACAATAACTGGAAACCATTATCCAAATGGTGAGGCGAGTGGTAAGAGGTGAATAGGGGAAGAACTATCCCAGCTCGTGCTGGGGGCTGGCTGTGAGTGAACCCCCTTGGTTCTCTCCTCCAGCCCCACATTGATGACAAGGATGATGTAACACAAAGATGGAGAAGCCTGGGTCTTTACATCACTGTCACTGGATTCCCAAGGCCTGCTGACACATGGGAGAGAGTACAGGTTACTGTCACCTCAACCAATGGTTATTTTGCTTGCCTGGATATATTATCTATAGCCTTATTATTATTATTATTATTATTATTATTATTATTATTATTATTATTATTATTTAGTGAGGGGAAACACTCCTGGTGGTGATCAGGGTCTGCACTCAGGGATCACTCCTGGTGGGACTCTGGAGGCCATATGGGATCCTGGGGATCAAATCTGACCTTATACTGACAAGTGTCTTACACAATGCAAGCATCTCCAGCCCTTACATTTTAAAACTTTTTCTTTTAAAAAAAAATTCTCCAATTGGGCTAGAGCAATAGCACGGAGGGTAAGGTATTTGTCTTGAATGCAGTTGATCTGGGTTCAATCCCTGCCATTCCATATGATCCTCTGAGCCTACCGTGAGTAATTTCTGAGTGCAGAGCCAGAAGTGACCCTAAGCGCTGTCAGGTATGACCCTTAAACAAACAAACAAACAAAAGAAAAATTCTCCTGTTAACAAAGGGCCAGATAATCCATTTGCAAATTTCTTGAAAGCTACTTTCTAGGAGTCCACGAGAAGCAAATGTTTGTCCTTCTACTTACACCCCAGCCACACTTATTCAGAAATTTACAGAAAATGCTAGAACTTGGCTAGTCAATCGGGCGGAAACTCAAGTCAACCAGGTCTTCCGGAAAATGACACTAGGGCGTTCCTTTTCTGTACTTCTCTGTACACTGACAGGGCCCTTTTTCAACTCTTCTTCTTCCAAACCTTTAATTTGTTCCAGATCGGAAGCTCACACAGCAGAAGAATGTCAGTCTGACAGAACCTCTTAGATGTGTGGACACTGAAAAGCATGGGACAAAAGGGCATTTGCCACCCCCACCATTCCCCAGCATTCACAGTCCCTCTGGGGAGAAAGCGTAAGTTGGGGTCCAGACAGGAGACGCAAAGAAAAATCAGTCATGGATGACCCTACTACTCCCCTGTCTCCACCATGTTCTACATCTGTGTCTGGTGATTTATTTACAACCACCACTAAACCCCTATCTCCAGGGCAGCAGAACCAAGAGAAAGGAGCATATGCAGATAAGGAAGGAATTGTATGCAGATAAAGAAGGCACAAATGTAAGTAAAGAAGGCATATATATATGCAGATGAGGAAGATAAATATGCAGGTGAGGAAGAGGTATATGCAGATGAGAAAGGAGCATAAGCAGAAGAAATTCCAGACAAACCACACAAAAAATCTCCTAAGAGTAATCAAGTGCTCTGCCTGATATTCCAGTGCTCAATGCCCAAAAAGCCTTACTTCAAGAACAGATTCTCAGGAGCGGGAGTGGTAAGGTGTCTGCCTTGCCAGTGCTAGCCTAGGACGGACTGCAATTCAATTCCTCTGGAGTCCCATATGGTCCCACAAGTCAGGAGCGATTTCTGAGCACATAGCCAGGAGTAACCCCTGAGTGTCACCGGTATGGCCCACAAAAAAACAAACAAACAAATAAACAAAAACAGATTCTCGGCAGAGCCACAGAGAATAAGCCATGACACTTAGAAATGAAAAAAATACCGTGCTGGGGAAATAGCACATTGGGTAAGATGCTTGCCTTGCATGCAGCTAACCTGAGTTTGATCCCCAATACGTCACATAGCCCCCTCTCCAGCACTGCCAGGAGTGATCTGTGAGCACAGAGCCAGAAGTAAGAACTGAACACTGTTGGCGGTGACACAAAAGCCCCTTAAATAAAACTATTTTCCTGCTTTTACGAAGTAGAAAAAGAGAACGGACTGGGGGTGAGAGAAAATAATAAATACAATATAAAGCAATTGAACATAAAAAGGAAAACAGTTTGAGAAAAGATAAACGCATATATACCTTCTAAAAGATTTAAGAACCTGAAAACAAGGCAAAAATCGAAGGAAAAAAAGAAACAAATGAAAAGTGAAATACACACAAGGAGACTCAGATAGGACATGAACCGTCAGGTTCCAGGGGCAGGTGAGGACACTCAAGTAGCTTATGTTGGGGCATGGCACCTCCAATCCTCCAGGAGAGAAAAGCAGAAAACTGACAAAAGACTTAGATTTCTGGGCCCCCACATGTACAGCACAAAAGTCTTCAAAATTCTAGGGCTGGAGTGATACCACAGTGGAGATGGTGTTTTCCTTGCACAGAGCCCACCAGGTTTGATCCCCGGTATCCCATATGGTCCTCGAAATTTGCATGGAGTAATTTCTAAGCTCAGAACCAAGAATAACCCATGAGTACCACCAGGTGTGGCTCCCACACAAAACAAAACATAAAAGTTTTCAAAATTCTGGAGGAACGTAGCTTAGAACTCAGACATCCAGCCTCAGGGTGCGTGTTACACCTCAACCTTGGGAGTGAGTGACTTTAGGGAGTGAGGTTGGTCTCAGGAAACATCTGCAGGCCTCAGGGCCATGAACACTCAGCACAAATCAGCACAACTCAGAGCTGCCCCAAAAAAGAGTCCTGAGGGTCCACATACAACCCAGACCATCCGTGCCAGAGAGCAGTCCAGCCTCCACAAGCTAGTGGGGATGGAGGAGTAAGCAGTACAAAGACGATACAGCAGGAAGCAACTGAGGAAGTTGTAAAAATCTCACACAGCTCTGCATGGCAGCCACGATCCAGCAGGAAGAGAGACAACCATGTCGTGAGGACCAGCACTGCTGGGCAGGTAAGCAAGAAGAATCTCGGGCAATCAGGGACAAAGTGATTGAGTCGGGGACACTGAGGAGACAGCAAGCAGCATTAGAAGCAATGCCACCTCCTGTCTCTGACTTTCAAAGCTAAGCCCAGGCTGCAGCACACACAGGCCGAGAATACAGAACAGGATGCAATGGCAATGAGTGGGATGCAAAGCCTCATGCAGAAGGAGCTTAGAGGAGCAAAAGGCTCAAACATCATCTCATGCGATGAAGCCCCAAGAAGGGAGGAAGAAGAAAAGTCATGTGTAGAAACGTGAGATGCACTGAAGCTGGAAGAGGCAAGAATGGCAAAGAGAATCAGTGTATTCAGAAACATTTTTCTTTTTTAACTTTTCTTCTTTTGATAATCCCCAAGGCTATGGTTAGGAGGGAACAAGCCCGCGACAGGAAGTGGGTCCTGGTTTATGCAGAAAAAAGACAGAAGGGGATGGAGTTCGTTTAAGGCAGAGCTTCCAGAACTGTGCAGCCCACAAAGTGAACACTTAAAATAACTCGTTGATTAGGCCCCTTGCCTATCCAACTTGATTTGTTACAATGTGCATGTGTGTTTATTAACAAAAGCAAAGAAATCATTAATGGGAAATCAAAAGAGAGGCCCAACAGAGCCATTTGGAAGGAACAAAAGCCAAAAGGGAGCTTAGAACCAGGACATCATAAGCAAGAGCTATTTTCAAAGACTGTTCATTTGGGCAAGGCCGTCCGCCTGCACTGGGAGCCTGGGAAAGGGAACAGAAGAGAGCCAGGCCTCTCTGACTGAGGAAAGGCCCCTTCAGAGAAGCTGGGAAGGAGGTTCTGCCCTTGGTGTCCCTGATTTGTTTGTAAACTGGAATGCTCTACCAGTCTCTGAAGAAATGAAGTCTTGTCTGACTTGTTTTGCTTATAGAAAATCAGTTTGTCCATCTTCTGGATTTTAAGTGAGGTTCAGTTGTCACTAACTAGGGAGAAAAAGCCAAGTAGGCAGGCTTGTTTTCTGTCTCCCCCCAAATAACCCAGATTGTGAGGGGGTGGTCACAACTCACAGTCAGATTTCAGCACCCTCTCCCAAACTCCCAGCTCAAGGCTGAGTCCAAGAGTGCAGGAGAGACCCTATCCTGGGGTGTGGCTGTGTCAAACCAAGTCTTCAAGGCTCAGCGAAGGAGCCAAGTGAGGTCTAGGAAATGCCCAAAGGTGATCTGCCACTTTGTTCCTGGGGCTGGATCAGTTGTTTGTCCTGGATGTTGATCACCCTGTCTTTCTTCTGGGATCCTGCCTCAGTGTCTCTGTGGAGTCCCAACACTAAGGCCCACTTATACTGCTGGACTCACTTTTCTGACAGAGTGTGGGAGAATTTTTGAGACACATCCACTGGCCCCAGGGCTTATTCTGGACTCAAAGGATGATATGAGGTGTCAGAGAACATGGATCGGCCATGTTCGGCGAGTACCCTCCCAGCTGTATGGTCTCTCCAGCCCTGCAGAACAAACTTCCATACCTTCCTTGAGAGAGTATAGCTGTTGCCCTGTCTGCCTATTCCTACTACAGCGTATGGAACAGTTCCACCAACATGAGTCCACTAAACAATCCCAACATGAGTTCACAAAATTCCACCAGAGTGAGCCCAAAGAACAGTTCCACTAGTGTAGGCCCATGAAACAGTTCTACCAATATGAGGAGCAAAGACTTGGCAGTACTGTGGAACAGCTCTTGGGAGGAGCCAGGAAGAAGATGGGGGCAAATGCCAACTTAACATGTGCCCAGTGGGATGTTTCCTAACCCTCTGAGCTTTGGCTTTCTTGACGATTTGATCATTCCTTTCCTGAATTCATCCATTTCTTTAACAACACGAATTTCCCTAGCAGGCCATTCCTCATGCATGAACAAAGCACTGTTCATGACCACAGGAGCTCAGAGGGTCAGAGGCACCTAAGGGCTGATGGTTTTATGGCAGGTAAAAGAGAAGACACCTTTGGTGAGCAATAGCTGTGCAAGGGAGCTCAGTTCAAGACCAGGATCCATGAGATGTGGCTAAGCCTGGTGCTGACAGAGCTAGAAAGTGCTGCCAGGAAGAAACTGTTCTGGAGAGGCTCAAAGGAAGAAGAAATGGGATCTGAAAGACACTCAAAAGTGTGGGGCACAGAGTGGAAGCAGTAAAGAAAACCCTGGAGGTCAGATCAAAGACTCCTTCTGATTTCATAAGCTTTATTTTTTCTTTTGGGTTTTGGGTCACTCTCCACAGTGCTCAGGGGTTATTCCTAGCTCTGTACTCAGGAATTACTCCTGACAGGCTTAGGGGATCATATGGGATGTGGAGGATCAAACCCAGGTTGGCCGCATGCAAAGCAAATGCTCTCCCCACTATGCTCTCCCTCTAGGCCCAGAGTTTTAATTCCCTGAGAAGGACAGGGCAAATGGTTCAAAGGGTCTTGCATGGACAAAACCCAGGATCTGGCCTGAGACCAGCCTCCTTCTTTCCCCCAGCACCAGAGTTGAACCACCAACAGGGCTCCACATGGGTCAATTCCCATCACTGGGGTGTCCCAGGTCAGACCCTGCCCCCCAAAGGAGAAATAATCACTGAAAACACAGATGCAAAATCCCACTTGCTGAGAAGCTGAGGAAGTGGTGACCTAGCAGAGCGATCCCAGAAGTTATTGAGAACCCATATTCTAAAGCATTGATGAGATACATCTCCATACATGATACACCCCTATATACACATATGCAACATGCATGAAGAGACATGCAATGATACCTCTATGTGTATGTATAGATACCTCTATGTGTACGAGTGTCTCTGCACACTGAGCAGAATGGGGGTGGCAATAACATTTTCTCCAAATCAAACCAACCTTTGAACCTGCCTCTCAGCCCTGTCGCACGTCTCCACTACACTGACCCTGATTGAGTTTCCCTCTACCTGCTCCACTCTGTGCCTGGCCTGGCCTAGTGCTCTCCTGCCCAGTGCAGATCTGCTCTCCTGACTCACAGTGCCCCAACAACCACACCCCATCCACATACAGCACCAGGCTCGTCTCTCACTTGCCCAGGGAAAATACTAGAAAGGTGTGTGCCCACCTTCTAGAGAGGGAGATGTGGATGCAGGGCGGGCCACCTCAGAGGCCGAGTCAGCAAAACAAGTTTGCTGGAATGAAACCTGTAGTGAGAAACAGAGAAGCTTCTGGAATGAGCTCTGGGTCCAGCAGCAGCAGGAAGTAGGTCATGGTGTCATGTCACCTGAAGGGTTTAGGGTGAGAGGAGCACAGCCCGAGGAAAGGACAGACCCCCTATTTCTGGGCACTCTGACTGAGGGACTCTGTAAAACCAAGAGAATGTTCTGGAAACCTGGATAATGCTTCTCTTTGATCCTCATGACACATTGGCAACCAAGAGGAGCCCATCAGAAGTAAGTGCAGAATGACTTCTCTCCTTGGTCCCAAAATAGTGACACTTTCTTTCTTAGTCCCCTCTTAGCCACCTTACCCCACTCCCCCCAATGCCCTACACCTCAGCCACACCTGCACCCTATAACATTTTCACCTCATGAGTGTCCTGGGAAGATCTCTGAAATTCCCACCTAGACTGATGTAGGGAGAGACTACAGAGGTTGGGGGCATGCAGAACCCAGATTCCATCCTCCTGTGATTCCCGGCATCACTGGACACAATCCTAAAGCCTGCCCCAGCACCGGTGGATCCGTGACCCCTGACACCAAAACAGTCCCTTAGGCTCAAGTCTGAGCACTGAACAGTCCAGTCTGGTTGGCATCACATGGCCAGGAGCAGCCCTGGGAACTCTCCACTGCTGAGAGAGAAGCAGGTCAGGCATCTAGGTGCTTGTTCTTCCCAGCCCGGCCATGGAGCTTTCATGCAGTTGGGGCAGAAATAATAGTCGAACCACATCTGGCAGTGCTCATGGGGTCACTCCTGGCTTGGGGACTGTGTAGTGCTAGGGATGAAACCTTGGTCAGCCACATGAAAGTGCTTAAAACTCCACCTGGATCTGAGTCCTGGAAGTTTCTCTTTTTTTGGGGGGAAGGGGGGTCACCCGGTGATACTCAGGGGTTATTCCTGGCTTTATGCTCAGAAATCGCTCCTGGCTCAGGGGACCACATGGGACACCAGAATAGAACCAACGTCCGTCCTGAAGCGGCCGCATACAAGGCAAATGCTTTAGCGCTGTGCTATTGCTCTGGCCCCTAGAGGTTTCTCTTGATTTTAGTATATCTAGACGGGCTGGAGTAATAGCACAACAAGTAGGGCATTGCTTTGCACATGGTTGACTCAGGTTTGAACCCTGGCACACTATATGGTCTCCCTGATCCTGCCAGGAGTGATTTCTAAGCACAGAGCCAAGAGTAACCCCTGAGCACCGCCAGACTCTTGCAGCTCAGCATGTACAAGATCTTGGGGGCTTTTTCCAAATCTTCCTCAGCAAGCAGGGACATGGTCAGTGAGGAAGATGCTCTAAGGAGCTAAGGTTAATGAGGCCACAAATCAGTCCTCCTCAAGCCCCATCTGTACAATGCCACAACCTCCCAGAATCCCACTGCTTCTCCCCACTGCCCTCCCCACCTCAGCCTCCTGATCCCTTAAGCTAAAATGGGGCTGGGAGATCCCAGAGCACATGGCTATGTCATTTAAGTGTCAGGGTCTTTGACCCATGAGGTGCAGTCCATACATCCCAGCTGTGTTCACTAAACAATGTCTCTTTCCTCCAAAACCTTGTCATAATCTGGGCTACTTCCCCTCAGGGCTCCCCAGTTTCCCAGGGGCCTGGAGCCAGTGCTCACAGCCAGTAGGGTCTCACAGGTACAGTCACCCTTCTTTCCTCTCCCAGACCCCTGCATTCCTGAATACCATCAAAACCTCTGCAACACGTGACATTCACCCCATGCCTAAGTGCCAGTCCTGTCGCAGGCCAGTGTCCATTAGACCATGCAGCTACCTCTTAAGCCCTTTATAAATGACGAGCAGGGACAGGGTCTATGCCCCCACCAGCTCTAGGTGCACAGTGCAAAGTGGGAGGTCCAAGCTCAAGCTAGCTCCAGAACATGCCACAAAGGCAGGGTTTTCCAGCACTTATCAAACTGCCTTGGTTACATCTTCCTAATGGGGCAGTTGCTCTGCCCCAGTGCTCAGATGCCTGTGAAAGGTCCTATGGCTTTTTTTTAGAAGCAGTCCCCACCTTCAGAAACTCAGAGTTGGAAGAAACTCGCCTTGAGCACTTCTTTTTCTGGTTGCCCTGTCAGTCCTTTCCTGAACTCTTCATCCGCTTCAATGAGCACAGATGCCAGAGCCTCTGATAGTGATACTTATTTCACTGGATTGACAGTCAATGCTTCAAACCAACTGGGCGATGAGCTATGTTCAGAGACCACCAAAGCCACCTCAGCAGTGCTGGGAATGCACATCAATGCCAGGAGCTGCACAAAAGTGCTATTTGTGCAAAGTGCAGAGTCCTCACCTCTCTACTCTCCTCAAACTTCGGGTTTCTTCATTTTGCTTTTGTTTTGGGGTCACACCCAGAAGTACTCAGGCATTACTCTTGGCTGTGTAAAGGAATCACTTATGATGGGGCTCTGAGGACCCTATGGGATCTGAGGATTCAATCTGAGTCTGTCATGGGCAAGGCAGGCCCAGCCCATTGTGCTATTGCTCTAGCCCACTTTGAGTTTTCTTGGCATTTCCACTACGAGGCTGGCTACTATTCTCAGGGTTACTGGTCCCATGTCCAGGAACCCTGAGATGGCTCCAGGTTCCTGTCTCCCACCCCCAAACCTGTCCTTCCCAGGAGCCTTCTATGCTTCCTTTAAAACAGACAGCTCCTGCCCCCAACTCCCATGTCCCCTTCCACATTTGGGTTTGAGTACAACCAGCAGGAGACCCTGAATGAAACCTTCTAGAGCAGTTTCTTCAACATGGGTTGGCAGATGTGGACAGGTGGGAAAACACTAGTCTCTCTTCACTTGGTGGAAACTGCCAGTCAGTGGGGCATATGCAGGACATGTGCAAAGAGGCAAGTGTGCCAGTGAAGAAGAATGCAGGTCTCAAGGGGTCCCTGTTCTCACTCTCTGGTTCCCATCATTGAGAAATTTTTCCCAGTGCAGGCTGAGTAGGGACAAACTGGATGGACCCAAAATTGACCTCATCTTCCTGTCTCCAATTACTACATGGACTGAGGTTCCCAGTAGGACCACCTCCCTGACCCTGGACCCACCCTCCAACCTCCATGTCCATCACTACCATAAACCCACCCACCACCCTCCATGGCACCTCCTATTACCCTCCATGGTCCCACCCTCCATGGCCTGATCCACACAACACAGCACATCCAGTACAGAAGTAGGTCAAGACTGTCTTCACACCACATTTTTGACTATTCTCCACCCACACCTGTGTCTGTCTTCACCTAGGCCTCCCAGAGGCAGCTAATCTCCAGCATAGGTTTGGATATCTTGGTTTTGTGGGTCACAACTGGAGGTGCTCAGGACTTAATCCTGGCTCTGCACTTAGGGATCACTCTTGGCAGTGCCTGGGGGATAATATGGGATGCCAAGGATCATACCCAGGTCCACCACATGCAAGGCAAATGCCCTTCCACTATGCTATCACTCTGGTCCCTAGAGTATGGTTCAAAGGAGCAACCCAGGTTTTACAGCAGCCCTGTTAGGGTGCCCAGAGGGAAGAGCTGGACCTCGGCTGAGCCCTGAGCACCAATCACAGGGTGTTAAGCTGCACCCACAAGGCAGCTCCCCACCTCTCCCAATGGGAAATGATGGCCAACTCTCTACCACGGGGATGTCCATTTTCCAGTGACTTCTCAGGGCCTGACCCCACAGATACCCCGGGTTTGGAACATGCCGATTGAGCAGTGTGCCCAGAACTGCCAGCAGCCCTGAGGTCCAAGGCTGTTCTCAAAGAGGACCCTGCTCCCCAGAACATACCATGTGCTTGGTCTCCACCCACTCAAAACATTCAGGCCCTGGCAGCAGCTGCCAAGAGCTGCACCAACAGCTCCCATGAGCTTCAGGCTGGCCAAGGGCACCTGGGTTGTCTAGTATCACAGGTCCAGGTGATCTGAGCGGAAACCAGGTAACAACCCTCTAGGCAGAACATCACTGAGAGCCTAGAACTTTCCAGGGGGAAATCACAAAAAAACTTCCACCAGTCCTCAGTGACCCACGAACCTATCCTCCAGGTTACATCCAAGTCCTTAACTCTGCCTCAAACACAACAGAACCTGTGGGATGTGACCAGCTCAGACATCGCTACAGGAGGAGAAGGGCCCAGATAGAAAGTCAATGTCTGTGAGAGACCAGAGAGGGCCTTAACAGAGAGCCTCAAGGGATCAGGAGAAGCTAAAGCAGAGCAAGGAACTTTGATGTGGCCACAAGCCTAGAACTGGGGGCCTCAGAAGAAACAGCAGGGCCTGGAAGTTACAGGAAAGTGGGGCTTGCTGTGGACACTTTGATTTCTAGTTCCCAGTCCATAAGCCCATTTGAGAAGAACCTTTGATACTTCCAGAGCCCTTGCTGGTGTTTCTGCCCTGAAGCAAAGCAGTCAGAGAGCGGTGAGTGGTTGTCATACCAGAAGAGAGAGAGAGAGAGAGAGAGAGAGAGAGAGAGAGAGAGAGAGAGAGAGAGAGAGAGAGAGAGAGAAGAGAGAGAAAGAGACAGACAGACAGACAGACAGACAGACAGACAGACAGACAGACATGATAGGCAGGGACCTGCCTGCCCATGAGACATAGGCCTGCTCCTGAGGTAATCAAAGCCCTTTTCCTCCTCTGCCATTTCAAACCATAAAGCACTATCTGCCCACTGACCCATTCGCTTGCTAGATCAACAGTCAAGAGAAGACTCAGCACATAAAGGTCCTTTTATGAATCACCGGATTCTGGCAGAGGAGGGGTAGCAATTCAAAAGCTGGTTGTTTTCTCTAAGAAAGAGATGAGCCTTCAACGTCAAGGTCACGCTCACGGGCAGGCCCTGGCAGCCTCCTAATCCAGTGCTTTCTGGAAGCAGAACAGATCATGCCATTTGGAGCGTTCCATGTTTGTGGACACAGATTTTGCATCTGCTAGTGTTGGTTCAACTTCGACATGAACCAACTTGTGCTTTCTGAAGCACAAACTAGGTCAGAGTCTTCCCAGCACCCCCGTCTTGGCTCCAGGTCAACTCCTCTTTGGTCTTTGCCCACATCTCTGCACCTTCTTCCTGTTCTTGGGGTGCCAAGTCTATTCCATTTGGGGGTATTTCCTGAGTCTCTCTTGATGTCCAAGCTATTTGTTCCTTCCCCATTGGCACAACTGTCTCCCAGGCACTCCTCCCACTCTAGGAAGCACCTCTGTATATATGAACAACCTGGGGTCCAGTCCCATGTCACTCCTGCTAGCTGTGTCACTCTTGAGCCTGTACCTTGAAAGGTGGAGGTGGTGACAATTGCCAGAGGTGACTCAGGACTTGGAACTCTCATTTGTGTCAAAGTTGGCATTGCCTCCCCCCCCAACCCCAGTGCTTCCAGCTACTCCCCTGGAATTTGGCCTCTGCTGATTCCCTAAATGCCAGCAGGGGGTCGGGGACTTGTCACATGATTCTATTAGGTCTATGGCCCAAGTCACAATTGCCTTGGGTAACATGCAAAGCTTATTATTGTACTTGCTGAGAGCGAAACTCCCACTTTGACCCATTAGTGAGTAAAGGTAACAAGTGCACAAGACTAGTACTAGTACCCTGTGATATGCTCAGAGAGTGGACTGTAGTATGGCCATTGCATACTTGCTTTTGTTTGGTTAGGCTTATTTTGGGCCATACTCAGTGCTACTTAGGGGTTACTCCTGGCTCTGCCCTCAGGAATCATTCCTGGCAGGCTCTGGTACCATATAGGATGCTGGGGATCAAACTTGGATGGGCAACATGCAAGGCAAATGCTCTACCTACTATACTAGTGGTCTGAGGCAGATATTTTTAAGAAAGTTGGTTCCTTCTCCGGATTTGTACACTCTTCCTGGGACCACAGCCCATGAAAAGAGATGCTTTCTCAAGGGACCCTTTCCCTCAGCCCATCAGGACTGGTTAGGCCATCAGGTTTCTTCACCCAAACCAGACACAACTCAAGTTTCTAGATAGTGAGGTCTTACACGGAGCTAGGAGGTCACATGGACATGGGATGAGGCTGCGGTGGTTGGGGGAGGGTGATGTTACCTAGGGGTGTTCTGAGGAGCTGGGAAAAGGCAGAGATGAGAGATGGGGCAGGGAGGGAGCAGATGGCGAGCTGGGCTCTAGCCAGAGGCAGGAAGCCTCAAGGCTGGCTGCGGAATTTTCCGGTCACTGTTCCCTCATGTGCTGGGCACTCTGGTCTCTAACCACAGCCCCTGGGTGGCTTCTCTGCAGGGCCACAACCAAAAAGTGCTTTCGGGTTCTGCTTCTAAGACCCACCAGATGAGCTTATGGGGTTCAGGAGTACCCCAGAAGAAATTCCAGAAAGATAAATCCAGAGCTGGGGGATGGCTCTGTCTCTAGATGTGCCTATTTAAGGGAGATGGGAAACTTGGGGTCACAGTAAGGAGAGGAGACAGGCCTGCAAGCAGGGATGGGGAGAAAGGAAAAAGCAAAGGAAAGTGGAAGGGTCATAAAAGGAGAGTGGGAGGGGAAGGGAAAAGGAAGTGGAGAGGGAAACAAGAGGGGAGGAGAGGAAGGGAGAGAAAAGAGAAGAGGTAGGAATAGGGAAGGGAGGGGAGAGATGGGGCGGTAGGGAGAGAAGTGGGAGGGGAGGAAAAGGGAGGGGAAGGGGAGAGAGAAGTGGGGAAGGGTAAAGAGATATGAGTTTGGGAAGAAGAGACAAGGGTGGAGAGAGAGGGAAGGAAAGAAAGAGGAGAGGTGGGGAGGAGGGAGAGCAGAAAAAAGGGAGGGAGGGAAGAGGGTTCAAGTGCTGGGGGCACAGGAGGGATACAGGACCTGGAGGGGGCCAGCAGCCTGGCAGGGTCCACCCCAAATGCCCCAGATGTCTCAATCAGGCCTTACTTGCTTCTTTGCAGAGGAGCCTAAAAGAGGTCAAAAGGAGGTGCAAGTTTCTATGATGCTCCTCCTCCCCACAGGTTAAGGCAGATGAAAGGGGTCCCAGGATGTGGTTAGGATAGACCACCAGGACAGATATATTCTTCTGTACCTATCACTCTCATCCATGCAACCTAAACTTTCCACAGACTGGAAGCCTTGGGTGCCTCGATCCTCCCAGACAGGCTGGCTGCAGTGGCCTCCCAGATAGACTGCCCAGGTGACACCTCTCTGTCACAATTGTCACAGAAGACATCCCTCTGTCGCAGCTGTTATACAAGACTCCATTCCACTTGCTTCTGCTACGCCACCAGCCAGGAAGCCCATCTCCCTCTCCTAACCACATGGCATCTACACTTCGGCCACAATGAGCACTCTGGGCAGCCCCAGCTGAGTCAGCTCCCTATACACTCCCTGCCCAGTGCCTGCCTGTCCTAGCGGAAACCTTTTAGACAATTCCAACCCTCATCACAACTTGATGGACTTCTTGAGGGAGACTTCCGGTGAGAACCACGGGGATCTTGGATTGATGAGTAAAGGAAAGGGAAGACTTTGTCCCCATGGGGTGGAGTATCTGTTCTATCAATGCTCATTGAGCAAGTAGCTCTTCCATATATAAGTTCAGGGCAAGGAGGAGAGGAGAGTGGAGATAGGAAGGAAGGAGAGAAAGAGCAGGGATTAAGATACTTGCTTTCAATGCAGCCGACCTGAATTTGATTCTGGTACCATACAGTCCCCCATATCCATTTTCCTTATCTGTAAAACATCCAAACATAGACTCAACATCACTGAAAACAGGAAGTCAGAACCACCACCCCAGAAGTTCAAAATGTGCCTATGTAGGTGAGAGGTATGGGGAGGGACCGTGGAAATACAAGTAGACAGATGCTGACACTGGTAGCAACACAGGTGGACAGATGCTGACACTGATGATGAAATATTGCATACCCAAGACTCATCGTCAATAACCTTGTACATCCCAACCTTTTGAGTAAACAAAAGTAAATTATTTTTAAAAAGTCTGAGTAACATAAAATAATAAAAGTGCTTGAGCCAGGCAGTTCCTGCATAGATGAAGCAAAGCAGTCAAAGAGCAAGCCACAGCTTCTTTGCCCAGGGACAGGGACAGACTATCCAGGACCTGTAGATGTGACCACGGATAGTCCTCATGGAGAAATCTTAGACTTAGGACTTCCCTGTGATGGAGAGTTAGCATCAAGGCTACAGTATTTACCTTGCATGTGACAGATCACTGTTCTATCCTCAAAAGCACCATAAGTAGAAGAGCCACCAAATATCACTGGGTCTACCCTGCCCCAACCTTAAAATAGCTACACAGATGGAAGAGTGAACACTGTACAGTGGTCAAAGTACCTGGTATCTGAATTAAGACTTCTGGATTTCCATAGCCTGGTACTTGTAAAGTAAATTTCCAAGTTGTGAAATCACCCCACACTTCATATTTCCAACCCCAGGTGAATGGGCCTGAAGAAGCAGGGTAGAGACGAAGTCAGGAGAGAATCATGGACTCAGTGGCTTTTCGCCTCATGGTCTCCATGCACCAAGCCAGACTGGCTTTTTTTTTTTTTTTTTTTTTTTTTTTACTAAACCAGTACCAGTTCACCTGGGTGGAAGAAGGCTGAGTGAAAGCCAGGTGGACTTTTACATATCAAAAGGACAGATTTAAAGGAAAGAGGAAGTTGGGGGAATGCCTTTGTTTTGGGTTAATAGCCCGGTGTCATACAAGTACTCACTGATATGAGCTAATATTCAGTTCTCTGCCACCAACTTGAGATTCTTTGGGCCCCCTTTTCAGGCAAGTATCAGGGTTCTGAGCCCCTGAAGTCAGGGGACTGGAATGTTCTGGAGGGTAATGGATGTCACCACATTTTTTTTTTGGTTTGTGGGCCACACCTGGCAGCGCTCAGGGGTTACTCCTGGCAGCCATGGGGGACCATAGGGGACGCTGGGTTTTGAACCAACCACCTTAGGTCCTGGATTGGCTGCTTGCAAGGCAAACATGGCTGTGCTATCTTTCCGGCCCCGTCACCACATTTCTAACCAGTGGCATGTCCACTTCTGTTGCACTGAGCAGCGCCATCAGTGGGACAGGATGTATGTGGTGTGGAGCTGGAGATTCTGACCCAGATGGAGGCAGAAAACTGCAGGACATATCATGATTTGTCTCTGAGAACAGCATCAAACAGAGCTGGGTGCCCACCAGGACCTGCCATTCTGGGTCAGAAAAGGGCAGGTCCTTGACCAGAAAAACAAACAAACAAACAAAAACGAATGAGAGACACCAAGGTCAGATGCTCCAAATGTCTCCATCACGATCTCCCTGAAATCAGTGCCCACAAAACCGCACAATGTACATCAGCTCCCAGCCCTTGGGGACTGTTCCCAGAGCTGGGCTTTCCTCTTTCATTAAGATGCGAAGAAATAAGGTGGGAAACCCAGGAGACTTGCCAGCAACAACACACAGCTCTCCAAACATCATTTCTCGGATTCCTGTATTTACCAGGCTTGGAGGGGGAAAAATACTCTGGGAAAGTGGCCTGGCACTGCTGCCCTGTTCCCTGGGGCTGTGACAGACACTGATAAGGGAGGAACCACGCTCCTCTAAAGCCTCAGAGGCTGAGGGCCATGACGTCAGCCAGCAGCTTCTCAGGCATTCAAGAGCAGGCACTGGTGAAGGTGGGTGCAGTGGAAAGAGCCACGTCATTCCAGAAGCTCCCTTCCACCTTGTAAAGAAATCACCTTCCAATCCTTAAGCCTTCCCCGTTCACAGTGGGCGCAGCACTGTCCGTGGTGCTGAAAACAGCACAGCAGCAAGTAAAGGAGGGGTGGAGATTTGCTAGTGTGGTTTTAGACTAAAACTCCAGTATGCACAGGGCTCCCTGAGATCCTGGACCCTCTGACACCAGAGCCCTAAACACTCCCAAGCTGGTCCAAAGAACATTCTGATTTCTTGGTGGGTGTGTGGGCCAAACCTGGCAGTGCTCAGCAGTTCCTCCTGGCTCTGCGCCAGGATGGGATGCTGGGATGAAACCTGGGTCAGCAGCATGCAAGGTAAACACCCTCCCTGCTGTGCTATTGCTCCAGCCCCCAAAGAACTATTCTTATTTTCTTGGATAACCTGCTCTCACAGTCAAAGCAGCTGCAGAAATTAAAAGGCACCACCAAGGGGACCGGAGAGATAGCATGAAGGTAAGGCGTTTGCCTTGCATGTAGAAGTACAGTGGTTCTAATCCCGGAATCCCATATGGTTTCCAGAGCCTGGCAGGAGCCATTTCTCAATGTAGAGCCAGGAGTAACCCCTGAGCTCTGCTGGGTGTAACCCAAAAAAAACAAAACAAAACAAAAAACTAACTAACAAAAAGGCATCACTAAAGTGGTTGGGGAGACACATTAAAGCTCTCCCTTCTGACTCTGGTGGTTCAGGATCCTGCCATGGAGATTCCAGGAAGAAGGAGAGATAAAGAGATAAGAAGACTATCTGGGTGTCGACCCAGCAGTGAGAGCACCCACTGTCTACTTCCACCAACATGTCTGCAGCCTGGAGTGTTGGCATCCTCAAGGATCGTGAGGTGAGCTAGAAAATCACTCTGGGGCCCATGAGTTAAATTAAAAACAGTTTAATTGTTAAATTCCTGGCATCACCTGGTTCCTAGAGAACATAATCAAGCACATACCTGTTGGTCCTTGAGTACCAGTGGATATTGCTAGTGATCCCTGCACTTTTGTGCCTGAATAGTGCTACGATTCTTCTAGCCTAGCTGGCCGAGCATTACGATAAATGGCCCCTGGTCCCCTAAATACTGCTTGAGGAGTTTACTTGAGGAGGTTACCTCTTAAAAAAAGGAAAGGAAGGGCTGGAGAGATAGCATGGAGGTAAGGTGTTTGCCTTTCATGCAGAAGGACGGTGGTTCGAATCCCGGCATCCCATATGGTCCCCTGTGCCTGTCAGGGGCGATTTCTGAGCAAGGAGCCAGGAATAACCCCTGAGCACTGCCAGGTATAAACCAAAAACCAAAAACCAAAAAAAAAAAAAAAAAAAAAAAAAAGGAAAGGAAAGGAAAGGAGGGACTGGAGCAATAGTACAGTGAAGAGGGAGTTTGCTTTGCACATGTGTTCCTTCCCCAACATCCCATATGATCTTCGAACCTGCCAGGAATGATTCCTGAGTGCAGTTAGGAGCATCTTTGCAGTGGCCCAAAAATGAGAGAGAGAGAGAGAGAGAGAGAGAGAGAGAGAGAGAGAGAGAGGGAGAGGGAGGGTGAGGGAGATGATAAAGAGGTAAAGGTGCATGCCTTGTGGACAGCCAACCCAGATTAATCCCTGGCATTACACTATCCCTACAACATTTTCATCCCTACAACATTTTCATTGCTCCTGGAGACCCTGACCACCACCAGGGATGGGCAGTTAACCCTTAGACTACAGGACCCTACCAACACCTCAGTTTTGAACCCTGGCATCATCTCACGATCAAGGTTGATCAAGATAATTGGTGGACCGCTGGGCTTTCTGAACACTGCTTAGGAGACACCCCAACCACAGAGACTGATTGATGATATCACACCCAGAGCGAACACTGCATAAAGTTGAGCCATTTGCCTCACCTCTCTGAGCCTGTTTGCTGACTGTTCCATGGGGCATCCAAGCAGGCAGATATGTTCTTCTACTGGACCCTCTCCTCTGAGAGATGCACCCCAAAGAACAGCAGCTGCCTAGGCCCCTGTGGGCTCAGCATGACTTGGCAGCCGGCATCGACTAAAGAGACCTTTGCCAGGTGAGAAGCAGCCAGGTACCATCCCATGGCCCTGTGGAACGAGCTGATCTCTTTGGGAAATGCTGCAGTATGAACAGACTCACACACATAGGTATATGACCCCGGGATGTCCCCTATGTGACCCTTCTGTGGAATCAGCTGCCCAGCACACTCATGTCTTAGTCGTGGTCACCCAGATCTGTGTTTCTCCAGCACTGACCCCCCTTTCCCGCTCATGGAATGGCCGCTTGGGGCAGTTCGAGGAAGCTGGTCTGCGGACAGTGCCCTGGATTCTCAGTGGCAGATATAGGTCTGTGCATGGTGTTTTGAGGCCAGGAGCAGCTGGAAAGTGTTTGCAGAGGCAATAGGGGCCCACGGCTCGTTGCGTCCGGCTGGGACACTGCCCGCTCCATTTCCTGCTGGCCAGAGTCCATGAGCGCTGGGCAGCAAGTTCCTGGGCCAGCGGGCACCTTGCTTTCCCTCGGAACCCTGGAAGGACCCAGAGAACTCAGGGATGTGTGTGTGGAAAATGAGTGCCAACAGGGATGTCCATGGGTTTGACCCTTAATCATGTTCTTTCCCATTTGGTTTCCCTGTAATTAGAAGCCCCAGGAGCAGGCACAGAACTGGACCAGCTGCTACTGCATTTCACCCCATCTCAAATACCACCTATGGCTCTCCATTATCCAACACACGGGAACCCTCCTCAAACCAGCACTAAGGGTCCTTTGCACAGGCACAGAGGACACACAGCTTGGCTCAAATAGTCACCTGCAGCCTACCAAGCCCATTCCAACTTCTAGACTCATTCCTTGGGCCCTATGAGTCTTCTGCTGCATCTTTGAGTGCTGGGTACATTCCTGCCTCCTCTGGAAAGACACAGAGCAAAGTTCTCATCTCCTCCAGCCAAGAGAGTACCACCACCCCCACACCTCAGCCACTCCCAGCCTCACCACTTGGGTCTGAAGCTGGAAGGAGATCAGCAGGACTGATGTTGAATGCTCCTTCTCCTGCCTACCCTCAGCCCTACACAGAATCTTGTCAATCTCTCCCTGTTTCTACCTGGGACAGTGTCTCTCAGGGCAGTTTTCCCAGACCCTGGGACAACTCTCTGCTCCTCTTTCCAGGTGGGTGGGGAGAGAGAGAGAGAGAGACAGAGAGACAGAGAAAGAGAGACAGAGAGATAGAAAGACAGAGACAGAGAGAGAGAAACAGAGACAGAGAGAGACAGAGACACAGAGAGAGAGAATGGGCTAAAGAACCTTCTGGAGCCCTGTGATCCCCCTGCTTAAGCACGGGAGGGGAGGTGGCCAGGCAGAGTCTAAGATATCTCCACCCTTGTCCCTTCCACTTCCTGCCAAGCTCAGGCCCACTGGGGTACATGTGTGTGGCCAGGTTCTGAGAGTGTTTCTGGGAGCAAGGAGACTCGGGAGATTAAGAGAAGCTGAGGGACAGGTTAGCTGTAGAGTGTGGGGGTGCATCCTTTTTCTGGAAATTTCACATAGAGCCTATTTTCAGGCTCCTCTTGACAATGCAATGCAGGAGGGGCTGACCATCTAGAGAGGGGTTGGACCATTTCCAGACTCGCCCTGACAATGCAATGCAGGTACGAGGCACCCTAGACAAAAGGGGCTTTTGGAGTCAAGCTTTCCTTTGCCCTATTGGAGTTAAGATCAGCTGGCAGTGTGGAGGGGTGGGAGGGCCAAGGTCAGCAGCCCAGTTCCATTCACTCTGCTAGATCCCTGTCTGGAAGACGAGGTTCCTGTGTTCAGAGGGCACCGGACAATTGCATGGGTTTCAGCAAGGGAGAGGAGGCTGGTGTGTCTTGAGGGGAGAAGCAATGAAGCGCAGGAGGTGGGAAAGAGGAATAGGCCCAAGGTCTCCCTGGGTTCCTGGTCCTGCTGTGGGACGCCCTTGCAAACAGAAGGCGGCGTGGGGCCTCTGTCCTTCTACTGGGATCCCCTGAGGCTTTTTCGGTACACTGAAGAGTGGAGGGCAAAGGGTACAGAGAAGGTGGCCGGGGCCACATTGAGCACAGGGACAGGGCTCAGGACGGGCAGGGCGGGTCTCAGGACAAACTGGGGAAGGACTCAGGATGGTCTGGGGTGGGTTCAGATGAGTTGGGAAGGAGCCAGGATGAGCAAGTGGGGCCAGGATGTACCAGCACGGAAGCAAGACCCAGGATGGGCTGGCACAGGGTAGGCTCACAGGAAATTGTGCTTCTGGGTTTTCTCAACTGACTTAACTGGGGGTAACCTAGGAGGAGTGACCCAGATTCTCTGCTCCTTCCCCTGAGGTCACGGTTCTGCAGAACCTTCATGCCCAGTCCTCAGCTGCTCTTTAGGTCCTAGGAAGTGAAGGGGGACACTGAGAAGCAATAATTCCTAAACCCCAATATCCAGGTGTTTCCTCTTAGCTTGCAGACCTCCCCACAGCAGCCAAGAAATAACCCAGAAGAGCAAGGAGGTAGGGTGAGGACCCTGATGTGGATGATCAGGACAGTTCTGAAGACACAGGACAGCTACTATTCCCACCTGGGAAAGCAAAGCCAGTGCCAGAGCCTCATTGATACCCCACAATGGTCCAGTGGGAAAATGAGGGCGAGACGCAGGAGGAGAGAGCACCTGAGCTAAACAGATGTGCACCCCCAAACTCAGCAGCAACATCCTGGAGTGGGGAGGCATAGACAGCCTAAAGCAGTCACAGTGAAACAGGAACCCTGGGACAGGAGCTTGTCAATTTGGGGAGAAGTACCCCACAAACATTGATCAGAACCTGCAGGATGAGAGACTTCAAGGAGAGGCTGGCTGACCCCATTCCCCCAGGTCCGCCTTTAATGGGAAGGGTGATGGGCTGGTATCACCAGAGCACAGGATTCAGCCCTCCCTCTGGGTGATCAGGGGCTTCCCTCAACCATCCATCACTTGCAGCTGGGGAGCGGTGTGCTCCCGGCAAATCCACTTTATTTTAAAATAGCAGACACATCAATATGGATCATTAAAAGGAGATGACTGTCACTGTCACCCGTTTCCTGAGTTAAAAGGAAAGGAAGGGGGCCAGAATGATAGCACAGCAGTAGGGCATTTGCCTTGCACACGGCCAACCCAGGACAGACCCGGGTTTGATCCCTAGCATCCTATATGGTCTCCCAAGCCTGTCAGGGGCAATTTCTGAGCGTGGAGCCAAAAGTAACTTCTGAGCACACCGTGTGTGGCCCAAAAACAAAACCAGAAAGAAAAAAAAAAAAGGAAAGGATACATGGTGGGATGAGGACCATACACCAAAGACTATTTTGAGTATGTATAATTTCTCTGGCATCTGAAGTGAGGTGCTGGTCAGGACCCCCAAACTGGAGCAACAGATGGAGCCTTGCAACTGGGGTGAGGGAACCCCACTATCTCTGTATCAGGCTGGTGAAGGAGTGCCCCCTTCTTCATCAGCTCTGTGGAGTTTTAGGAAACAGAACCATAATGATCTTCCCCAAAACTCCCCCACCTCACTAACAACCAAGGTGACGCAGATGCACCGGAGCAGTTTTAGCTCAGCAAATACCAAGACACTCCAGTCTCCGTGCCCCAGAAGTCATGAGCTCCAGCTCTGTGTACAACATCACACTTGTAATAAGCACCAAGCAATGGGTGAGGACAGCCTGTAAACATGAGACTTCTGCAGCCAATCAATGCAGCTCCAAGGAACTGAAAACAAGTGCTACACTTTTCTACTTTCTGTGGCTCAAACACCATCATGGCCTCACATGTAACCCTAAATCTGAAGCTCTGTTCTTCACCCCTACCCTACTATCCCCTGCCTCTAGGAAGGCTAGATTTTTTTTTTCTTTGTCTTTTCCTTGCCACACCTACTGACACCCTGGTCAGCAGCTCAAGCTACTGACCATCTGCTCTCTCCAGATTTGAAGGCAAAAATCACAGACTTGACAGATCTCACGAGGCAAGAAGCATTATTTCTCAGTTCTACAATCAAAAAGGTCCGCAGGGGCTGAAGCGATTGCACAGCAAGAAAATCATTTGCCTTGCATGCAACCAATCAGGGTTTGATCCCTGGCACCCCATATGGTCTTCCAAGCCTACCAAGAGTCATTTCTGAGCTCAGAGCCAGGAGTAAAGCTTGAATGTCACCAGGTGTGGCCAAAACACAAACAAACAAACAAACAACTTTTCCAGCCACCAGATCAATGAGGAAGAAATTTATCTCACTCCCTGACTCCTCTGTTTTGTAAATTAACTCTCGAGAACCTTGGAAGGTCTTGACTGATGAATGTTAGAAATCCAAGAGAGTGGGGGCCAAAGTGGTTGATGTAGGCCGTAAGGCATCTGCCTTGTGCGTGCTAACAGGACGGACCGCAGTTCAATCCCCCGGTGTCCCATATGGTCCCTCAAGCCAGGAGTGATTTCTGAGCACATAGCCAGGAGTAACCCGAGCATCACCGGGTGTGGCCGAAAAACCAAAAAAAAAAAAAAAAAAAAATTCCAAGAGAGTGGCCAGAGGGTCCTGCCTGCTGAAATGTCACCCAGAATAGGGCACCAAGGCATCGTTCAGGTGGAATGGTATTTTGTTAGTTTATTCTTTGACAAATAGGATGGGCATTGGGGCTATAGCAGATGGCAGTGACTTCCAAAATCTCTTGTCCTGGGCACAGATGGTGCTTACCCAGGGCTGGAGACCTATCAGCATGGAGCAGCCAGCAGCACTAGACTAACGTGGGTGGACAGCTGCAGGCCTGGAAATATATCGGATGCGACAACATCTCCATTGGGTGGTTCAAAAAGTTCTTCCCAGCCCACATTTCCCCCAAAGTCCTGCTCTGTGTGCTTTCTATTTGTGTGCTTTCTTCTCCTAATTTCTTGAATTCTTTCTCAGAGTGGTGCTTGGAAGGAAGAGGCAGAGACACTCAGTCTCGAACCCAGAGCTTTACATGCAATGAATGTGTTTCAGCCCTCGGAGCCAGCTGCCAGCTGTAGTAGTGCAAATTCTTCCTTTTTGCAGTCAGTGCTCAGGGCTTAGTCTTGGCTCTGTGCTTAGGGACCACTGTGGTGGTCATCAGGGTACTTGGGAATCACACAAGAGCCTGCAGCATGCAAGGCATGCACCTTATCTCCTTTAGCCCTCTCCAACAATATCTGCAAAATCCTAAATACTGGAGGGGAATGTTTTAAGCTCCTCCACTTCCTCTTTCGGTGTACCGTTTGCAGGGGGGAATCCTGCTACACTCCTCTTCAGTTTCCGTTATGCAATTTGGATTCTGTGGCCCATCCCAGGAGGCCACACCAGCAATGCCTGCCTCCCCCCCACCCCCACCCCCCGCCCTGTGCCCTGTGCCAGCTCGTGACAGCTTCCTGCAGAGCTCCAGGTGACACGAGCCCAAGAGAGTGATTCTAGCTCTTCCCCCAAAAAAACCTCCAGCACTAACCCTTTAAGTGTACCCCTCAGCTTATTCTAAAGAACTCAAAATTAAGCACATTCAATAGAAAAAAACCAGGAAGCCAAATTTCTTTTCTTTCTTTCTTTTTTTCTAGAAGCCAAATTTCTAACCCAAATCCTAACTATGGAAGCTGATTGGCAGAAGCTCGCCCCAAACGTCTTCTTCCCTCACATCTGCTTGTGCTCCTAGTGCCAACATGGGGTACTCAGGAGCAGAGGACACATACTATTGTGTCAGGCCAGTGCAGCTCCAGAGGTAAGGAGGTGCCAGGATAGGGTGACTTACACCCAATAGAACACATCTAGCAAGGAAGAATTCTGCCTAGCACTAAATGGGGTGTGCCTGAGAAACCCACTTCAGCTCTGCTGTTGGGGGTCCTCATAAAGCAGTAGGTTAGGGTGGAGCAGGTCATGACTTGGTCCCCCAGTTTTCCTGACTGCCCTTCATGAGCGGGCAGTGACAATCCAGAAAACAAGCATCTCAGGGATGCGACAAACAGCCCCTTCAGATCTCAGAACCTCACGCTACTACTGGATTCTCATTAAAGTATTTTCCGTTTTCCAAACAACAGCAAAGAGTAATTACATTCCACGAGCAGCCTGGGTTAGAAATCTGAGTGGGTGTCCCCCAACATGCAGCTATACAGTCTTCTTTCCCTCTGTGAATCCCAAAAGACATAAAGACTTCTACTGTGCCCACCACAAGACACTCAAAAGGAGAATTAAGGGTCTTGCTAACACTCTGGGGTGGGTGCTGAGATCTGACCATGCTAAGAACCTGCATAGGGAAACTGACATCACTGCCCTAAGCCGGAAGTGGTACTAGGGCAAAGTCCCCTTAGGGGAAGGGGGAATGTCTTTATAATGACTGGTTCCTTACCTGGTTTATGGCTGTCTAATTGAAAATGTTATATAACCTTAAAGTACGGAGCATTCTAGAGCTATTAATAACTAGCTGCATCCACAGTCTGAGGACTCTGGCTTAGCGTTGCCGAGTATCACCTGGTGTGGGCATCACACATGCAAATACACACACAGACACGGACCTTGACAGGGACACGTAATTCAGGCACATACCCCGAGGGACACCTAGACAAGGGGAAGAACTTGTCCAAGGTCGCCAAGCCAATTAACAAAGAGAGTCAGGAATACATCCAGGGTGACTAAAGGTCGCTCATCTCCTCCCTGCACCTTGTCCCCAAGGTACCTTCTTGCATCCTGAGCTCAGAACAAATGCCCAAGCCCTTAATCCATGTTCTCCGAACACTGGTTCTTAGGATGCACATCAAAGGGGTTCTGAGAGTAATGACTTCCAGGTGAGAAAAGGGACCCCAACCAGGTAAACTTTGAGTTATGGTGGTTCATTAACTTCTCCTGTGCTCCCCACGCAAATCTTAGCAACTTGAAATATTCTGTCTCAGGATTGTGCTGTACATGCGGTGTGGAAAAGCTCAGTTTTAGAGAATGAGAGGGATAGAAGACCAAAAAACATGAAAATGGAAGCGTTCATTATTTCTTTTGGGGGGAGGTTGGGACCACACCCGGCATTGCTCAGGGGTTGCTTCTGGCATTGCACTCAAAATTTACTCCTGGAAGACTCAGGGGACCATATGGAATGCCAGGGATCGAACCTGGGTTGGCTGTGAGCAAAGCAAACCACCCTATCCACTGCGTTATCACTCTGGGCCTGAAGCGTCCATTCTTTGAGAGCCCATTTCCTCCCTGTTGGGAGCTGGGAGGGGAGAGCCAAGGACCGAAGCAAGCTGATGAATTCCAAACCAAATATCAGACACCAGAGATGTGTTGGCCTGGGGAATCTGGCTTCCAAAAGCCAGCATGGGATACAAGATGGCTTACAAAGAGTTTGTTTTTAATTAGATGTTCATTTCCAAAGGCATTGAGTGAAGATCGTTTCTCAGCTTTTCCTTTTTATTGCTAGGCCTTCCTGATTGTCAGCAGGCGCTGAACAGCAACCTCTCCACAACCCCCCACAAAACACACACACACACACACACACACACACACACACACCTGTATGAAAAGAGGAAAACAGCCTCCACAAAAGGCAAAAACCTGACTTTGAACACGGTGGGAGCTTAAAGAATTTCACCCTGGGAACTTGTGAATTTCACCGAGACCTCTGTGACTGTCACCATGGGAAATCTTTCACTTTCAAAGTCCACTAGTTGAGCTTCCCAAGAGCAAGTAGGGCTGTCCATTTTTTCTGAGAGTCTTACTTTGAAAGGTATACTAAGGGGCCAGAGAGATAGCATGGAGGTAAGGCGTTTACCTTGCATGCAGAAGGTCGGTGGTTCGAATCCCGGCATCCCATATGGTCCCCCAAGCATGTCAGGAGCGATTTCTGAACATAGAACACCTGAGCGCTGCCAGGTGTGACCCAAAAAACAAACAAACAAAAAAAAGAAAAAAGAAAAAAGAAAAAAAGAAAGGTTCACTAAACCACATCTTTAAGAGACTGCACAAGCCCATTCAGGCAGGACCAAAGTGTCAAATTGTTGTACTGAGCCGTCCTCAACAAGCAGTGGTAAAGCCAAAGCAGAAATGGCCTGTGGTCAACTGTTTTGGTCACCCCACACACGTGTCCTGGAACCGAACCCCACCCATCAGCAAACAGAAAAGGGCATTCTTGGCTCCAGGCCATAGAGATGGATTCTATCTGGAAGGGCCACATCAGAGCTGCCTAAGGCCCTTTTCTAGCTGCTGGTCATCAGTGGCACACTTGACATTTCATCAGTTCTCAGGCACAAATGTCATTTCTCCAAGTGAAATGCCAAACAGGTCCCACCATCCAAATCTGGCACCTCAGGTCATTTCAGAGCCACTCAAGCTTTAGTTCCATCAATAAAACACTACACCGTTTCACATCCTCCAGGTGGAACCAGGGGCTCACAGTTGCTCAGCACTGGGGGCTCTCTTAGAAACCAACAACCTCCTCACAAAAAGCTCTTGATCCAAAGCACAGCAGCTTGTCAGCTCCCATGCCCAGTGCTGGCCTGTTACCACTCCCATCCACCCAAGGTCCCTCAGCCATCATTCACCTCCCTCCTGGTTCCTTCACTAGCAGAAAAACTGAAGCCCTGCATAGAGGGGTTGACTCCTGAGCTCCTACCAATCCTGCACGTTTCATAGCACTCAAGTTCCACACTTTGGGGCTCAACCCATCAGACAAGCCGCTCAAAACAAGCTTCTGCCTTCAGAGTCTCTCTAGATATCCCAAAGCAGTGAAAGCAGTTGCAAGCCATAGAGAGAACCTGAGGTCAAGCCCAAGTTGTCCCATTGACAGGCAAACTCCTTCCCTTGGTGTGTGGTGCTGAGAAGTGTCAAATTCAAGGGACCAGGCAGGCCCAAGTCAGGATATGTCCCACATGACCAGTTCTACAGTCTTCAGCACTTAAACAATTAGGGAGAGAAGCCCCCAGGTACATCCACTCAGCCCCTCCCCAAATATTGAGGACACTATCCTAAGAGCAAACAGCACATCCAGGGTACATATACGCAGAAAAATATGAGCAGGTGCCTCTCTGCCTTCCAGAAACCTCAGGTTCCAGGAGGACGACACCCCAGGAAAATCTCAGCCCTCTTCAGTCAAAGAAACCCTCCCCACCCTCAATAATCCCTCCAGTCCACCTTTTGGGTTAGCAACAACAATGGGGGGGATATGTTAGATTGACCAAAAATCCCAGGAAGAGCCGCTACCAGGCACACAGTTGGTCTCTACGGTTGCCTCCCCTCCTACACCCGGGCACTATGGGCGCCAGCTGTCTAAACAGGGTGCAGGACTAACCTCAGAAAGGCTAGAGAGTGCAGAGAGCACTCCAAGATCCCTTCCTGTTCCCTCACTTCCTTGGCCTTGTGACCTTGATTGAGTCAAAACATCTCTCTGGACCTCAGTTTCCAAATCTGAGCTATGGGGGAGGGCGGGCGGGAAAGAGACCTATTTCCCAGGGTGCTTTCAATGCAGTGTCCCCCAGCACAGCCTGGACACAGGGGTAAGTGAGTGGAGGAGACAACTGGGCCCCCCCCCCTTGATGGAGGACTCAGAGCCCAGGTTATGTCACTATCTAGACCAAACAGGTCTTCAGCCTGCGAGCCAAGCCCGCATCTCCTCACCGCCTCCCAGAACCAAGTCTAAAAGCCCCAAGTATCCCAGGCACGGGGCAGACTCTGGGGATCAGGGGCGATGGAGGGGTGCTATAGGAAGCCCCTAAGGCTTCCGAGCTCTAGATAGGAGTGAAGCAGGGGGGTTCCCGAGGCCGTGTAGTGGGGCCAATCGAAGGGGCTTTGTTCCCGAGGCTGAGGGCCTGGCTTACCGAGCAACGCATCCGGAGGCGGGCGGGGGGCGCGCGGGGCACACAGCAAAACCACAGCCCGGCCTGGGCCCGGGGAGCCGGAGGAAGGCGATGAAGAGGAGGAGGAGGAGGAGGAGAAGGGGGAGGAGGAAGAGGAAGAGCCAGCGGCCGGCTGCTCCTGCCTCATTCTCCCGGGCAGAGCCGACCCGCTGGTCGCCGCCGACTGGGGCTGGCCTCCGGACGCTGGCCCCTTTGCGCGCTGCTCATGTCCCGGTCGGCCGCTGGCGAGGTGTGCGCGCAGCCGGGTGGTGTGCGGGCGGCGCCCCGGGGCTCCTCATGCCCCGCACCGGAGCTCGGCGGGAGGAAGAACCTCGGGGAGGCAGGCAGCGCGGAGGGAAAGAGAGAGAGAGAGCGTTGAGAGCGCGCAGGGCTGCGCCCCGCGGGGGCCGAGGGGCGGCGGGCGCCTGGCAGGACCGCGCCGCCCCACCCACCGCGCCGCTGCACCCCGCGCTACGCGCCCAGCGGGGAGACGAGCCCCAGAAACTTTCGCACATGGCCCGGCCAGCAAGCCGCTGTGGCGGGAGCTGCCTTGGCTAGCCGCGCGCTCCCCAGGTCTTCCGCGCCTCGCCAAGCGCCAGAGCGCAGCTTACCGGAGGCGGCGGCGGCCGGCGATTGCGCACGGGCTGGGCCAGGGCAGAAGATGCTGGAAAGCCAGGGGGGGGGGGTCCCCGCCAGGGATCAAGCTAGCGGGCGGCAGCTGCCGGGCTCTGCAGGCCCTAATCGGGGTGGGCCGTGCATCCCCCCAACTCCCCTGCTGACGACGCGCGCGGGTTTCCCCAGCTCCGGGGCTGCGCAGCCCGCCCCGGGTTACCTAGCGACTCGCTCCGGGGGAACCCACGCTGACGCGCGCGCGACTAGCGGGGCTGCGGCAGCCGAGGGGAGGGGACGGCAGGGGAGAGGGTGGGGGAGAGCTGCATGTGGGGGTTCGGCGGCGGGGCTGCGTCCCGACTCCTCCCTCTACCCCCCTTTCTACGCTGGGGTCCACGCAAAGACGTAACCCCCCACCTGGCTCGGGTGCAAGGAGGGTGCGCGCACACACACACACACCGGGACACAGCAGCAGGTGGCGGGGACGTGGGGAGGTGTCGGTAGGCGCGTGGGCGTGTGTGACACGCTCCCCACCCACGTGGCTTACTTGGGGACTTGCGGAGGGCGGACGCGCCTCCTCGTCCCTCCCTCGAGGCCGGGCATTTGTTCCTGCGCTGTCTCTAGGTAGTCACCAAAGCCCAGGTCGGGCAGGGCTGCCAGCAAACCCCTCCCATCCCCGCACACCGCCCATCTTCCCGGGAAGGGCTGCGTGAATAGAGCACCAACCCAACCCTAGTCCGTGCGCCCCATTTTTACCTCCATCTACAGTTACCTGCCCGAGTAGGGGTGGAATGCTATACCCTGCCTGCCTAGATGCCTTTCTCTTTCTGAATTTGGGGCCTCTCAAGACCCTGCAGTATGCAGGACGGTGATGTTTTCAATGCGATGGTCTATGAGCCCCCCCCCCCCCGCAAAGTTCCTGGTTCGGTGCCAGCAGCTGATGTGTTCTGAAGGTGAACAATAACAGCTACTAAAGAGGGGGATTGGACGGGGACAGCGTTCAACCCCTATGGGACCTCACCAGATTCACTCCGGGGGTCCCAGCCTAGAGGTAGAAATGGCCACAGGAAGCAGAGAACTTTTAGGGGGCCTTCCTAAGTCCAGGCTTAGATCAGAGTCAAGCTGGGGCAGAGCACAAGGACCTGATTCCTAAATTCCCATTACTCTGCCCCACACCTTTCCTCTGACATCACCCACTCAGCCTTCCCAGACTACCCCAACAGTCCTGTGCTTCTCTCCCACTGCCTTCCTGGCCCGGCCGGTCTGGGGTGGATATGTGAGACAGATAACATCCCAAGGAAGAAAATCATCCGGAGAGATAGCACAGCGGTGTTTGCCTTGCAAGCATCCGATCCAGGACCAAAGGTGGTTGGTTCGAATCCCGGTGTCCCATATGGTCCCCCGTGCCTGATAGGAGCTATTTCTGAGCAGACAGCCAGGAGTAACCCCTGAGCACCGCCGGGTGTGGCAAGAAAGAAAGAAAGAAAGAAAGGAAGGAAAGAAGGAAGGAAGGAAGGAAGGAAGGAAGGAAGGAAGGAAGGAAGGAAGGAAGGAAGGAAGGAAGGAGGGGAGGAAGAAAGGAGGGGAGGAAGGAAGGAGGGGAGGAAGGAAGGAAGGAAGGAAGGAAGGAAGGAAGGAAGGAAGGAAGGAAGGAAGGAAGGAAGGAAGGAAGGAAGGAAGGAAGGAAGGAAGGAAGGAAGGAAAGAAAAAATAATCGGGGGCCCCCTTATCTATGGTGACCTCTAGTGGTGGGTCACAAGAAGGCTTTAGGAAGTATTGGGCCATAGGACATTTGCCTTAATAAGAATGGAACAAATAGGGCTGGAGCAGAGTGCATAAGGCGTTTGCTTTGTACGCAGCTAACCAGGATTCTATTCCTGGCATTCCATATGGTCTCTCAGGAGTGATTTTTCGGTGCCGAGCTAAGAGTAACGTCTGAACGCCGCTGGGTGTGGCCCCCAAACAAAACAAAACAAGAAAAGTAAAAGAAAGAAATGAAATAATCATGTCATTATAAGCTAACATCATAATTCTTGTCAGTCATGGTGTTTTTCAAATGCCTGTCAGTCAATTTGAAAGCCCTGTTGAAAAGCCCTACAAAGGCGTTTGCCTTGTATGCGGGAGGAACCTGGTTTATCCGGGTTCATCCCGGCATCCCATATGGCCCCCCAGCCTGCCAGAGGCGATTTCTGAGTGCAGAGCCGGGAGTAACCCTGAACGCCACTGGGTGTGGCCCAGAAACAACCAACCAATCAATAAATGAAGTTAAAAAAAAAGACCCACAAAAAATTAATGCAAACAGAAATTTGTGTGAAGCATGTAGGGAGAAGGGGAAGGGTGCTGCTCACTTTTTCTGGGTCCATCCATGGCACCCCCTACTTCTCCCCAGGAGAAGTATAGCCCAACTTCCACAGGTACTAACCCAATGATGTTGGGGAGATGTACTGCTGGGTGTAACCACGCTGACCCCTGAACCTACTAAGCTGAGCTCTACTAGGAGCAACCTAAAAAGAAAGAAACTGAGGTCTCAAAAGGTAATTGTTTCTGGAGGGAACACTTTGCCCTATGCCCACATGTGACCATCAAGATGTACCATTTCCCAGGGAAATGGGTGGCAACCAGCTGAGCAGTATTTATGGGAGAGTTGAAGGTGACCATCAGGCAACTGGGTGTGACAGGACCCCAGAAGCACTGCTTCTTGGGGCCAGGTAGATGTCAATTCTCCTAATCTTCCACTGGAATTACCAGTGTTGTGGGGGTAGTTTGAGAGTTCATTTGCTTAGGGATCCCCCATGTCTCCACCAAAGGAAGCCCCAGAATCTGTTGTCAGCGCTGGACCATGTCAGGATCCCACTTTTCCAGGAAACAAGGGGAAGTAGGAGTACTAGCCGCATCTTATTCCCAGGACCGGGGAAAGGAAAAACAGCAGTGGCCTGACCTCACTCATGGGTTCTTTAACCTTCATGTCTGGGGTTTCACCTCCCTGCTTTACACTCTTCCCTCATGCTTTTTTTTTCAGAAGTGGAATTGGAGCCCCAGTGAACAGGTTAAAGAGATTCCATAAACCCCCTTGGTCTCAGCCCTCTAGAATGTCCGTCAGCACTACCCACAGAAAATAGCTGATGATAGTCCAAATTGGGGCGCAGGGGGCAGTCATGAGCACTGGGAATGCCCAGATGAGTGAGCTGAGTGCCTGGGTCCTTCAGTGAAGATTCTGTCCCTGACCAGAATACAAATATCTAGGACCAGGTGTTCTGGGCACAAAGGGCTTTAGCAAAGTCTCCTTTGAGCCTCATCAAGGCATGGAAAGAAAGATCTGATCCTGTGAGAGAGCAAAGCTCAGAATGTATCCAGACAATCCCCAAAGATAGTCTTCGGAGTTTTTCAACCTGCCACCTTGAACCAATGCCCCAGCCCCTAACCCTGAGCCTCATTTGCCTGCCAGGCTTAAGGCAGACAAGAAAGGGAGCAAATCTGACACTCTGGATGGCAAATGATTGACCTATATAAGGTTCCCAATTAAGCTCCTGGAGCAAGATAAGTTCCCTCAAGAGGAGCTGTGTAATCAATCAGTAGATTCTGGGTATTGTTTTCAATGGAGAGGTTGGCTTTGTGTGTGTGTGTGTGTGTGTGTGTGTGTGTGCGTGTATGTCTATGTCTATGTCTATGTGTCTATATGTGCACATGCATGTGGCAGAAATAGAAAACAAGTTTCCACACATGTAAAGCCACAAGCTTTGGGAAGCAAGTGGTTCTCTCTTACTGGGATAACCCAGATTGTTTCCAGAGTCATAGAGGAGGTACACAGCCTTTCCCTGGAGACTGTGGTAGGCTACAGAGAATGAGGTACTGGGTTAGGGATCTAGACCATTGGGGACCTAGGCTATGGGATACTGGCTTGGGATGTCTAATTCAGTAGAGGAGTAGGAACAGGCTCATGGGTAGAAATGTGTGGTAAATATAGCTTATGAGTTTGTAGCCCAACTGAGCAGGAACTGGGATAGCTGCAGGCTGGAAACCAAGAGAATGAATAGGAGTTGGGGTACACCCCTACAGATCCCACAGTTGGGTCCTTCCCTCTCCATGAGGATATAGGTCATGAGGTTTATGGGTGCTCTGAGGTGGCAGATGAGTGGGCAGAGTAGTCTCTTCCTCCTGGAAACTTCTTGAGCAAAGACAGGCCCCATGGACAGGACACTCCAGTCACTCAGGGCATAATGTGGTCATGGTTCCCATGTCCAACACCCTCATGGGGCCCCTGCTTCTATTTGCCGCTCATGCCAGGACAGCAATCTGCTGTGTGCATTGTGTCCATAGGATGCAGGAAAAGCCCTCTCATATGCAAGCTCATTTGCTCCTTTGTGTAGCAGTCGTGAAATAAGCATTTGTTAATCACCTGCTGTATGCACGCTGTTGGCTCTGGGAATGAACATTTAACTAAGCCTTCCCATCACTTCCTTGAAGTCAAAAAACAACAGGATGGTGGATGACACCTGGAGTCTGCCCGTGGTGTTTACAGGTAGATGGATGCACAAATGAGGGGCTCCTGGTTGGATTTAGGGCATCACAGGTGTCTAAATGATGGCCTGATGGCCTAAGCCTGTCTCTTGCTGCTGTGTACAGGTTGGAGTATGTGCAACACAGAACTGTAACCCTCTCAACCCAAAGCTTTTATAGAGCTGTGTGCTGAGCCCTGAACAATCTGACTCCCAAAAGGTTACCTTTGGTAAGTAGTGAGTTCCTCATCCCTGGTGATATTTCAGCAAAAGCTGAAGGCCTGTGTGATCTTTATGGTCTGTGAGAAATGGTAAAAGTCCTGCAATTGATGGCAGTTATTCAGATATCTGGGTGGCCTGCCCATCACAGAAGACACTACAGTTGATAAACTAACAGTGCAGCTTCAGAAGGCTTTCAGATCTTTTCCTCACTAGGCCAGAAAATTATCAAAGAGAACGTAGTTACGAGCTGAAGCAATAGCAGCACAACAGGTAGGGCATTTGTCTTGTATGCAACCGACACTAGTTCAAACTCCAGCATCCACATGGTACCCTGAGATTGCCAGGAAAGATTCCTGAGAGTAGAGCCAGGAGCAACCCCTTGAGTGCCAGGTGTGGCCCCAAAACTAAAAACAAACAAATAAAACCAAACAAAAAAGGAGAAAGTATTTAACACAAGGTAACTCATGTGCCCACTCAGATTGTTTCCAAGGTAACAGACATGAAGAACCCTCTTACACACAAGCCTCCTGCCACAGAAGGTGGTCTCCAAGCATAGTAAATGAGTAACCCCAATGCCTGTTGGTCTGTAGCACAGCATGTTGAAAACACATCAGCCATGTGGAAATACATCCAAAATACATAGAACCTGCTCATTTAGCTTTTGGGGGCATATCATTTAGCAAATTTGATGCCCAGCTTCAAATGAGGCACACCACCTGCTTGTCATTTTCCTAGTTTATTTGGCCAGAGTGTGACAGAGGCCTGGTAGACTCCTGAGACAGAGAGATTCAGCCCACCCCTTTCTCCTACACCACATGGCTGGATGATGCTCTGAACCAGAATGAGCTTTTGAAGTGAGATCACAGAGAAAAGCAAAAATGACATCTTGAAGGAAAAGAATCAAGCCATGTCTGCTGTATCCATCACCCATAATCACCACTTAGTGTATGGCCCTGCTTCATGACTCCTCTACCACTCTCTGCAGAGTCTCTACCAATCTGACCAAAACTCCAAGTATGACAGTATTTGGGTTGACATCGCCAGGGCTTTTTTGGCGGGAGTGCGGGCACCTTCCTGTAGCCTTCTCATACTTCCAAAAGTCTTGGCAGCTGAAAACATGCCCCACAAAAACTGCAGTATTAACAATAGTGCCTGGAATTTCAGAACTTGGAATGCAGCTGCACAACTACTCCAATTTTGTTTAATACTGTCCTCCCTATAGGGACATACCAATTTAGACACCAGTGTGTATCAGAAACCACCTAATGTTCAAAAACAAATGAAGTAACAGAATGATCAGTCTCAACAAGAGTTTATGAAACCTGACAATGACTTAATGAGTCTTATTGGAAATACAATAATTTTCACAAATTTGCTTGGCACTGTACCCTCTCCCTTCCTTCCTTCCTTCCTTCCTTTTCTTGTCTTTCATAGTAATTTCTCTCCCCCTTACCTGGAAACAACTGTATTAGGATCAACTATGTCAACTAAGTGGTACATGCCTTGTAAATAAAGTTAATTCAAAAAAAATACTCAGGAGCTGGGACGATAGCTTAAATGACTATAGAACACCTTTGTTTGCTTTCTACTACATCTCAGCACCTCTGGGTGTCACAGTGAGGTTCCTAGCACTACGAAGCTGAAGTAAAATACTTAAACAATCAGGCCCACACCAACCACTAGAAGAGCTTCCCTAGGGGCTCCCTAGGCTCCCGGTCCTGCTGTAGAGGCTCCCCAAAAACAAACAATGAAAGATTCATCAATAGCCATTTCCCTGTGTATTTCTCAGTCAGGCTCGGTGCAAGCAGTTTCAATTTTCCCATCTCACTGTTTTGCAGATTGTGATGAGGAGGGAGGCACATTTTCTCTTGCAGTAATCAGAGTCTGCCGGCAGGAGGCAGGATTCTCCCCCAGGGAGAAGAGCAGGATCCTTGCTGACTATAGAGGCCACATACATTCATGCAGTGCCTATAGCTACCACCACCTCATCTCCTCACTGGTCTGGTGTAGTTCCCACCCCGCAGAAATTTACGCACTGATTTTTTCTAAGCTCTCATTGTTCCACTTCTGGCCCTCTGACAGCAGCTATACACTCGTTTTGCATCTTTGCTTTCCAGTTTCTTCTTGCTGCTGCTTCTGTTCTTGGGTCCCCGTGGATCATTAGGGTATTTGGTTGACAATTGTTTTCTCCAGCTGAGACAAACACTCCCTAACAGCTTCTCCTGAGAAGTGCTTAGACGTTACTCAGGGAGCAGGAGACATAGTACAGCAGGGAGGGTGTTTGCCTTGCATGTGAATGAGCAGGATTCCATCCTCAGCATCCCATAGTATCCCGTGAGAACCCCCAGGAGGGATTTCTGAGTGCAGAGCCTGCAGTGCAGTAACCTCTAAGCATTATCAGGTGTGGCTTCAAAATAAAACAAACAATAGAAAGAAAAACAAAAAGATATGACTCCATTCCTGACACTTTACACTCCAAGTCTGTCTGAAGCCCACTGATGCTTGCTCTACAGCAAGGGCAACTCGGCCCCTGTGTATGGAGAATTTTCAAAGAGCACAGACAATATAGATTAGTGATCTCAATGGCAATAAACACAAGACACCCTTATAAAAGGTTCCCAGTGTTAGGTTAGAGAGATAGCACAGGGGTTGTTGTGTAAGACTGTCATGTGATTGACCCCTGATTTATCCCATAAATTAGACTAATTTATGCTCATTAAAAATACACATGTTAAAAAAATTAGTCCCCTAGTTACTGCCAGACCCTTCAAACCCTCAGCACTGCTGAGGTGGCCCCAATAATCCTTGGCACTGCTGACCCAGGTAGCATTGCCCTGAACCTTGGGCCTGGTTAACTGAAGACTTCCAGGAGTTCCAACATCCTTGGCCTTCCCAAAGATTCCTTAAACTGGGGACTCCTGCCTCCCCTCACTACCTCTTGTCTGTGCCCAAGCTTGCCTCATCTCAACACTCAAGTCTGTCTTTCTTCGAGAACGTCAGAGCAGTTTCACTGTCTGCCCCAGCCATGACTCCAACGAGGAATGATGTTGAATTATGTTTTTATTTGAGAGTTGATTTTGTGTGTGTGTGTGTGTGTGTGTGTGTTCCTACTTACAATTTAGGGGGTGGACGACATCGTAATAACCTAGTCCCCAGTTAATTACAAATAAGATGATTCCTAGATATTTTGTGGATAATTACCGGATGTCAGCATGCTTGGACTGAGCAGCCAAGGTAGAATGGGAGAGAATTGTTAATTGCTCTGGGTACATTCAAGCACACATTGCCTTCTTCCAAGGATTAATATTAATGTAGTGATTTGGTTCTGCTTGGGAATTCTTCCTGTAAAATAGGCATTTTCATAAAAATAGCTAAAAATGAAGGTAGTAGAAGTCACTCATTTTTGCATCATTTCAACACTCCATAATATTAACTGCTCTTAAAGATGACCAGTAGTCCCTCGGGACAGCAGAGCTAGGGAAATTAAGAAATAAGAGGCAAGTGAGCTGATCTTGGATCAAGCATTATTTGGCAAACCAATCTGGGTGTATACCCAGTTAACCATGTCCTCTGTTGGTCCTGCACACACCAGCACATGGATACCTTAGACATGGGTGAGAATGAGCTTCTGTCTACAGAGAAGCCCAAATGTTCACCACCTCATTTTTTTGGCCTGGGTCCTTACTCAGACTTGATCTCTTCCAATAAACTGGTCAAAGTCGGACCAGCTTGGCCTGATTGAGACTTTCCATAAAGACAATCCAGCTCAAGGAATCTGTTTGCCTCGAACAGAATTCTTCTCAATGAGCCCATAAATAAAAAAGAAGTGGGTTTGGGTTGTTTATAAAAAGAAAATCTTGTAAAACACACAGACACTGAATTGCTGGATAACAATAAAAGCTCATCTAGAAAAATTTCCCAAGACATGAGGATTATTCCTGTGGAATAATCAATGTATAAATATTTCTACAGGAGGGACTGAGTAGGTATTTGCCAACCTGGCTTCAATCCCTGGCACCCCATATGGTCCCTCGCCCCAGGTTCTGAATGCAGAGCCAGGAGTAACCCCTGAGCAAAAACAAAACAAAGTAAAACTCTGCTGGAGTTTTCTTATCACCATCATTATCACCACTACTACAAGCATTAAAACCATCATCATCATCACCTTCATTACCATCATAATCATGATCATTATCCTCATCATATTTATCTTTCTTGCCAGCATTTATAGGATGTCAACTCAGTGCCAGACACTTTCACACATATTATTTCCACCTAAAATTCATAGCAACTCTAAAAGTATATCTCCTGATTTCCCTTTGATAGACAAAGAAATAATGGTTTCAAGAATCCCTGGTTATTTTCAATCTTTAAAAACCTAAGCATCGTAGATGTCTTCCTCAAATTTCAGTAATTAATTTAATGCTACAGTTCAACATATAGGTTACAAGGCAAATATTCCAGTTTATCAAATGCAATATGTCAGGCCAACAGACACAAATGCAGAACTTTCAAGAAATCATTTCTCTCTATTTGGAGTAACAAAAAAAATCATATCTGAAAGACTTACCTCTGGATCTTCTCAATGGCCGACTAGCATTCTAAACTACGGTAGGTTATTCCCATTTAAAGCATTTAATCTCTGTTCCTACTTGTGGACCAAAAAAGAATTGTTTTTATCTCTTGTTTTTTCTTTTCTCTTAAATGGTTGAGGTCAAAGGATCAGCCGTGCTGTGAAAATGTCATTGCCAACTGTTATGTTTCAGAGATCGTTGCATATAAAAGTCCAGAGGGTACCTTTGTCAGCGTCCAGCCCTCTCCACTCTTCTCAAGTCCTTTCAAAGATCACTCACTAACTGCAGATCACAGCAGCCTTTGCATTTAAAGAGCAAGTCCTGCAATCGACCAAGTAAGATGGAGAAGGGAGATGGGAGTGTCATTGGTAGAAATGAAAACACATTTGGGATTTCTTCATTTCTCCATCCAAAGTTGCTGATTTAGAAGTAGATGTTCCTCTATTTGTGCGTTGGGAAGAGTGGGGACAAGCTTACTCAAAGGCTGGTGGACTTGTAAGAGAAGAAACACAGGTGATTTCCCAGAAGGTAGCAGGGAGAGATAGGTCTCTTGTAATGAATTTGACTTAACACTCCTCCAGGAAGCTGTAACCAAAAAGGCAAAGGCAAAGAAAGAAAAAGAAAACACACATACAGCAAAATCTGTTGTACAGAGTTAAAAAAAATCCATTAGATCAGACAAACTTTTTTGGCAAAGCAGTTCCGAATATATGTTTATCCTGTTCATTTTAAGTATTATCTTGGACAGTGACTGATATCCAAAGGTCATGGTCCATAGTGGGGTTAAGTATGATGAAGGAATAATAAAGAATATACAAACATCCCCCCAGTAACTTGGGGAAAATGCTGGTTGAATATCTAGTACAACATTACCCTGAACCCCACACATGTAAGCAAATTAATATGTGTCACCAGCCCAACCATAACATTGGATCCGGGACTTTCTTTCGTGCAGTGTTCTGAGAAATATGTATAATTAGGAGCTGAAGGACTTCAGGTACCTAAGAGGACTTTCATTTTTATCCAAATTGCGCTCTTATTTTGAAGATAAATTTCTAGGAACATTTTTTCAGGGGTTCTTGAGACTATACTGACTACCAACACCAAGTAACAAATAGCACAGCTTGCAAACATCTATGAAAGGTTGTCTATAAATGCTGATGATGGTGGCAGAGGAAACCAAAATGGCTACTCTTTATGGGACACAAACCACTACTCTATATCCTGAGAGGTGCTTTATAATTACCCTCTGCTGGAGAAAAAAAAATCAAGACCAGTATGATTAAGAACATACCAAAAGGGGCCAGAGAGATAGCATGGAAGTAAGGCATTTGCCTTGCATGCAGAAGGAAAGTGGTTTGAATCCCAGCATCCCATCTTGTCCCCCAAGCCTGCCAGGAGCGATTTCTGAGCAGAGAGCCATGAGTAACCCCTGAGCACTGCTGGGTGTGACCCCAAAACAAAACAAAAAAAGAACATACCAAAAGTCAGTGTATTTGCTATTCATCTCCATGCAACAAATTGTAAGTACATTCAATTGATTAAAACAACACACATGTTTGACCTAAAAATTAGAAATATGGGCTGTGGCCTATCTGAGTTCTTTTTTTTTTTTTTTGTCTCTCCCAAAGCTTCCATCAAGTAACCAGGGCTCTGGTCTCATTTGAAGGCACAGTTGAGGTGTGTACTCCGGATTTGATTCACCTGGCTAATGGTCCTAGAGGGAAGTTAGACTGAAGACATCACTCCCCAGCTGCTGATTGTTCAGAGGTCTCTTCTAGTTTTTCATCAATGGGCCCCACCCAACATTTCAGCTTCCTCAACATGGGCAAGTGGAGAAGATGGTAGAACAAGTCAGCTAGCATGATGAGAAGCACAGATTTATGTCAGCTGGTAGTAGAAGTGGCATACTGGATACTCAGCTACACTCTACTCGTTAAAAATAAATCTGGGGCCCTGGAGAGATAGTCCAGTCCAGGATGATACCTATGTGGTAGTCTCAGAAAGAAGGGGGAAGATTCCCCTTTCTACATGAACTACAGTAGCCTGACACCACTCCCTGACATCCTCCAACAGAAAGGGCCCAGCTCTGTGCTTAAATTTATAAAACTTCCAAGCCACCTACATTTTTCTTCTGTTAAATATTTTTAATTTATTTTTAGATTTGTAAATCCTGGACCACCTAGACCTCATAATGTCTTATAATTTGATTCCTATATTTATCTGGGAAAACTGATGGGACTGTTCCGTAGTAATCTATCCACCTCAGTGAGCCAAGGCACACAAGGCTCAGCTAGTACCAACCACAGCTCAGTAAATCCTTAAATACTGACTTTAGGAATACCATAAAGAGGGCCCGGAGAGATAGCACAGCGGCGTTTGCCTTGCAAGCAGCCTATCCAGGACCAAAGGTGGTTGGTTCGAATCCCAGTGTCCCATATGGTTCCCCGTGCCTGCCAGGAGCTATTTCTGAGCAGACAGCCAGGAGTAACCCCTGAGCACCGCTGGGTGTGGCCCCCCCCAAAAAAGGAATACCATAAAAAGATACAACAACCATTTAAAATCTACCCATATTGATCTCAGTTTTGATCATTCCAGCTGTCTCTGTGTTATAACAAGCAATATGAAGCAAATTTTTTTGTGCCTGCAATGAAGCAGGGTGGTGGGTGGGATATTGGGAACGTTGGTGAAAGGAAGGTCACTTCAGTGGTGGAATTGCTGTTTGAACATTAAATGCCTGAAATGACAGTATTGTGATCAACATGGTAAATCCATTTTTGTTATAACAAAAATTAGAAAAAATAAAAGAAGAATACAGCAAGGGCAGACATGACTGCCAGAAATTGTAGGAAATCATTGAATCTTTGCACAACACCCTTCCACAGAACTCACCTAATTAGTCTTGCAGATAGACAAAGTCTGGGGTTTTTCTCTTGTTGCTCTTTTGTTCTCTCCCAGAAATTCCCTTTTTAAAGATTCTGTTCAAACTAAAATTTTTATTAAAAAAACACTTTCTAACAGCTCCAACTTCCCTTTTTCTTTTTCTATCCAGTTAATTGAGCTTACAGAAATCACTAGAACTAGGACCTTGTTCTCTCACACACCGTTTGAGTGTAAGTGTGCAAGTGTTGGATCCCCAAGGCACACCGTAAGATGCACAAATCCTTAAACCACACACCATGCAAGCCCAGGAAAGCAGAGATTCTTCGAAGATGATGCTTAGGGGGAGAAAGGAAAGATTTGGTCTCAGCATCATTTGCAGAAGGATTTGTGCTAAATAGAAATATGAAGTCTTTTCATAGAAAAGTAGTGCCACCAGTAAAAAATTTGTTTCCCTGAATACCCATCACTTGTAATACGGTCTCTTTGGGAACATAAAAGTAAGTCTTTATCTTACTCTATGTACAGAGAACCTATCATGGGATTCTTTCAAGACTTGACCTTTAATTTATTTATCTTATAAATAAAATGCCTTAAGACAAGGCATCGCTGATCTTAGATTTCCTGAGCATCAGGAGTCTGGCTACAACATTGTCAGATCCTGTCTGAAAGCTATTGTCAAGATGCTTTCATTTTACTCTGGGTTCAAATATCCCCTTCCAAATCTGGTAGATTGCACAGTTTAGGGCGATGGAATTCATTGGATTGAAAATCTTACTTTGCTGTCACATGATGGCCAGAATCTACCTTCTATTTTCATCTGATTGTGGCTAGAAGCTTCCTTCAATTCTCTACTGCATTGGCCTCCCCACCACTAGCTTCATCTAAGCTAGGAAGGGGAAAATGGGCAAGGAAAAAGCTGTGAAAATCTTATACAATATAAACACAAAGTGGTTTTCCAACACCCTTGTCTTATTCTGTTAGTTAAAAGCAAGTTCTGGTTCACTGCCCGTATCTAAGAGGACAAAATTGTGTAAGGTTATATGTGTTAGGAGGTTGGAATAACTGAGGGACAGCTTAGATTTTGGTCGACATAGCTTCTAAGTAGAGCAATGCATTAGGATAAAATACAAAGAAAAATTAAAGATCTGAAGGCATCATAAGTCCTCATTTTTTATACCTTAGTGCCAATTGAAGTCCTACAAGTGACCCTACAATTCTTACCCACTCTCCATATAGAAGTCAGTGTGTTTGTATCTGTTTCATCCAAAAGTTATAGAAATATACCATAATCTCTTTAATGCCAAGTGCGGTATGTGAAATGAGACACACCATTAATAAATTTGGCAATTTCTATACCAAATCATAGCATTTGGGTCTTTTGTTCAAGTTGTTGATTTTTAATTCTTATTTTGATTTGAAATTGAGGTGGTAAGGAAACAAGTAAATAATCTTACCTTGTTCACAAAAATAGTTTTCAGTGATAGAGTCAGAAAAGATTTTATGTCTCTTGGGGAACAGGAACTCATTCACTGCTGGTGGGAATGTCAGCTGGTTCAATCTCTTTGAAAACAGTATAGGAATTTTTCAAAAAACTAATAATTGAACTCTCATAAGACCCAGAAATTTTATTTTTCAGCATGTATCTGAAAGGCCCCCAAACACTATTTAAAAAAAAAACATTTGTGCTCCTATGTTCATTGTAGTGCTATTAATAATAACCAAGACTGAAAAACAACTGGTGCATTTCATACTAGATTACTAGATAAAGAAACATTGGCAAATATACCATGGAATATTAATGGGCAATAAGTAAAAAAATATAGAGCCAAGCAATTTGCCTCTCTGTGGATGAAGCTGAAGAATATCATGCTACGTAAAGTCTATTAGAAGGACATAAGTCAGGGGGCCGAAGAGGTGGCATTAAAGGTAAGGTGTCTGCCTTGCAAGCGCTAGCCTAGGACAGAACGAGGTTCGTTCCCCTGCGTCCCATATGGTCCCCCAAGCCTGGGGTGGTTTCTGAGTGTATAGTCAGGAGTAACCCCTAAGTGTCAATGGGTGTGACCCAAAAACACAAAACAAAACAAAAAGGACATAAACCGATAATCTCTCTCACATGTAGGATATAAAAACACATAGCATAGAAATAACAAATGGTTAAAGACAATAGAATCCAAGAGCTTATTTACAGAACTGGGATTAACATGGATAGGGTTGGAGGCATGGGGCTGGGAGGAGACCCTAAGAAAATTTTGAAGGTAAGAAAATATTTGGTTAAGAAAATTTTGATTGGGGGTCTGGTGCAACAATACTGTAAATAAAATAATCTACCATCAACAATATTATAATTTATGATGAATCAAAGTTTAAAAAGCCTACATTTCATCTTTGAAGCTGGCTTTTTCATGGTGAGAAAAAAATCAGCTTCTAAGGTAAATTGATTGGCTGTTAAGAACCATGGACAGTTACCTACATTTTCTGGAGTCCATGGACTAATCATTGAAATACACCTGTCTGGTGTAACCAAAATCTAAGAGAATAATAGCCACTGATACTTCCTCGATAGCTGATTCTGAGCTGATACATCTGTGGCAGTTTCAAAAGAGGGGAGAGTAGATGGTAGAGAACCCTTTTTCTGCATGAACTAAAACAGCCCAACACTACACCTTCCACCCTCCAACAGAGACAGTCCAGTCACCAAATTTGTTTTTGATCTATAAATCCTGGACCATGCAGTCTCATGCAGTAATGTGACACTTAAATAATTTATAGTACTGTCAGTTCGGTAGTATCACCGGAAATTTTATGGGATAGTTCCTTAGCAATCTACCAATCTCAGTGATCCTAAATGGTAACACAGATGGCTCAAGTAGCACCAACCACAACCCAGTAAATCCTTAGACCCTGACTTCAGTAAAAATCATAAAAAAAATATACTCAAGGGGCCGGAGAGATAGCATGGAGGTAAGGCGTTTGCCTTTCATGCAGGAGGTCATCGGTTCAAATCCCAGCGCCCCATATGGTCCCCCGTGCCTGCCAGGAGCAATTTCTGAGCCTGGAGCCAGGAATAACCCCTGAGCACTGCCGGGTGTGACCCAAAAACCTATATATATATATATACTCATTACTTCAAATGAACCCTTGGTGAACTCTTCGATAATTTTATTTCCCTTTGTATTGTGTCAAACAATAGGAAGTAAATTTGTTCATGCCCCCAAGGGAGAAGACTAGGGTGTTGAGTGGGGAATTGGGGGAATTGGTAAAGGGAAGGTCACAATGGTGGTAGGATTGGTGTTTGAACACTTAATGCCTGTAACAATTGTATTATGAACAATGTGGTAAATCACTGTGTTATAATAAAAATTAAGGGGAAAGGGCCCGGAGAGATAGCACAGCGGCGTTTGCCTTGCAAACAGCCAATCCTGGACCAAAGTTGGTTGGTTCGAATCCCGGTGTCCCATATGGTCCCCCGTGCCTGCCAGGAGCTATTTCTGAGCAGACAGCCAGGAGTAACCCCTGAGCACCGCCGGGTGTGGCCCAAAAACCAAAAAAAAAAAAAAAAAAAAAAATTAAGGGGAAAAAACTCATCTAGTGCACCAAATAAGAACTTACCTACCAAGGTGAAGTTATTACTTTCTATGTGATTTGCAGTTTTCACATGTGCCAAAATCTTATATCATACCCGTCTTGTGGCTAAGTACATCATTTTTCTTAATGCCTGTCAGACAATGAATGTAGATTAGTTGCCATTTTTCAAAGAACAGTTTCAGTAATTCTTGATAATCAATTTGCTTCCTAAGGAAATCAGCATTTTTGCAGTTTGATGATCTAAAAATATGCTCTCGGCAAAAAAAAAAAAAAAAAGAGATTATTTTATAGCCTTATGCAGAATGCATATCTTTTTTGCTGAATAATGTTCTTTGTTTCTGCACTGTCATGTGCGCTTCCCACTGGCTTGGTTCACATAGTCAAAGTAAATTGAAATGGTTTGCTTGCTTTTTTTAACACTTGAAAACTGTCAGCATGTATTTTGGCCTCACTGGAAATAGCCCACAGGGGTTCTATTGACAATAGGTGGGAGAAAGTCATCTCTCAAATTTGCTAGTTCTAAAAAACTGAAGCCCAAATAATTTCAGTATAAAAATACGATCTGAGTTCAACCTCTACGAGCCTGTGGTTTTGGAGCATGTGGAGTGGAAAAGAACTTTGTAAACTTTAAAGTATGATACAAAAATCTGTGGCTCTTGTTGAAGAAATAAGTATGGTAGTAGGAGCATTTATTCTGAGAGTTATACAAGGACTATATGACATCTCTCTCTGAAACATGAAAGATGAATAGTACGAGAAAGGTAACAATTTGGGACCTGCATGTAAGAACTGGGAGGCAACTTAAGAGAAACCCCTGAAAGTAGAGATGAGGGATTCAATCTTGAGCCTGATGTCTGGCCCTCTTCCCCAACAGAAGTTGAACCCCCTGAAGTCAAGAACTATGCTATTGCTCTTCCTGTCAACCCCTTCCTCATGCCAAATGCCAGACTCTTAACAAATGTTTCTTGCTTGGAAATGAATGTCTTTCCAAGCCAAGTCACCCAAACTAAGCAATTATGTGTGTTGTATAAGAGCTAAATATGCTTTCTCTACTAAATTGCATCTTATGACTTTCCATTTTCCTTGGACTTTCTGCAAAATATCAGAAGTTGTAAAACTCCAAGAGGATACTTATTAGAAGTTTAACTTAGAGTCAATCCCTGAAAATGACAGTGGTGACGATGAAACATTATATAGATGCCTGGAAAATTGGGGAGCTGGCTAGTTTGCTATGGTGTGCAGCATTATATTAAAGATATTTAATAGAAATGCTTTCCAAATCCAAGCCACTGATCACTGCTTTTATTGTATTTAGGTAAAATTGAAGTTATTAATGCATGTTGTGGATAATTGATAAGACAGCCCAGCCTTGCTTTGTTTTGGAGGGGCACATGGTCTACGTGTGGATTCTTCTGGGGTTTTCTTTCTTTTTTATTTCCATTCTGTTACCAATTCTATGAAATTAAATCTCTAAAAGGCCATGTGATTTGTTGGTGCTGTCCTTTTACTCATAGTGTGACCTTGGGTGAGATCCATATCTAAGATTCAATTCTTTCATCTATTAATTGAGGATTGGAGGCTTTTGTGAAAATTAATTAAAGCTGTGAGAGATTCACTTTGAAATCTGTTAAAGATCTTGTTTCTCTCCCTACCTCTTGTCATCCTTATTCTCTTACTCCCATCCTCCTTCCTGCCTTCTTCCCTCTCCTCCTCTCCCTCCCTTTCTTTTTCTTTTTCTCCTAACTTTTTCTTTGTCTTTGGGTCATACTCAGAGGTGCTCAGGGGTCACTCCTGGTTCTGTGCTCAGAAATTCCCCTGGCAAGCTCAGGGGATGATATGGGATGCCAGAATCAAACCACCACGTGTCCTGAGTGGCTGCTTGCAAGGCAAATGCCATACTGCTCTGCCTTCTCTCTGGACCCCTCCTTTTCTTTTTCATTTCTTTCCTCACTCCCCACCTTCCCCTCTCTTCCTTAACTTCTTCCCTCTCTTATTTCATCCCTCACTTCCTTTTCTTCTTTTCTGCATTTTTCACTCCCTTCCCACCCTCTTCCCCTTCCTTTCTTCTTCCGTTATTCTTCCTTGCCTTCCTTCCTCTTTTCCTCCCCTTCTACCTTTAAATTATGTTCAATGTTTTAGCAAGATACACTTTCCTTGAAGATGAAGAAAGATTTAAAGAGAGGAAAGGAGCAAGACACAAATAAATCCATGGATTTTCAGACTAAAAGTATTTAGTCCTAAAGTGTTTCCTGAGCAGCACTTGATCTGGGAGAGTCCAAAGCAATGGACAGAGATGGACATCACCCAAAAGTGTTATTGAAGGACCATATGGATGATAGCCCTGGCTTAGTCTCAGGCATATAAAATCTTAAACAAAGCACCTTACACCTGTACAATGGGATTATCTGTACCTGTTATCCTACAGCCTATGAGAAAGTGGGAGGGGAAAGTTTAAGTGAGCCTTAAAACACTGCGTTACCAGTAGTCACTTCAATTTTTAGCTAACAGTGACTCCCGCTATCACACAGGAATATCATACAGTTTCTTCTTTCGTTTACAAAATATAGAACTTGGGAATAAACTGCAGATATGTTGACAGGGTTATTTTTTGTTCAGGTCAGTGGGAAGGGCAGTTAAGAGCAGTATTGTTAACAGGTGGTTGAAAGTGTGGGTCCCACTATTACTTCCATGACTCTATTTACCACACAACATTTCCTGGAGTTGGAGTGGGCCCCCGAGATGAGTGAGTACATCTCCCTCAGATCCCTCACATCTGGCTCCCACTAGATAAGGAGATTGTTTACACGGAGAAGAGAACACAGGTCGTTGGAAGTAGAAAGCTTTTGGCACATATGTAGGCAACAAGGGGAAATACAGTGAGGATATTACCGGGAGATGAATGAACTTTATTGTAAAAGATGATGCCAGTGATGTCTGATCCTGTGTGAGTTTGTGCTTAGGGCAGGATAAAAATTGGATGACCAGAGGTGTCTGGAGAAAGGTCTTCAGGAGAAATCGCAGTGAGATGACTCTATTATCTGGGGAGGAGTATTTGAACAGTTACATGGCTAACAGGATTTTCCTGTGTGGTAAGCTTGAACAAAGAGAAAGGAAGGTCCTTACTAGTCAAGTGCACATGTAACGTAACAGGTCTGCAAATGTGACTTATGTGACTGGGAGAAACATGACCTATGTGACTGTGATATGAATGACTAGTGGGACATGACCAATGTAACTAGAAAAATATAACCTATTTGACTGGGGAGAATGTGACCTTTGTGACCATTGAGAGCACAGGAGGTGGGTTGCTTGTGATATTCCAGGTGTTGGCTCTAATAGGCACTCCTCTTCTTCTCCCCAGCAGGAGAGGGGGTGCCTTGGCTTACTGGGGGCTCCTTTCAGGGACTATGTACTGCAGGCCTGAGAGTCTGTCCTGCTAGAGTGGCAATCTCAGTGGTGGGGTCAAAACCTGTCTCTGAAGGGCCCCAGCTACTGAATCTAGAGACTTTTGTTTCCAGAAAGACAGCGAAGTTCATTTTCTCTTTGATTTCGCCCGCTTTGCTGCCGAAAGCTGCACAATGCTTGGGAAAAAAGATTGGTGCCTTGCCATTTTGATGGAAAAGTCCTTTCTTCGCGACTAACCTTGAGGTGTCTGTGTCTTTCCAGTGAGTTCTAGTAACAGCGACCGGAGACTCAAAGACTAGGGAGGGTCTTTGGAAAAACGAGTATTGGTTCTGTGTTTTTGCACAGAAACAATTTCATACTCAGAGGAACCTCTTCATTTGAGTCCACGTTTCTTTAGCCATGCAGAAACATTTTCATTAATAGAGGCCTGTTAATGTAATTACAGTGGACCTGAGCATAACCCTACACACTCCCCTTGTACATGCCCCTGTCATGCTGGAAATAAAAAAGAAAAACTTGGACCTGGGTGGGGGGCTCCAGAGTAGTTACCAGAGTAATGCCTCTTGGTCCATGGGGAAGGGGTGAGGCTCAGAGATAAAGCATCATAGAGATGCTGCTTACTTTGTATCTATCCCCCTCTCTCTCTTTCTTGAACTTGAGTCTACAGGCCTCCCTCAGCCCCTCTCTGGCCAGTTCTCTCTCTGAAAGTCTGTGGCAGACCTCAGATTCCAAATGGGAATAAAAAGGATACTTGGTTTCTACCTCTCTCTCCTCTCCATTCTCTCAGTCCCCAGCAGTCCCTACAAATTGGTGTCCCTAGGTGGGCATGAGACCCCCACCTGGCAACTGGGCTTCAACAGCCCCTGGGAGCCTTGCAGCCACCAGCTTTTGCACTCTTGGACCTCTGCAGCCTTGCAGTTCTTCAGCTAACTGTAGTCTGGCAGGACTTGCAGATAACTGCAGTAACCTGCAGATAATGGCAGTATTCTTCAGAAGCCCATTTGTTTATTTTTATTTCACAGTCTTTGCCAACCAAATGGCATTACATGATAAAAATGAAAATGCCAAGGATGACTAAAAGTACAAGTGGGGAAAATATAAGAAGAATTATTCTGGAGGTCACACAGGGGCTTGGACACATTGGTGGTATTGAGATGAGGTATTGGTACATGCCTAAACCAGTAGAGCCAACACCCTTAAACATATAGATCTAAATTATAATAATTAAACCCAAAAATGTGTCTGTTATGAGATAAATTTTAAAAGGCTGGGGAATGAGAGGGAACATAGAAACATTGCTAGAGGGATGTTGACACTAATGGTAGGATTAGAATTAGAATGTTAGATGCTAAAACTCTAATATTAATAGCCTTGTAAATCAAAGGGCCTAAATTAAAAAAGATGAAGGAGCTGGTACAATAGCACAGCAGGGAAAGCATTTATTTTGCATGCAGCTGACCCAGGGTTGATCCCCAGTACCCCATATGGTCCCCTAAGCACCACAAGGAGTGATTCCTGAGTGCAGAGTCAGGAGTAACCCCTGAGCACTGCCAGTTCTGGCCCCAATACTAACTAAAAATAAATGAGACCTGGAGGGAGGTGTAGTGGCCACCTACCCCACATCCCACGGGGAGACAGGGACAGGACTGGGGAAAAGATTCTCCCCAGGGTTCATTCCAGAGCTCCAAACCACCACCTGTTCCATATGGCTTTCTTCCAGGGAGTCTGGTTGGTGATAGTGGAGAGTGACACCAAGTGTGGGTCATTGCAGTACCTCACATGCTCCAAGGATGCAGAGAGGAATAGAAAGGAAGAAGGGTAAGACTGATAGTATAGCAGCAAAAGCACTTGCCTTGCACATGGCCAACCTGGGTTTATATACCATATAATTCCTTGAGCACCACCAGGAGTGATTCCTGAGTGCAGAGCTGGGAGTAAGCTCTGAGGATGGCTGAGTGTGGCCCAAATACCAAAAAAAAATGAAAAGGAAAGGAAAGGAAAGGAAAGGAAAGGAAAGGAAAGGAAAGGAAAGGAAAGGAAAGGAAAGGAAAGGAAAGGAAAGGAAAGGAAAGGAAAGGAAAGGAAAGGAAAGGAAAGGAAAGGAAAGGAAAGGAAAAGAAAGGAAAGAAGGAAGGAAGGAAGGAAGGAAGGAAGGAAGGAAGGAAGGAAGGAAGGAAGGAAGGAAGGAAGGGAGGGAGGGAGGGAGGGAGGGAGGGAGGAAGGAAGGGAGGGAAAGAAGAAAGAGAAAGAAGAAAGAGAAAGGAAGGAAGAAAGAAAGAAAGAAAGAAAGAAAGAAAGAAAGAAAGAAAGAAAGAAAGAAAGAAAGAAAGAAAGAAAGAAAGAAAGAAAGAAAGAAAGAAAGAAAGAAAGAAAGAAAGAAAGAAAGAAAGAAAGAAAGGAAGGAAGAGAGAGAAAGAAAGAAAGAGAAAGAGAAGAAAGAAAGAAAGAAAGAGAAGAAAGAAAGAAAGAAAGAAAGAAAGAAAGAAAGAAAGAAAGAAAGAAAGAAAGAAAGAAAGAAAGAAAGAAAGAAAAGAAAGAAAAGAAAGGAAGGAAGGAAGAGAGAGAAAGAAAGAAAGAGAGAAGAAAGAAAGAAGAAAGAAAAAAGAAGGAAGGAATTAGAAGTTCAAGAAGAGGGACTGTGGCTAAAATCAATAGTACATGACTAAAGAGGCAGAAGCTCATGGTCTGCCTGGTGCTCCCCTACATATCCCCCAGAAACCTCTTATGTTCACAGTCTATTTTTCTGCTGGAGAGCACTGGGAGCCTCTTAGTCCCAATGGGCCCCAACCTTGACCAAACAGCTGAAGCGCACAAAGTCTGCATGTCCCCAGCTGCATAAAGTTGTTTAAGAAAATGGGGCATGAACCTCCAGGCACCTGCTGGCTGAGCGACCAATGTTTTGCTACCTGCTAAAGTTGGTGTTTCAGAGAAGGAGCAGGCTGGGATTTTCTGCCCTGTCCCATATTTTCCATCCTGAACGTATTTGTAAGAATTGTTTGTCCCTACCCCTACCCACCCCATACCTTGTCCTCTTGGAATCCTAAGCTTACCCAGCCCCAAAAGTGATGAGATCCTTCTTTCTCAAGGAACTCCTATCCATTTCCTACCTTGTCCATTCTCCTTTCTAAACAAATAAATGGGTTTTCAAAATTCAAAGCAATTTAGAATAACATTCTATTTGTTTGTTTTGTTTTGGGGTCACATCCAGTAGCCTCTCAGGGTTACTCCTGGCTCTGCACTCAGGAATTACTACTGGTGATGCTCAGAGGACCCTATGGGATGTCAGAGATGGAACTTGGATTGGCTGCATGTAGGGCAAGCACCCTCCCCACTGGACTATGGTCCCCACCTTAAAATGACATTTGTTCCCCTTTCCCACTCTTTTTCTGTGAGCCTGAAAGGCTGGGAAGAAAACCAACTAAGGTTCCCTCTGCATATACACCACAATGGAAATCCTTGGGTTATAAATAGTGTGCTTTTTTTTTTAATATGATGGACTCATTTTCCCTGATCATAAAATCCTGGACTGCTATTTATAGCCACCATGTTGCTCACTAGTACAGAGGGATTTTAAAAATAGGTTTCAGGAACTAAGATGTGCTTGGCCAATTCTCACTGTGAAGGCAGCAGAAGGGGGCTGGAGATTTGGGGCTGGCAGTTAGGTCTTTGCATTAACCCAGGCTGTCTCTGAGGTGGCTTGGTGCTAGTCCCCTGGGCCTTGTGCTTTCCACTTGAATTACACTCGCTCCAGTGAAGAGGTTTATTTGTTCATTCATTGAAAGAAAAACCTGTTTGGGCTAGCTACACTGTTATGCTTTAGGAGACAGACAGAACATTCCTAGCACCATAGTACCTATAATTATTTAGGTAAATGGTCATGTATAGAGGATCCCATCAAGAGGCCTCCATGGATACAGCACATCACTGTAAAGAAAGGCCTGAGAGAGCAAAAGAAGGTGCATTTATCAAGGTAGAAAAATAATTGATTTTTCCGTACGTTGAATCAAGGATGTCAAAGATACTCAGGTCCTAGCCTGCAGAAACCTGTAAATTCTACTTTGTCTGCAAGCGACTATAAATGTGAGTATGTTAAGGATCTCAAGATGAAGGAATCAGTCAGGATTATCTAAGTAGATTTAACAGATCACAAGATTCTTGGTAAGAGTAAGGCAGGCAGGTAGATAGAAAGGCCCATGAGAGAAGGAGACATACTGAAGGGAAGGAGACTGGAACATGGCCAATATAAGAGGGATATATAAAAGACCTGACCTACAAAATTATATTAAATGTTGGTCCCTTTTTTGCATAAGGAATATGTTTTTATGCAGATAATATGATTTATTCTAATGACACAGATTCCTTGCATTGGTTACAGGATGTTTTGTCAAGAGGGTTAATATGGGATAAGCATTCACCACCCTAAGAGGTAAGAACAGTGAAGGGAGATGTGGTTGTAGTCAAAAGAATACTATATGATGGACCAGATGATCAATGTGTGATTTCCCAACTGATTATGATACTTTTGCATAATAAAAACTATACCCACCAGGATCATGACTTTTTACCATTGTCATGACAACCCCTGGAAGTGAGCAAATTTGGTTAGGATCCAGGCTAGACCTGTGTCCAGGAAATCACCCCAAGCATCCTCTTTCTTCCATGAAAATCCATGAATAGTTCCCTTATTCCTTTACTTATTATAAATTGTAAATTTGTGTAGCAGCAGTGCTATTTTTTTCTGGAATATGTCCCCATTTGGGCTCTCGGAGTATGTACTTAGACTGTTAGTGAAGCGTCTGGCCTGGATCCAAGGTTGTTCTCTCTGAGTCAGCTTGCAGCCTGACTCCTGAATGTAAATACTTTCCCTTAACACACCTTTTCCGTTCTTTATTTATGACTCCTTCTAGAATTTGTCCCAGGGGAGTTCAACAAATATCTAATCTAGACCTAATAATCAGGAAGATCCAGGCCAGGTGGGTTCAGTGGAAAACAAGAGGGGAGACAGGGGAGAGAAATAAATTACTAGAGATAAAAAGTTGGAAAAAGTAGGACCTCAAAGCCAAGAGAGAGTGGAAGATGGTACTGCTGGAGGGGACCATAAGTCAGGGGATGTGGGGACCTAGGAAGCTGGGCCAGGCAAGGCAACTGATTTGCCCAAATGCTCTGGAGGAAGTAACATTCTGCCCATACTTTGTCTTAAGTTTAGTGACACCTATTTGAGCTCCTGATTTCCTGAAATGCGAAAGCTACTTCTTTGTTGCTTCAAGCCATTGGGTTCAAGAGTTTTATTCCTCCAGCTGCAACACAGAGACCACCAAGACAGCTGTGAAAAGGGCCTTATTCTAAGCATCTGGCCTTTGTGGGCCACCCAAATCTAGCCCCTCTGTTGGAACCTGTTCAGGATCTTGTTCCCCTAACTCTCACCTCGCAGAAAACAGTTCAAGCTGCATTGAGAAGCCAGTTCAGTCAGCTCCAGGGCATCCCTGGGCTTCAGTCATCAGCATAGGCCACCCCCAGGCCAGACTGTGGGTTCTGAGCAAAAGATAATTAAACAGAAGTCAGAGTTTCCTCAGGGAATGGTGAAAAATTCTGTTTCCCTTTCCCCATACCCCAGTTCCAGGCTGAGCCCAGAAGCAAGTAGCCACAGAGAGAGCCTGAGGGGGACCCTGTAGCCCTCAATGTAGAATCTTCCTAAGAAGAATATGTACACTGGAAGTATCCTGAGATGCAGAAAGGAGAGGCAGTTACTGCAGGAGCAGCCCAAGATGCACAGGACAAGAAGGTCCCAGTGGTCTCTCCTGGGGCCAGAGTGATAGTCCAGCAGGTAGGGCATTTGCCTTACATGCAAACATCCTCTACAGGTTCAATCCCTGGCATTCCATATGGTACTCCCCCACTCCATCTTCCAAGCACTGCCAGTTGTAAGCCCTGAACACTGCTGGGAGTAGCCCAAAAACCAAAAATCAAAATCAAAATCAATGGACCCTCCCAAGTTCTTGTGCTTTTCAGATGCAAGAAGCAGTTACAATGTCCTGAAGGTCAACCCTGGTGTCACCTTGACTGTTCTGGGTCACCCAGACACTTGAGAAACATGATTATGCATATGCATGAGAGAGTTTAACATTTGAATCAGGAAACCTAGTAAAGTAATGGGCCTTGAGTCTTAAGGCACCAACATTGCCCAGGAAGAGATAATTGTTCTGTCTTTCTCACTTATGAACATCATCTCTAAGGTTGACAATTGTAGAGCTTGAACTTATTTTATTTTATTTTTTTTGGTTTTTGGTTTTTGGGCCACACCCAGCGGTGCTCAGGGGTTACTCCTGGCTGTCTGCTCAGAAATAGCTCCTGGCAGGCACGGGGACCATATGAGAAACCGGGATTCGAACCAACCACCTTTGGTCCTGGATCAGCTGCTTGCAAGGCAAACGCCACTGTGCTATCTCTCCGGGCCCGAGCTTGAACTTCTTGGCCTCTGTAAACCTGTTAGTCTCTTCCTTACAGAAATTTTTTTCTGCATATAATATTAAGTACAAAATATTAGCATTTAAATTGACATAACTATCATATGATTTTGTTTAATTAATATATAAGCATATAAAAGTCAAAATATAAACTTTATCATATATAAGTTATAAAAGGTTTTTTCTGGATAAACCAGACTAACACAGTTTTGCTATTAAAAATGGTTTGAAGGACTGGAAAGATAGTAAAATGGGTAAGGTACTTGTCTTGCAAACCATGGACCCCAGTTCAAACTCTAGCACCTCAAAAAATGATTTGAGGGATGATGAGATATTACAGTAGGTGGATCCCTAACCTTGCATGTGGCTGGTTCAATCCCCAACATCCATGTAGTGTGTGATCTTCCAACCTCCACCCAGGCATGATACCTGAAGACAGGAACGCTGTCATTTGTGGCCCCCAAATCTCCCAAAAACGTGTTTTGTAGGGAAAGATAGTACCCTGGTTTGATCCCCCAGCACCCCAAGGTAGCCTGGTGATTCCCAACACTAAAGGAACTGAGAGGCACCACATCCTCAAATCCTTGATTTGAACCATCTGGCCAAGTTGTTCAAGTATTTCTGGAAGTGACTACAGGGTCCCCTAAGAACTACTTGGGTGTCCCCAGCCCCTCTAAAATGGTTTGAACAGGGTTCAAATGGTTTGAACATTTTCTATTACTGGTTCCAGAAGAATTAAACCTAAGAAGTGGAAGGCTGCTGAAAATGTAGCTCAGAATTAGAGCACTTGTCTTGTATGAATAATACTTTGAGTTCAAAGAGAAGATACTGTTTGATGTGTATGTAAACATTTTATGGGATTATTTTTGTTTGTTTGTTTTGGTTTTGGTTTTGGTTTTTGGGCCACACCCGGCGGTGCTCAGGGGTTACTCCTGGCTGTCTGCTCAGAAATAGCTCCTGGCAGGCACGGGGGACCATATGGGACACCAGGATTCGAACCAACCACCTTTGGTACTGGATCAGCTGCTTGCAAGGCAAACACTGCTGTGCTATCTCTCCGGGCCCATTTTATGGGATTATTATGTTATTGACCCTACCCTGATTGGTGATTGTGCCCTACCCTAGGGTGTGACCTGGCATTCTGCCCCCACCCTAGGTTGGTACCTGATTCTGCTTCAACCATTGGTGGTATCTGATCCCACCATTGGGTGGTATCTGATTCTGGGGGATAAAAACAAGGGTCTGTGGAAGGTGAGGGGCTTTTGGCTGGAACTAATGCTGAGGCTTTGGACTTCAGTCTTGTCCACCGAATAAAGCTAATATTTCCACAAGTCTGACTGTCTGCGAGCTGTTTACCCACCGTTTCACCTCAGAACCGTCAGCTGGACAGGGTGGCAGAGGCGTGCTCCGAGCTGAAGGGGAAAGACCTAATCCTCCATCCCTCCATCAGTCATCATCTACAGGGGCTGACTTGCAACACTGTTCAACAGTCAAGAGGCCAATATTGTGACTGTATTGTTTGGTAGAAAGAAAGAACAAAGTCCAGAGACTACAGGAAGGGTTGGGGAGATTTTATTCTTTTTGTTTGTTTGTTTTTTATATTTTATTTAAACACCTTGATTACATACATGATTGTGTTTTGGGTTTCAGTCATGTAAAGAACACCACCCATCACCAGTGCAGCATTCCCAACACCAATGTCCCAAAACTCCCTCCTCCTCACCCGACCCCCGCCTGTACTCTAGACAGGCTTTCCATTTTTCTCATACATTCTCATTATTAGGACAGTTCAAAATGTAGTTATTTCTCTAACTAAACTCATCACTCTTTGTGGTGAGCTTCCTGAGGTGAGCTGTAACTTCCAGCTCTTTTCTCTTTTGTGTCTGAAAATTATTATTGCAAGAATGTCTTTCATTTTTCTTAAAACCTATAGATGAGTGAGACCATTCTGAGTTTCTCTCTCTCTCTCTGACTTATTTCACTCAGCATAATAGATTCTATTTACATTCATGTATAGGAAAATTTCATGACTTCATCTCTCCTGACAGCTGCATAATATTCCATTGTGTATATGTACCACAGTTTCTTTAGCCATTCTTCTGTTGAAGGGCATCTTGGTTGTTTCCAGAGTCTTGCTATGGTAAATAGTGCTGCAATGAATATAGGTGTAAGGAAGGGGTTTTTGTATTGTATTTTTGTGTTCCTAGGGTATATTCCTAGGAGTGGTATAGTTGAATCATATGGGAGCTCAATTTCCAGTTTTTGGAGGAATCTCCATATCGCTTTCCATAAAGGTTGAACTAGACGGCGTTCCCACCAGCAGTGGATAAGAGTTCCTTTCTCTCCACATTCCTGCCAACACTGTTTATTTTCATTCTTTGTGATGTGTGCCATTCTCTGGGGTGTGAGGTGGTACCTCATAGTTGTTTTGATTTGCATCTCCCTGATGATTAGTGATGTGGAGCATTTTTTCATGTGTCTTTTGGCCATTTGTATTTCTTTGTCAAAGTGTCTGTCCATTTCTTTCTCCCCATTTTTTGATGGGATTAGATGTTTTTTTCTTGGAAATTTCTGTCAGTGCCTTGTATATTTTGGAGATTAGCCCCTTATCTGATGGGTATTGGGTGAATAGTTTCTCCCACTCAGTGGGTGGCTCTTGTATCCTGGGCGCTATTTCCTTTGAGGTGCAGAAGCTTCTCAGCTTAATATATTCCCATGTGTTAATCTCTGCTTTCATTTGCTTGGAGAGTGCAGTTTCCTCCTTGAATATGCCTGTAGTCTCAATGTCCTGGAGTGTTTTGCCTATGTGTTGTTCTATATATCTTATGGTATTGGGTCTGATATCGAGGTCTTTAATCCATTTGGATTTTACCTTCGTACATGATGTTAGCTGGGGGTCTAAGTTCAATTTTTTGCAAGTGGCTAGCCAGTTGTGCCAATACCACTTGTTGAAGAGGCTTTCTTTGCTCCATTTAGGATTTCTTGCTCCTTTATCAAAAATTAGATGATTGTATGTCTGGGGAACATTTTCTGAATATTCAAGCCTATTCCACTGATCTGAGGGCCTGTCCTTATTCCAATACCATGCTGTTTTGATAACTATTGCTTTGTAGTACAGTTTAAAGTTGGGGAAAGTAATTCCTCCCATATTTTTTCCCAATGATTGCTTTATTTATTCTAGGGGGTTTATTGTTCTAAACGAATTTCAAAAGTGCCTGATCCACTTCTTTGAAGAATGTCATGGGTATCTTTAGAGGGATCACATTAAATCTGTATAATGCCTTCGGGAGTATTGCCATTTTGATGATGTTAATCCTACCAATCCATGAGCAGGGTATGTGTTTCCATTTCCGCATGTCCTCTCTTATTTCTTGGAGCAGAGTTTGATAGTTTTCTTTGTATAGGTCCTTCACATTTTTAGTCAAGTTGATTCCAAGATATTTGAGTTTGTGTGTCACTATTGCGAATGGGGTTGTTTTCTTAATGTCCATTTCTTCCTTATTACTATTGGTGTATAGAAAGGCCATTGATTTTTGTGTGTTAATTTTGTAGCCTGCCACCTTGCTATATGAGTCTATTGTTTCTAGAAGCTTTTTGGTAGAGTCTTTAGGGTTTTCTAAGTAGAGTATCATGTCATCTGCAAACAGTGAGAGTTTGACTTCTTCCTTTCCTATCTGGATTCCCTTGATATCTTTTTCTTGCCTAATCGCTATAGCGAGTACTTCCAGTGCTATGTTGAATAGGAGTGGTGAGAGAGGACAGCCTTGTCTTGTGCCAGAATTTAGAGGGAAGGCTTTTAGTTTTTCTCCATTGAGGATAATATTTGCCACTGGCTTGTGGTAGATGGCCTTAACTATATTAAGAAAGGTTCCTTCCATTCTCATCTTGCTGAGAGTTTTGATCAAGAATGGGTGTTGGACCTTATCAAATGCTTTCTCTGCATCTATTGATATGATAATGTGATTTTTATTTTTCTTGTTGTTGATGTTATATATTATGTTGATAGATTTATGGATGTTAAACCATCCTTGCATTCCTGGGATGAAACCTACTTGATCGTAGTGGATGATCTTCTTAATGAGGCATTGAATCCTATTTGCCAGGATTTTGTTGAGGATCTTTGCATCTGCATTCATCAGTGATATTGGTCTGTAATTTTCTTTTTTCGTAGCATCTCTGTCTCGTTTAGGTATCAAGGTGATATTGGCTTCATAAAAGCTATTTGGAAGTGTTTCCGTTTGTTCAATTTCATGAAAGAGTCTTGCCAGGATTGGTAGTCGTTCCTCTTGGAAAGTTTGAAAGAATTCATTAGTGAATCCATCTGGGCCTGGGCTTTTGTTTTTCGGCAGACATTTGATTACCGTTTTAATTTTATCATTAGTGATGGGGGTGTTTAGATATGCTACATCCTCTTCCTTCAACCGTGGAAGATTATGAGTCCAAGAATTTATCCATTTCTTCCAGGTTCTCATTTTTAGTGGCGTAGAGTTTCTCAAAGTAGTTTCTGACTACCCTTTGAATCTCTGCCATATCAGTAGTGATCTCTCCTTTTTAATTCCTAATACAAGTTATCAAGTTTCTCTCTCTCTCTCTCTCTCTCTCTCTTTTTCTTTGTTAGTTTTGCCAGTGGTCTATCAATCTTGTTTATTTTTTCAAAGAACCAACTTCTGCTTTTGTTGATCTTTCAGATTTTTTGGGGGGTTTTCACTTCGTTGATTTCTGCTCTCAGCTTTGTTATTTCCTTCTGTCTCCCTATTTTTGGGCCCTTCTGTTGAGCACTTTCTAGTTCTATTAGCTGTGTCATTAAGCTACTCAGGTAAGCCCCTTCTTCCTTCCTGATGTGTGCTTGCAAAGCTATAAATTTTCTTCTCAGTACTGCTTTTTCTGTATCCCATAAGTTCTGATAGTTTGTATCTTTATTGTCATTTGTTTCCAGGAAACTTTTAATTTCCTCCTTGTTTTCATCTCAGACCCACTGGTTATTGAGTATGAGGCTGTTAACTTCCAGGTGTTAAAGTTTTTCTTCTGTGTCCCTTTGGAATTCACAAATAATTGCAGAGCCTTGTGGTCAACGAAGGTAGCCTGCAAAATTTCTATCCTCTTGATATTATGGAGGTATGTTTTATGTGCCAGCATGTAGTCTATCCTGGAGAATGTCCCATGTACATTGGAGAAGAATGTGTATCTAGGTTTCTGGGGATGGAGTGTCCTATATATATCCACTAGGCCTCTTTCTTCCATTTCTCTCCTCAGGTCTAGTATATTCTTGTTGGGTTTCAGTCTGGTTGACCTATCCAGTGTTGACAAAGCCGTGTTGAGGTCCCCCACAATTATTGTGTTGTTATTGATATTATTTTTCAGATTTGTCAACAATTGTATTAAGTATTTTGTTGGCCCCTCATTCGGTGCATATATGTTTAGGAGAGTTATTTCTTCCTGTTCTACTTACCCCTTGATTAATATAAAATGTCCATCTTTGTCCCTTACAACCTTCCTGAGTATAAAGTTTGCATTATCTGATATTAGTATGGCCACTCCAGCTTTTTTATGGGTGTTGTTTGCTTGGATAATTTTTCTCCAGCCTTTTATTTTGTGTCTATGTTTGTTCTGACTATTCAGGTGCATTTCTTGTAGGCAGCAAAAGGTTGGATTGAGTTTTTTGATCCATTTAGCCACTCTGTGTCTCTTAACTGGTGCATTTAGTCCATTGACGTTGAGAGAAAGAATTGTTCTGGGATTTAATGCCATCTTTATATCAAAATTTTGTGTGTCTTTTAGTTAGTCTTGTCTTAAATTAGGTCTTTCAGTTTTTCTCTTAAGACTGGTTTTGAGTCCGTAAAGTTTCTGAGCCGTTTTTCGTCTGTGAAACTATGTATTCTTCCGTCAAACTGGAAAGTGAGTTTTGCTGGGTACAGTATTCTAGGTGAAGCATTCATTTCATTCAGTCTTGTTACAATATCCCACCACTGCTTTCTGCCCTTAAATGTTTCTGGTGACAGGTCTGCTGTAAATCTCAAGGATGCTCCCTTGAATGTAATTTCCCTTTTTGATCTTGCTGTTTTCAGAATTCTGTCTCTATCTGTGGGATTTGTCATTGTGACTAGGATGTGTCTTGGGGTATTTTTTCTGGGGTTTCTTTTGGTTGGTACTCTTCGAGCATGCAGGATTTGATCATATATATTCTTTATCTATGGAAGTTTCTCTTTAATGATGTTCTTTATCATTGATTCTTCCTGGAAATTTTCTTCCTGGGTCTCTGGGACTCCAATGATTCTTAAGTTGTTTCTGTTGAGCTTATCATAGACTTCTATTTTCATCTGTTCTCATTCTTCAACTAATTTTTCCACTGTCTGTTCAGTTGCTTTAAGTATTTTTTCCAATCTCTCCCGCTGTATGGAATTGTTATTTATCTCATCTTCCACAGCACCAAGTCTATTCTCAGCTTCTGATACCCTGTCCCAGAGCTTATCCATTTTGTCAGTCACTTCGTTTACTGAGTTTTTCGGGCCTGTTAGTTGACATGTTATTTCAGTTTGGAGTTTTGTGATTTCTGTCTTCATATTTTCTTGGTTCTTATTAGTGTTCTGTTCAACTCGATCCATGGTTTCTTTGAGTTCTTTGAGCATCTTCCATATTGCTTGTCTAAAGTCCTTATCCGAGAGGTTGGTTAGTTGGTTGGTCATTATCTGGTCATCAGAATTGTCATCTTCATTCTCTATGTCTGATGCTGGCCTGCATTGTTTCCCCATTGTCACACTTGTATTGTGGGTTTTTCTACATGTTGTGGTGGTATTCATTGGCTAAATGATGTAGGCAGCCACACTCCTCTGGCTCTGCCCTTTCTGGATGGGTCGACTTGCCTCCAAGGGAGGGGAGTCCTCAGTGGATGAAGCCTCACACAGGATCAAATCTTAGGCCCGAGCATGCAGCAAAGAAGACAGTCCAGAGAGAAATGCTGGGCTTTAGTGATCCAGCACAGTTCTTAGTGTGATTTTTTTTCTTCTTGTTGAAATTTTGTTCTTTCCTTAGAAAGAGTGCACGGCCGTGTAGCAAAGCAGAGCGGAGCGGCCGTGCTCTTCTGGAGCCTCTTTTCGGCCCACTCCCAAGAGGTTCACACGACAGGACAGTAGATAGACATACACAGGCAGCACTCACAATTTTTCACAGTCGGGCCCCACTGGGCAGGTGTAGTTTCGTAGATTTTCCTAGCCTGAGATTTCATTCTTATTCATGGACAGAATTCCCTTTGCCAGGAGACACAGAAACCATTCTACCAGATGGCCCAAGTTTTTGCATCATCTGCCAGATGGCTCTGATTCTGTCTAGAGACCACCAAGGAACTCCCATTCCATATCTCTCTCTGTTCCTGAGCTAGGGAAGAGGAAACTGCCCTGTCAATCAAAGCTTCAATACTGCACACACACATGTGCTACATAATATCACCAAGAAATGACCCTGGCAAGGTAACAAGCTCATACTAGGTTCATGACTATGGCCATATTGCATTTATTTTATTAAAAATATGATAGAATGGTAAGGGCCAAAAGACACAGAGAAGATAACTGTCCAGGGGTGGAAAAAAAAAAAAAGATAACTGTCCATTTTACCTCAACGTGTAAGTTCCAGCTGTCACTAGTGTGATACCAGAATCTTCAAATTAACATAATTGGGGACCAGAGAGATAGCATGGAGGTAAGGCGTTTGCCTTTTATGCAGAAGGTCGGTGGTTCGAATCCCGGCTTCCCATATGGTCCCCCGAGCCTGCCAGGAGCGATTTCTGAGCATAGAGCCAGGAGTAACCCCTGAGCACTGCCGGGTGTGACCCCCCCCCAAAAAAAAAAAAAAAAAAAGAATCCCGGCATCCCATATGGTCCCCTGAGCCTACCAGGAGTGATTTCTGAGTGTAGAACCAGGAGTAACCCCTGAGTGCTGCCCGGTGTGACCCAAAAACGAAATCAAAACAAAACAAAACAAAAAATTAGCATAATTGAATGAATGAAGACCTACTGGTTTGGGTACAGCCATCTCTCAACCATCTCACTGGAGCTTACTGTTTGCTCTTTCAGCAGTGTTGTATTTTGTTTGCATCAATAAAACATTCTCTTACTCTGTTGGCTTTTGTCTGCATCTTTAAACTCTCTGCTGCAAACTTTCTCCTGCCTTCCACAAACATTTCACTCATGTGTTGGAGAAAAAAGAATTTGTGACCCAGAAACTTTTCTTGAATCAGAATAAGTCTACACAGTGAGAGCTACTCACGACCAGTGATGCTGCCAGCCACTGTGCATTGGAGGTGTGATTGTGACAGGTGAATTGAGGAGTGGGAAAGGAAGTAACCTTAAGAGGGTCATTGGTGAAGACAAGGTCAAGGATAGGTCACTCTACCATGAGCACCATGTCATGTAGACTCTGGCATTCTACCAGACCCACTTTGCATCTGTGGTTCAGTTGATCTTCATAGCATGGAAAATGATCCCTACCCCTCTAGTTCTTGGGGAAGTTTTGTAGGCCTCAGGCTGGAGTGAGGTAAAGAAAAATGGGTACTGACCTCTGCCCAGGTCCCCAGGTCTGTAATCTCCCATTCAGAGGAGGTTTCTGTACCAGTGACAAGCAAGAAGCCTTGAAGAAGGGAGATATTGACATTTGACATGGGAGGGAGAGACTAAACATTAATTTTGGAGCTGGAAAAGTAATACATTTAAGGTATTTAAGGTAATATGGTCCCCTGAACACTGTCAAACCTGAGCACAGAGCCAGGAGTAAGACCTGAGCATCAGTGAGTGGAGTTTGGACCTAACCTCCTCTTTACACACACACACACACACACACACACACACACACACACACACACACACACACCCCACAGCAACAATATTATCCATTTGGTGTCTTCCCTATTAAATCCAGCATCAAGACAGGGGGTGGGGGCCTGCGGTATTGTAAATTGTATTGTAAATTAGCAAATCTAGTTCTTGAGATAAGATTTTAGCCTTCATAGAGTGTGCTCAAAGGGTCATCTGGCCTAGGACTTTACTACTAAAAGTCCCTGTTTCCTAGAGGGTTTTACAGAAGTGGCAACAGCAGCCCCACAAAAGGCTGGGGCCCCTTCTGTGCTTCAGAGTCAAAAGACATGGCTTCCTTGCTTCCTCAGGAAGAAAACATTTCTGAATATGCACATCTACCCAGATACCAGTGAATCAACAATACCAGCTGTCTGGGAATCTGCCTTCCATTGAGAATGTGCTTCCATCATGCTGAGCTCTGCCAAGGCCAATTGAGACACTCCAATAGATGCCCTGAGATCACTGCAGGTGTCACGTGCCAGATGAGTTAATAGGCCACTTTATGGCCAAGCAACATCCCAGCTCTGAAGGCCAACTCTCTCATCTCACCATCTCTCAGGCTTAAGGGAGAACATCTAGAATAGTGGTTGCTATTCTCCTGGTATTTCCTTTAACCATCAGCTTGGCAGAAGGACAGATCCCTGCAAAAGAAAGACGTGAAAGTTCTGAGGTTCTTTCCACATCCAGGAGGCGCTGAAAGAGGCATCAATATTCCACCCATGCTAGCACAGCCCCATGGAAAACTTTTGGAAGGGGTGCTTGGATGAGAGAAGCGAGATCACTGTACCCAAGAATCCTAGTGATTATGCCCACCTGTGACATGACCAGAAATCTGAGAGACAAATTGACAAAGTTGTTGAGAAAAAAACAACATAATAAATCCCATCATAGAAAAATCACAGCCTTAGAAACCTAGGGAGAATGAATGTGAAGATCAAATGGTAGAACTTCTGTTCTGATGGCGGTGCTGGTTGACTCTCAGGCATAACAGAAATAGAGGAGTTGAATGACAATCTTTTCACAGCCAGGAGAGTTGTTTGAACCTGCAATCAAGGAAATAGCTGCCAATCATTCATTTCTGGGCAATTTTTCTAGATCTTGCTTTAGTGAGAGTATTTTTAAAGTTGGGCCCTTCCTGCCAAATTCATAAATGCTCTTTTCATTGCAACAGAGTGTGTGATGCAAAGTCTGTGTGGGAGGAAATGGATGTGCTCTTAGTGTATCTGTGCAGTATCTGATCAGGACCAGGGATAGCATGAACTAGGGACTAGAGGCAGAGAAGTCTTCCTAATTTGTGGCCTTTTTTTTTTTTTAGCAATTGAAAATGAAGAAACAGAAATACTATCATGTCTAGAATGGTTTCTTGACATTGCTGGTATCCCATTGATAATTTCTTTTCCTGACTTTCTTATTTAAAAAAGAAAATTGGCTTTGTAGGGATTGAAGAGATAGCATATAAGGCAGGGCACTTGCCTTTCATGTGGCCAAACAAGAGTGATCCTTGGGCACAGAAGCAGGAGTAAGCCCAGAACACAGTTGATTGTGGTCCCCAAACAAAACAGCAAACAAACTTTCAGCTTTGTAGACATAGCCAAGAATTTGGCTTCACAATAATACTGAAATGTCCTAGTCTCTGTTTTATACAGTTTCAACCATTGAAAAATTAAGCAAAAGTTAGAAAGTGGGTTTTATGAAAGTTCCTCAAAGGGACCCAATTTTTCCATTAAATTCTCTTTTTCTCCTACCATTATCCTACCTGGAACACAGAAATGATGACTGTTGGGAATGCACATAAATGCACCATGACTAAGAGGTTAAGAATGTTCCAGTATCACAGGCCCTGAACCACACTCAGACAACACCCAATTTTGAACTATCTTTTTGTAAAAATCATGAGTCCAATTAGGCAAGTGACTACTCTTCAGACTTTTCATATGTAGCGCACACACATGCAGATTTCTTAAGCAATATGAGTTGATAATAGAAAGTGATACTTTCTATATTGATACTAATATGAGCTGCAAAGGTCTCACTGTGAGTCCAACACTCAGGAGCACCCATGAGCAGCAAAGACCCAGGTAAGAAAAGACTAGCCTGTGTCAGAGCAGAGATTGTCTGCCATGGAGGATGCCAGCTCTCCACAATCAAGGTAATAAGCACCCATCACCTCCCCAGATTATTTCTGCTCATCTTTTTAAAGCTTGTTCAGCTAACCTGACTGCCAACTTTCTACCCCATAACCAACTTCCCAACTCTGGTCCCTTGTTATTTTTTCTTTTTATTATATTTTTCTTTAAAACAATTTTTTTTTGGGCCATACCCACTGACGCTCAGGGGATACTCCTGGCTATGCACCCAGAAATTGCTCCTGGCTTGGAGGACCATATGGGACTCTGGGTGATCAAACTACTGTTTGTCCTAGGTCAGCGCGTAGAAGGCAAACCCCCTACTGCTTGCACCACCTCTCCGGCCCCTCTTTAAAATTTTTAATTGATTTTTTTTATTTAAACACCAAGGTTACAAAGTTGTTCATAATGCAGTTTTTTTTTAGATAAAGTTGATCATGACTGAGTTACAATCATATAATACAATGCACAACTGTCACCAGTGTGCATTACTCACCATCAAAGTCCCCAGTTCCCCTCTCACCCTCTCTGGTGCCCTTTGTATTATTGTTTGTCTCTATGATTTTCAATCACTTTAAAATACCCATTGATAGAGTGGACATAAAGAACGTGAGACCTGGTATTCAGTGGTAAACAATTCCTTGAGGGGGCTGAAGAACAGAAAGAGATGGTAAGGAGGATGGGAAGTACCTATGATGGAGAAAAGTGTTAAACCAGGAGGAGCAGGTGAAAGGTGGAAAAGTGTCATGTATGAAACTCTATCAGTAACAGGAGACCACAGAGCAAGAGTTAGTTCATGTGCATGCATGTGCATGTGTGTGTGTTTGTGTATAAGTGCCTCTTGTAGAAGTAGACTAATAGGGGTCCACAAATGGGAAGTGGAAAGGGCATGGATGGAGGGAAGCGGACACGAGCGAAGGAATAGGTGTTGAAACATTGTATGACTGAAACCCAATCATGAATAACTTTATAAGTTAATGGTAACAATATTAAAAAATAAAGTAAAATATCTATAATTCAGGGGCTGGAACAATAACACAGCATGTAGAGCATTTGCTTTGCATGCAACCAACCTAGGTTCAATCCCGAAGCATCCCATAGAGTCCCTTTAAACCTACCAGGAGTGATTTCTTTTTTTTTCTGGGCCACACCCATGATACTTAAGGGTTATACCTAGCTCTGTGCTCAGAAATCACTCCTGGCAGGTTCAGGAGACCTTATGGATGTCAGGGATTGAACCCGTGTTGGTTGCTATAGCTCTGTCCCCACCCAGGACTAATTCTTGAGTGTAGAGCCAGAAGTAATGTCTGAGCATCACCAATGTGGCTTTTAAACTCCCCCAAATTTATTGTTCAGTAACATCTTTGATTCAGATGAAAAAGAAAATGCAATAGCACTGCTATTGTGACCTGCTACTTTGACACGCACTAGAGAAACCCCAGAAGAAATTTTAATTTCCTTCCACTCTATTCTCAAAAGTCAAATTATACCCAGTTCTCCTACCCTCTCAGTTAAATTTCTCTCTCCAAGTCATTAGCATAGAGCACCATGGCCAGAGCCCTCCATAATCTAGTGATATCCTCATTTAACAGCATAATCCAGGCTACAATGAAAAAGAGAGGACGACTATCTACATTTCCTGTTTGATACAACTCAATATTTTGTTTTTCCCTTAATTAAATTCCTTTTGCTTGAAGCTAGAACATTTATCTCAGAGAGTTCGATTCCTGACTCCCAAGTCTTCCTTTCTTCATTAGCAAGAATCAATCATACTGATTGTTCTGGCTGTCACCTGAGCTAATCGGTACTGATGAATGAGCCGACTCCTCTCGACACCCGCAACTGGCATGGCTGCTCCATGATATCATTCTACTCATGTCACACAGTGAGATTGATATATGTGTAGACCTTTCTCCAAACAAGGTGTGTATGTAACCAACAGGTACAAGAGAAGCAGTACCCTCTTCATTGTTTATTATTATTATTATTGAGAAGTAACAGAGAGCACAATGAACCATCATTTCACACTTTTTAGAAAAGCACCAAGGCCAGTATGGCAATCTAGAATCCCTGTTCATCATTCTTTGAAAAATAAAATGGTGAAAAAGGAATGGAAGCTACCCAAAATGTGAAAAATGAACCTTTCTATGAACCAGCAGGCCACTCTGTCTGTCTGAAAGGATGGAAATCAGGGTCTTGTAGATTTATTCTGTATTCTTCTGTCACTGAAGTGTTGATCATACTATCCAGGTCTGGAAACAACCCAAATGTCAATTGACAAATGGACTCAAGCCATGGCTGTAGATACACAATGGGATTGTTGTAACAGAGTTTGCAGAATCAATCACACCAAAACCATCTTGAGGAGAAATGGCAAAGGAGATAGAATTAATCAAAAGCTAAGACTAGTTGGACCACAACTAGGCAATTATCAGCTGAAATTGCTGCCCTGCCTAGGGATTCCGGACACCTTTCATAGGAGATTTTAGGCCATCAGAAATGGTGAGACAAAAAGAGGGACAAAAGATGGTTTCTGGATACCTTTCATAGGAGATATTAAGCCTTCCGAAATGATGAGACAAATAGAAGGACAAAAGAATGGTGTTTTTTGATCAGTTCCTTCACCACAATTCACCCTACAAGAGGAGTATTATGTCCCAGACTGGCAAGGACGAAAGCACATGGCAAAAGCTTAAATCAGGAATTCTTTATTGGCTGTACAACAACTGCACCTCCTAGACTTTGCACAGAAAGCCCTGGTTGGCCAAAGGTTCTATGCAAGAACTCAAGTATTCTAATCTGTTTATGCCCTGCAGAACCAGGAATCACAGAGTGGAATATTAGAAGTGCCTTTGTACAGCAAAGTGACCCTGATGGTCCCCCTTATTGTATCCTCATATCTTATCATTGAGCCATCCAGTTGACTGAGTATATCTGAGAGTGAACCCAATGTCCCTTTTTTGAATCTACCAAGAGTCATGAAACATAAGGAAGTCCTTTAGATCTAGTGTGAATTATCGTGCAACATGGGCTGAGCATTTCAAACTCCTAAGGGGCGGTCCTCATAGTAAATGCTCTTCCCACAAGACAAACAAGCATTATAACAGGGGCCAGAGCAAAAGTACAGAAAGAAGAGCATTTGCTTTGCATATGGCCAACCCAGGTTCAACTCCAATATCCTATACAGTCTCCCAAGCCTGCCAGGAATGATTCCTGAGTGTAGAGCTAGAAGTAACACCTGACCACTACTGGGTGTAGCTCAAAAACAAACCAAAAAAAAAAAAAAAACAAATAAACAAGCAGTATAAGCAAGCAAAACAAAGACATTTATAGATATGATGCTTATGTTGATCACCTTAATTTTGATGCTTCTACCTCAATCAAGTATATACAGTACTGTATCCATGGATACCCCAAATCAAGTGAATTATACATAAAATGTGAAATTTGTGCCAATAATATAGGCCATGTATACACACATGCACAAACACACACAAAGATATTTCTTTTGTGGACTTACCTGTCCCCTTTCCATCTCCTGAAAACATCCAACTTTCACTTGTTTCAGGTAAGAAGGAAACAAAGACAACAAGCTCCCTTCCAAGATGCAAATGTTGGCCTCTCTTGGCAAGTTTGCTACTTGTAGTTCTGGATTCTTCTGCCTGTAAGAACTTCTGCTTTAGTGTTGCACCAGTGTGATCTTTTGGAAGAATCAAGGTGACCATGTAAGCCAGAGTGATAGTACACTGGATAGGCATTGAGGTAAGAGACCCTGGCAGCAGAGGCAGTCTATGTGGTCTGTAGAAATTCCCCCTAGAAGCTGCATCAGTCATGTACCCAGCTATGTGTATGCGGAGAACTGTGATGGTTACACGAATAGAAATTTGGGGGCCAGAGGGATAGTACAGTGAGTAACAGCCAACCCAAGTTCAATCACCAGCATCTCATATGTTTCTCCAAGCACTACCAGGCATGATTTCTGAGTGCAGAACCAGGAGTAACCCCTGAGTAGTGTTGGGCATAGCATAAAAGAAAAGAAAAGAAAAGAAAAGAAAAGAAAAGAAAATTACAGTTCATCCAGTTTTAGAGGCTAGAGTCTCAGAGCAGCAGCCTGTGGGACTGGGCTGGGCTGAAGAGCCCCACCCCTTCCGGGCTGCAGACAGTGGAGCTTTGGCATCTTCATGGGATGCAAAGAGAGCAAGAAAGTGCTCTGGCCTCTTCTGGAAGGGCCCCCACTCCAGGAGTGTTCTACCTTCATTGGTCAACTGCTTTCTTGAGGGTCCTACCTCTAGATCCCCTGCAGTAAGATTGGGGTTTGGCATGGGGGTGGGGGCTGGGGTGCATGGTGGGAAAAGAGCATAGTGAAAAGAGAAGGAGTTTCTAGCAGAAGGAACAACTGAGACAAAATGTACAGACATATCTAGGCAGGTATACCAGTGGGGTCGAGTCTCCCAGTGGAAGGAATAGATAATAAAATGACCCAGTAGCTATAGAAAGTGATTGAGCACATCCAGGGTCTTCCAAGCCACTTTGTAAAATCATACATTTCCCCCAAGCCCAGTTGGCAGGAGTTGGACCCTCGCAAATATCTGACCTTTATTCTATGCCATTTAAAAATGCTTAGAAACAATCAGCTCAGTATCGAGCCAAAATAATGAGACTCCTTATAAATTTAAAACTAGCCAGCGAAAATATCATTTCTATAAAGTACAAATCTGTTACTGTATAAATGCTACTATATCTTTAAGGAGCAATAATGTCGCCTTCCCCTGTAACTGTCAATGGACTCAGGTATAAAATGGGAAGCTTGAGGGTTAGATGGGGATCCCAGGAAGAAATGGGGGTGAGTCAGCAAGAGGAGTGGGGGGACAGAGCAGTTTGGCCCCAGAGACCTGGCCTCCCTTTGCTGGCTCTCTCTCTCTCTCTCTCTCTCTCTCTCTCTCTCTCTCTCTCTCTCTCTCTCTCTCTCTCTCTCTCTCTCTCTCTCTCTCTCTCCAAACATTAGGTGAGCATTAAAAGGCTACTTTATTTCTCCACAGACATTTTCTGCTCAACAAGTTCTTGGTTCCATGGTAATCCCTATGAGGGTGTCCTTTCTTTTCCAACACAGGGGTCCCTGTGCTATAATTCACTTAAACAGAAGCCCTCATTTCTAGATTCTAAAACCCTCCTACTCACCAATTCAGACAATGCCCAAGTAAGACAAGATGTGATACAACAGGAGTTATGAATCAGGGAGAAAATAAAGTGACTGTCCTACTTGGCAGGCAGAACACATCTGTTGTGTTAGAATTTCTTCCGATCCTTGGAAGAATCAATATTGTTAAAAAGGACTATCTATTATATAGATTCAAAGCAATCCCCATTCAAATTCAGACAACATTCTTCAAGGACATAGAAAAGTCAATAATAAAGTTCGTATGGAATCAGAAGATACCACAAATAGCCAAAGCCATATTGAAAAAGAAGAAAGGTGGATGTATCTCATTACCTAATTTGGAATTGTATTATAAAGCTATAGCTAAAAAAACTGTATGGTACTGGAATAAAGATATGCTCTTGGGGCTGGAGAGATAGCGTGGAGATAGGGTATTTGCCTTGCATGCATAAGGACAGTGATTCGATGTTGGCTACCGTGACTGACTCAGTGGTTACTTTTGCAAAACTCCCTGCCATTTTTTCAGTGCTAAGTGCTGTTTGCTATAAGCCCATATACCAACAGGAAAAAGACAACCTTCAAGTAATAAATAACTTCTCAGCCTAGGGGAGGAAGACACTGCCTGATACCATGGAGCCAAGTCTCCCCTTAACTTACATTCCTGAGTTAAAAGCTAAATGCAACAAAGCTTGCCCCACCATAAAACTGCTGAGAGTTCCAGAAAGTGGTCTGCAAACCCTACTTTAGGGTCATAGGGCAATTCCTTGAAAACTGCTGACTTAGGAGTGATTGTAAAATTGTCACTGCTTCTCCCTCCCTTCTGGAAGATGATTTACTGCCTTTGTTTCATGGCTTTCGCGCCAAAATGTATGATTGACATTACTTTTTACCTGCCCCCTTCTCCTTCTCTATATAAGAGATGCTGGACCCCAATAAAGACACCTTAGACCGGTCTAATCACCTAAGGTCATTATTACTAACCTCTCTCAGATTTTTTACAGGTGTGGTTGTGCTTCTAGCCCAGCTAAATAAAGGTGTGGTCGTCCGAGAGCCTCTGAGCCGATTCCCGCTGGCCGGGCCCCTCCGGGGGGCTTGCAGGACCCCGCAATTCGAATCCCGACATCCCATATGGTCCCCTGAGCCTGCCAGGAGTGATTTCTGAGCATAGAGCCAGGAGTAACCCCTGAGCACTGCCGAGTGACCCAAAAAACAAAACAAAACAAAACCGATACGCTCTTTGATTAATGAGTCAGAATTGAATACCCAAGGAATACCCCATATATATGGATGGTTAATTTTTGAAAAAGGAGCTGAGACTATGAAATGGAGCAAAGATAGGCTCTTCAACAAATGGTGCTGGGAAAATGATAACAATGTGTAAGGAATTAAAGCCTTTTTAGTATCACACCTTACACAAAAGTCAATTCACAATAGATAAAAAAAATCTTGAGATATGCTAGGAAACTATAAAGTATACTGAAGAAAATATTGGCAGAATGTTCCAAGATTTGGACTCCAAAGGCATTTTCAGTAATCTGGTACTACTGGCATAAGCAACAAAATAAAAATCAACAAATGGGGCTATATCAGATTAAAGAGTTTTTGCATGGCTAAAGAAACACAAACTAACTAAATGGGAAAAAATATTTGGATTCAACTTACCAGATAAAAATTTTATAAAAACTTGATTAAAAACTTGATATCTAGGAAATATAAAGTACTTAGGAAGAACAACCCCAAATTTTCAAAATCTATATTAAAAACTTGGGAGAGGAAATGAACAGACATTTCTCAGAAGAAGGCAAGCAAAATGCATGTAGGCACATGAAAAAGTGCTCAGCATCTTTAGGGAAATCTAAATCAAGACAACAGTGAGATCTCATCTCACACCAGTGAGAATGGCACATATCAAACATAATAGGAACATTCTGTGCTGGCAGGGATGTGGTGAAAAAGAAACTGCTGGTGGGAATGCTCAACCCTTATGGATAAAAGTATGGAAAGTTCTCAATAAACTTAGAATTGAACTGCCATATGAACTGTCATATCCAGCAATTCACTTTTGAGTATCTACTCCCAGGACTTGATAACATTCATTCAAAAGGATGTGTGCACACCATTATTCGTTGCTGCACTGTACAATTGTTAAGTATGAAATCAACATAGTTGTCTAACAACAAGAATGGATTATGAAGATGCAGTATATAAATACAATGAAATACTGTGCAACTGCAAGGAAAGATAAAATCATGCAATTTTCTGCTACCTGGTTAATTGAAACTGGAAGTTATCACATTAGGTGAAGTAAACCAGAAGATAAATACACAGGATGATCTCATTTATCTGGGTTATAGAATAACTGATGAGTAAATGTAGTGTAGTAAAGGGGAAGATGCCTAGATCACTCTTGACCCAGAGTTTAGGGAAGAGAATGTTAGAGAAGGAAAGTCATCAAGGGGAAGGAAGAAAATGAGAAAGGAAAGTAATAGAGGAACAGAGGTCATGACTTCCAATACATTGGAGATGTGGGAAAGTAGTCCAGATCTACATGCAAAGCACAAACTCAACAACACTGGAAACATGAGATCTACTAACCCACTAGGCTTTGTCATGTGCTTGTCAAGGTGTCAGGCAGGGGATCGAGGTAGGGGAAGATGGGGTAGGGGAGCACTGGTGATAGGAGTTGACACTTGCGGTGGGATTTATGTTGAAATATTATGTCTAAAGCATAACTACCAAAATGTTGTAAATAATGGTACTTAGACATTTTAAAATAATTTTTTCCAATTATTTAAGAAGAGTCTTCAGTTAAGAATGGTCTTGTGAGGGCCCGGAGAGATAGCATAGTGGCGTTTGCCTTGCAAGCAGCCGATCCAGGACCAAAGGTGGTTGGTTCGAATCCCGGTGTCCCATATGGTCCCCCGTGCCTGCCAGGAGCTATTTCTGAGCAGACAGCCAGGAGTAACCCCTGAGCACTGCCAGGTGTGGCCCAAAAACCAAAAAAAAAAAAAAAGAATGGTCTTGTGAATTGAATTGTACCTGCCCTTTCCTACTCCTTCTCCCCTACTCTCTACTCCAGTCCCTCCAAAACAAAAAATGTATGTTCAAGTCCCAATATTCATTGTCACAATGACCTTCTTAAAAATGGGATCTGGGATGAAGTCAAGTTCAACATATCAGATAAAAACTTGGTACCCGGGATATATAAAGTACTTACAACAATCAATCAAACATTTCAAAATCCTTATCAAAAACTAGGGAGAGGAAATGAACAAACTTTTCATTCCATTCAAAAACTGGGAAGAGGAAATAAGCAGAATAGAAGCCCTCATTTCTATTGTCTGTGGATATTATTCCCAGACCATGTTTATTTAACATCCCACAAATGAGTGTGATCACTCTATAAACAGGGAAATTTTTTAACCCTTTACTTAGCACATCAGTATGTGGATGAAGCTTTCTTTGCCAATTCAATATTACAGTAGACTATAACAGATTGGTATTAAAAAAAAAAACAAAACACTTCTACTTCCCTGTCAGGGAGTCCCTGATCTGGATTAGGACTGGTAAAGTTGACTAAGAGAATCAACTCCCTGTGGACACTAGCATCCACCATCCCCACAAGGCAGATATCAAGCTGTGCCTGAAGTCCACTTGACCTACAAGGCATGAGAAATTCATTCCACCATACTAGTCTCAGGGAGCTGTGGACTCAGACAAGAGCCAAGAAAAAAAGAAAAGTCATTTCTAAACTTCCCAGGTTATCCAGAAATGTTGCCTTCCTTTGCAGAAAGTAATTTTGGAAGGAGCTGAGCAGTAATGTAAATAGTTTTATTTAGAGAAATTTATCTAGAGAAATATGGGCAAAGAGGGTGAGAGGAAATGAAGGCGGAGGGATGTTCAAGAAAGAACATAAGCTTCTTCAGAAGGGAAAAGGCTGATACTACACATCTCAGATCAAGGTCCTCAAGAAAGAGAATATCAGTATTCATTTTCATGCTTTTTTTTAAAATAATATTTTATTTAAACACTTTGGTTACAAACATGATTGTGGTTGGGTTTCAGTCATATAAGAGGACACCTCCCCATCACCAGTGCAACATTCCCACCACCAATGTCCCAAACATCCCTCCTCCCCACCCCACCTCCACCTGTAGACAGGCTTTTTATTTCCCTCATACATTCTCATTGTTAGGATAGTTTGCAAAGTAGTTATTTCTCTAACTAAACTCATCACTCTTTGTGGTGAGGTTCAAGAAGTGGGCTGTAACTTCCAGCCCTCCTCTCTTTTGTCTCTGAAAATTATTGCAAGAATGTCTTTCATTTTTCTTAAAACCCATAGATGAGTGAGACCATTCTGCATCTTTCTCTCTCTCTCTGACTTATTAAGCCCCCATATGATCCAGCTATATCACTCCTAGGAATATACCCTAGGAACACAAAAATACAATACAAAAAATCCCTTCCTTACACCTATATTCACTGCAGCACTATTTACCATAGCAAGACTCTGGAAACAGGCAAGATACCCTTCAACGGATGAATGGCTAAAGAAACTGTTGTACATATACACAATGGAATATTATGCAGTCATCAGGAGAGATGAAGTCATGAAATTTTCCTATACATGGATGTACATGCTTCTTTTGGTTTGTTATTATTTTGGGGCTACACCCATAACTTCTCAGGTCTTACTCCTTTGT